>NC_133758.1:7811944-8457222 GCF_036562045.2 Rhinolophus sinicus | reverse complement strand
TCCTATTTGATAACCTTGTGCAAAATATTTAAACTTCCCGAGGCCCAGCTTCTGTTTTAGTAGTAGATAGTAATAACGTGCTGAAAATATTGCAGTAAGAACAAATACAAACAAAATTTATATATCTAGTTTGTTGCAGAAAATACTCAAACAATGGTGATTATAATCCGAAACCTAAGACTACTCCCCCTTTATCTCGTCTATTGATTCATCTTTCCCCTTCCTTCTCAACAGGATTCTTCTCTCTTCCTTATCTTAAAAACAAATAAAAATAAATTATTTGTCATTCCTTGTCAATATCAATGTGCCCTAGGTTTTTAGTAATCAAATATATAATGATGCCTAACTGTATAGATTGTTTCCTAATCTCTAGGTCTGCATTTAGACTGCTAACTAAATTGCCATCTCCACTGTACGTCCTGCAGAAATACTAGACTCAACCTGTTCCAAGTGACAGCATCAGGTCACCTCTTAACCTTTCCTTCTCCTTCAGTGATCACTAGCTCAATTAATGGTTTCACAACACTATTTGTTTTCAAAGCTATAAGTGAGAGGCTGGCTCTTTTATTTATCACTTCCAATTTGGTAGGAAAATAAAAAACAAACAAACAAAAAAACATGCTCTCCCTAATATTTGGAAACTAGACAAACCCATTGTCAAGTCTGCTGTTCTCACCTGGGTTTCTGGATCTGCTGAGCACAATGGGTTTTGGTAGACTTTACCTCCCTCTCACACTTTCTAAGTGGTTCCCTTCATCTTCACATGCATCAAATCTTTCCTTCTCTTCAAATCGCTCCAACTTTCTTTACTGATTCTAAGAGCTTATGTTATTAAACTGGGCCCAGTAGGATATCCAGAATAACTCCCTTAAACTCAACTGATTAATAACCATAATTATATTTATAAAGTCCCTTTTGTCAGATAACATACTGTATTCATAGATACAACCCCAGGAGACAAAGTTCATGGGGCCACGATCCTACCAACCACAGCACACAGTAGGCATATGTTAGTCAAACACAGCAGAACAGAAAATATACTTCTCTGTGATTGAAAATGTGTAACAAATACAGGTGGGCAGAATCAGGAAAAAATTATTACAAATATTAAGACTTATGTGAATTGTTTTTCTCAATTTATAAAATCTTTAGTCTTATATAACTTGTAAAATAAAATAGAAAAAAAAATATGAACACTAACATAAATTTTATAGGGTTAAAAATGCAACTAAATTTTTTGTGGTAGCAAAGTTAAATTTCGAACTTGACTACCAAGCATTGAAATTTTTCCTTGATTTAGAAAAGCTTACTGGGTTATGTTTTTTTTCGTTTTATTGGATAATGATAAACAATCTATTATCAGAATCATCCAATAAATCAAATATCTAATTTGTGTAGCTGAGGCAGAAAAATATATATATATATATATATATATATATATATATATATATATATATATATATATATATATATATGATAGTGCTAATGGAAGAAATGCAGTCATATATTAATTAACTCAGCATATGTACCCTGGGAAGGGGATGGGAGCTACTGCAATGTGCCCAAAGATGTCCTAGGTAAAACCTATGTCTAACAAATATTGTGTAGGAATATTGATTTTTTTGTATCAGACTTCAACTCTAAATTCTCTGAAATTTTAGTCTTGTTAGCTATTATTAACTAATGGAGGGCATTATCGAATCCAGAGATTAATCTGAGAATCTTCAAAATGAAATGTATCTTTACAGATGGCATGAAATATCATAATAAAGTAAGGTAAAAGACTAAATTATCTTCAATGTAGTATAGATTACCTACTGTTCAAATGGAACCATGCTTGAAGGACTGCTTTCAGTTTCACTGGTAAATCATGAATTATTTTGAGACTTATTAATTTAAGTTGGATTACACTCAGTAAAAACATAGCTGTTTCTACAGTAAATAAACTCTGAAAATACATGTGAATACACAACACTTGGGATGTGTGTGACAGTTTGTGTGTAAATAGATTTTTAATAACTTACTTTTTAAATAAATTTAAAAAATTTCTAATTTTTTCTTCTTTCTTCTCCACCTCTCAATATTCAAATCCACCCTGTGGTTTTGTGTACAATTAATGCACATTCCTTTCAGGTAGCTAAGTATGAAAAGAATGCATTGAATCATGATAAATGGGATTTATTCTCCTAGCTATTTGGAGCTGTGAGGCAATTGAAGGGCTGACCAGGGTTGAAGCTTTGTGATGTAACTGGAGATAATCAAGTGATTTTCTTATGCATTACTTACACATTGCTTCTATCAGTTCAATGGTACTCAAAAGGACCTATCCATTTTATAGCAATCTAGTTCTCTGACTCTGCAAGGAAGGTTAAAACAAATATATTTCTATACAATATAGAAAAAATTGTGTGAACTGTAGAATTTCATTTTAATATATCATGATTTAAAATATAATAGAATATTATTTTTATTTTTAATTGTAAAAATAGCATTTCTAGCATTTCTAGGTGAATCATTTTCTGTTCTATATACAATAATTGCTTGTTTCTATTTACAAAATGTTTTATATCCTTATATTATTTTCATAACATAAATTGAAAGATAAAAATAGATAAAAGTATAAAAAACAAAATATATATCACTCAGGCAGCATTTTTTGTAACTGAAATTTTATCATTACTCAGCTTCAAGTAAATTTTCTTATTTTAAAATTCCATTTGAAAGGTTGGCAATATGAAAAGCCAGCACTCATGCTAAGAAAGTGCTGTTGAGAACTCATTTGAGGAAACTGAGAAGAAAAAAAAAAGAGGAAAGCATATGTAGAGTAAAAAAAAAAAAAAGAACACAAACAAACATAACTATTTTCTTAGGCCGCAGTGTGATCAAACATTGGAGTGATCGGCTACAATTAATCAAAGTTAAAATCAGGTAATGAGATAAAACAGAAAATAATGAAACTGTGTAAATTGGTTAAGGAAATACTTTTACCAAGTAATAATTATAATTGCTTTTGTCTACACTTATGGCTGTAATTCTTCTTCAGTTCTTGATCTGTCTCTCCCTTAATGCATATGTAGTTTATAAGAGAAGACTATTTTATCAACTTTTTACTTTTTCTTTTCATATATATGAAGTGTGTGTGTGTGTGTGTGTGTGTGTGTGTGTGTGTGTGTGTTGCTTAAATATGTTTAACATGTATTGAAACCTTCCATATGCTAGATGCTGGGAACAGGGAGATCTAAAATCTAGTGGCTAAGCTGGAACATGTAGTCAAACAAATAAATAATTGATTATATAAATATATACAGAGGTGTAAAGTGTAGAAAGTGAGGGAAATATAGCAGTTCCCCTTATCCACAGTTTCACTTTCCACAGTTTTAGTTATCCATTTGAAATTATTAAATTAAAAATTCCAGAAAGAAACAATTCACGAAGTTAAGCTGGGTGCCGTTCTGAGTAATGGGATAATCTCTCATCTTCCTGCTCCAGCCTGCCTGGGACGTGAATCATTCCTTTGTCCAGTGGATCCACACTGTATAGGCACATTTCCTTTTATTGTACTTCACTTCATTGTGCTTTGCAGATACTGCATTTTTTAAAAATTGAAGGTTTATGGCAACCCTATGTTGAGGAAGTCTATTGGTACCACTCTTTCAATAGCATTTGTCACTCCATGTCACGCTATCACATTTTGGTAATTCTCAATGTTTTAATTTTTTTCATTTTTATTTGTTATGGTACTCTGTGATCAGTGACCTTTGAAGTTACTATTGTAATTGCCATGGGTCACAATGAACCACACCCATATAAAATAGCGAACTTAATGGACAAATACGTGTTCTGAATGTTCCACTGACCAGCCATTCGCCCATCTCTCTCCCTGTCACCTAGGCTCCCTGTTTCCTGAGACAATGACAGTGTTGAAATTAGGCCGATTAATAACCCTACAGTGATCTCTAAGTGTTTAAGTGAATGGATGATTCACTTATCTCTCGCTTTAAATCAAAAGCTAGCAATGATTCAGCTTAGTGAGGAAAGCATGTCAAAAGTCAAGACAGGCCCCAAATCAGGTCTCTTATACCAAACAGTTGGTCAAGTTGTGAATACAAAGAAAAAGTTCTTGAAGAAAATTAAAAGTGCTACTCCAGTGAACACGTGAATGATAAGGAAGCAAAACAGCCTTGTTGCTGATACGCAGAAAATCTTAGTGGTCCGGATATAAGGTCAAACAAGCCACAATGTTTCCTTAAGCCAAAGCCTCATCCAGAGCAAGCCCCTACCTCTCTTCAATCCTACGAAGGTTGAGAGAGGTGAGGAAGCTGCAGAAGAAAAGTGGTTCATGAGGTTTAAAGAAAGAAGTAATCTCCAGAACATGAAAATGCAAGATGAAGCAGCAAATACTGATGGAGAAGCTGCAGCAAATTATCCAGAGCTAGCTAAGGTAATTAATGGAGGTAGCTACACTATAAACAGATTTTCAGTGTAGGCAGAACAGATTTATATTGGAAGAAGATACCATAGGACTTTTCATAGCTAGAGAGAAGTCAGCACCTGGCTTCAAAGCTTCAAAGGACAGGCTAACTCTCCTGTTAGGGGCTAATGCAGCTGGTGACTTTAAGTTGAAACCAGTGAACATATACCATTTTGAAATCCTAAGGTCCTTAAAAATTATGCCAAATTTACTCTGCCTGTATTCTCTCTATTAATGGAACAACAAAGCCTAGATGACAGTACATCTGTTTACAACATGGTTTACTGAATATTTTAAGCCGTTTGTTGAGAACTGCTCAAAACATTACTGCTCATTGATAATAAACCTGGCCACCCAAGAGCTCTGATGGAGATGTACAATAAGATTAATGCTATTTTCATGCCTAACACAACATACATTCTGCAGCCTGTGGATCAAGGAGTAATTTTGACTTTCAAGTCCTATTATTTAAGAAACACATTTTATAAGGCTACAGCTGCCACAGAGAGTGATTCCTCTGATGGATCTGGGCAAAGCAAAGTGAAAAACTTCTGGAAAGTATTCATATCCTATTTGATATTAAGAACATTTGTGATTCCCGGGAAGAGCTCAAAATATCAACATTAATAGGAGTTTGGAAGAAGTTGATTCCACCCCTCATGGATGAATTTGAGGAGTTCAAGACTTCAGTGGAGGCAATAACTGCAGGTGTGGTGGAAATAGCAAGAAAACTAGAATTAGAAGTGGAGCCTGAATATATGACTGAATTGCTGCATCTCATGATAAAACTTAAACAGATAAGTTGTTTCTGATGAATGAGCAAAGAAAATGGTTTCTTGAGATGGAATCTACTCCTGATGAAGATACAGTGAAGAGTGTTGAAATTATAACAAAGGACTTAGAATATTACATAAATTTAATTGACAAAGCATCCCCCACCAAGGGGATCAAATATATGGTGATGGAAGGAGAACTGACTCTGGGTGGCGAACACACAATGCAATATATACTAGTAGAGTACGTATTATAGAATGTACACTTGAAAGCTAAGTAATGTTGCTAACCAGTGTCACCCCAATAAATGTAATAAAGATTAAAAACAAAAAAAAAACAAAAAAAAACAGCATCAGTGTTTGAGAGAATTGACTCCAATTTTGAAAGAAGTTCTGTGGGTAAAATACTATCAAACTGCATTTAATGCTACAGAGAAAGCCTTCGTGAAAGGAAGATGTGGTCAGAAGGTCAGTAGTAGCCTAATGCTACTAACACATTGACATGTTAAGGTTAAGTAACAATGTCTACATCATTCACCTCATTTTATCTCATCGTGTAGGCATTTTATCGTCTCACATCCTCACAGGAAAAAGGGTGAGTACAATACACTTAAATAATTAGAGAGACCATATTTACATTAATTGTAGTATAGTGTTATTATAATTGTTCTGTTTTATTATTAGTTATTGTTAATCTCTTACTGTGCCTAATTTTTAAGTTAAACTTTATCAAAGATATCTATATGTAGGAAATAGGGTTCGGTGCTATCCATGATGTCAGACATCCACTGGGGGTCTTGGAACGTGTTCCCTTGGATAAGGGAGGATTATATACCAGGACGTTCACAGGATGTATCTAACTGCTTGGGATGGTCCACAGGCATCAGTGACAAATGTGTTAATTACATGACTAAGTAAATGGATAGATGAGAAAAATAGGAGACATTAAACACATGGCTTCACATGGGAAAAGTATGATTTGAAGTGTCTATAAAAGGAGGTGCTAATGATTCATTGGATAGAAGGAATACACGATTATTACTTTTTCCTCACAGATAAATACAAGCTGCTCTATCAGGACCTGGACCATCATTTAGGGTAGTTTATGAGTAAGTGGTGAAGTAAAATGATTACTAAAACCGTGTGCCACTTGCCCAGTTTCCTTGCCCAAATATGTTTAAACATATTTGTATACCGATGGAAGTCTTGAATCCCACCTACTTCCCAAATTATTAATAGATTGTTATGAAGAGGGAATAGTATATTTAAACATCCTTGATTCAAGGAAAAATAGTAATACTCACAAGCTTCAATATATTTAAGGTTTCAGTTTACACTTTAAAATTTAAGAATAGATTCTTCCTAAATCCTAGAGTAATTACAGAGAAGGTCCCTTTGGGCTCTCTTATAACACTCTGCAAATCACAAGTTTATTAGAGCACAGCTAAGAAGCAGGCAGGGGGATGTTTGAGTGGTAAAGTCTCCTTAGATCCATAGGAGAAGGTCAGGAAGTTGCAATAAATAATAAACTAAGGATTTACTGGTGGAAATGAACAAATGAACAGCAAGTAAATGTAAAAATAGAAGGATACGTTCTGGCAAAATGCATGCCAGGGTCTTACAACTATGTCTGTGGACTGTGGCAAGACAATTAATGAAGGAGGCAGGAAAGTCAGCAGGTAATGCTTTATAATTATCAATCAATAAATGCAATGAATACATTGATCAAAGTCTGAATATCTCCTGAGTTAAGTACAGGGCATAATGGAGCTCTAATTACTAGTATCGGTGGAATCCCAGAACAATTTCTTCAAGGTCAATCATAATATTGAAATGTGGAAATGTTGGGCAAATAGCCCAATTAGAGACATTTATAAGTTTCACATAAAGGAAGCTAAAAGACAGCTGAGCCAGTAAAAGATAAGGAGAATTTTTCATGCTTAGTACTTACTGGGGTTCTGATTAGCCAATGTTTTAAACTGAGATTAAAACCTAACTGGGGGGACAAGGGGAAGCCATAATGAAATACTATTGTTTATTAGCGTAAAATCGTATATCATATATGTGTATGTGTATGTATGTATTTGTTTGCATTTGTGTGTAGAGGAATATATGTACATGGACAGAGGAATATATACTCGTGTGTATGTGTGTCTGTGTGTGTATAATATATATTATACACATATTTTATATTTTATAATATAAAAATAATGTATTATACAGTAATATGAATATTAAATATAGCAATATAAAATTATATATAATATTGCATACATATATAAATATATTATTTATAAAATTATATTTGTATTTTAAATATGTATATGTTAAATCATTTATCCCTCAAATGGGACCAACAACACTCAACAATTTACATGCTATAATTGAAGAGAATATGAAAGTACATAAATATTACTTTAAATTTTACTTATCAGGATGTTAAAAAGGAAACATTTACATTTTTAAATTTATATTATTCTTTGTTTTTAAATTTATATCATTCTTTGCGCTTACATCTCTTTGGTGTGTCAGTATTATTGATTAGATTAGATTTTGTTTCCTTCAGGATGCCTCAAACCAATTTAGTTGGCTAGCCTTAAGTGTTCTAGCTGACAGATTACTCTTCTTCATGTCAGTTAAAGGGAATTGCAATGATTTTTTTGAACTCCGTAAAAAGTGTCATTAAGGATTTCCTCCATGCTAAGCATGACTGTTGCCTTCAACCCTGCTTTGACATTTCATTTATTCAAGAGTGTCCTTGTTGCTTTTCCCTCATATAAACTCAATAATTATGGTGCCACACTATTTAGCCTTAGAAATAAATTTCCAGAACAATTCCAGATAGTTCAAAACTCAGTGAGCTGTCAATTCATTTGTTCCAACAATGATAAAACCGTTTATATTGTAGAACTCTACAGCCTTATGAGGCAGTATGAACTCAAAAATAATATTTTTACCAAAAATTTAAATTTCTCAAAAAATTTTAACTAAGCAGCTCTCAGTGATGTATCTCTTAAAATTTATTTACATTTATTCACTAAAAGTATCCATTTTAAATGGGCTACAATGAGAATTTTAATTCTACATCAATACTGACAAATGGAACAATAATCTGCAATATTAAATGAGTGAACATTATCTCTTAGACATTTATCTTCCATTGTCCAAATGCCATATACATTTTTTTTTAAGTTTATGACCTTAGATTGTACGATTTGTTATTCTCATTCATTACTTTCAATTAGTATTTCCCCTCATGTGTTGTATGACTAGATTCCCTTCCACCACTTCTGGGATCATTTCCGATAACTTCAACATCACAAGTACGAGCCATTCAAGTGGGTTGTGTAGTTCCTTTCCCTCCTCATCTCTAACATATTTTCTTTACCTCGTTCAGCTATCTTCTCCCATGAGAATGGCCTAGATCTTTACATTACTAACAGCTTCATCCCTAAAACGAACATATCACACTATTTTCCTAGCTCAGAAACACAGTTACTCTCAGCACAACATTACAGTACCCCAGAAAAATTTTCCAATCCATTGATTTCAGCAGTTTTCCAGAGGAATTTCAACAGAAAGCTTCCTTGAGGTATAAAGAAAACATATGTAAGTGGAGGGTAGACATAAAAGCAAAATCATAAAATGTTCTAACATAAAACTTAAAAGTGTTTAAAAGTTCGTGAATGATAGGTCATTTACTAAACCTACTGATATGTGAAAACCTGGAGAGATATTTGGGGAGGAAAATGAAAAAATCATGTTTTGGCATACTAGGTTTTCTCTGTTTATTAAATATCCAAATGAAGATATCAGGTAACTGCTGACTATATTGAAAATGTGTGTGTGTGTGTGTGTGTGTGTGTGTGTGTGTGTAATCTTAATATAAAAAGTTCAGCTTCCATTTCCTTTCTTTGTTCCTCTTCATAGCCAAACTCCTTATATATAAAGCTGATTATGTGTGCTGACTATACTCCCGTTAATCTCTTCAGGTCACTCTAGGCGGGAGTAATCGTTTCCATGAATTCACAGTAACACGTCTTGTCTGACGACCCATAGCCTGCCTCTTCCCCAGTCCTGCTTCCACTGCGCTGTCCTGGAGAAGCAAACCCACAGCAACATTCCTCCCTGATAACGTTCCTTCTGCCTGGACACATTTTCTTCTCTTGGCTTCTGTGACATGTTATCATGGTTCTCCTCCTGCTTAGTCACTGCTCCTTCTAGGTCTCCCATGACAGTTGCTTTATTCTTTGAGTCCTAATGCTGGAACAGTCCAAGGCTCAGGCTTTGGCCTCACATACTCTCTGTCTAAACAATAGCTCTAAGTGTGATCTGCCTTGAAGGTTTTATTTGATCTGGAAACATTATACATCATCTAAAGGTCACTCACTATCAAATCAATAGCTTGAACACTGAAAATTCTCTGGAATCCAGATGCATACACGTATAGTGCCACAGTGACTTGATTGCTTTATTGGATGTTTTATAAGCAGCTACAACCTAGCATAACAAAACATGACTCTCATTTTTCCCCCAAGTCTTTTTCTTTCCAGTCTTTACAATAATAAGAATATTGATAAATATACTATTATTCACTACTTTTATTAAAATTTATTAATTTTTTAATTTAAAATATATGCAATATATTGTATAAATATAGAAAATGTATTAAAATGTATATAATAAAAATGTATTAAAAGACACAAAACCAAATTTTGTTAAAATTTATAAAAACATCATTACCAACAAAAATGAGGAAACCTAGGCATAATTTTGTACAGTTGTCCCTTGGTATCCTCAGGGAATTGGTGGCAAGCTTCCTGAGGAAACCAAAATCCACAGAGGCTCAAGTGTCTTATACATAATGGCATACTATTATATTTGCATATAACCTACGTACATCCTCCCGTATACTTTAAATCATGTCTAGATTACTTGTAATACCTAATGCAATGTAAATGCTTTGTAAATAGTTGTTATACTGTATTGTTCAGGGAATAATGACAAGAAAAAAAAGTCTGTACATGTTCAGTATAGACGCAGCCATTGTAGGCCTAACTACATAGTACCCATTGGCAACAATATAACATTTTTTTCCAAACGTTTGCCATCTGCAGTAAATCAACTTCGTGAATGCGGCACCTACAGATATGGAAGACTAACCGTGCATATCTCTTTTCCTTATACTCATCAGCAGGGTCTGCCAACCTCAGCTCCAAGATGTACATGAACCTTTCCTATTTTTCTCCATCTCCACTCTTACTACACTAGACCTATGGTAAACTTTCATTGTTTCCATGCAACAGCCAGAATGGTCTTCTGATGGACATCAGCTCATATGACTCGACTGCATAATACTCTCCAATGATCCCTTAAGCATTCAAAATTAAATCCAGCGTATTTACCATGGCTTACAAGCCTTCCATGACTTGGACTTTTATTATTACATCTACCTTTATACCCACCGCCCATATAGAGTCTAGCCATTTTGATTTTCTTTCTGTTCGTTGTTCTAGCCATAGTTTGGAATAGTCTGCCTCTAGAGAGTCCCGTGGTCAGATCTTTCTCAATCCTCCAACCTTAGGTCAAGTGCCAATGGAATCATATAAAATGGAAAGTGAGTGGGGAGCTACCTAAACTAAGGTGATCAGGGGCTGCCTCTGTACCACTTCTTAGTTTTGTTGGTTTTGAAGAGCTTGTCTCTGTCTGACGTTATTAATTTACTTTTTCTTTGTCTTTTCTTCCTGTCTGGAATTTATTCTTCAGAAAAGGTCATTGTCAATATTGCTGATTCTTGATGCCTCCTCTCCTAGAAAACCTAGTATATAGGATGGCCTTAGTAAGTATTTACTAAATAAACCAAATAAATGAACATTATTGTAAATAGATATATATATATTTTTTCATTCTGGAATCAAGTTAAAGTGTATTTTTTAGAGTTTCAACCTTAGCTTTGTAATTTTTTTTTTTTTTTAATTTGACAAACCCAATTAGGAGTACATAAATAGATTCAACAATTCCTACCATTTCCTAAAATGTCAACAAGAAAATGAGGAAATACAAATCATGGGTGCTAAGACCAACAAGCTGACTCTTCTCATTCAGCTTTCAAATATAGCTTACATTTCCTGAATTTCTTAACAACTGTGTAAGTTTTTCTTCCCGGAGATGCCCTAAGGCATTAAGTCTCAGCTTCTACTGCAGCAGTGGCTCTCCATAATTGCTCTCATCAATGGCAGCTCTTACTGTAACTTCTGGCTCTCCTTCCCTTCCAAAACACCTCTCATTAGCAGCTCTTGTGCTGTCACTCTTAGGAGGGCTGGGACTGGGACAATACTCATTGTTTCCCTGGGACTTTCTCTCACTTCATTGTCTTTGCACTCAGACTAGTGCTCAGTGCTCCCATCCTTAGCACCACTGCCATTTAGGGTGGATAATTATCCGATGTGGGAGGCTTGCTTTTGTATTGTAGGCTGTTTAGCAGCATCCCTGGCCTCTTCCCACTAGATGCTAGTAGCACCCTCCCCAGCTGTGACAGCCGAAAATGTTTCCAGATATTGCCAAGTTTCCCCAGAGGGCAAAATCACTCTCTCCACCACCACCCCAGGGCTGTGTGGAGAACCACTGCTCGAATGGACAGCTCACAGGAGGAGAATTTCTAGAAAGTAGCTCTTTCTTTGATTTCCATGGACTGATTCTCTCTTATTCTCTACCTACCTGGCTGGCTGTTCCTTCTTTGTTTTCTGGGGGGAAAATGATGACCTTGAGTTCCTCAGGCTTCAACCCTGTGTTTTTCTTTTCATTCTGTATGCATCCTAGGACATCTCGTCATCCGTGGCTTCAACATTAACTTAAAAGCTGTTTTCTCAGGAAAGATCCCAAAAGCCCCAGTGTGTGACATGAGTCTCCACACACTTAGAAGCCCGTTGCTTTCCTTAACAGCACTTATCTCACATTGTAAGTCTTCCGTAATACATTCATAATTACAGTGCTGTTTTTATTAATGTCTGTCTCCCATACAAGAAAGGCTATATGCTTGCAGAGAGCTGGAACTATTACACGGTATTTTGTATGCTATGAATTCCAATAGAGCTGAAAGTCACTGAATTGAGTCCTAGGAATGATTTGGATTTCCCCAGGCTAGATATAAAATATACTTTTTGAATAACCTTCTTAACTGAGATTATTTCTGACAACACCCACTTAGTTATTTTCAATAAACCCAGTAAGTTCCAATTTTTAGATTCAGTCTTTTGCCAGTTGCAAGATCTTTTTTGACTTAAAGCATTCAGGACTACCAGTAACTTCACTCAAGAAAACGGAGCTCCTGTCTCTGTTACGTTTGGACAAGATGTGAACCACTGCTCATCTGTTTCATCTTTGTTCCACAGGGCATATGGCCTTTTTTCTGTGGTCTTCTTAGGTGTATTATTTTTTGTACTAGAGTCTCTTCTTTTCCGTGTTCTCAGAAACTGCCTTGATTTTGGCTAGTTTTCTCCTATGGACCTGAAGCCTTCTCTGTCATCCATTGGCTGGGGACCAACGTGGTAGTAACTTCGTTGTGAGTCTGGCTCATACTCTGACAGCACGCTAACCTAGGGGGAGACATGTCTTTTATTATGGTTCAAGCTGTATGACTTGAGCATTTTGCCTTATCTTAGTATAACTTGAAGTCATCCCACTATAGCTCCCAAATGACCTTATAATGGATAGTCAAGGCTAAAGGATAGTCCTGCACCTTCCCTAATGCCTTGTCTGACTATAAGAGAACAGATATACCTCAACTATAATTGCAAAATACAAAAATTATTTCCACATATAATATGTTGCTAAATATCATTACTAGCAAACAAGGAGCAATGGAAATGAAACTTAAGCATCAAAATTATTTTATCCATTTAACAAATGTTAATTGAGTGATGATTCCTTGTGAGGCACTTTTCTAGGATCTGGGGTACATCACTGAACAAAATACAAAAATTTAAATATAAAAATATTTGCTCTCAAGGATTGTCTCCACCAGTAATTCACAGTGTGGTTGTAGTGGAGTGATTATTTTTTTCTGATCTTTAGTTTTCTCACTTGTAAAGTGGATATTAATAACGCCAAATTTGCATTGTTATTGGAAAGACTACATTTTACATATAGCTACATATACATATATATTAATACATTCACATGTATGTAAAATATCACAACAGGGATAGTGTTTGGAATAAGAGATCAGTAAATGGAAATTTTTTCATGTATTTTTTTTTGGATGATTCCTAAGTTCTCTTCCAAATGTAACATATGAGATCTGAACTATTTATTAAATGTAGGAAAATATCATGATTCTACCTCTCTTACGCACTATTACTATTAAAAAAATAGGTTGAAAATATGAGCGCCCCCTCAGAAAATCTGACGTAATTATGATTTTATTCAAAACTGATACAATCTGATTAATGTGATAGTAATTTTAGACATAAAGATTTTTAAAGGATTTTATTTGTTTATTACAGCAGAGAGAATTGAAATTCATTTGTACAGATGGCTGCACTTCTGCTATAGAGGAGTAAACTCCTAAAAATGATCCTCTCACAATGAGGTAACAGGCTTCTCCCTCTTAAGGGGGCATTCACTGTCAGGGTCTTGTAAGTAAAGGGTCTGCAGCCTGTGTTTCTTTAAATTTTGCAACTCAGGTGCCTTGCCCACTTCACCCACTCTTAATATTTCTATTCAACTTGCTGATTGTAGTCCTGGCTCTAGCAATGAAGTGAGAGCTTCAAAAGAAAGTCACAAGGATTGGAGAGGAAGGGTGAAACTTTTATTTGCAGATTGATTAATTGCATGTGTAGGAAATTCCTAAGAAATGATTAAGAATAATAAATGAATTAGGTAAGTGGCAGATTGCATGAGCAACAAAATAATAGATTGATTGTGCTTCTATCTAATAGCAATAAGCAAATGGAAAATGTTATAAATGCTATATAATTTACATTGGCCTCACAAATTATAAAATTTGTAACAAAGTATATAGTAGATGCACTGAAGACCAGAAACATTGCTGAGAAAAATCAAAGAAGACAAACGGAAAATATGTCACTTTCATGACTGGGTGACCTCATGTTGTTAGGTTAGAGATACTTTCCAAATTAATCTATAGTTTCAATGCACCAATCAAAATCTCAGCAGAAACTTTTTGAAGAAATTGATAATCATATTAAAAAATTAGTAGGGACATAAAAGGGCTTAGATAGTCAAAACAATCTCTAAAATGTTGAGCAAATTTGTAGACCTTATTACCTGAAATCAAGACTTCCTCAAAATCAAAAATTGGGAGACTGTGATATTTGTGTAAGGAAAGACAGAGAAATCAATGTGATTTATACCTCAATAAATAAACAGAAAACCCATTAAAGTAGGGGAAAAAAAAAACAGCTATCAGGGAAAATAAAAATTAAAAATAAGAGGCTTAATTTTCCCTTTTGAAAATAACGGAAGAGATTTCTCACCACTCTCTTTTCTTAGAGCATGTACTTTAGAAAACTTGCAATTAAAACTACTTTCTCAAGTCTCTTTGAAATGTACGTAAGTCTTTTCAGAAGCTAAACAAGGCCTCTCACCAGTTTAGCAAATCAGGAATATCTTTCTCAAAGTCCTGGAAACAATCTCTTTGAAACATCATGGAAGATGGTAACACCCCAGCTTCTGTGGGAGGGTAAGCACCTAACCTGAGCTGAGACCTTGACCCAAAACTATCCTGTTATAAAAATAGGAGGAATGAAAGAAGGAAACAGGTGAATTACACTTAAAATACTTTTAGTAGATTAAGAATTATGGCTCATACATGAGTATGAGCTCTCCTAAGTGTACAGTTGAAGAATTTATACTTCCTTTCAAATCCTGTGTGTCTTACCCTCCATCTTTTCTGAAGCAAATTAATCACAGAGTGGCGTATGTGAGGGTCTTTCAGGTGAGACCATGAAACCAAGGTCTCGTCTGCTGTATGTGGATATTAAACATCCGGACGCTCTTTTACAAAGAGAGATTTAATCCTGGTGTGACCTTGATCAAACTCTTTTTTTTCCTCTTCCATTTGTGGATTGTAGCAGGCTCCAATAGCAAGTCATTGAATTCTGTATCATGCCACTGTTGCTTTCACACAAGTCACTAGCCTTAAAAAAGATATGTATCAATTGCAATTAGAAAAATGCATACATTTTACAGGTTTGTTATCCAGCATTAAAGTGCTGCAATGTTATCTATAATGGGGTGTGTATATATGTTACCTACAGTGTATGTTGTATATAAATATACATTATCATTTGCGATAACTACAAAGGTAAGTAATGCATCAATTACCCGCTTAACCATAACTCAGATTTATATCTCCTCATAAATGGAAATTGTTTATTCCATAGCTTTATATTTAAGAAAAATAATAGTTATGCAAATTTGATTTATTCCAATATATAAGGTTAATACATATGATCCAATAAGAGTAATATCGATATATTGAAGAAAGATTAAACTCTGCCCTGTAGAGTAATTGAGTATCTTTTTTAGGAGGTAGAAAGCTAGAACATGTTGAATATTAAATAATCTATTATTTTAGGTACTAACCAAGTTTAATTTTCCCAAAATGAAAAAAATATAAATGGACTATCTACTTAAAGCAGAATAATTAAATCTCAAAAAAATATTCCTGTGACCCGTAAGAGATGATATTCTAACAAGTTACATTTTGTTTAATGACCAGTAAATCAATGAAGTTTTCAGGAGTTCATTTGTCAATTTATATTAAAATTTTACTTAATTTGAAAGACATGGTACTGTGAATAATTATAAATTGTATCCATAAAAGAGAGAAAGTATAACTTTGAAAAAATTAACATCACTGAACAACGACTTTTATTTAATTTTTATTTGAAGCTATCAGTAGAAATTGGAAGTTTTGCAAATATCTGATTTTTCCATAAAAAAAAAAAAAGATTTTTCCATAAAGTTACTTCATTAGTGTTCATTCTACAAGTTTATTATGCGATTTTTTTTTTGTATGAAAGAGTTGTTAATTTGGTTATAAAACATAAGCATCCTCACATTGATTTTCTTCTAGTATAGGTAACTCATGGGTTCAGTACAGTTTTCCTTTTCTTCTTTGAAATAGTGTTATTCATTACTCTTGATTCCTTTGCAATTTTCCTACTCTCACAACAATTCTAGACAGGTGCTCAAGAGAAGGACATAGATGAATTACAGATTTCCATTGGCAACTCTACAAGGACCTTTGCAAATGGTAACATTGTGCAGACTCAAACTTTATTCTCTTATCATTTCTATAATTTATATTAAAGATCACATCGAAACTATTTTGTGTTAAATAAGTTGTATAATAAATGACATTTGGTCAAAGGCAGCAAACCTTTGGTTTAACCTTTTATGATATGCTGAAATGTCATGTAATTATAGTCTCACGCTTTGGAATTCGGTAGGAAAAAAGAAAGATGAGCCATGGCTCTTTGCTTCCCATTGCCTGATGCACTCAGGTAGTTTAGCAAGTTTGCCGGACCTAAATCTACTTTCCAGGTGCTTTGTATAAAGAGATTTTATATGTAGTTTGCTAACCTACCTCTTTTACACCAAATGTTGGTGTATGTTATTAAAAATTTCAAGGTGACTGGGAATGGAAGAATGAGTTTATATAGTAATTACTTGGTCATCTCATTTAATAAAGGAAAATCTGAACAATAAATTAGAAAACTGAGAACTTTTGAACTGTTTATTCTGTCCTGAATATTCTTCCCCCAGATACCCCTGTAGCCTGTTTCAGTCATCAACTTGTCTTTCCTGACACCAATCTTACAAGGTTTTTTTTACATTTTAATTTAAATTTAGACCAGTCACTCACCTCTTCATACTCCATTTCTCTACCTGCTTTTTCCTCTAAGTCATTTATTGCCATTTGATAGATTAAATATTTTTTGTATTTATATGCTTATATTTAATCTATTTCAATTGGAACGTATGCTCCATAGAAGCAAGGATTTGTCTGTGTTGTTTGTGAGTCCATGCCCACTTGCTATATCAGTGGCTGAAAGAGGGATTCTCAAGTCTTAAATTACAATATTAATTTGTCTTTCTCCTTGCAGGACCTATCAATTTTTGCCTCACCTATTTTGATACACTATTGTTGTGGGCATGTTAAGGATTATTATATCTTCTGGGAGAATCAACTTTATTATTATATTATACCTCCGTTTATTCCTGATAATTTCCCATTTTCTGAAGTCTTCTTTGTCTGAAATTACTATAGCTACTCAAGCTGTCTTTTGTTTAGTTTTGAAGTGATATAGATTTCTGCGCCCCTTAACATATCTGAGTCTTTATATTTAATGTGGGTACTTGTAGAAAACACATAGTTAGGTCTTATTTTTTTATAAACTCTGAAAATCCATGTCTTTGAACTTGTGCATTTAGATCCTTTACCCCAAAAGTCATTATCAATATAGTTGAATTAATATCTATTCTGTGTGTAAATATTTTCTATTCATTGCAAATTTTCTTTTGTTACATTTTCTCATCTTTTCTGGTGGTGCCTTGGTTTAGTTGAGCATTTGATATGATTCCATTTTATCTCTTCTTTACACATGTCCATTATACTTATAAAATTTTACTGCAGGCCCATATACTCATATGTTTAATTAATCAGACTCCACCTTCTAATTAACTATACTGTTCCACATGTAGTACAGGGAGCTTATACTTGAGTATTCTCTATTCCCCTCTCCATTCCTTATGGCACTGCAGGCATTAATTTCACTTATTCATATGCTTTATTTATCCAATGCTATAACTCATTGTTAATATTGTTACTTGAAAGCAATAGCTATTTTAGATCAATTAAGAATAGGATGGGTGAAAAAGATGAAGGGAGTAAGAAGTACAAATTGCCAATTATAAACGTCATGGGGATATAAAGTACAGCAGAGGGAATATAGTCAACAATATTATAATAACTATGTATGATATCAGAAGGGTACTAGACTTATCGGGGTGATCACTTCATAAGTTGTTTAAATGTTTACCCACTAAGTTGTACACCTGAAACCAATATAATATTGCATGTCAATTGTAATTGAAAATTTTTTAAAAATCTTTTTTAAAAGAATAGGACAAGTCAAATATTTTATTTTAGCTCAATTTATTCTTTCTCTATCGCTCTCTCCTTATTTGATTCTAGCTTCTTACCTGTGTCATTCTCCTTGTCCTCAAACAACTTTTTTTTCCTTTGACATATCCTACAGGGAAGGTCTGCTGAGATTAATTCCCTCAGGTTTTGTTTGTCTGAAAAATTCTTTATTTCTCCTTCACTTTTGAAGGATAATTTTTCTGGATACATAATTCTAGGTTGATAGTTGTTTTTTTTTCATCGAACACATTAAATATTCAATCCATTCTTTTATTACCTATGCAGTTTCTGAAGAAAAATCTAATATAATTCTCATCCTTGTTCTTCTATAAGCAAGATCCTTTTTCTTCCACTACCTTAGTTCAAGATTTTTTTCTTTGTCTTTGGTTTTCTGCTGTCCAAGTATGATATGCTTATGTGTGTTTTCCCTGAGACCTCAGTTCTCTGGGTCAAGAAGAGTTGTTGAATTTTCAGTGTTTTTCCTGCTATTTTCTTGTTGTAAAGATTGGAGTGATAACTTTCAAGCTCTTTTCATGTCAGTGCTGAAATCTATTTTTTAATGGCCATGCAGAGGATGAACACTAGTATGTTCACATTTCACATGTCACAGAAACAGAGGACTCATTGTAGTCGCTCACATGCCATGAGCTTTCTGTAATGAAGTGAGCCTCACACCATAATGGACAACACTTTACATTGAATGGCTTTTTATTACAGTATACTAAATTCTTCATTTAAATAGGCTGTAAGGAGTATCCAAAATATTTTTGTAGAAAAATATTTTAAAATATGCTGAAATGACAACAATAAATTTGCAAATAGATGCACTCAGGGTTCTATAAAAAATACACAATTTAAACACAGAAACTTATGCCTAAACACGGGGGAAAAAATCCCACTTAGGATTTACTATATATATATGGCTTAGTTTATTGCATGATGGATATACCTACATATATTTTCTTCTGTAGTCAAAGCAATTTGGTATTATAAAACGAATTCATTAAAGTTCTTCCATGTGTTAGACAATGTGTTAGGAACTGGTGATTCAAAGAAGTAGTGGATACCCATCCTCTACCATAAAAGTGTTTTTAATGTAGAAGGACGGAAGTAAACAAACAAATGAAAACCTTCTGTGGTTCTCTTGCCTCCATGTAGCGCACACTTAATAAATATGTGTCATAGTGGTATTTGATAATACTGATGACATGATTCTAAGAATTTGAGTAAAGAACCAGTCTTTTCCCCTTCATATTCTTTATAGAGGTCATCTCACCACCAATATTAAGCTAAATAGCTATATGAATTTTCAAAAAACAAACAACAAAAAAAACCTTGCAGACTACAAGGTCCATGTGGGATGTGGGTTGATTGTCATGCACCGTCATGTGCCAGGGAGTGAGGCACATGCCCCAAAACATGGAGTGTGTCCCAATCTTGCGCATATGGTAAGCCCCGGGCTGGTACACACTGTGAAATCACATTTGGAAATTCAGTTCAACAAACACTTATTGGAAACCAACGTTTTACTCTGAAAGTTTCATCTATATTTATGTTTAATAATTTAGATGTTTAAAATATTACAAACATTTTCAGATGGGCAAATGTAATCAGATATTGCATTACAGCTTTCATTTAATTACCTCTTCCCACCCTGTTAAGAGACACACTAGCTTAGACACAGATACACACATGTTTTTGCTCTACAATATGTGTGTTTGCATATTCTTACATACTGTTTCATATACTGTAAAGTAAATCTTTATGAGGGTATTTGGTTTGTAAAATGATGCATTGCAAAAATTGGGAAGTGCAGATTGAATAAAAAATTTATGTGGTATTCTTCCCCAAATTATCTCAAAATATTAGGAATGAAGTTTTGCTGAAATAGTGGTTTTATCTAATGAAGATAATCACATTTTACTGAATTAAAAATATCCAAGTGCTAATTTGGTGTTTCTGTTTTTTTATTGAATTATATAAAGCTTTAATTTTCATTTTGTTCACCAATATGTTCAACGTTAAAAGAAGTTTCAAACCAAAGAATTTACTAAGTGCCAAAATCATTTTACCCTGTGTAACTCCTTAATCGGGTTTGGAAGTGAGCAGTTTAAAAATGTTAACACTACAAAGCATATACTGTGTTTGTTACTTGGAGCAAGACTGCAAGCAAAAAATGACCAAATACTTAGAAAAGTTTTTTGTTGTTGTTGTTGGTTCTTTTGGCATTGAATGGCTGGTGGTGAGCATTTATGGTTTCTGTTTCTGCAGATCGTAGTCCATCTTATTTCGTAACTGTTTTAGAGGTGAAGGCAATATTGCCAGGGTCCATTCTAGCATGTACTTTCTAGACAAAAAAAAAAAAAAAAAAAATCATAGCTCTATTTCTTATGTATTCACTCCTCTGGCCTCTCTGTTATAAGTAGAGTATCTTCCTGCGCTGCCTGAAACAAAATTAACAACTCCATCTCCTTACTACCATAAAAGAAAGGGGCTTCATTAATGTTTAAGAGAAAGAAAACAGTATTTTTCACTGCTTTCATAATTTTCCCAGTAATGTTTCTATATGTCTCTTATCAGGAGGCTCTTCTCCAAGAGAACCAGGGAAGACAAACAGGGGCAGTGAGTCTGTGAACGCTGCAGAGATGGTGCCAACTTCCCAGAGAATTGGGATTTCTCTCTGTGCTTCAGTCCTTACCATTTTGAGGAGTTAATGGAATTTTGTGGCTCATTATTGGCTATAAACCATGTCAGAGTAGAAAAGGAGCCCGTGGGTGGTGGCAACAGAACCTTGAACAGCTTATAAAAGAGAAAAATATACCCTCAACAATGTAAAAAGTCAGTTTTAGAGCCAATAGCTCTCTGATTGTTGAGATTTACTGGGAAGACTGAAGAGAAAAAGGATGGTGCCACATACGTGAACAGTACCTGGAGATGCTTTGTTCTGCATTAGTGTTAAAAAGATGAACACATTGATTCAAGTATAAGTGTATGTTTTCTAACAAGGACAGAGATGTTAAGAGGCATTTCGGTTATAGGTTAATATTCTGACCTCAAAGAGCAATGTACGGGCATTATTTGATTTCATGGGGCCCAAGGTATGTATTGATGTAAAAGCAATGGACCTTTTTTCCAATGGCCTTTTAATTATTATATTTTCAGTCATAATAGAACTGAAGGTTTTAATGATAAATGAAAACGTAACAGCGAAGCATCACCTGACAAATCAGTTTACATTTGTCGAAATTGTCCTACACAGCCTAGTAGGACACGGATTTCCAGGCTGGAGCTTTTCTGCCTGTGAAGAACTCAGAAGAGCCAAGCCCTGTGACTCATGACTCAGAGCTTCCTGCAGGCTGGACAACGTGCTGGGGGCCCGGTGGCAGCAGGTGTGCCTGGAAGCCAGGCCGCCCCACTACAGGCTGCCACCAGGTGGTCGCCCAGGAATGTTGTTCACGGTACTCCCGGGATGGCAGCCTGGCCACTCCTTTTGTCAAATGTATACTCTGAGAACAAGTAGAGAAGTTTTAACGTGAGATTGAATAGCTTGACAAAGACAGTGAAACACAGCCAAGTTGTCATTCCCTAGCAATGACAAAAGAATACGTCCTTCTGTTCTTTTGCTCAAATTCCTAACACAGCTGTGTGGGAAGCATGTATTCTTTGTGGCCTATCATCTTCTAACATCTGAGGACAAAGTGACTTCTGTATACACAAATTATACAATGTGGGGGAATGCAACGATACTGTCAGGTACAGAGTGACAGGGTCTAAATAATTCAGAAACTAGTTTCCTTTCTTTAGTCACCTCATAAAGTGCTGTTGGCATGTGATTGACAGATATTGTGTTAAATCTAGGGAAAAAAGTTCCAGTTAAAAACTTAGATGTAAACTTATCTTTTTCTTCATATCTAACACATACATATAAAGAGAAGCAAATTAAGTCTCAAAGTCACACTGCTTCAGCATACAAAAAGAGAGAATTCAGTATCCTGTAAGGTGCATATGCCTAAACCCAATTCAAGCATCTTTATTATGTGAAACACTAGAGGGATATAAAATGCTTTTTCATCTATAGGTTGTGCTAAGGCCTGGGTAGAATGATATGTTAAAACCAAAATCCTGGTTTCCCATTAAAATTTTTTAAAGCCATTTGTATTTCATCCATGATCATTTTCATTTTGTTTAATTGAGGTCTGATTGCTGTTGCTAAGATTAGAAATATTCTATCATTTGTACTCACTGGCATGTTGCATGAACTTTCAAGTAGTTTCTATGTGTGCATTACAAACCTTCACCTTAAACCTTTGTAAGGCCTCTCGCTTACCCAAAAGCACAGTGTGTGTCCAGCAAACAACATCAATTAGTAATTGGTGCCTCCATGCCCAGCGATAGCTATAAGTAGCTTATTTTGCCAAGTGTGCCCCAAAAAGGGTACAGATAAGGACTCAAACCCTCAGGGATTAAGATTTTGGTCCTACACCAGACAAGCAAAGCAGACCAGCTGAAGTGCTACCCAGGTGAAGGGCACTGAGTTCTGGTGCTAGAAGAGGGGATGCTGGTTATCTGACGGCCTCAGGACCAGACCACGTGCTTCTTCGTTCTTGTCAGGACATGGCAGCTTGCCACCACCTTGGGGATTCTGCTGCCCACCCTCACAGCCCACTTCAGGGAAAAAAAGTCATGTTTGATTCCAGGAAAGGCCTAGATGTTCTGAGATGGTGCAGGCTGGCCTGAGTGGCCCCCAGGGTACCGATAGCAGATTCACAAATGGTTTGGGTCTTGGGATTCTCTAGAAAGGGTTTATACTGTTTCCATACTTTTGTTGCCACTGCTGCTTCTGTAGAAAGCAGGGGTTCCTGGGGCAGCTACTGGTGGTCCCTCAGGCAGCTCACAGGTCCCTCAGGTCCCATCCGGGCTGCAATTCCCGCCACGCCATGTGACACTGGTAATTACCGTCTTCTCCCTGCCTCCCACTGCAGGTGTGGCTCAGGGATGACGGCACAGCTGTATGGAGCCTCAGTGCAGAGAACAGTGAGCATGAGCAGGAAGCTCATCGCAGCTCCCTCTTCTGCTTCCCTCCTGCTGCTCAGCTATCGCCTCAGGCCTGGTTTCTAAGAGCCCTGGGCCACGAAAGTCATTTTCTTCATTCTCATCCTTCCCTACAGAATTGTTCAAAGAACTTTATTATCCTCACCTTTTGAGACCCTATAATTGAGATGTGGAGATTTTAAACATAGAGGCAGCTTATTTTGAAATACTTTGGCAGCTCATGGATTTCATTGTAAGTACAGATGGTGGGAATATAACAGAAAAAAACGCCTTTGTTAATTTTATTATCCTCAGAATTGTCAATTAATTTTAAGCACTTTTTGATATGCATTCCATATAACCTTAACAGTGATATCTTAACATTTTGTTTCATGTTTTCCCAACTAATTATGTTTTTATGATACACTGATTGATCTTATTAATTCTTTTTTTTTTTTATAGTAACTAAATAGTGTATGCTAGGAATATGTATTATGGGTATAGGACTCTGAACCTCTTAGGCAAAATTACTGTCATTGGGAAGCTCAGGGTCTATAGAGGAAAAATAAAAGTATTACCAGGTTAAAAGAAAACAACAACAACAAAACAAATAAGATGAGGGATGCATAATAAATAACTAAATAATAATATTTTTTATAAAATAAAAATTGTGAGAGGCTGCAGTTACACGGGAAGGACATGGCCAAAACAGCCTTAATGTTCCCCTCAGCTTGATTGCATTTTATACAGACTCTTCCTGACTCTAGGCTCCTCCTTTTCCTTTTTTTCTTCCTTCCTTCCTTCCTTTCTTTGTTTCTTTCTTTCTCTCTTTCTTTCTTTCTTCTTTTTTAATGTGAAAATTTTCAATACATTTTATTTTTTACAGCAATTTTAGGTTCACAGCAAAGTTGAGAGAACGGCACAGAGATTTCCCAAATACCTCCTGCCTCCACACCTGCCTATCCTGCCCACTATCAGTGTCATCTACAAGAGTGCTACATTTGCTATAAACAATAAACCCACAATGCCACGTCATTATCACCCACAGCCTGGAGTTTACATTTGGGCTCACCACTGGTGTTGTGCATTCTGTGGGTTTGGACAAATGTATCATGACGTGTATCCATCATCATAGTCTCGTACAGAGTAGTTTCACTGCCCTAATGTCCTCTGTGCTCCACCCAGTCATCCCTCCCTCCCATTGACCCCCTACCCTGGAAACCCCTGATCTTTTTTAACTGTCTCTATATTTTTGCCTTTTTAAAATGTCATATGGTTGCAATCATATGTTGCTTTTTCAGATTACATTCTTTTGCTTAGTAGTAATATGAATTTAAGATTCCTCCATGTCTTTTCATGACCTGTCAGCTCGTTTCTTTTTAGTGGTAAATGATATTTTGTTTGACTGGACCACAGTTGATCCATTCACCGACTGCTGGACATCTCAGTTGCTTGCAGGTTTTGGCAATTAAGAATAAAGTTGCTGTAAACATCTGCGTGCAGGTTTTGGTGTGGAAGTCATGTTTTCAATTCAAGGGCAAACATCAAGGAGCACACTTGTTGGATCACATGGCAAGGTTATGTTTAGTTTTGAAAAAAAATGTTCAAACTTTCTTCCAAACTGACTATGCCATTTTGCATTCCCATCAGCAAACGAATGAGAGTCCCTGCTGCTCCATGTCGTCTTCAGCATTTGGTGTTGACAGTGTTCTGGGTTTTGGCCATTCTAATAGTTGTGTAGTGGTATCTCATTGCTTTAATTTTCATTTCCTTGATGACGTATAATGTAGAGCATCTTTTCATGTGCATGTTTGTCATTTGCATATTTTCTTTGGTGAGGTATCTATTAAGGTCTTTGGCCTATTTTTTTAATCATGTTGTTTGTTTTCTTGTTGAGCTCTAAGAGTTCTTTGTGCATTTTGGATAACAGTTCTTTACCAGATGTGTCCTTTGCAAATATTTCCCTCCCACCCCCAGTCTGTGGCTTGTCTTCTCATTCTCTCGATATTGCTTTTAATTTTAACAAGGTCCAGTTTACCAATTATTTCTCTCGTGGATTGTGCCTTTGGTGTTGTATCTGAAAAGTCATCTCTATAGCCAAGGTCATCTAGGTTTCCTCCTGTATTATCTTCTACATGTTTTATAGTTTTGCATTTTACATTTGGGTCTGCGATCCATTTTGAGTTAATTGTTGTGAAGGGTGTAAGGTCTATGTTTAGATTCATCTTTTTCAATGGGGATGTCCAATTGTTCCAGCACCATCTCTTCTAAGAGACTATCGTGCTCCATTGTATTGTCTTTGCTCCTTTGTCAAAGATTGGTTGACTAATTTTATGAGGGACTTTTTCCTGGCTCTCTATTCTGTGCCGTTAATCCATTTGTCAGTTCTTCCACCCATATCACACTGTCTTCATGTGTGATATTTCATGCACATGGATACTTCATTTATTTAGTTCTTTGATTTTGTTCATCAGAGTTTGTAGGTTTACTCATTTAGATCTTATAAATATGTTTTTTTAGATTTATACCTGAGTATTTCATTTTGGGGGTGCTAATATAAATGCTATTGTGTTTTTAATTTTAGATTCCACTTGTTCGTCCCTAGTATATAGAAAAATGATTGACTTCACTTTTATGAGAGCATTTACTTTAGAAAATTTGTAATTGTAAACTCTTTCTCTACCCTTGGACGTATATACCTTTTTAAAGCCTCTTTGTAGTTTCACATCTGGGAAAGTATTTGTCATAGATCTGGGAGCCACAACTTTGAAATGCAATCATCAAGGAAGGTAGGGTAGAAGGAACTTAACTTAGGCAGGTATATCGATCCAAGTTGTAAAACTACCTCTTGTCACGGAAATATAAAATGTTTACTTTTCCTTTAGATAAAACCAATTAGTAAAACAAATGACTTACAATCTTCCCTCTCTTACCCCAGGTCTTAAAAGCTGCATTCCTTTGTTTCAGTGAAGTTGAGCTCAGACTTAGTTGTGGCTTTTCTTCCCTATTTCAATATCCTTGAATAAGGTCTCCTTGCCTGCTTAACTTTGTCTGATGCAAATTTTTGCTTTGACAGAGATCATACTATTTGGGGTGAAGTAGTCAAGAACATCTTTCCTGAGCAGGTGACATTTGATTAGATAGAAATATGAATCATGTGAAGAACTAATCATTATAAAATATCAGGGAATACAGTCGGGGTGTGGGGGAACACCAGTATTCTATGAGGACAGAATGGACTCGGTATGTTTTAGGAACAGCGTAAGATCAGTGTAGCTAAAATAGGCTGAGAGAAGAATAGCAAGTGAGGTGCAAAATATCCAGGTCCTGGCGAGCTGTGTAGGCCATTTTAAACACTTATCTTCTGCTCTTTATGAGAGGAGAAGCCATTCTCACTAGGGGAGTGGCATGCTCTGATCTGCTTATAAAGGATCGTTCTGGATGCTAAGTGGAGAACAGACTGAAGGAAAGTCAAGAACATAAGCATACAGACCACTTAGGAAGTAGTCCAGTCAGATATCAGGTCATGGAGGCTCGTACCAGCATATTAGCAATGGATGTGGAGAGATGTGGCCAGATCGGGATACTGTTTAAAGGTATATGTAACAAGACTTCAGTAAGACAGGATATTGGATCAAAGGAAAAAAAAAAAAATAGTACCCAAGCCAATGCTTAGTCTTATAACTAAAGAAGTGGATAAACTGTGGGACCAAAGATTTGGGACACAGCAACCTTTGTGAAGGGGAGTAAAGGTTAAGAGTATTGTTTTGAACATAATGAATTTGAGACACTTGCTCAATGTTCACATGCGATGTCTAGTCAAGGTCCTAGATATGCATCTGCAGTCAATGAGAGATCATGACTGGCTCATGAACTTGATGTAATTGTCTCTGGGACTCTCGAACATTCAGCAGAGAAGCAGAGAGGAGGAGGAGGAGGCAGCAGTGAAGTGTGGTTCAGTTGCAGGTTGTGGGGGAGATAAACCATGTAAGGAGATTTTACAGATAAACTTATCGGAGTAAAATTTTTACATATGAGTAAAACACAGCTAACTTTTTTTGTAAAATGAAATATTTTAAGAGAAAAAAAGAGATAAAATATGTGTTAAAAAACTAAAATTTTAACTGGAAAAATAAGTGAACTATAAAAAGTCTAACAGTTTGTAGCATTAGTTTCACAATAAAAGGTTTGTGTATTAAAAACTACCTGGTAAATATTGTGCAATATAATTTATATCTTTTCTAAACCCGCTGTTTATTTTCCTATCAAATTTGAGTTTTTTTATTCCTTCTAAGTCCTCATGAAGAGAATTGTAGGCATATTTGGGCATTAATAACTTCTTGAATCAGTCTATTTAAATTCTCCTTAGTATATGAAGGAAAAGTTAAACTTTTCCCAGTTAATCAAAAACAGAGTATTTTCTTAATAGATGTCATGTCTCCAATTACTTAACCAGCTTGAATTCTGTATATTCAAAATTACAAACTCCAATCAAACAAGCCAGGTCACTTTGGATTGATCGTATTATAGACTTGTACCACAAAAAATGTTTTACTTTTCTCTTTAGCATATTAATAACAACTATTAATATGTTTAAGTATAATAATTTAATATTCATTAAATATTTTAAATTCATTTTTGAAAAATATTCCCCTTAATCTAATTTCCAATATGATACATTTTGGCTATCTTGATTGACAGTCTTCCTAATTGTATTATTCCTCACTAGATTTCATTAGGAGGAGTTAAATATGACAAATTACAGATTTTTGTGATATTTCAAACATTATTTATTCTAAGCAAACTGCTTCAGTAAATCTGCTAAGAGAGTACTCACCATAGGAAAAAGAATTATAACTAGCAATGGTTGTTAACTAGACTTACTGTTTTTATTATTTTGCAATGTATACAAATATCAAATCATTAAATTGTACACCTGAAGCTAATGTAATGTTGTATGTCAATTATATCTCAATTTAAAAAAATCAAAAAAATTGCCTGCATACTGTATAATGGAGTCCCCAACATAAGTTTTCTGCCCTAGCACAATTACTGAATAGAAATCCCAAGCTCTACAATGTCAGTACACTGTTAATATCTTCTCCGAGAAGCTTTAAGTGAATGTGACAGTTCATAGCGATTATTAACCTGGCATTGAACCAGTAATTAAATGACGCAGTCGGTGTGAGGAGGGGCTACTTGCCTATTCTTGCTCAGTGATCCTTCTGATTCAATGTTTCCTAATGTGACATTAGTAAGCTCATTATTATTTCCTGTCAGAGCTTCAGATTTAAGTCATTACATAGAACATTTTTTTATACTCTATATACCCATTTTATTCCCAAGCAGATTTGTTACATACTTCAACTCTAATTAATTAAGGAAGGAAAGAAAGAACGTAGGAAGGGAGGGAGGGAGGGAGGGAGGGAGGGAGGGAGGGAGGGAGGGAGGGAGGGAGGGAAGAAAAAGGAAGGAAAAAAAAAGTACAACAATAAAACAGACTTAATTCAGGTCTTAGCTACCTTTTTATAGTGGTTTTGCTAATTCCCTAAATGGATTGGAAACATAAAAGAAAATGTGTTATTTGGTTTTGAGGTCCTCCATGATTTTTAAATGAGGTCCTTCATGAATATATTTTGTCTCAACTTATTTAAAATATGTATGCGATGAGGAGGTAAGAAGGGCTCAAGGGGAGATTCATTAAGTACCTTTTAAGTGCTGTGTGCTTTTCTTACTATTTTATTCTCATTGACATATTTAATCTTCACATCAATCCTACTCTTACTGTCATTTTAATGAAAAAATAACTGAGGCTCAAAGTGTTTATGTTGCTCTATCAAAATTACAAAGCTTTCCATTTTACAATTCTGTCAAATAACTTTAAAAGAAGTTTACTTTCTCCAGTAGATAGTGAATGATAAAAACAGAATTTTCTGGATGAAGAGCTATTGGACACAAATTTCCATTTCACTATGAAAGATGAAATCAGCTCATTGAAAAGGAAACCTGCCTAAAAGTGTGGTAAAGGAATCTTTCTAACTGATCACGAATTATTAAGCAACTAAGAAATATTATACTCGATTTATAAAATTAATTTCTTCTGAAAGCCGACAAGAATAAAAATTATGTCTCATCGACTCAACAAATGTTTATGGAGTGCCTCTTACAGGCCAGACCTGACCTAGGAACTGCTAAATTTATTATGCCCCTTACAAGTAGAGTTGCCACATTTAGCAAATAAATACAAGATGCCCAGAAGAATTCCAAGTAAAGAACACATACCTTTCAGTATAAGTATGTCTTGTGAAATGTTTGGAACATTCTTATACTAAAAAATAAAGGAACCAAAAAAACACCTCTTTTTCTCAAGTTCAGTTTTAACTGGGCATTCTGTATTTTATCTGGCAAACCTACTCATAAGACTTAAGTTGAAATTGAGGACAATAAGAATTAATGAAATAAATTTAAAATCCAAAAGATGAGGAAGAGTTACGTATACAAAGATGGAAGGGAAATAATTTTCAGGAAGAGATAAAAGTATGAACAAAGGTCCTGTGGCAAGAATCATGGAGAACAGAAGGACTGAAAGTCAGAGGTAGATGTGGAGAGTGTGAGGGGATGTGTTTAAGGTGAATGCACCAAGCAGAGTTGGGGTGTGACTGTAAAGGTGCAAGGTAGTGGGTTTGGTAGGTAGCCGCTGAGAGGGTCCCCGTTGATTCCTGCCTCCTGGTATAACAGATGGTATATGTGGATACCATCCATTATAATGAACAGAGTGTGCAAAAGTGATAGCTTTTCACTTCTGAGATTAGTTTACAAAAAACTGTTGACTTCTATTTCAATGGATCTCTCTCCTCTCTCTTTCCCCCCAACTTCACCCTAGTGGAGCTCTTTTTTCACCCTCCCCAGTTCCTTCTTTGCCCCTGCTGAGCCAGCCAATCAAACACTTGCATTCAATGATCACTTTCATTACGGGCACACCAGCTCTGTTCTCAGGGAACTGAGCCCTGATGCCACGCCCGCCACAGAACTAAGGATTGCCCAGCACACGTGCAATTAGTGTGGAGACACGTCACAGTCTTACAACTTACTTTCTGTACATTTGACTTCCCAGTGAGAGGCCTGCTTAAACTATTAATCAGATTAGCTGGCATTATTTTTTTATTATTATTATCACCACTCTAAATAGCCTTTCAAGATATACTTGATTTTCCTAATTTCCCTTCCCTGAAGAAATTTCGTACGGCAGATATCCTATGTATCTGTTTATGTAGTGTGGTCTGGAAGGCCACGGACTATTGTAATACTTAAGTTTCTTTTACTCCCACAAGAACTGATTTTCACCTCACTGGAGACAGTATCACTCCCACTGAGGTTGTTTAATATTCAGAATGGTAACCCACTCTCAATCAAAAACAAACAAACAAAAACAGGTGTCTTTCAGTAAATTACACACTCCTTATGACAGAAATGTTTGCACTGTGTTATGCTTGTATTTGAAATGTATTGGTGATGGCAGAAATAAAGTTCTATTTCTGTCAACACTGCTTTACGCTGTCTGGTTTCACTTCCATGATAAGAACCCACCACTGTGGCCAGGGTCCTGGCTTAGTATGATGAGTGGGTTAGGTCTGCCCACCAAGGAGTCATTTGCTTGCTAAAGTGAGTGAAACTGTATTATATGTTGTAGATCAACCAGGCAGTGGGAAGAAGTGTCCGTCTCACCCAAACTATGAGCATGCTATAAAGAGAAAGGGATGAAATGGGGTTTAGAAACCAAGGATAAATGTCTGAAGCAGCAGTGTATTTGTTAATTAATATTTAGATCACAGCAATGGCGTAGTAACTGTCACTTCTCACTATTGCCCTATATCGCCACATGTGTACACACACATACGCACACACACCATGAAATACTGTGTAGCCTTAAAGAAGAAGGTGTTCCTGCCATTTGCAACAACATGAATGAAACTGGAGGGTATTTTGCTAGGTAAAATAAGCCACACAGAAAGCCTGCCGCTGCGTGGTGTAACTTACATGTGAAATCTGACAACATCGACGTCTGCAGAGTAGAATGGAGTCTGCTGGAAGGTGGGAGGTAGGGGAAAGGCAGAGAAGTTTGTAAAGGGTACAGCTTTTCAGTTAAGAGACGAATGGACCTGGGGACTTAATGTATAACATGATTTATAATGCTGTAGTGTATAACTGAAATTTGCTTTCTCACCAAAAAAAAAAAAAAAAAAAAAAAAGGTAAACGGGCGAGGTGAGGAGTGTGTTAAGTTGATTACGGGAATCCTTTCTCGGTGTCTGTGTATATCAAGTCATCATCATGCTGTACACTTTAAATACCCAGACCTACCTCGGAGATTTGTGGGCTCAGTTCCAGAGCACCAGCATAAAGCATGTATCCCAGTAGCACGAGTCTTCATCTTGTTTGCCGGTGGAGGGTCTTGACTTCAATTTGTAAAATATACAACATCTGTGAAGCCCCATAAAGCGAAGTGCAATAAAGTGAAGCGTAATAAAATGAGATGTGCCTGTATTACAATTTTATTTGCCAATATATCTCAATAAAGCTAAAAAAAAAAAAAAAAAAAAGAAAAAAGAAAAAGAAGAGAAACCTGAGTCATACTGGACAAAGTGAAGCACATCCCCCACAGAGTTTAGATCCTCTCAGATGATTCATTGCTTTGAGTGAGGGCATTAAAAGATCGTATGGCTTTGATACTGTTTCATAAATTAAAAGCAATCTATTATTCCTGTGATTTAAACACACTGAGCACGTTAGTTATTCAGCCACATTTTGGAGTCCAGGGTAACCTAGATGCAGACAGACCTTGGAAGGCACCTAGTCCTGGAAGTTACCAGGATTCCCGCAAAGGTAGTCGCCCAGATTGGCAACTCAGGGCATGGTGATTTTAGGGAGAGTTTAAAGAGAATTTAGCCTGTAGAAACACTGCTGCTTTCGTTATTCTTCATTTCAGCGTGCTCTGATTTTCCGTTGTTTAGCAGAAGAAAAATAACTCAGTACTTTATTATGAGTCCTTTGCTTAGAATGCCTTCTCTTTTTCTCTATCCTGCCCTCACTTTTGTCTCCCACCAACCCAGGCTGGTGAACACCTACTTATCTTTTAAGATTTCAGGCCAGTTTGCCCCATGTCGAGCATCTCCCAACCCTCCGGGATACAGGTGCGCACGATTGTTCATTGTCCCGTTACAACACATGGGACCTTCCATCACAGCACACTGCATTCACGCATCTGTTCACTCCTTCGATTCACAGATATTTACTGACTGCTGCTCAGTGCCATAAACATGTTCATGCTGGGCCACGAGACTAAGACAGCGAACAAGACAAGCTTGATTCTTGTCCTGGAACTAACATTTTTAAAGTGAGACGTAGAGTATTTCTGTGTTTCTCCTAGGAACTTGAGAGTTCCTTAGGAGAAGGAGCCATAAATTATTCAATTTAGTGTCTCAGAATTTTAACACAGTTACTGGCACTGACCATCGAGAATGATGAACACACAATGGGATTTATAGATGATGTAATACAGAATTGTGCACCTGAAATCTATGTAATTTTACTAACAATTGTCACCCCAATAAATTTAATAAAATTTAAAAAAAAAAAATGTTTTCAGTGGCTCACCATCAAAAATACTTTTGTTTGATTTCTTTTGTTTTTTCTTAAAGATAGGCACATTGTCATCTACAATACAATGTAAGTTCTGTTACTGTGGAAGACAATTGATGTCTCAAAGATATCAATAGGTCTATATATATATATAGACCTATACATATATATGTATATTTCTGATATATATATGATATGTATACTTCTGATATATATACATACAAAATTGCAAAAAATGATAAAGTTTAACAAAATGAAAACTAACGTGATGGGCACTCACTCCAAGAAATGGAATATGATCAGTGCCTCAGAAATCCCAACTCTTACCCTTTCCCGGTGATTAAACTACACATAAAAATAGCAATTATCTTTTAATTCTATCACTTAAGATTTGTTGTTTGTCTTTGAGTTGTTTTTCAAATAAATGGAGGTATTCAGTACATATATGTCTGTCTTCATCCATTCAACACTGTGTTTGTGAGAGTCAAACTTGTGAGCATAGAAACTGTTCATTTATTCTCATTGCTATGTAGATAGTTTATTGTTTTCTGTTTTAATGCTCACCGGCGTTTAGTGGCAGTTGTTTGTTATAAACAGCACTGCTATGACCAACTTGTGCATATCTACTTTGTAAACTCGGAAACAGTCTCATGGGTGTTTATCTAGTAATGGAAACTGCTACATCAGGATATGACAGAGTTTTCTGAAGGGATATGAAAGGAGTAACCAGTAGTGTTTGAGCATTCCAGTTCTGACCTGTATGCTTAACACTTTCTCAATCTTGATTGTCAATCATTTTCTTTTTGCTATTATAGAGGTTATCACATTGGTATTATAGTATTACATCATGGTTTTGATTTGTATTTTTAATGACTTAATAGGTTGAGCAGCTTTTTATATATTTATTGACAATGTCATGTTCTATTTTGTAAAGTGGGTACTTAAGATTACACCGATTTTTAAAGTTAGGACTTTCGATTTTTCTTACTGATTTGTAGAAATTCTCTATATATTCCAAATACAGGTTCTTTGACAGGTATGAATATTGCAGATATCCTCCTCCATTCTCTGGCTTCTTTTTCATAATTTTATTGGTGCATCTTTTAAAATTAATTGGGGTACATTGATTAGTAAAATCATATATCTTTCAAGTGTACAATTCTATAATACACCATCTACAAGTATACGTATATAGCACTGTGTGTTCACCACCCAGAGTCAGTTCTCCTTCCATCACCATATATTTGACCCCCTTTTCCCTCTTCTATCACACTCTTTTCCCCTTACACTTTGGTAACCTCTAAGTGCTGTCTGTGTCTATGAGTTTTTTTATCTTTTTGTCTGTCTTGTTTATTTATTGCTTTCAGTTTTATATCTCACATATGAATGAAATCATACAGTTCTTGATTTTTTCTGTCTGTATTTATTTCACTTAGCATGATAATCTCAAGATCCATTCACGTTGTTGCAAATGGCAGTAATTCATCGTTTCTTATGCCTACATAATATTCCATTATATATATGTATCACATCTTCTTTGTCCAATCATCTATCAAAGGGCACCAGTTGTTTCCATGTCTTGGCCACCGTGAATAACGCTGCAATGAACATAGGGGTACATATATCTTTATGAATAAATGTTTTCAGATTTTTGGGGTAGATACCCAGAAGGGGGGTCACTGGATTCTATGGTAGTTCTAGTCTTAATTTTTTGTGGCCCGTCCACATTGTTTTCCATAGTGGTTGTATAATTTACATTCCCACGAGCAGTGTATGAGGGTTCCTTTTTCTCCACAGCCTCTCCAACACTCATTATTATGGCTGATGATAACCATTCTAATAGGTTTAAGGTGGAATCTCATTGTGATTTTGATTTGCAATTCCCTAATAGTGAAGCTGAGCATTTTTTTTTTTTTTAATCTGTTGGCAGTTTGTGTGTCTTCTTGGGAGAAGTGTCTATTCATGTCCTCTGCCCATTTTTTAATTGGATTACTTTATTTTTTGTTGTTGAGTTTTAATTAGTTCTTTATAAGTTTTGGATATTATCCCCTTATTGGAGGTGTTGTTTGCAAATATCTTCTTCTCCTGTTTGTTTGGCTGCCTCTTTGTTTTGTTAATAGTTACTTTTGCTATGCAGAAGTTTTTCATTTGATATAGTCCCATTCATTTATTTTTGCTTTTATTTCCCTTGCCTTTGAGGTCAAATGCATAAAATCCTCTCTAAACCTAATGTCCACACATTTAATACCTATACTTTCTTTTAGGCAATTTATTGTTTCGGGTCTTATATTTAGGTCTTTAATCCATTTTGAGTTAATTTTGACTTTTGTGACAGATAGTAGTCTAGTTTCATTCTTTTGCATGTGGCTTTCCAATTTTTCCAGCACCTTTTATTGAAGAGGCCCTCTTTTCTTCATTGTATATTCTTGTATCCTTTGTTGAAAATTATCTGCCCATCTATATGTGGATTTGTTTCTGGGTTCTCAATTCTGTTCCATTGGTCTGTGTATCTGTTTTTCAGCCAATACCATGCTGTTTTGATTATTGTTGCTTTGTAGTATAAATTGAAGTCAGGGAGTGTCGTACCTCTGACCTTCTTCTTTTTTCTCAGGATTGCTTTGGCTATTTGGGGTCTTTTGTGATTTCATACAAATCTAATCTTTTTCTGTTCTATTTACTTAAAAAATGCCATTGGGATTTTGATGGGGATTGCATTAAATCTGTATATTGCTTTGGATAATGTGGTCATTTTAACTATGGGTACATCTTTTAATTGACAGAAATTCTTAGTTTTAATGTAATCCAGTTGGTCTATATTTTCCTTTATTTTAAACCAGTTTAAAAAATAATATTTGCTTGTTCCAAAGTCAAAAGATATTGACAATAGTTCATACCATCTTATAAACTTCTTAAAATCCATAGACTCTGTGCTATTGTCTCCTTTTCTATTCTTACTCTTTTCTTCTTTCTTGATTAATCTTGCTATAATTTATCAATTTTAATAATCAGTCTCCCAAGAATTTTTGGTTTGATTGGTTCTCTCCATTGTATATTTTTGTTTCATTGATTTCTGGTTTTATCATTATATTACTTTCTTTGATGTTCTATGCTTTTTCTAGTTTCTGTGATGAATACATAATTTGCTGTTCAACTGTTTTTTCTTATATATCCATTTTGACGATGAATTTTAATATGTATATTTCTCCATGGCTCTCATTAAAAACTCAACCTTCTTTCTTATTGTTGCTCCTTTTTTATGACACAATACCTTTATTGTCTGACTTCTTTTAAGGTATTATTTTTGTTGTCAGAGTTTGTTTCACTATGATATGGAAATCTAGGATGGTTTTCTTTCCATTCACTCCATTACTGTTCAGCAGAGTTTCCTAAAGATATAGAGAGGTGATTCTCATTGATTTTAGAAAATTATCAACCATAATCTTGTCAAATACCGTTTCTGCTTGATTATCTCTCTCCTACTTTGCTGGGACTCCAGTTACACAACTGTTAGACTTCTTTACCATGTTTTATTGATCTCTTAAGCTTTTTGCTATATTTCGATTCCTTTAGAATTCCATCATTCAGACTGAATATTTTCTACTACTCTTTCCAATATTTTATTAATTTTCTCTCAGTTGATTCCCATGTGCTGTTAAAATTATTTATTTGGATCGTAATTTTTATTGTGTGTGTGTGTGTATATATATATTTCCAGTACTATGCAATATATAGTATTATATAATATATGTAATTATATTGCATAATTCTAATATTATAATTATGAATCAAATGTAATATAAATATATTTTTTAAATTCTAGACTTTCCATATGACCCTTTTTTTAGATTTTAATTCTTTGATAAAAGGTTCCAAAATGTCATATAATTTCTTGCACATATTTTTGTAATTATTGTGATAATGTAATAACTGTCATTTGTGTGAATCCACTGTTGAACTTCTCTAGGTCCATTTCTTAATATCCCTGTTAATATATAATTGAATGGTGATGTATTCATTTCCTCAGGCTGCTATAACAAAGTACCACAAACTAACATTTTAACAATCAGTAAAAAATATTTATCTCACAGTTCTGAGAACTAGAAGTCTGAAATCAAGGCGTGTGCAGCACCATATCCGTTTTGATGGCTTTGTGGTAATTTTGATAATTTTATTTTCATTTAGAAGGATTTTTGTCTTTGTGTGTGTGTGTGTGTGTGTGTGTGTGTGTGTGTAGATAGAGCAGGAACTGGGCTTACTTAAGGTTGAGTATAATTTTTGTAAGATTCTCCTTCTGATTAATCTTTCTATCTACAGTTTAGCCACCATGGCTCCCCACTGAGATCCTAGGTTCTTTCTTTTTTGGCAGGTTCTGTCTCCAATTTTTTTCTCCATATCACTATGAGACTGAAAACTCTTCTCTGCTTTTGAGAGGCACTGTGCTGCCTTTTTATCATGTTGCTCAGTGCAGCTTAAGAAATTGGCATATGCATCCTGGGAAAACGGGACTGTCAGATTCACATCTCAACATCTCCATTCTCTCTCAGGTTTTGAACCTCCAAGTTTGAGATTACTTGGCATCTCCAAACTCAAACTCCAAACTTGGTCTCTGCAACGTTGTGAGATTTCCAAAAACTCTGACAGCTTGTCTGCCCTTTGCTGTAATTTTCTGACATGTCTCCAACAGCCTGGTGTATGTCATGTGGACCAGATGCAAATTAAGCAGTTGGTTTTCTAAATTCTCAAGAAAATGTTGAAAATCTAATTTGGTTATCAAATAAAACTTGTTTTAAACCACTAGGTTCTGAGATAGTTGGTTACACAATAGTTAAAATGCAAAACAGAACAACAACAAAAAAGAACAAAGGATTTAACAATGTTATACCTCACTGAACATCTTCCAACTAGGAGGTTAACAAAACGTTGAAATGTTCAATGAAATGTAGGCACAAAAAGTAAATAAATAAATAATTTTAAAAAAGAAAAAAAGGAAATGTAGGTGCAACTCTCTAAATATGGAGCATCTTCCCAAATCAAAACAAAATTTAAAAAAAAGAAAAGAAAAGTCTTGCTATGCGGAACATTTTTCCCTCTTCCTGGAACATATGCATGAATATAAAAACTCTTACTCCCATTAATTGGAAGTTGATTAATTGATGTTAGAGGTCTACCCACTATCTTTTCAGACAGAAAAGATAGAGCTGGAATGACTGAGGGCATCGGTGAACAGCCCCGGACTTCTATCTTTCAACTTTCTATATGGAACAAATAAATTGTTATTTCTTTAAGATATTTTTGCTTAGGTTTTCTGCTATATAAAGATAAATGTATTACTAAATAATACAGAAGTAGCATAGATGTATGTTTCTCATTGGAACTAGAACTATTCTAAAATATTATTGCATCACCATTTCCATATAACCCCTAGAATAACAAAACATGTAGGACCTCCCACAGGTGGTCATTTTAAAAATGTATATTACTTTTTAGAGACTCATTAAAATGAATAATTGGCAAACATGTTGCAGATATTAAGGCCATCAGTTTTTCTTGAGAAAGTAAATCTGTGCATGTTTTTAATTTTTGTTTTTAATATATGGAGTAACACAAAATAAAACTACTGTTTGACAATTTGTAGAATATTATAATAAAAATCATACTTTGACAAAGTACCCTGTGTGTTTTAGGGTATAGATACTCACTGTTTCCAAAACTTACTATTATAACTATTTGAACTTGATATAGTTATGGGTTGTAACATCATTTATTTTATGAAACTATAACACTCAAAGAATGTTGAGGCACAAATAGGCAGGGTTAAATTACTTTAGGCAATATAAATACCATTATAAAACAGGAAGAGAAAATTAATTTTCCAAAGTTGGAATCAGAGGCTCATTAAAATATTCATTATGTATATGAGATATTCTTGTGGTCTACAGAATACTAGCCTGAGTGACAGAAAACTTACTGAAGTTAAAAACTTGCAGCATTGGGAAAATGATTTGGTAGGTGACAAAACTTAGCAGTTAAAGTTGATTTCTGTATTAACATTATGCCACATACCAAAAAAAAAACCGTCATATCACTGTTTTTCCAAAACTTTTTAACTTAATCTTATTTTCATTGGAAAATATTGAGAGTGCATGGAATAATAAAATTATCTATATCTGTCTTATCTATCTATAGTTTATAATAAGTTTGCTGAAATATGCTTGATCCTCAAACTATGAGATGCATATATAACTATGTGATAAAAGATATCTATCATATTCTATGTAACAGAGGGAAAATAATTTCTTGAAGAACTTTTACATTGTTTCTTAAATTTTATCCCATTTAGCATGCCCAGAAAAGAAATGAAGTTGACTGCATTATAAGGAGACAGACCTGAGTACAATATGAGAATAATTTATTTTCCCCTTGATCCTTAAAAAAAAAAAAAAAATCACTGTGATGGATCTTGACCAGGACCAATATAAGAAATAAAGGAATGGTTTGCCCTTCTCTTGATGAAAGTCAATGAAAACATCTGTAAAATCTATAGGTTCTTTCAACAATTGATGACAGAAAAACTAGACATCCCCATGCAAACAAACAAACAAATAAACAAAAGAATATAGACACAGACCTTATACCCTTTACAAAAAATAATTCAAAATTAATCACAGAACTAAATGTAAAACGTAAAACTCTAAAGCTTCTAGAAGGTAACATAAGAGAAAAATCTTTATAACCTTGGGTTTGGCAATGACTTTTTTGATACAACAAAGGCATGAGCCAAGATAGAAATAATTGATAAACTAGACTTCATTAAAAATTTCTGTTTTGCAAAAGATACTGTCAAGAAACTAAAAAGACAAGAGACAGGGAGAAAATATTTGCAAAAGGTACATCTGATAAAGGGTCGTTAGCTGAAATATACAACTTGATTAACAAATGAGTCAAAGACCTTAACAGACAACTCACTAAATAAGATATAGAGATGGTAAATATGCACATGAAAAGAAGATCTATATCATATGTCATCAGGCAAATGCAAATTAAGACAACAGTGAAATACGACTGCAATCCTATTTCAATGGCCAAAATCCAGAACACTGACAATGCCGAATGCTGATGAGGATGTGGAGTAACAGGAACTCTTATTCACTGCTAGAGGGAATGAAAAATGGTGCTGCCACTTTGGAAGACAGTCTGGCAGTTTCTCTAGGAAAATTTCATCTCTGTCTTTAGACTTCCTAACTGACTAAGTGAATCCCATCCAAGATAACCTTTCTGGTTTAAAGTCTACTGTTTAGAGACTTTAATCACATCTACAAAATTTATTTACAGCAGCACCTAGGATTATGTTTGATTAAAACTGTGGGGACTGTGGGTCAGCCTAGCCACCTTTATACATCAAATGCAACCATGAACAGGTAATGTGCTTCTTTATATGTTTTAGGGTAATTCAGAAATTCATAAATTTAATTATCTAAAATTTTAATTATGTATCTGCTCTAATGATGAAGTTGAAAAAAACTTAACAGGGAATTTCTTTTTTCTTTTTTTTTTTAATGACCTAGATTCACAGTTCGGGGAATAGGTATGCAAAATAAGGAGCTATGAAACCCAAGACTACTTAAATTTGGCTGTGTTGTCATAGTACTCAGGAGCTATGAAGAGATTGCCATGGCTCTTTCTGAAAGTTTTCCTTCTTAATATGTCCTGCATTTCATATAGAAAATCTAATTTTCTCTTCAAGTCGGATAATTTTTTCAGAATTTGTCAAGAAATTAATTTTGCTGAGGGCACATGTTAGAGAATACTAAAGAGGAAGACTGTTGATTAGTGTTATGTAGGTGATACCTTTGACGGAGCAATGTGAACAAAAGACACACAAATGTACACCCACTTCATTTGAGTACAAAATACATGGAGATACCCTTTAGTCTTCTATCACACCTCTGCCATCATCATCTTCCAATTTCCCAATCAAATGCAGCCCAACAAGGCCTAGATAATTGTGGAGCTCTAGTCTGCTTTCCATATTCATAAGCATGCAAAAGCAAGTAGGAGCAGATGGTGATTTTTTCCCGGCAGGACAGAGCAAAAGTCATAAAATTTTAGTCTATGAAGCTAAGTTTTCAGGTGTATGCGCCTTAGTTGACAGTGTTCATTGTTATCACATAGCTAGGTCTCTGCTTTTTCCATTACTGACAACAATGAGGATTCAGCCTTAAACATCGCCTTGGTTTTGGTTTGACAGAGTGCGTTGCAAAGAGAAATTCCAGGAAATAGGTATGCTTATTCTTAACAAAGGTTTTAGACAGTTCCTCTTTCTTCTATAATTCTATTTTTGCTCTTGGAAGCTGCATCTCTCTTTACTGAAGATCAGAAATGCTATCAATAAACATTTCTTGTGTGAATGGTGAATTGAAAAAATATATATATTCAAAACAGATTGTTTACCTTATGTAAATTCAATTACTTTCCATAATAGCAAAGGTAATAGTCAGCAACATTACTGTCCTTTGCAAACTTCATCTTGTTATATTTGGACTGTGATTTGGGTCCTAAATGTATTGACTAAATTTGCAGAATAAGTTTCTGGACCCACCCTATGTCACCTGAGTGACCATCTACTGGGACCTTTACTTAAAGATTAGCAAATAGAATATAAATGATGCTATTTGGTCTCTACTCAGATTAGAGGAATGATTAGAAACTTGAAATATTCAATAGGGAAGAAGAAAATAGAATAACAGTGAATAAAAGACCCATAGAAAAGGTCTTTTCATTTTACTTGTCTTTGGAAATACATTTGGGCATAAGACCCTGAGTTTAGGCCTGTTGAACTTCAGGCTTAACTTTCTCTGGTGTAATTCATTCCATCTATGTCAGAAGTCCAGTTAGAGCAATACGTAATGCTTTCAGTTATTACCTTTCATGTGTAAAATTTGCAGTTATTTCTCACAAATAAAGCATAAAATGAATGTCAATCTAAAAATTGAAAGATAAAAAAAAAAAAGTAATTGTAGGCCGTTCAAATTTTCAATTTTATTTGTATTTATTTAGTTATTTGACAACTAATAGTTGAATATTTCATTCAGAGAGGTATTAATTATTTCCTCCTCCAAAGTGATATGATTTATAACCTCATTTACATTTTCATTATAAAGAATTTATTTGTCTGATACTTGGAGAAACCATGCTGAAATTTAGGAACAAAGAGAAAATAAGAGATAAAGAAATAACAGAAAAAAATATATACAGAGTAATTTCCACCAACATCCCTGCTAAGGACATATAGAAAAGTAGGATTAAACGTATTTAAATCTCCTTAATGTCATTAGAGAAATAACAAGATTGTAAAGAATTTTAAGTCCAAAAACTAGGAAAAAATAAGGGAAACTAGAGAGGTGAATCCACTATCATAAGTGTATTTGAATCCATCATGCTAAGTGTTTTTCTTCTAAGTGTATTTACTTGTTTTGGAAGAGGTAGCATGAGTCTGCAGCATATTTGAAATTCTTGGAGACCAAGGTCATTAAGGAGGAATGTCTGTTATAACTCCCATTTAAGCTTTGAGACATCAAAGATGTATACTTTAAAAGTAACAGTGATTTGAAATCGAGCTGGCCCTTACAGAAACAAAATTTCAGCTTCAAATCATCACAATCTCTGAAATTGGATTAAAATCATTCCAAACTTCTATTGTTCTCTTGTCACTTCCCAAATGAAAATGAAAATTCTATGTGGAAGTTATAATATAACCTCAAATTATTCCACAAATTTTGCATATGTAATGTATGTTACCCAATCAAAATCTAAACTAATTAAGCATGAGAGGAGATAAGACTGCATGAGTAAGAGAGAACAACAAGGGGAAAGAAGAGGGAAAACAACATGCACAGAACTCCATGTATTGGAGTCTACGCGTGTATTTGAAGCCTAGACTTTAAATGAACTATCGTTAATCTTTTTAAAAAAGTAATAGAAGACAAAATTGAGAAGTGTGGCAGATAATGAGAAACGATGAAAAATAAATAAAAATTATAAAATGTAAAGAAACAATAACTGAAACTAAGATCACAGTGTATAGCTTTAGCAGAAGGTTGAGCACAACAACAGAGAGAATGCGTGAACTAGAAAATATATCAGAAAATATAATAAATGTCCAGACTAAATGGGTGGATAACACAGAGAAGAAATTAAGAGGTGGTGGTGTTTTTGAGTGAAGGCCTGCAGTAGATGAAGGGATCAGCTACGGAATTGCATAGGAGAAGAATTTTCTAAGCAGACACGGAAGAGCGAATGAAAACTCCCTGAGATAACACTGCTCTTGTTTTCAAGGAAAAGCCATGAAGCCATTAGGCTGAATGAGATTGACAATGGGGTGTGTTCGGTTTGAAATATGGTTGAGGGGATGAAGTTCTGTGTATGTTCAATGTGAAGGAGTTGGGGAAATGAGGCAACACAAAAGAAAAGGAGATAAAGAAAAAGGAGACAGAGAAGTAAAGGCCAGAGAAGTAAGAAGAAAACCAAGAGATTTTCAAATCCTAAAATAATTGAAGAAAGGTTTGAAGATAAGGGAATATCAAACCCCGAGAATAAACTTTAGCACTAAACATTGGATTAATTTTTGTCATTACAATGCCTGTTTGATAGGTGTGACAGGTATGAAAGCCCAGTTGGAGTTTTTGTAGAGAGAATGAGAGATTAGATAACTACTGAAGATATATTTTGTGGCATTCTAATGTGAAGTTCAGGAGAGGATTGTGTGGTCACTGGCAGTAATAATGAAGCCAATAGATGTTTAAGGCGATAGATGTACAATTGAGTATAGATTCTGATGTGAAATATCCAGTAGAGGGGAATCAATCTATTGAAACATGGAAAAATTGCTAGACAAAAGTCCTTGAGTAATTGAAAGGGGGTAGAATCAAGTGCACAGAGAAGGCATCCATATTATCAGGAGAAAACATAGATCCTGTTAGCACAATTGCGTGAAAGTCAGTGCATGATGTTGATGTGGGGTTTATGGATGTTGTACTTTGATTGTTCCATTTCTCCAATGAAGCAGAAACTAGGTCATCAGCAGAGAAAAAGGATGGGGGAAGAGATATTGAAGATGCAAAGAGAGAACAAACACTTATGTGTGTCTCAGTGAATCAGTAAAACATTGTATGATTGCCAGGAACATTAAAGACTGAACTGTGGATCAGAAGGATCCTGAATTTAATAAGACCAGTCAGTTAATTGTTTGTTTCATTTTGACAATCAGTTGCACAGTTTTGGGCACAGATGCAGAGTGGGTAGAGAGTTAGATTTGATCATGGTTGAGGTTTAGCTAAATACGGACAAAGGTTGGGAGTGACAAGAGTATTCAGGATGGATTCGAGAAAATTTTTATGATAATTGTACTTTCTGTTATCTGTAAGGAGAAAAGTGAGAAAATGAAGAAGGGGAGAAAGAGTGAAAACACAAGTTTATAAATCCTAAATTCTGGTGGGATCTAAGGATTTGTTAGCATCAGAACCAGGGAATAGCTCTGGAATATAAAATGGTGACTACAAAGTGGGGTGTTCTTGCAGTTATTGATAATGACAAGGTCTAAAATACGATTTGAGGTTGAGAGACTTGAGGTATGGTGGAGAACAGGATCATTAACGAGAGGAGGTTAGATGCTAGAGAGGACCCAGGGTATTGGAAGAATCATACCAGTACATGTTTACATCACCATGGATTACCACAGGGGCAGCATTACAGTAAGATGGTACATTTCCATTAGCTCAGTTCATTGAACTTATTGTTGATGGAAGATACAGTCTTTATGTTATTTTATATTTAAGATTCACTGCAATGCATTTGGTTTACTCTAAACCTTGAAATATACGAGTAACCAAAAGAAAGGAAAGGAATCATAATTAAGACCAATGCCTAAAAGCAACGTGTTTTACCAAATGGGCATCAGATGATATAGTTTCACTTATTGGAGTTTTCTGAAACAGTTAAAATTAGGAAATTTAATACTTTTTAAAAATCAAAGAAACAATAGTAGCTATTGTTTGCAAAGCTCTATGTTACATGTTTATAATAAACCCACGTGGTAAATATTATTATATCATTGTTGAGAAACTGAGGTACAGTGTAAGTGGTGATTCAAGGTTAAAGAGTTAGTAAGTGAAAGAATAGGGGTTTTAACTCAGACTGACTCCTGAGACCCGTGACCAATATAAAGTGCATATTAATAGACTTTATACAGACTATTATTCTCCTAATGTGCTTTTCTATTTCAAATTTCTTTGGTTTTTAATATTCATGACATCCTTCCAAATGATATCCTTTATTTGTCTGTCCTTAAGTGAAATCATTTAATAGGACACATTATCAATTATGAAGGTGATGAATTGCTGCACTACTTTCCAAAGAGCTGTCAAGTACAAAATTTCTTCAGCGTGTGCTAAGGTCACGGATTGTCTTGTTACAACCCTAACAAGGACTCTTCCTTTGCTAGTGATGCAATTAGTTGTCAGACCCATCATATGTCCTTTCTTTGTAATTAATTCAAGACAAATATGAAGTTGCATGGGCGCTCATATTCAACAGGATTCCAGGGTCTTTCCAGATTTACTAATTGAAGCACACAGATGGTGGGCAAAACTGAATGTGTACGAGGCATTCCTCAACACATTCAACTACCTTTTATGAACAACACTATAAAAGACAGAGGGAATATTATAAAAGTCAGTCTAATAAAACCAAATAAGAATGGAGGTGGTAAGTATATTAAGAAGTAGGCAAAAAACTTAAAATACCCAAATGTTATTACAGGCTTTCTTATTTGCTCTTTCTTATGCATGAATTTCTTTCTGGAACTTTTTTTTTCTTTCTTTCTTTCATTGCTGTCACCTTCTCATCATTCGGAGGTTTTACTTCTCATTCTTAGGGAAGTTTTCTTACCACCTTACCTAAATTAGTATTCCGTTCCTCCATTACGCTGTATTACCAGACTGTTTATTTCATTCATTATGAACTGTACGGATTGAACGTGTGCCCCCCAATTCATATATTGATATTCTAATCCCCAGTATGATAGTATGATGATGAGGTCATAAGATCAAGTTCCTCATCAATGGGATTAGTGCCCTTAGAAGAAGAGACAACTCTCTCATTCTTTCCACCATGAACCAAAGAGGGACAGTGGGCCCTCACCACACACTGAATTTGCCAACTCCCTAAACTTCCACTTCCCAGCCTCCAAAGCTATGAAAAATCAATATTTATTCTTTAGTCCATCCAGACTGCATTGTTTTTGTCATAGCAGCCCTAACGGACTAAGACATATACAATTAATAATTAAATTCACTTATTCTATTTTTTCTCATGTCCCACCTCCATTAAGAGAAAGGATTAAGGAGCTTTATTGAACCTTATTGTCAAAGGCACTCAAAAGTGCCTCGCACAGAGTAGGTCTTTTAGAAAGTTTGAACAAATCTCGATTTGCTGCACATTCTTATAAAATCATTTTAAAAAGCAACCATTAACTGTTTTTAAGTCTTTTGCAAAGAACAATCCTTTATAAGTTTTAAGAAATGGCAGTTAGTAAACCCATTTTGGATTCAGTCAGTATTGCTTTGTGAAATATCCTTTTTAAAAACATCTTACACAGTTTAAAGCAAAAGTGTTTTCTTTTGTAGATTTATATATTCTCACTGCATTCTTCTTGTTTTTAATACGCTTGACTAAGCCTGAAAAATAGGCAAAGGAAGATGCAAATCCAGTTTTGTGAGCACTGAAGCATTTATCAATTCAGGGGTGAGGGAACTCTTTATAAAAAAGAATGAAAAATTACAAATGCGAAACCAGTAATAAAATGAATAGTTAGGTTATGAAGACACATAGCAACAGGTTAAAACTGAAAGCTAGCAAATATTACAAACATCAGAAAATTCAGAAACATATTTTTATCAACCCCCAACTCCCTGACATATTTTTATAATAGTTTTTCTTTATATTTTTGGCTGGCTGTTTAAAGGCCTCATTTGACAGCAATTTTGTAATATTTTCTATAGAGAGAATAGAAGGGTAATTCACTAGATTTTTCTAAACAGGTTTAGGAATTTTTTACTATTATACTTTCCAACACTTCCTCATTATTTGTAAATTCAAGTACATTTTAGAATTTTTGTCAAATTTGAGAAAACTGCTTTGAGTGTCTTTCATGTATAAGATATATGACTTCAGGGCACTTCAAATTTTCTTCTGCAGCACCTAATCTTAATTACTCTTTGAATTGAGAAGTCATTTGCCAATATGTCACTGATGTCCTTGTTTTAGTACGATATTGTGATTTTGATGTTATCCATATTTCATATCACATCAGCAAGAAATTTAAATATTTTCCAACCTGTTTATATGATTCATACCACTTCATTAATAGGATTATCAACAATACAAAAGCCTATTAATTAACTTGTATTCAAAATGCATGTCTTCCTTTCCATGAGTTACTGCTTTGACTGTGATCTAAAATCATTTTTCATTACAATTAGCTCCTTAGTGTCAGAATTATTTCAATTTATTACTACTTTTGTTTTGCATTCCATTATTTTTATCTACATTTTTCTCTCAGGTTTTTACCAAATAAATTTAGTATTCATTCACATGTATTTCCAATTCAGGAGTTTGCAGTTTCTTACTTATTTTATTGCAACTTTCCAAACAATGTTTTCTTGTTGTTGTTGTTTCAAATTGTAGGTCTCCCAGCCTATTTTCCTTGCTGTGATACCTGGGTCCACTTTGATGAAATCCCAAATAAGGAAAGGTATTGCGGAGGAAAGTCATAATGGAAAGGGGCAGCCATCAACTAATTTTGGTTAAAATATGTAATTTTTTAAAATTCAATTTATATAAATATATGTAAAATTCAATATATATATATTCAATTTATATGTGTAAATTATGTGTGTGTGTGTGTGTGTGTGTGTGTGTGTATAAAATCACATCAATACATTGACAGGGTCTCTCTGGGGTATTGATGTGAGGGGTTCTGTAGCTTACGCTTCATTAGTTGCATAGTATGTCTCTCTGATCCAAAGAAAAACTAAGAATATTATCTCCTTCTGTAAGTGCATTTTATGCTTTAAATGCTAAGTTCCAAGGAAGATAGCAACCATACTTTCTTATTAACAATCTGTAATTGTTTTCTGAAGAAATTGGAGAAAAATGTCTATGTAGTTCTTTGAAAGTGATTCTATTTTCCTAAAATATGCATTTAAAATTGATATATTAAAATATATCTGCTCAACAGAAATACAATGCAAATCACAAATGCAAGCCATGCACGTAATTTTATTAATTTTATTTTCCAGCTTTATTGAGGTATGATAGACAAAGAGAAATTGTATGTATTTAAGGTGCACAATGGGATGAGGTTCTCTCCTCTCTCATCCATACATCTTCTCAAAATCCGGCCATGCTCACACTACTTTCTACAAAACAATTATAAGCTAAGAGAAGTAGTTCTCGGACTTTGCTGCACGTTAGAATCATCCGGCGATCTTCCAAAATGCCCTTTGCCTAGGACACGACCCAGACCAATTATGTCAGAATCTCTGGAAGTGGGATTCAGACATCAGTATTTTTCCCCCCCCAGCTCCCCAAGTGGTTCCAATCTGCTTGCAAAGTTGAGCTTTGTGGCCTTAGAGCTTTCAGCAAACTCAAACCTTGTCCTAATTCAAACCATGATTTCTTGAGCCTCCACCATGACCTCTATAAAGAGCTTAGATTCATGGTTCTTTCCCAAACAATGCGGGTCAAATGGGTAGTGTTCTGACTGCAAGAAAGCAACAGCATATTACAAATGGAATCAAAGTCGGTTGGTCCTGCAGTTCCTGGCTTGGTCAGGCAATGGGCAATGGTCAGTGCAGCTAATTGCATATAATCTATAACATGTTTGTGATAACTAAGGGTCATTGGAAGGTTTAACATGAATGCAGCCAGGGAGCTTAGAAACTTAGTTTTCTGTATTTTTAAAAAATAAGACTACAATTAATCATATTATTTTTGGAATGAAAGCAACCAGAGTCCACGTGATACTAAGGAAGAATCATCAATTCTAATGGAAAATGTTGATATTCAAATTAAGAGAATATTACACAGTAATCTCATTTAGGGAGAGATTAAACTGTGGAATAGACAAGTCATGTTCTTTTTTAAAAGATATCTTTGTCTTGTGTTCAACTCTATGTTCTTTTAACCAATGAATCTTCAAAGCTCAGTAGTGTTCTGAAAATGTTTTTCCCTGAGAATGGTTATTTGGGAGCATTCAGCAAAAGCAAAGCCACAGGATTTCTTATTTTGTGACTGAGGAGGCCTGAACAAGTACCACCCTTCAATCTGGGTCTTACCAGTGTTCCAGAACACAAAACATGTTCCTCAGATTTCTTCGCACTATAATTTTATGTACTTTTCTTTATATCACAATTCCCCAAGATGTCTTAAAATTCCCATTTCTTACATCTCTGTATGCCATTCTTACCAGTAAAGTTATAAAAGAAAGTCACTCTTAAGCTTCTATCCTCCTAGGACTTTTGCACCCAGGGCATAAGTATAGTGCTACTAGGAGTTTGATTTTAACAAACAATATACATGTCATAACTTATAATGCTTTTTTGGCTTTGGTTTGACATTAAAATAGGAGAAATGGCACAATCAGAGTTCTTTTGCCTTTCATACCAGGCATGCAATGTTCTCCAAGAAGATGAATGGCTGGATTACATTTTGGTTATTAAAGTGAGGTTTATTATGCTGTTCAACAGAAGTGCATTTAATAGCATTTTCATTATATTCAAATCATTTCCAGAGTTACACACTCAAAAAGTAAATGAATTGTAGTTCTACAGAGAATTACTCCTGTGTGAATTCAGGCAAAGTAAGAATAGTATATTATTCTTAATGGAAAATCCCAAATACATATTTGAGCTATAAATACATGTAAAGATGAGCGATATGTTTTCCAAGGGTATTTTACTCTGAAGTTAAAGGTGGTTAAGACGAAAATTTATAAAGAAATTTAAAAATTTCTTATGGGAAATGGGTGACATGCAGTTCAATTTCTGCAGCCTTCTTGCAGTCCATTCCTGAAATCGCGCCATTTGTTCTGTGGACCACCTGCTCTGTGTGTGTCTTGATGTTCACGTGCTGGGTGATGGTGTTTCTCCTACTTCCCTTGGGAGTCATGAGTCCTTTCTGCTTCTAGGAAGAGCCCTGGAAGTGTGTTTGTATGCATGGCTTTTTCTCTCACTATGTGCTTGTATTCTTTGGGATTAGAGAAAATCCTTCCACATAACTATGCTTCAACAAGCCTGGTAATCAGGTAATGTAAAGAATAGAAGATAATGGGAGAGAAAATTTGTTTTGCCATCTCCAAACATCAATTATATTTATCATCCAAAAGTGGTGGTGATATAAAAGGGGAATTAACTTTGTATACTTACATAAAGGAATGATCAAAAGTTAACAGAAATTGACAAATCACTTATATTTTTTCCAATTTAAAAATTACTTTTATTCATAATTAAGTAAAAGGACTAGTGAAATGACTTTTTAATGTATTACTTAAAACTCATTGACACAGTGTGTTGCTCTCCATTTATCTGTCAATTGCTTCTGCTTTGAGTTACAGCAGCACTTTAGTGCCTTGATTTAAATGTATATAATTATTTGCTAACTTCAGTTTTTTCATTCTAGCTTGCATCAGTCACGTAAACTTGTATTGACTTATAAAATGAATCGGGGCAAATGGAAGTGAAGCTGTTGGTCAGAAAACAAACTTAAAAAGAATCAGAAATCTGACCCACACATTATTCCTTATGTTAGCCATGCACTCTACCACCAGCTGTTTATAATGTGAAACTGGCAAGACTATTAAAAATGTGTTTTGAGAAGTCAACTCTCTTTAGAAAGCTCATTGCATCCTTTTATTTTGAAAAGAGACTATATTATACAAATAAGCCTCATGTGTATGGTGGCATACACATATTTTGTCAAGGACAAATATAGTAAAATAGTGCCTAAATGTCAAAATTCATAGTTTAATAAACGTGTTAGAATTACATTGTATTTATAATTTTTCAGTCGAAATTGTAACAAATGATTTAAAATAATTTCAGCTTTATGTTTTCTCATTAATTTTTAAACTAATTTTTAAAATTTGATCTAATGTAACTAGAAAGATTATATTTGTGTGGTATAAATTTCCAGCCACTGTAATGCAGGCCTGCATTTGAAAAAAAAAAAAAATATCTGTATCTTAATGTTTTTAAATATCATTTTAGGTATTATTCGACTTGTGTATTCTTATGATTTTCTATACAGTCGTTTGGTTGTCTATGATTTGACAATGAAAGTTATAATCTCAAATTAACAATTATTCTAAGCTAATGAAAAACATAATGAACTTTTGTTTCTTTAAGAATAAATTTTAGTTTTAAAGTAAAAATATCAATATAATTTTGATAATTAGCTCTTTTTAGATAACATTAATATTTACATTTTGAGATTAGTATTTCATTTATTTCTAGGGAGAGTGATAACTTCTTCGGATTCAAAATACTAAAATATGACTCTCACACATATTGATCTTGTTATATTACAATTTATAAGTTGACTTTTTATGATTTGTTAAGAAAAATAAAAGCTAAACTTTTGAGTTCAGTTTTAATGGTTTCATTGAAATATACACTAATATACCTTTGTAGAAATGAAGGTGTTTTGTTAAGGTCCTTTTTAAAGTTTTAGTCACTAAACCCCTTATATTTTTATGACACTGAAAAACTGTTAGAACTAGTAAGAATTCAGTGAAGTTGCAGGATAAAAATTAATATACAGAAATCTATTGTGTTGCTTACACTAGTAAACTGTAGGAAGGAGAAATTAAGGAAACGATGTAATTTATAATTGCATCAAAATGAATAAAATACCTAGGAATAAATTTAACCAAGGAGGTGAAAGACCTGTACTCTGAAAACTATAAGACATTAAAGAAAGAAATTAAATATATTGCGTGCCTTTCATATAATACAATATTGTGAATCAACTATAATTCAATAAGAAAATGTACACTATTTAAAAAGATGTGGCAATATATTAATGCAAAGTAAATGAATGTACTAAAATGATTTGGCATTAGGTACATTTGAATTTTAAAAGCGTCTATAGTCTTCTGGTTGTCCAAACAAGCTCAGTGTTTAAATCAGGAAATCAATGCTCAATTTTACTTCTCCATTCTCCTAATGCCTAATCTATACATTGGAACAATTATGGCACTTTTTAAAAGTGTATCAACACTCTTAATCCTCCAGGTCTTAATGCATCATTTGTTCAGTGCATTGCATAATTCCCTGGTGATGTGAGAAATTAATGCTCTTTAAAAAGTCCCCAACATTCATGGGAAGAATTTATGTACTTGGGGAATCAGTTGAGTAAGAATTTAGTTCTATCATTTTATTGAGCTGTGTCTTTTTGGGTTTAATAACTATAAGAACTAGAAAATAGGCATTTGTTTTTCATGGTATCTCTTCTAATGTTAAAAATCATATGTACACTACAGTGGTCAGGCATCTACACCACCTGAAGCTGAAGCTGACTAATAATGAATGTCAACTATAATTTGATATATGTATATAGTAACAAAATGTGGAGTGCAGCATAGGGAATAGAGTCAATGGAATTGTAACAGCTATACATAATGTTGGAGGGGCAGTAGACTGGGGGAGGAGGGTAATCACTTTGTGAGGGGTGTAAATGTCTATTACATTGTTTTGTACACCTGAGGCTAATTAAAAAAACAAAAATTAAAAAACTAAAGTTTAAAATAAAATCATGTGTAGGACTATTAATCTGTGTCATATTTTGTGCTTTGCCCTGCGAGGATGGAGTCCAATTTAGTTTCAGTATAATCAGTTGAAACTTCCCATGGGAAATCTTTATCTTACCATATTTCCCCGAAAATAAGACCAACCCCAAAAATAAGCCCCAGTTAAGATGGTCAGCCAGATGGATGCATTTAGTACATTATGATGATGTTCCAGAACATAGCATGACTATATTTGAATAAATGTAGATTGTTGTACATGAAAAAAATAAGACATCCCATGAAAATACGCCCTAATGCGTCTTTTGGAGCAAAAATTAATATGAGACCCAGTCTTATTTTCGGGGAAACACGGTAATATACTTGACAAAAATAATCACCACACTTCCATCATGGTTATCAGTAACAAAATGGCTTTAATGTTTCCTTTAGCTTGACTAAACTTTAGGCAGGTTTCTTCCTAACTATAAACCCCTGACCTCCCTTAGAACTTTTACTTTAGGAAACTTCTGATTGTAAATTCTTTTCTGGCTTCCTTGAGATGTAAATATTTTATAACCCAGAAAGTTTTGCTCAAAGACCTGGGAGTTATCCCTTTGGAATTCAATCATCTAAAAAGATAGTGCCCCTGTCTCCCAGTCTCCACGAGAGGGCAGGAGCCTAAATTCCATAAATTACAATTAACAAAAACAGATTGTCTAATCACATTGACCAACCACCTCCTAATGTCCTCCGGTACTTTTCCATTACTTCATCCCAGCATTTCAATGTGTTTTTTCACTTTGTTGCAGCAAAGTTGAGTTCAGTCTGTCTCTATTGCAATAGTCTTGAATAAAGTCTTCCTGGACACTTTAAATAAGTGTCCAATGCCATGTTGCTTTATATCAGTTACTAAGTTTTTCTCTCTCCCATATCTGTACTATCTACATGTTTGTCATTCCCTTTGTCTTTCAGTCTATTTCAATATGTTCAAAAAAAACTCTGAACTAATAAGAACCGTGATTTGCAGGTTGTGTCTCTTGAAGCCAAAATAAATTAATGAATCATAATAAAAATAAATAAAATAAAGTAAAGGGAAAGGAGAAACAAGGCAAGATCTCAATATAATTTTTGAAAAGGACACAGTATATAAATAAGAAGGCTTACTAAGTTATCAGTACGAATTTAATATTCTCTCAGCCTAATGGAGAGGTTACACATTCTATAATAATAGGTATGAGAGTTGATTTGATTTCACCTGCTCAATTTGCTAAAAATCAGAATATTCCCATAAATTTTAGCCTTCCAGAATCTTAAACAAATTGTATAATCTCTTAAACAAACCTAGATATTCATTCCAGCAGACAGAAATCAACTAAGGAAATAGATTTACTACAGCTTCCATGTAGAGGTAACCTGAGATATGTGAAAAGGACCTCAAACTTAATTTCATTCTTTCTGCAAACTTTATTGAATAAATAATGAACTATGAAACTATTTCAGTGGTGTGTGTGCGTGTGTGTGTGTGTGTGTGTGTGTGTTGTGATGTTTTGTTTTAATGAGAGACAACATAAACCAGCATGTTTTCAACATGGCTTTTTTTTTTCTTTCACAGGACATGGCTGTAAGTCAAGGTTCCTCTCATCACTAGTTGAGTATGTTTAAACAAATCACTTAAGCCCAATCAGACCTGTTTCCTCATAGTAAAATAAAGAGGCTGAAATACACACTTTCTAAACTTCCTGAAGCTCTAAAGTAGGATTAGATAATGTGAGGATTATTGCTATCACGCACGTTCAGGTATCAAGGCAAGCAAGGGTTCTGAAGTGAGGCAGAAACTAGGTTTAGTGCCTGCTGTGCTTCCAGTATTTCAGCATGCCATATGATGTTTGCTATAGACATTTTATTATGCAATTTTTATTGCAGATTTTTATAATGTTAAAGAAGTTTCTACTTCATATTTCTAAGAGTGTTTATCAAAAATAGATATCCAGTTTTATTAAATGTTTTTTGTATTAATTGAGACAGTTTTTATTCTGTTACGTAGCAAAAATATGTATTTCCTATTGTCAAAAAATTCTTGTATATTTTAACTGGGATGAATCCTATATGATTAGATTTTTAAAATTTTATTTGCTGGCTTTGTTAATATTCTAATTCCAATTTTCACGCATATGTTCTTTATTGACTTTGAAATCTAATTTTTCTTTTTCCTACTGCCTTTGGTATAAAAGCTGTGCAAGATTCATAAGGTAAATTGCAGATGTATGTGTGTACATAGTCATTGGATCAGTGTTTGCAAGGTGGTAATTATATGTTCTTTGAAGGCCCAAATCACCTGTTTGATTTGTTGTTAGCATTTACGTGATTTATTTGGCTTATACAATTTTTTTCACATGTATAAATCTATTCCAGTTTTTAAAATTCATTTCTCAGTCAGTTTGCATAAGTTGTAGTACTGTCTTTAGAAAATTGTCTGTTACCCCAAACTTATACACCTATAGTATTCAGGTAGTTATAGAATATTCTCATACGTTTTAAAAATATTTGCTAATATATATTGTCATGTCTTCTCCTACTTTCATTTTATTAATCGTTTATATTATACCTTATTTAATATTTCATTGACTTCTATCCCTGTGCATTTCCCAGTCTCTTTCTCTCACTCCTTCTTGAAAGTAAGCTTCTTGCAGCTTACAGGTCTTCCTCCCTGCAGTCTATACCAGAAGTAGTTCAAGGGCTGTCCACATCTGTGTGTCTTCTCTGGTCATACTCATTCTGCTATTTGCAAGGAGTTTAAGTAAAGCTCAGAAACCTCAATAATCACATGTGCTCCAAATTTTCCTCCTAGCATTTCTCAGTGGTCTAATAACCATTTATTGGGGTAACTATAAACTGGGAAAAGAGAAATATGCAGATCGTCTTGGGACTATTAGACATTGATTGTGAGTCTGAAACAACGTTAACTTCTGGGACCAAAAATAACCGCTTCGATTACCTGTCACAATGGAGGCCATTTGATATCAGGAGTGAAACGAAGTTCTTATCTAAGAAAACTAACAATGTTTCCAGTGGGACCTCAATTCCATCTCATTTCCTCAGTTCCTGAGTTCCCCAAAGCCCCTCCATAGCAAAGAAATTGTGTATCCCTGGGCTTCGGAGATATTATTATTATTATTATTATTATTATTTCAGAATTAAAATGATTCAGAGGAAGTCACATTTTCTATCAATTTGCCAGTTAACTGTCAGTTTTTGTAAGTTCAGAAGTCAGAGGATGGTGGAGAATGACAGTGTTTTTTCTAAGCTTAATTAACCGATGCTTCCAAATGAAGTTATTGCCCCAGATGCTGTCTGATTTTCTAAAGCAAATATATAGCACTTGGCATCTGGTATGCAGCCAGCGGTGTGGTGAATGTTTGTTTCCCCCATCTTGGTGAGCAATCAAAAACACTAGAAATCATTTGAGGTTTATACATGGCAAGTACAGCAGTATACCTCCATTCACCATGCTGTCTCAGCCTGTGTCAAGGTATGGCTCTGTCCACAATTCAGTCCAAAAAGAACTTCATTCTACTCATCATTAAAGTAGCATCAAGCCAAATTATTCTATTGATAATAGCATATTGATAGGATCTAAAGAACAGAAAATATCAGGGGCTTTAAGGACAGAAAGATAATCCCATGAAAATATTGGGCCTTGATACAGTTTCTGTGCAGGGAAGGGGGCTAGAGTCATGTAGAATGTATCTCGATACTGTTTTTATATCACAGAGAAAGATGTACTCTATGTCACTAACACTTCAAAAGGCGCCTTTCTTTTATTAGACCTCTTTGGTTTTGGAAGAAACATGCCCTAACATTAAGGATACTACATATTATATTTACACATGATGCAAAATGCTCTGATTTAATTGGAACACGAGAAAAATAAAAGCTCCCAGCGGACTCAGAGTAGGGTGTGAGCCTCTTCACCATTCGGTCCATATCATCCAGCCAATGGAATCGGTTGCTGTGTGTTTCAGTGGACAGGGCATTGTATGCAGATTTCGACAGGCTCTTGTATCTCAGCCATGGTGCCTGCAAACGAGGGTTGGAGCAACGTCATGCCCTTCTTCTCCAAAGAACTCCTGTGCTTCGGAGGAACATGTCCTGCTTCGCTATTGGGTCCCTGAAATGATTAAATGCCAAATCGTGGAACTCCAGTTGTCCTTGCAAGCAAACCTGCTCAGCTTCGTCAGTTGGTTGTCATTTGATCCAGTTCGATATAAATTTGGGTGAGCTGAGCAAAAAGTGTAGATACTGATACTTAACTATTAACACAATTTGAAAATTATTGGTCAATGCATCTAATGTAAACTAACATAGTTCTTCTGGCATCTGATTATTATAAATTATTTCTTATAATTTCTTATAGTACGCTTGCAGCTTTATAGACTATAGTAGAAATGTGTAAAGTCTGTTCCACGCAAGTACATGAAATAGATGTAAACAAACACATATTAGAAAGACTAAGTGAATGTCCATTAGAGACTTTTTTTTTACGTGAACATTATGTTTCCTGGAACTATCTTGAAAACAAGAGTCTTAACTCATTAAACAGGATGGGGTGGTGTCAGGAAGCACCAACAGTAAAGGGCAAATAAAGTGCTTTTCCTTTCTAACTGAATATTAGGTTAGCCCAACTTCGGCGTTGCTTGAGTTGCGACATGCATTATAGAATACTGAGCTAATTGCTTTAGTGTTTCAACCCTCCAAGCAGTGCAGATGTTATGCAAATGGTTTAGCGCTCATTTTCAGAAAGTAAACAATTGTGGTAAATTTTGCAAGGGTATTTTCTTTTTTTGCATGAACACTAAACTTTCCAAAAGTATTGCTAGCTGCAATGTTAGTGCTCAAATTAATTGAAATTTTTTGTGAGGCAAAAACCTGTCAGATGTGAAAGTATGATGGATTTTTTCTAATTGTAAAACTTCATTACATTGGAAAGCAACATGGAGTTAAATAGAACAATTAGTGTTAAGTTGGCTGCATAATTTGATGAAACATTATTGCTATCCACAGACAGCAGGAATTTGTCAGGTGAGTCTGTAATAAGCATAAAACACAAACAAGTTTATTTCTTCACATGAAATTTGTACTCAGTAAGTACTTAAAATATTTTAGAATTCTATACTTATTTTATGTCAAGAACAAAGTTGAATCTAGAAAAAATATATTAATGATAAATACTTATAAAGATTTTGAAATTCAGTAGCTAAATATTTTCATTTGTAGGTATGTCATCAGTGTTGCTTAAAAATCTGAATCATAACAAAGTTTATAAGGTTTCCTACTATAGAAAGGCAGGGTTTTTGTATTTCTTGATTATGTGAATTTGAGAAAGTATGTGTATTCATTTTCTATTGCTGATGTAGCAAATTACCACAATTTAGAGGCTTAAAACCATACAAATTTATTATCTTAGAGTTCTGCAGTTCAAAAATCCTAAATTCCAAATGTCAGTAGGGCTGTGTTCCTTCTTGAGGCTTTAGGAGAAAAACTGTTTCCTTTTCTTTTCCAACTTCTACAAGTCATGTGCTTTACACTTTACTAATAGTCTTGTAGTAATTATAAATTCCTGTTAAATTTCCACAGGAATCTTTTTCATACTAGACAAAGGTATTAATTTATGTATTAGTAGATCAGATAGAATTGATTTGATCTATCAAGAGCAAAACCACAGCTATCATTTTGTGTTGAATTTGAATAACTCCGAGTAAACAATTAAAAAATGCAGACAACCTTTGTAAAAAATTCTTAAACACGGATTTATCCAGTTTGCCAATAGTTTGCTTCAAGTGTTCCCAGTTTAATCAGCCAACTTTTCATAACTGTAAATATAGTATCTTGGTTGGGTTTTAGAAATAATAACTGAAAGTTGGCTACTCCTATAGCTGTTCCTGCCCCCAGATTTACTTCTCCAAGCAGTAGTGGCATACAGACAAGGAAAATAAAGAATACTTTCTTACTGTTTGATATCACACAATGCAAGTCCTTCAAACCAGGAAACATTTTAGCACTCGGATATAATATCACAGACAGACATAGCATGATAATTCAGTTAATTAATTAATTTAATACATGTGACTACAACTTCTTGTTGCCTTATATTTCTTTCCAGAAGACACATGAGTTACAGAGGGTGGTTTTTTTTTTTTATAAATTCCATTTTTAGTTGTCTGTTACAATAACGTATGGGTCTTTATGACTAATTGAACTTAATTGAGTTGCAAGGGGCTCACTGTTTCTCAGAAATGTTATTATCATTTGGTCAAGCTGTGATACAAAACAAACAAGAGAGTGACAAAAGTATTCTAACAACACTCTGCCACCTATACTTCAAATAATACATTTTGGAAGAGAGGTCATCTTGAGTTATAGAACAAAAGTACAGAATATTAGAGTACTTTTAAAAATGAATAACATGCACAACTTCTACAATGATATTTTATTTTTCTGTGATTTACGACAGAAGTTTCCCAGAAGTAGAGCTATCTGAAGTACTTTAAAATGCCACTGAACATTGCCATGATTTACTTGAAAACCAAATCAATCAGATGCCTCGCACATTATTAAACCACTGTGACCACCTGCTAATGTTCTGACATGTTCATAAAAACGGTAAACTTCTAGGTACCCACAAGGTACAGTAGCACATAATAATTACTGTTAAAAATATTATTGAAGCCGCATTGTTATTCTAATACATAATGGTGTAATTTTCCTTGATTGTAATAAAACGTTTCTAGTTCCACATCAATGTCATAAATACACTTCTAGATGTATGCGTCTTTTAAGGTACTGAAAGTAATCATCAAAAAGAAGTTTATCTATTCTTAACTAATGTAATTATTAATAATTGCAAAGTAGATATGAATAACACACCCAGTACAGTTCTCTCCTGACACACAGTAAGAAAAGTGAGTTTACTTAAAATGTCTTACAAATGTTATTTTCTGAGACACATCCTTTTGAAAATTACCAATCTGGAAAAATGAAGAATAAAAGAGACAAGGAAGTCAGTGCTTCCATGAGTGAAAGAAAGGGGGAGATAAAGGAAAGAATAGAAAGAAGACAAGATGAAAGGATACAGAGTGCATAATAAGAAAAACAAGAAGAAAACAATGTAATTCCTGAACCAGCAGCCAGTGGACACTGCATGCTCCATGATACAAACAAACAAAACTAAAACAATCGAATCCCTTACAAAACGCTCCTTCCCACCCACTTTGCTTTCCGTTCTCAGTTCCAATTCTTGAACGCAGCATTCTCAGTGTTTTCTGGAATGAGCACCATCTCCATCACCTGCAAATTCTCAACATCCCCGTCCAGGACCATCTGAAACTCTGCGAGGGGGCCCAGAAATCTGCTTTTGCTGTCTTTGTTTTATTTTCTTCTTTTCCTTCTGCTTAGAAACCTTCCCAATACACTACAAAGCTCCAATCTAATCCCGACCACCAGTGTGTCTTCCTCAACCTCTTTATGTTTATCAGTTTCCATTCAAAGAATCCAAACTTCTTACCAGACTAAATAGAACGTGGGGTAACATAATGTGCTTGTTCCCTCTCTCTTCCCGCCTCCTCTTAGCTCCAATAGGCCGAGGCAATAATGAACATATGACAAAATTAAGTGCATCCTTCTTGGACATTCAACAATTTTTAAGGAAAAGGCAAATGAGTGAAAATTAATGAAATGAAAAATTCTCCAATTGGCATGTTTTAATACGATCAGTACTGACAAAGACAGGGATCCTGGGCCTTCTTTCGAATCTGTACTCCCTGCGCTGCAGCTCTGTCTAAAGTGCCAGTGTCATTATCTGCATTAAAACTGGGCTAGGAAGGTCAACATTTGGTCCACATTTTTGAGGTTTCCCTGTTACTTTCAAAATTGACTATAAATGATTTGACATTTTTCAAATCTCTCAACTTTTCTATGTTCTACCAACTTTTTCAACCTTTATCTTCTCTGAAGTTTTCAGCTCATTACTCGTCACATGACTTGGCACATAACCTTGTTCTTGCTATGTCTACAGCCATGTGTTATCATATTCTCATTTGAACTTTTAAAAGTTTTAATCATTTTAGGTTCAATTTCATGATCTCCTCTTGCCTAATAAAGGGTAATCACTTATGTCCCCATCTTTGTTTCTGATCCCCTATTTTAGCCATATCTTTTCTTCTGTGTCCTATTTGATCATTTGCCCACTCACAGGGTCTCTGTATTAATGATGTTCAACTTCAACCACAGAGATCCTGCTTGCAACACTTTATATTTAGTTGTATTTAGAGATGAGTTGTCTCACCTGGATTTCTGTCATACAGCCATTATTGGATACATTTTAAAACTTTTTTAATACTACAGATATCGCTTTACTTTCTGTATTAGTTTGCTAGGGCTACTGTAACAGAGGACAACAAACTGAGTGGTTTAAACAACAGAAATTAGTTTTCTCACAATTCTGGAGGCTGGAAGTTCAAGATCAAAGGGTCAACAGGCTTGGTTCCTTCTGAAGGCCCAGTGGAAGGTTCTGTTCCAGGCCTCTCTCCTTGGCTTGTTGATGGCTGTCTTCTCCCTGTGTCTTCACATCCCATCTTCACGTTCCCTCTGTATGTGTTTGTATCCAAATTTCCTCTTCTTATAGGGACACTAGACACATTGGATTGGGGCCCACTCTGAAGACTTAAATACCTCTTTAAAAATTCTCTCACTAAATAAGTTCACATTCTGAGGTGCAGAGGGCTAAGTTAGTATTATGTTTCAGCATATAAATTTTTGGGGAGACACAACTCAGTTCACACACCTTCCCTTACTTCATGCAGAGTGGCATGCTGCATAATAACATACATAAGGAGTGTCCTATCGAGAGTAAGACCAATGATATGGATAATCTGAGGGTGAGGAAGCCTCACTGATTAATTCAAGATCATAATATTTAGTTTGCAAGGTCTAAACCACTTGAAAACGTCAGATAGTTTGTTTCCTTTTTATGAAAAAAATCATTTCCCTCTCTTACAGTTGTCTCTATTGGCATGGCTTAAAGCCACAGGGAAATGCCAGAATAGCATCGAGTTCACACATATGTGGTTAAATAAAATACCTTCTTAAGAGCCACAGAAGACCTTTAGCAAATTATCGCTGAGCTGTTGCACCGCAGGCACTGAGAAAAATTTAATCAATTTCTGCTATATTCAATTGCAAAAAGCTAAAATATCATTCCTGAATAGGCTTGCTTGAAAACAATCCCATCATATTTAATAGTGTTGTTGTTTGGCATTATTTCCTACAGAGAATTATTTCCTGAACTGAATTGTGAGGATTGTTTTCAGTGACATTTCTTGTCCTCGGTTACTAAATGATCAGCATTAGACTCTGTTGTTTGTAAAGTACTGATAGCATTTAAATATACCCAATACCTTTGAATAATTACCCTCTTTCTGGATAGAAGACAAGATGGAATGGCATACTTTAACTACTAAGAGTAAATCTTTAACAGATTTATGTGGAATATCTTTAACAAATGTAAATCGAACACGAAACAGCAGTTTGCTTTTGTCATTGAGAAATGAGACAAATGTCCAGCCTGAGTATAACTTTATTTTATTTTTGTATTGCATGAAACCTCCATCTCATGAAAGTTTTCAAAATCATAAACAATATCTAATTGACTCAAAAAATTGACAACATCGTTGCCAAAAGTTTTGTTGAAATGTTGGGTTTTGCGAGAAAAAAATGATCTTGTTAGTAAGTATAATCATAACATGAGCAGATGTATGACATTTAAAAAAAACAAACTGTGATGACAAGTTAGTCTTATGCTATCAGGAATCTTGGAGTTGTCAGAAGCCTTGAGTTTCTTGGGTTTGGTAATTGATGAACCTCTAGCATTTACTGGTTCCCTTGCTCCTTCCCTGGCACTTACCCTAACCTGCCACTCATATGCGTAGGGACTGTTTCTTTCCTCTCTGTCATCTTGTCACCAAACCTCATTGAAGCAATCCTTCCATTGTTAAGTAGCAGATTCGCTTGGTGATATTTTGTTATTTGAAGCCCTTATGTATCCTTATCATGTTGTTTGATTCTTAATAATATTAGAATTAGATGACTGTGCATCACAGTTTCTGACTGTGGTCCTGGAGTAACTTTAATATCACATGACTCACACTCAAAACTCATGTAATTCGTGTCTTAAATGATATAATTATAATTATGGCATGTATTTGTTCCAGCTTAGAAAAGAAAAGATGGATTTGTGTTTGATGTTGTGTACCATATCAAGCTAGACCAAAACAACAATGAAAAAACACATCCACCCAAGTTCATTCATTGATAAGTAGTTGCATAATTTGTGTTTTCCAAGTCCTTCGTGGGTTTTCACATAATTATTTTAGAATGTTTTTAAGATATGTGAAAAAATTTTGGGTTTTGTATAGATTGGAAATGTATTATTGCTTTTACTATTTAAATGAGTGGCGCATACCATAGATATCCATTATCTAAAAATTCATTATCCAGTCAATTTTCAGGAACTGATTAGCTCTACGAAACAAGGAATACTTGAACTACCATTTGATCTGGAGGTGAATGACAGATTTTTGGAAATTTTCTTATATATTGCATTAGATCATTATTGATTTGTTCACAGAAATAAATTCCAGTAGGAATGGAAAGTCTAATCAATCTTACCTAGTATTTTTGCCTCACTTAACAAATAGAAGTAAAATTGCTGGTCAGTATCCTTAGATGAAATTGAGGGATGAATTGTGTTTATATATAATCATATTAGAGCAGTGTTTGTTTTTATGTGATTATGGTTCATGCTATTTTCTCTTTTAATTACAAAACTAACAAAAGGCAAATGTATTAATCTTGAAAAGAAATGGTATTCTGTTTTGTTTTTTTAATCTAGCATGGATTAGCAAATCTACTTGCATGTCTAATGAAAGAAAGAGACAATTGTTATCAAAACATAATGGGTTATCAAGATTAGTAATATTAAACGACTATCATACGCTGACACAGCTTTCATTTCAGTGCACAGAATAAATGAATTGATCTCTTCTGCTACTAAGATTCAGCTGGGCTTTTATTGAATCATCTCCTTGCTTATAATAAACTAGGGCTTATTCAAATAGAGTGAGCTAGCTCTTTCCTTTTTACAGCTGAATTAGGAAGCATTTTAACAGTGGGTAATATCATGGAGATTGCATCTAGGATGTGCTGTTTCCATTGGTGGGGATAAAACTGATGCCAGTTGAGGACATAGGTAAGAAAGAGATGGATAACTTTGACAAAATAGCCATATGTCTTTCTTTTTCTTTAAAATGGAGATTGGCATTTATATCATAAAAACATTTACATTTGAAATTCATTCAGACTTCACATAAACGTTGATATTTTCAAATTTCATAATTGTTTTTGAGGAAGTAATGAAGAAGTATACTCATCACATTAAGCGAGAATAGAGCTGATGTTTCACTGGGGTAAGCCTCAAAAGAGTATGGCCAATTTCAAATCCCATTTATGGTTCAAGTCTCTTCATATTCAGTGAAGATAGATCTGTATGTGTTTGTTTGGTAATTATGTATGAGGAGCACTTCCTGCCAGTATTTGACTTGTCTTAATAAGTGAATTGTTGAGCCCTGTGAAAGAAAAAAACAAACCAAAAAAACCACACATAAAAACAAAACAAAAATAATATGCAGCCTAAGCATAGCAGGGAGTTATCGTTAAAATTTAAAAATAAAATATTTACTATATTCCTAAAAGTAAAGTCACTAAAGTTGACTTCTCAAAAATAAGGTCAGGGGAAGAGTAGACTTTTGGGTATTAGGAAAGTTCAGTTTGGGACATATTCAGGTTGCGATGCTAATGAGAAACTCAAGTGGAGATGTTGATTTGGGAATCATTGTAAATTCCATCCATAAAAGCAATTGAGGGTACCCAGGGAGCAAGCAGTGGGAGAAGAGAAATCACAGAGAACTTGGGGGAACACTAATATTCAAAGTCTGGGCAGAAAAAAGAGAATACAAGAAAGTGTGTGCAGAGCAAACTCAGGATAGCATGGAGGCAAAAGTCAGAAAAACAAATTCCAATAGGCAGGGTCTTCTGTTCTATCGAATATTTCAGATCAGGAACTTTGAAAATTGAAATGTAACTATGGGAGTTGGTAAGGCTCAGGAACTATTAGATTTTATGATCCTTAGTAGGTGGGCTTAGATAGATTAAATAACATGCCTAAGGTTACACAGCCAGTAAATCAGGGGATATAATTTTAGCCAAGGTTATTTAACTCCTCAATTTTAAACATTATAATAAACAAAAAAGTTACAGGCTTTAGAAGAAAACTACATTAGAGAAAAAGAAAAAGATATTTTAGACAAATTGACAATGTCCACGTACAAAACAATAAAAGCAACCTAAGAGGAAACATAATATTTTAAATGATATATTTATACCTATAAATTTTCATGTAAAATGTACTAAGCTTCTATCAACTTTTTTGAAAACACCTAGGATGACTCAGAACCACCAAATCTCACAAGAACACTGAAAACTACAAAACATTACAATAATCTGGAAGGAAGTACAAGACCTGAGGGGCTGAATCGAGAATCACAATTGGCAGCTGACATGAGCTTTGCCAGTTGGAGCAGATGGCATGAATCTGATTTGGTTCTGTGCCACAACCTCCCCCTGTAAGAGACCAGACTTTATGCTCAGAAAAACTTGGAAGCTGCCCTCCTACCGCACAGATAGAAGATTTTCAGAGGATCATAGTATACTGGCTTTCCTGTTGCTATCCTGTCCCAAACACTTCTCATTATGCAAAATGTAACCCAGGAAAGCAAAGAATGAGAATGGAGGCACTAGGACTGATAGATTGCACCCTGTGAGGTGATGCTCCAACATAATAATTTTTGTGGGCAGGATCAATAGGTGTGTCACTAGTTGTACCTGCTGGACTAAAGGGTTTTTTTGTTGTTGTTTTTCTTTTTTTTTTTCCTGAATTCTTTAAGCACAGTGACAGAAAAAGATGTCAGTATTTTGAAAGCAGTGTACGTCAGTCAAGTATAATTATACTACATAAAGGTTTCTCTAGCCCAGGAAATGGGTCTAGAAACTCTATAGCATCAATCTAATGTATACAAAGCAAGAAGTCCAGATTTGCTTGCTTTTTGACTCCCAGCTGAACAGGTTGGCATGTGAGATTTCTGTTTAGAAAACAAACAAGTGCTGTAACGTGGCTTATGCTAAAATGGTCTCCCTTACTCCATTGGCTTGAGCCATGCAAAATTCTGCCAAATGGCTCCTTGAATATGAAAACATAAGGCATCAGCCCAGCAATTCTTTTCTGATGCTATCTGAAGAGTGTGCCCAACGGACAGTGAGAAAACACAGGGTAAGCTGTTTCATATATATATATATATATATATATATATATATATATATATATATAATTTTTTTTTTTCTTAAACACTGAATCTGCTAGACAGCTCTTCCTTTGAAGGTAAAAAAGCAGAATCAAAACTCCACATGATACCCCAATTTTTTTTTTTAATACAGGACAATAAATGAGTAGCGTAGCTTTAAAATCCAGAGAAATAATTTGCTTACAAAGATTATTCAATTCTCTGAAATCGTGAAATCAAATATTTTGTATGACCACATGTTCTAACTGCTCAGGGCCATTTACTGCCTTTACTCCTGATTTTCAACATCACCGAGACCTCCAAGCCCTGACTTCTTCCTTTTTGCTCTAACCCCATTTTATGTGTGTTACTTCCTATGGCACAGACTCCAGGGTCTCTTCTTAACATTACTCCATGAATAACCTCATCTTTTCTTTCTCACTGGTTGTAGCCAACTGGAATACTTTCAGAATTGGATAAACCCAGTATCTGCCTTCTTTAAGCTCACGTTAGGTCTATTGAGCCATGCTAAAAACAAAAGAAAAAAACAAAAACACTATATAATTGCAAAGATTATGGCCTCCTCCCTAAACTGATGGGCCTTTGATCACACACACACACACACACACACACACAAATAGCATGAAAATAAATTATATATATATATATATATATATATATATATATATATATATATCCTTTATCTATATCATATGTATGTTACACAGCATATACATAGTGTATGTAACCTTTATATATATACATATATATTTCTTTTCATACTCTTGCTTCTTCCACACACTTGAGTGGTTTGGCATGTCTTCTAAACTGCCTTCAAATATATCTCAACTCCACTCTTTCTCTCAGCGTAGGAACTGGCTTTACAAAACAGGTAGTGTTCATCAGATGAGAATACATTCCAATTTCAATCAACAAACTTAAAAATCTTCTGGATTGTTATTAGAATTTATTTCTTCCCATTATAGATGGAAAAGTGTCTTTCCTGTCCAAGCAGTAGCACACAATAGGAAAGGCACTTTTTAGAAGTTCTAAAAGGTTCAGGAAGACCCCTCACTGCCATGACTTTCAAATGTCTCTTTAAAATTCAAATAGTTGAAAACTCTGTTTATAATTATATGAACTTGCAGCACACCTCTGAGTTAGCCGTAGTCTACCACATTTGCAGGTGTGTAAACACTGAGAGTTTACGCTCTAAGTATCAAGGGACATTTTAATTATTTTGTTCAGAATCATAGCAGAAGTTGTTCATCAGCTTATCCTTTTGGAGTTGATATTCTATTCTTACAATAAATATGTAGTATGTGAGAAGCTGACAAAGGCTTTAGAAAAACAAAACAAAACAAAACAAAAAAACTAAAGCCAAGTAAGGTGAGTGAGGAATCCTAGAGAGGGATTTGTAATTGCAATGGGTTGTTAGGGTAGGTGTAATTGAGAAACTGTCCTTCGGGCCACTATTTGAGAAGATGACAGATTTTGCCATGTGTTAATTAAGGGATGCACAAGAAAGAAGAGCTGTGTATAGGAACCTCACACGCATGCCCTCTGACTTCTAGGTGACAGAACTTTCTAGTAGAGTTAATAGTATAGGCTTGGTGTGAAAATAGTGCATGCCTTAAAAAAAAAATCTTTGCACTTCGATCATTCTTCACAAGAGCTGTGATTTCTTTGCAAATACCAAAATGTTTAGTTCAAGTATTATAATAAAGTATATCATAATAATGAAAAATTAAGAACAATCTATGTGTCCATTTGAAAAATAAAATATGAAGCAATTATAGTTGTTTCATCTAAGATTGTTTAATACACATCAAATAAATAAAATGTAAACTTCAGTAACATTTTTTTCTGGAGTTGAGAGTTAGAAATTGTTGACTTACTATTAAGATAAAGAGCAATAATAAAATATCTCTAACTGGATTTTAAAATTTAAATGACAAAGTAACTACAAAGTTTTCCTCTTTTATTTTGAATTATTTTATTAGATATTTATATTCTATCTATATTTTTAATTTAATTTTATGTATTTAATTTCATAAGCATTATATATACATATATGATATTATATATCATCATTGACTTCAGTTCTTAAGAATGTGAGGAGAGAATCATTTGGGACCAAATATTTAGAGACAAACTGTTGACATTCTTATTAACCAATGGGATTATTCCTATTGTAATATTTTTACTAAAAATTAAATACTTAATCATCCATTTACACAGCAACATATTTGCAAATTGCAGAAGATTAACAGTGCATAATACATCCCACATTTATAAAGATTAAATTACAGATAATACTATTTTTTCAAATTGCTTGTGGGTGTATTGAGTGGTGACATAAAGAATGGGAAAAATGCACCCTACTATGAAGCCTTAGAAATATAAAGTGGGAGTGCCATCTGCTTTGGAGAACATTGCTTTTTACCCATCAGTTAAATATTTGTAAGCATTGTAAAAATTTCTTAAAGGATGTCTGTACTCCTCACTTAGATGTCATTTATAAAATCAAACATAAATATTCATAAATGTAATGTGTGGGTATGTACAATATTCAATATTGTTAACTTAAGATCTCAAAGTGGAGCATTGTTGAAAGAACAGCAAAAGGAAGAAATGTTTGATTGTTTATTATATAATGGCACCAAAAGAGAGGTCACCAGTTTGAACACTCTTTTTTATGGTGGCTGTAGATTGTTTTAGTAAAATAAATAAGCTCAAAGCTCCTGTGAATCTTAACAGGAATTCAGGGAGATGTTTCACAGTAGGCCTACTAATCTTAAGCAAATACGCTCCTTTAGATACAAAAACATGTAGCATATTTATTTGTGATTGAGATGAAGCTGATTATTTACTCATTCTAATCTAAATTATTTTCTTTCAAAATGAAAGCACACCTGTCATTTATAGTAAGTGATCACTCTATCAGAATTGACTGTAGAACATAAAACCTCTGAATGCAATGTCTCAAAATCTAGTGGTTTGTCCTTGATAAACCAAAGTGTGGACAAAACTGATTAAATCATTCTATTTTCACTTAAATATTTTACCATTACCTAAAACCAGTCTAAGTTATTAAGTCATTTATACTATACCCCACTGCATATATTATATTCAAAGTGGAGCTTGATTTTTTGTTTCTAAAGTATTTATATTGTTCAAAAGTATTCCAACATCATGTTATCATATTTTACTTGTTTGTATACAATTCACACACAATGTATATAACTCTTAAAACATTGTCTTTGCAATAGTGCCCTATACTTAATAATACTAGAAATAGATATGTTCTGTGTGATCATTTTCTTTTAATACTTTACGACTTTATTTTTCATCATCCATTTTTAGTCTTTTTTTTTTTCTTAAAATGTATTTAATTATTTAGTTTACTTATTTCATTCACTTAGCAAGTGCACTTCTTTTGGTAAATTCTTTTCTAGGTACGAGAACAATTAATGGCATATGAGCATGTCATCTCAAAAAGTCGAATGGCTTTCAAATGGAGAGACTCCTTCAAGGACACTGGAGGTAGTGTCTGAGTAATTGCATATCTCAGGCTCAACAGAACTGCTGGTGAATTTAATGAATCCATTATGTCCACATCAACAATAAGGAATCGGAGACATTGTGCGTTTCCACAGTGGTTCATCTGTTGTGGCTGAAACTCAGTTAAACAATGATTAACTCAAACTCTTTGATTCACTTCTCATGTAATTTTTTTCACTGGTTTAACGAGCTATTTTAGATGTGATTGTAGAAATAGTTGTTTAAGCTGACTAAACCGTTTAAAGAGTTTACTTTTTCATGTGTAAATTTAGTTTTTTGTGGTTGGTTTCTCTTTATTTTTTTGATAAAAATTGTACACATTTAGATATTGATAAGACATATTTAGAGTGTTTTTAACAAGTTTTTGATGAGTTCCAATTATTTGGGATATAGTAAATGAATATCAATTTATAGAAATTACTAAAGATACTGGTATGTATTCCAGCTCTGATGACATGTAGAGAATATTCTGAACAACAAGTTTTTGATAAATTTTAATTATTTTATATGCAGGCAATAAATGACTATTTGAGGAAATGGTGTAGAAGTATATATTCACCTCTCTGTGGTTACTGTATACTTGGATCACAAATAAGACAATACTCATGTAAGAGCATTACAATTATTGATTCTCCTTTAGCTGATTGCAATACGATCTCAAAATGGAGCCAAGTATTAGGAAATGGGGTTAGGACAAATGACAAGTTTTTAATGAACTAGTCAAGAAATAAATATCACCATCTTACATTGTAAAAATTTGGTCTAAATATTATAAACTTGATCTAAACACTATTTATTTGCTTCACAGGCAATCTGTCTTTTGCATTTGGTTTCACACATCAGTTAAAGACACTTTACACCCCTTCAAATGTAACCCTTTAAAGGGAAAATATTCTTTAATAGGAGCAAAGACAGTTTTATGATGGATGCTAAAAGAAGGCAGCTTCAAAAATAGATAATGTCGCAGGTATTAGGTTGGTGCAAAAGTAACCGGTTTAAAAGGTTACAAATAATTGCAAAAACTGCAATACTTTTGCATCAATCTAATAAAAGGCTATAGCATTTCACTCAAGTATATTGTTAAATTTGCTTAATTCCAAGGAATTGATAAAAGTTGTCTTGTTTTTTTTTCTTCTTTTTTTTTGGGTTTTTCGTACAGTCCACAAATGGCTAAATATAAGGAGAGAAAATCAATAACCTACTAATTTGGCACCATTTCCTTCTGGAACATAGGAAACTTTTAATAATTCAATAAATTGTTGTTATAATCTCCCACATTGTACACAATCATTATGTCTATCTTAATTAAAAATGGAGTGAAGTCCTGTCAAAAGTGGTGGGTTTAGAATGCTTTAAACTAGTTAAATGTTTTAAAGGTACACTGTTGGAATGTACTGATGTAAATACAGAAAATAGACCCATGTAACACAATAGAGAGACTAGAAATAAACCCACACATATACAGTCAACTGATCTTTGACAAGGGGCAACGGAAAAAAGGACAGTTTCTCCATCAAATGGAGTTGAGAAAACCGGATATACTCACGCAAAAGAATGAATATGGACCATTATCTTACACCATACACAAAAACAAACTCAAGGTTATTTAAAAACTTAAACATAAGCTCTGAAACTATAAAACCCCTGTAAGAAAACATAGGGGAGAAGTTTCATGACTTTGATCTTGGCAGTGATTTATTGGATATGACACTTTAAAAGCACAGACAACAAAAACAAAAATAGACAAGTGGGATTATATCAAACTGAAAACCTTCTGCACAACAAAAAAACAAACAAACAAAACAATTGACAGTGAAAAGGCATCCTACAGAATGTGAGAAAATGTTTGTGAACCATACATCTGATAAGGGGTTAACATTCAAAATATATGAGAAACTCATAGAACTCAATAGCAAAAACAAACAAAAAACAAATAAACTTACTGAAAATGAACAAAGGACTTGAATATTTCCAAAGAAGACATACAGGTGGTCAACAGGTAGATGAAAAGATGCTCAACATCACTGATCAGCAGGGAAATGCAAATCAAAACCACAATGAGATTTCACCTGATACCTGTCAGAATTGCTACTACCAAAAAGTCAAAAGAAAAGTGTTACTGAGGATGTGGAGAAAAGGGAACCCTTGTACACTGTTGTTGGGAATGCAAAATAATGCAACTGCTATGGAAAATTGTATGGCAGTTCCTCAACAAAGTAAAACTAGAACTACCATGTGATCCAGCCATCCCACTCCTGGATATTTATCTAAAGGACTGAAATCAGGATCTTGTAGAGATGTCAGCATCCCCATGTTTATTGTAGTATACTCACAACAGCCAAGACATGGAAATAACCAAAGTGTCTGTCGACCAGTGAATAAATAAAGAAAATGTGATATCTATCTATCTATCTATCTATCTATCTATCTATCTATCTATCTACCTACCTACCTACCTACCTACCTACCTACCTACCTACCTACCTATCTATCTATCTATCTATCTATCTATCTATCTATCTATCTATCTATCTATATCTATATCTTTCTATATAAGAAATATTATTCATCCTAAAAAGAGGAAAATTCTGCCATGTATGACAGCTGGAGGATATTGTGCTACGTGACATAAGTCAGACAAAGACAAACACTGTATGATGCACTTCTATGTGGAATCTGAAAAAGTTGAACTGGTAGAAAGAGTACATTCACAGTTGTCAGGAGCTGGGTGGTGGGAGATGTTGGTTACTGTTCAACATGTATATAGTTTCAGTTATGAATCAGATGAATGAGTTCTAGAGAACTGCTGTACAATGTTGTTTGCATAGTAAATAATAATGTATTGTGCACTTAAAAAGTTTTCCAGAGGGTAGAGCTCATGTTAAGTGTTCTTACTGCATTAAAATAAATACGTACATACATATATACATACACATACACAAACAAACAAACAAACATTTAAAAATGAAGTACCATTATTTAATGTGAATATTCAAGACTGGAAAATGTCCAATGATATAGGCATTCTATTTCATATCTAGTAAATGGGTGTAACATCAGTGAAAAATTATTTGGCAATAAGCCCCGAAGTTTAGAGCTTTCAACTCAGTTGTTAAACTGTTAGGATGTCATCGTGGCAATAACGTGATGTGAAAGGATACATGCACAATGATATTAATAAGGCTAGTAGTTATAGAATTGTTTGTAATGAAAAATAGAAGTAATCTAATGTCCACAAAGAAAATTGTTAAAATAAGCTTGTAGAAGATTTAATGTAGTGAAGAAATACAGTATGATATGTAAATACACTAATAAAATTAAACTACGTGCACTAAAACATTTAAAAATAAAAGAATTAAAAAAACAGATGGCTGGTTCCAGTGGCACAATGCCTAGCACATAGTGGAATCTCATAATGTTAAATAAAATTGAGAAAAACAGGTAATATTCATTTCTATTAAGATTTTTTAAAAGGTGATTTGTCCTGACAGCTCAGTGTGTTTTCTTAAACCGGTGTTATCTCTCTTCCTTAAACCAGCACTTGACATTGGGGAGGAATGAGAAGAGAGAGTGTGTTGAGATTCAGACAATGGATGGGGAGGCGTGAATATCGTTCATTTATGTTCATCAATGATACGCATGACAGAATGATTGAGAAAGAGATAGGGAGCATTCTGAGCATCACATCCAGGGTGGGTGGAAGTGTAGAAACACCTGGTCAGTGAGAGCCGGGGTACCGACATGGAGATACAGAACTTCTTTCCCCCAAAGAGATGGGCAGGGCCAGAGGCATTGTGACAGACAGACTGGGCAGTGTGGTGTGCCATGGTGTGAGCTGAGCAGGTTCCATTCACTGGTTTAAGGGTAAAGGATGTGGTGCTTGGCCTTCAGAATCAAGGGGGGAAATTATAAATATATATATATATATATATATATATATATATATATATATATATATATTGCTTGAACCGCATGCAATATTAGGTATATCAGCAATGGGATTGGCTTCATATTGATCCTTGGTGATTTTCCTGAGCTCTTTGTAGTCTCCCTGTGCAGAGATAGAATGAGAGGTCAATCATCTGGTGAGATGAAACTAGAATTGGAGATTCTGTTTATCTATCTTTTTCGTTTTTTTCTTCTTCCTTCATTCTACTTTTTTATATTATCTTCAAAATTGGTGTATTTTATACTTAGATCCCCTGTTGTCTTGAACTATCTTCATGGAGCCATGTGTGACTGGTGGCCACCATATTGGACGGCATTAACATATGTTAGTTAGTTTCCCATACGTACCAGGTGGCACTACGTTTCCTCCACTAAATATATTGCAGTCATGTTCCTGAAGAGGAATAAAGCCATGCCTCCCTTTTTAAAGCCTCTTCATACGATCCCATTATATGGATGTTACATATTGGGCCTACAAAGCTCTCAGTGCAAAAAGTGAAGCAAAAGTAACCTTGTCAAATTATACATAAGATAAAATATTTTTAATTCTAGAAACGGAAATTGAATTCCAGAGAAGTTAAGCAACTGAAATGGAGTCATAGGATGTCTTAACAGATTAATACACTACACCTTCATATTTAAATATGTTTTACATGTGGGCTAAGATTGGAAATCCAAATGAACTGACGACTTGTAACCATAACTGCAAAAGATGAAGAGCAGGAAGCTTAACATAATCACCATCTACGTCGCTCCTGGTGACTTACGGAGCATTGTGTTTAAGTTTGTTCTGGGAGTTATTCTTGGTGGGTTAATTCATATACTCGTACTCAGCATTGAAAAGTAAGAGTTGAAATAAATGACCAATTAGAAGAGCATGTTAAGTTCAAAATGTCTGCTGAGAGATAGTAGGTGCAGAATGACTGGAGAAGCCATGCTCTTCACACTGCATCATGTCGAGGACCAAGGATGCTGCAGAGCACTGGACATGAGTCTGACTGCTTCTGCCAGGGTCACTCACGCAGCACGAATGCCTGCCCTGTGTCCCTCATGGGCTGGGCACCCATGTTCCCATTCCCTCTGCTGGGTCAAACTCATTTCAATAGGCGAGTTTCCATTCATGACTCTCAATAATATTATTGATAGTATTAACACTTTTTAAAGCCTGAATACCTGTCTCTACTTCTGCACATAAAAATCAAAACATTGGGATTTGGGGGAGAAATGTGCCAAGGTTTTGTAATATTAATTTCATTTTGGTTGTGTATGTGTGTGTGTGCATATTTTACAAACAATTAAAAAATGTAAGTCTAATATCATTCAGTGCCTAGTCTGCTGCCAGACACCAAAGTAAGGTATTGACTCTTAACGGTACACGTTTATTCAATCAGGATTTGTTTACATACCTCTACAAATGGCAAACAGTTAATAAGACTAACTGATTCTAGAAGTATCAGAAGAGACACTCCCACTCCCAAGACTCCAAATTAATTGAGTTGTATTTCAGTGGAAGCCTTTCGGTGACTAAGCCTATATTTATTGACAAACTGAAAGGAATAACTGTAAGACTGAAACCTAGACTTGGAAAAGAAGAAACTAGCAAATGAAGGCACTACATCAGAGAAAAATGTTTTATGGTTACAGAACACAGGAGAGCCTACCTCATTTAAGCATTGTCTTAGCCTTTGAAATCTTTTAGAATGTGCCTTTAGTGTTAAAAACCAAAAGTAAAAGGGTTTATGTAATAAAAGTGACATCAGATAAACACTTAACATTTTTTGTTTGATTTATAAATTTCTTTTAATATAGGTTATAATACAATAATGTTTGAACCTCATTAAAATATTATATATAGTATATATATACTATATATACTATACTAATATTATATAATATTATAATATTATATTATATTAAAATATTATTATATAAAATATTAAATATGTATTATATATAAAATATCATAAAACTTTAGAATAAAATAATTATCTTAATTTTGTGGTATCTTCCCTTTTAAATAGGCATCCATCATAATTCTAATTTGCATATGGAGAAACTAAGACATAAAACACTCAGAAAGTCATATAATGCTCAATGATGTCATAATAGCAGTATTCTCATTTTAATCTTTTATTAATTGAACAACTTGCAAAAATAAATTAAAGGTACTTTTCTCTTAAATGGAAAATGATTTGATAATATTTAGATTGCCATAGTGCTTTTATAATTCAACTCACTTCTCTGTGTATAATAAGGTAGTATTGAAAGTGGGTGTAAAATTATATTTAATAGATAATACACTGAGAAGAGAACACTTCAGGACCAATTCAGTTTTAAGACCTGATTATATATTTTTTTTAAATGACAAGGCAATTAGCATTATAAATTTAGTCCACAGTAAGAAATCCTGAATGGCTGATTTCTTTTCAAAGTACAGAGAAATGTAAAAATAAGATTACAGAAATTATAAGACACTCTATTCCCAGTAGAAGTAAGAAATAAGAATTTAAAAAAAAATCTACAAGATTTAAAAGATAAACGCATAAGGTAATCATAAATCTATGTTACTTAACACATAATATATAAAGATATACTTTGTAACAACAATAGAAAGAAGGGCAAGGGGATGAAAATGTATCATTTCTTATACTAAGGAAGTTCAGTGTGTGTCTACTTGAACTGTTACAAGTTTAGGATGTTAAATGTAATCTTCATAAAAATTAGTTCAATAAATATTCAATAAAGATAATGAGGGCATTGCTAGAGGAAATGAGGAACCCCCCCCAAAAAAAAAAATCTTTAAGACACAGAAAACAAGTAGCAAAATAGCAGAATTAAGTCCTTCCTTATCAATAATTGCTCTAATGAAAATGGGTTAAACTCTCCAACCAAAAGGCAGGAGTTGGTAGAATGAATTAAATAAATAAATAAATAAATAAATAAATAAATAAATAAATAAAGTATATGCTGTTTACAAGAGGCTTATTTTAGATCCAAAGACACAGATAGATTAAAAGTGAAAGAATGGACCACAAAAAAAGAAAATAGTAACCAAAAGCAGGGTGGCTATACCAATATCAGACAAAATAGATTATAAGTGAAAAAGACTTATAAGAGACAATGAAGGATATTATGTATTGATAAAGCGCTAACTCATCAAGAAGCTGTGACAATTAAAAGCATAAGTATAAGGTGGATTTTGGAAAGATGGCAAAGTAGGAAGTACTAGGAAACCCTCTCTCCACCTATACAACAGTAGCGTTGGCAGAATTTGTCTGATGTAACTACTTTGGAAATCTTGAGTCTATTGAAGGCCTGCAGTTTCCAAGGAAAGGCTTTGAGGGGAAATTACAGTAAACTTGGTCACTTTCAGTTATCAGCACCATTACAGCTATCCAACCCCCACCCCTTAGCTCCCTGGCAGGCAGCTGTGCACATATTTGTGGAGCAACTTGCAGAAACTTTGCAGGAGCCAGGGTAGGCAAAAAATAACCCTGTCTTAAAAATATGGTGGGCCTGTGCTCTGATTGGTGCTTCTAATCAGAGAGGTATCAACAAAGAGGAGGACATTTTTTTCACTCCCTCCCCCCGTCCCCCATCCCCTAGAAGTCACTTAAGACTCTCCCCTTCCTGCTTAAGTGACTTCCAGGGAATTTAAAGACCTCACTCTTTTTATTTTCCCCTTTCATTTTGCTCCTTTCCCCCTTTTGAAAGACAGACATCAAAGAATAGGACATTTAAAGACAACTGCATATACAGGGAAAGTTAAAAAGTGATGACTCATGCTCAGAGAAAGGCATGGGCTCGGAGAGTGGAAAGACCTAATGTTTACACCTCACGCTGATCCTTGACACAGAGGCAGCCTACAATAAACAAACACAACTAAGAAATAACAAGTAAAACCCAACGAACCCTAGGAAGGGGGGACAGTGTGATTTACAGAGTTACCGCATTATTAGATTCAAATATCCAGTATCCAACCAAAAATCTGAAGACATACAAAGAAACAAGAAAGTGTGACCCATTTAAAGGTGGTGGTGGTGGGGGGGGGATAAATAGAATCTGTCCCTGGAAAAGACCCAATGGCAGATATACTAGACAAAGACTTTAAAACAACAGTCTTAAAGATGCTCAAAGAACTAATGCAAGATATGGAAAACATCAAGAAAATTATGTGTACACAAAATAGAAACATCAATAAAGAGAAAAAACCTCTTGGGAAAATTTCCTGAGGAGTACTGGAACCGACCTCCAAAGGAGGATGTGGCTTTGAGACTAAAGAAAGAGGCTGATAACTCCAGAATTAAACAGAGTTTATTAATGGAACTTATGGACAAAAGCAGAGTCTTGGGGGTCAGCCAGATGGTGGATCTATGCACCTGAAATGAGACGAGAGCTCGATATATATAGCATCCAGAAATACAGGTGGCTTGTAGCAAAGGGGCACTTACTTGTTAATATTCTAAAGCAGTAAAAAACTTAATGGGCCTACTTATCTATGCAAGAACATTCCTTTCAGGTGATAGGAGCCCACTCCTCCCAGAGTGAACTGGTGGTCACTGAGAGCAGCTTGCTTCTTAAGAGGGTACCGGTCAGGTCAACAAGTCAAGTACCAGAAACCATTTCGCCTAACAAAAACCAAAAAGAAATTCTGATGCATAAAACACAGTAACTGAAAGGAAAAGTTCATTGGAGGAATTCAGTGGCAGATTTGAGGAGGCAGAAAAAAGAACCAGAGAACTTGAAGTTAGGACAATTGAGACAATCAAATCTGAAAGTAGAAAGGGGGGGGAAATTTGAGGAAAAGTGATCAGAGCTTAAGGAAATTGTGGCACACCAAAAGCCAACTAAAATACACACTGGGGGAGTCCCAGAAGGAAAAGAGAGAGAGAAAATGGGGCAGAGAGGATGGTAGAAGAAATGAGAAGTTAAAAGTTTCTCAGAATTGATGAAAGACAAATAATATAAACATCCAAGAGGCTCAAAGAACTTCAAGTAATATGAACGAAAAAAGACTGAACCCAAGAAATATAATCAAGTTTTCAAAAGACAAAGACAAAGAAAGAAGGTTGAACACTGCCGGTGTGAATGAAAACTGGTACAGCTGCTGTGGAAACAAGTTGGTAGTTCCTCAAAAAGCTGAAGATAGAATAATTATGTGACCTAGCAATTCTACTACCCAAAAGGATTAGAAACAGGGTCTCAAACAGTTACTTGTACAACAATGTTTATTGCATGATTATTCACAATAGCTAAAGGTGGAACAACCTAAGTATCCATCAACAGATAATGGGTAAACAACTTGTGACATTTACAAACAATGGAATATTACTCAGCCTTAAAAGTGGTGACATTTTGATACATGATTGATACATGAATCTTGAAACAACATACAAAGTGAAATAAGCCAGATACAAAACGACACATATTGTGTGATGCCACTTATATAAAATATCTAGGCAAATTCAGAGACAGAATGTACATTAGAGGTTATCAGATGCTGAAGGGAGGGTGGGACAGGAGGTATAATAGTTACAAAACTTCTCTTTGGGTTGTTGATAGAGTTTTGGGAAGAGTGGTGATGTTTGCACAAATTTATGATACAGAATGCTACTAAATTGTACACTTAAAATGGTTAAAATGGCAAATTTTGACTTACATATATTTTGCCCCAATAAAAAATTAAAAATCCCCCAATCCAACAAAATATAAAATAAGCAAACAACAACAACCTGTTAATCAAAAATGTGATGCAACAATATTAGAAATCTTTGATTTATAGAAATATACTGACAAGTAATTAACAAATTATTTCCTCTAATGTAATATTTCAAATGAAGCAGAAGCAAAACTTATCTTTTATGGAAGTCTGACTTTTCTGCATTGTGACTTTTAAAAGCATTAAAAATATAAAGTTGCATAACTGATTAGAAAAATTTACATTAGGTAATGAGCTCCTGAGGGCAGGAATAATTTCATATTTTAAAATTACTGAGAACCTTAAGAGCTTTCATTAATGTGTTATTGTATAGTCTGGTAACTATACCTACTGTTAGTTACCATATTATAAACTCAAACATAAAAAAATTAAATTTGTTTTTATTAGCTAATTAAAAACAATAAAGACCCATTCGTGTTCATATAAATATTTTGTGTGAAATCATATTTCTGAAAAATAAATTGTCAGTGTTTTACACTGTTGCAAATCTATTACCATCTGGCTTAGTAAAAGACACAGATATTAACGTTTGCTTCCGCATCCTATTTGTTTAGATAGGTTGCTCTGTTTGAAGAATATAAAGAAAATCCAACCTCACATGGATGTATAGTCAGAAATGGAGGATGTAGCTGACCTCTGAAAAAGTCTCAGACTCCGGGGAACTTTTAGCCACATTTTGACACCACAGATCTATCGAGAAACCAAATTACCAAAAAGACTTCATTTCTGGTAGATACAGGTGTGTCATACCTAAGGTTATTCCCGTTCTCCAGCTCTTAATATGAATGACACATCTGTTAGGAAACAACCACAAATATACCTATTTTGGGACACATCACTTCTCTTCTATTTTCCAACAAAACCTTAGCCTGTCTCTATCTTTACCCCATCATAATAAATTTTAGTTACTGTCCCCACCCGTTACACTGCCAGCCCTTATGGGGCTTGGGAAAGTCCTTCCAATCATTAGGACCAAGTCACAAGTCAAGAGTACAATAAATCACTCTTTAAAGAAAGCATGGATAATTAACTGAATGAGTGGATGAAGAAAATGTTTGAAATTCTGTTTGAAAAGGAATACCATATCTTGTAACATTTGGAAATAATAGAAGTGTCCATGTTCGGAGAAGATTTGGAAGCGTCACAAGTGAGAAAATTGTATTTATTTACACTGGTGAAGAATTTGACATCTTACAGACCTTTGGCTATTACTACAGTTAAAAAGTAAGTTTCTTCCTTTTTTTAATTTTAGTTTGCTAATGTGATTTTAAAAATAGCATTGCTTTTTTAATGTTCTTAGTATTTGGAACTTGAAAAAATATTTTATTGAAATTTCATTTATTTAGAAATTTAATTTATTTAGAAATTTATTTGGAAATAATTTCCTAAATGGAGATAATATGGTGGAAGCAATTAAACAACAGCAAGAACAACAACACAAACAAACAAACAAACAAAAAACTAACTCTCACAATAAAAGAGAAAATATCATTTCTAGTCACACAGCTAGATAGCTTAGGAAGGCTTATTACACCTCTCTCCAATGCCTGACAGGATAATTCTGAGAGTGCATTTTATTTATTATTTTATTTTCTTCTGATTTAGTATTGATGGTAAAATTAGGTCTCTGAGTTTGTGCGTGCATGTGAGAGACGCAGAGAGAAAACAATAATATATGGCCTGCAGAATACAGATACAAAGTCTTTTCTTGCAATTTTTCAGGTGTTGTACTTTTTCCCAGTTACTTTATTATACTTAAAATTTATCATTTCTCTCCCTACAGTAATGCATAAGCAATAAAAATACAGCCCTCCATGTTTTAAAGATATGGAAACAACGGTGTCATGAATTGTCCGAATGTAAATAGTTAGCATAGAGTGGTCACTTCCAGACCTGTCTCTTTCCTTTTCCTGTCATCAGTCACTGTCCCTAGATGTATGTCTCCCATCCCTGTGATAGTTTGGGTGGATGCATAGCTGACTTGGTAGACATCCTTGAATGAAGAAGCATCCATGGTGGCCCTGTCGCTGCTGGCACTCTGGTAACTGCCCCCAGCTCAGTGCAGATGGCAGAGTCATTGATGGAAATGACAGCCTCCTGTATGAAAGTCAGCCACAGGGATAGTTCTATCCTTTTGTGTCTACTATCAAACCTACCTCGGCAAGGATTCTCTTTGTCATGGAAACAGTGGCTATTTATGAGGTGGCCACTGGGTGGGGCAAAAGTGCATACTTTGTAAGAGGACACTGACTTAATTGACAAATGTAATAGAGATAAATTAAAAGTATTTGCCCAAGTTCATTTTTTTAAGCAAGTTGAAAGGCTCCAATTCATATTCTAAGTTAAGGTCTGAATTTGCATTATCTAGCATACGTCCTCTACAGTGTTTTTATTTATTGCATATATCTCTATAGATGTTAAGGACACTATGAGTCACACACATGCATCCACACACACACCACACACCACAGTCTAAGGGCCAAACACAGCCATTAATTTGTATAATACAAAGTAGAATACCAACTTATTATTGTCGTTTATAATAAAATTTTATCTCCAATACATCTTATTTGCTGGGCATTTTTTTGTCTTTCTGAGTGTGTAAGGTATAATTTTGCTTCAATGTGGCAATTTTAAAAATGATAGTTTACTGCATTTCTCTCCTTCCTTCTGTTGCTTTGTGATTGTTGTAGTTATACTCATCAAACACCACATTCATATGCAGAAACATGATTGTGGCCATTTAGTATCTATAATCACTTAAAGAGAACGTGCAGGAATGAGCCCTTAGCTGGGGCCTTTAAGGAGGGAGCAAGTGAGCGCTAGTGTTTAAAAGCAGATGAGCCATTTTCTGCCTCCAGATTTCTTGCAAGCTTTGTGCCTAGTCTGATTTTCTTTAGATTGGGGAAAGTGCTTGTATCTATGAAGAATTTAAATGAGTATACTATATAAATGTTAGATTCAGCTAGGATGTAGTGTTACATAGTAGCCCATATATGGAATCTGATGCCTGGACGTTCAGGACAGTGAAAAGTTTCATCCCCTTAGACTTTTGTGATCTATAGACAACGTGGAAAATTGCCTGAAAAATAGTTTTACATATAAGAGAAGGCCCCCTTTTACATGTTGGTGACGTGTGTGGAAATAACACCTGAAAATGATAGCACTATAAACATATCAGGGCTCAACGGAAATTAGTACATTTAAATGATGTTTCTAGAGTTTTTAATTTTGCATTTTTCTTTTCATCAGAGAGGCAAGACATGCTCTCTTTAAATGGAAAGAGAGGGTTGCAGGGATAGTAGAGTATCTGATTTGGAAACAGAAATCAATGGTGAATAATATTTTTCTTCTCCTTTTCAACTTTCCTTCTCATTTGTTTGTTGTCAAGAATGTCAGCTTTAAGATGAAGTATTTCAGATGCAAGTCCCTTTGCTTTCTGTTTTTTAAATTCCTTTGCGTATTATGTAGGGATTTATCAATAACAATACACATAGGAAGCAAACAGGATATTCAGCGTTTCCATAGGCATCGGCTTTTGTTTAAGTGTGTTATAAAAAGTGTTGGAAAGGAGGTGAAAGTTGCATCCAGCCATCAACTGAGTGGATAAAGCAGCATCTTAGCGTGGTTCTTCCTCTGCCTCGTGCATGGCGACTAAGTAATCTTACAGGATTGTTCAGTAACCACTTCGTGAGTCAAGAGGATGCAGTTCTAAAATAGAAACAAAATGACCCCTCCAAATACATCAAGGAAATGTTATGGGTATTAAGGCATGGGTAGGGAAAACCAGAAAATAAATGAGGCTCTAGGGAAGTAATAACAATAATCACAATAATACCATTTATTAAACCATGTGCTGGGTCCTGCACCACGATACCCATATTCCTTAAGTCTGGTCCCCATCACTCTGTAATACAGATTTACTTACTTTGCAGGTGGGAAAGCAGCAAACTAAGGAAATGCAGCTCGCCCAATATGACCCAGAAAGTGAGTCATGGAAAGGAGGTTCCAGAGTTGTTGATTGTGACTTGAAATCGAAAGTAAGGAAACAGGTATTTTATATTGTTCAGTGCCCTATAGTTTACAAAGTGCTTTCATATTATCATTTTATTTAGCCCTAGGAGATACAGATATTATCAGTCTTGTACAGATGAATAAATGGGTGCTTAAAATAGCAATAATTACATGCCTAATACAGTGCAGAGCCTAAGGCAGAAAATGAGTCCAGTGCTCTCTCTCTCTCTCTCTCTCTCTCTCTCTCAAGTCAAACCAGGTGACTTGGGGAACTGACGGAAAGCACAGAATATAGGTATATAGGGAGAAGAAAGATACACATCTAGAGGCCAATTCAGACGAGAACTCACGACTTTTTATATTTATCCTTGTGCTACAGGTTAGTAGAAGAAACGTGCCTGGAGGGGCACCATGGGAAGAAAATCTATTTGAGGAAATAAAGGTGGCTCACAAAGGCTCTGTGTGCCCCAGGGTTGTGGAGGAGTTAACCTGCCCGCAGTGAAGGGGGCCAATGCATTATGTGCAAAACGGCTCTGGGCCATGGCTGCCAGGCCAGGCTCTGGCACCAACAGGCTGAAAGATCTTGGGGGTCACTTAACTTCTTGAAGACTTATTTTTCCCACTTGTAAAGTGAGAGGGTTGAATTATATGATGTGAAGGATTTACTTAATCTACAAAGTTATGACCGTAGAGCTTAATTATATTAATGTTTTAATGCTGGTTTGGAACCTATCACGAATAAGGGAACAAGCCAATAGTATCTCCAGAGAAAGAGGAAGCTCCAAAAGGTCCCCTACCTGCTGTCATGGCGCCTACACCTACCCTTCACCTTCAGAACTGACAGTAATAGCCTGGCACAGGTAAGGACTCGATAAATGTTACTTATTCATAGTGTTTGAAAAGGCTGCAATAGTATTAGCCTGCTACTTTAGTCCCCCTTGTCTTACTTGCAATTAATTCAGGTGGAAAAAGGAAGCTACTGAAGAAACAGATTGAAAAAATAGAATGCAAAAGACTTTCTTTGATTTTATACCCCCCATTTAAAATATAAAGAAGGTTCTGTCATGATTTTTTCCAAAGGGACTTGAATCCTGGAGCCATCATTGTTGCATGTGCACTTTATTAACAAATACTGCAGAAGTTCTTGGACAAATGCTGTAATTTAAAAAAGGTACATATAGTCTGACAGTAAAACCCAGCAGTTTACACTACTTGATGTGTGATAGGACAGGACATATGATACGACGCAGGGGAATCAAATGAAGTCCATGACAGTAGAGCACATACTTATATACGTTCCCCAAATCAATCTTAAGAAGCCACTTCCTCTTATACTCCGAGGATACCCATCTTTTATACAGCCTTTTACTGAATGGTAATATTTCCTTTTTTTGCTGTTGTTTTTCAAGGTGCCCCTCACTCAGATACCAAGGCTTGTTTCTATGTGACAGCCTCATTCTAACATGCAATAAATAGAAGTGACCATCTCTGGGCTTTTCTATAAGCCATCAACCACATCTCTCCCTCTCAAACTACGGGGAAATGTTCCTGCTCAGGGTTCTAGCACTGCTCTGGGTGAGAGTAGTGGAGAAAGAAGGACTTCAGAACTGGACAGACGCCACCGTGGCACTAGATGGATTGAGTGATATCAGTGAGGCCATTTTAAAGAGGAGACAATAGCTCCCAGATAAAACAGGGCTCAGGAAAACAAAACAACACGATGCTGATTAACATATCTAGAGAAGTATTCCTAAGAAAGAGAGGTTAACAAAGGAAGCACAGTATTAAATAATAACCTGTTTGGGTAGACATGCATGCGTCTACTTCAGTTGGACGCCTTTACACTTTTAAATCACATAACTAACATTCTGACTTAATGCTTGCCAAGTAACAGCCGATCATAGGGGAGCTTCCCGTTTGGCACGCCTGCAGGTGGAGTGTCCGGTTGCCTTTCCAATTAGATTACTCATTATAAATTGATAAACTGGTGTGCATCATTCTTTCTGAGCTTGGATAACGTGAGCCCACCCCTGCTCCTGGGGTGTTGATGAATCAGCTTTCTAAACCACCAAGACTTAGAGCCAACCCGTAAATCAGGATGGATTGGAGCCTGCCTCCCTATGAAGCTTCTTGGGAGACAGAAATGTCTTCCTTTAAGACTCCTGAGATCTCATTGATTGAAAATTTTGTGAATTTAATTCAGTAATTGCCACTGTTGGCAGAGGGGGAGGTCAGGAATAGATAACCTACATGGTAGCGTGTTGGACCCGGTGCTGTCCCATAAGTGAGCTTGTCATTCGGAGTTCTGTGCCAGGTCACTTTGGGGAGTGACATGGAGCACTGAGCAAATGTGAAAACACAATAGGAAAAGAGTTGTGAAAAAGGACGGTTCTCGGAAAACCAGGGTATACGGTCGCCCTACTTAGAACTCAGGTTGCTGGACCAATCTTGAGATTGATCTTGACATTTTCATTATGATTCTTTTGTGAATCTAAAATGAACTGGTACCAAAAGATACCACTTTTTCTCTGTCATTTAGGCACAGATCCCTCTCAGAACTTCCTGGAACAGCTCCCTTGGGCCATAGCACAAGCTACGGATGACGTCTGTGCATGCTGGCCTCAGTGGTGCTCACTGTGTCTTGCTGGGATTTCCTGTGTCTCAGCTGAGGACATGTATTCCCTAAGGAGGGAAAATGAAGTTCAGGTCTATGAAAAATTGTCATGGTGTTAAAAGTGTTTTTTTTTTGCGGGGGCGAGGCGATGGTAATCAAAAGGGAGGTGAAGCATTTTCTTTTTATTTATAATTTTCTGTATTATTTGGATTTTCTTGAATTCATTCAATTTGTAATGAGAGTATTTTTTAAGTAATTTTACCCTTTCCAGAATTCTTACAGACTTGTGTAATTGTGCGATGATGACCCCTATTGGAGGCCCATAAACTTTTGAGGAGAGCAGAAATATCCGACTACTGGAGTGTCACAGGGGCTTACCCCTTGGCTCTAGTAGAAATAAAATATATATTTTATAAAATAATATAACATATATGCATAACAAAATACTAATATGTATTATATACAGAGGGTGTCAAAATGTATACACATTTTAAGAAAGGAACAAAATTGTATTAAAATTGTAATAATATATACGGAAAACAGAAGATGAATACAAGTCACATTTGACTTCTGCAATTACAAGAGGTGCTCAAAGTGGTTACCATCAGCATAATTTTGTTACAGTTCTTTCTTAAAATGTGTATACATTTTTGCACCATCTTTATAACACTATATAAGATACATGATATATACATATATATGTATATATATTACATATACATATGTATATATATTATATATATATATTACACATATATGTAATACACACACACACACACACACACATCATCATCAGATTTGCAACTTCCTACTCTGTTATTTCTACACTGGATTTCTCTTTTTCTCCTGATTAGTTGGGGTTTGTCACTGAGAAGTCATGCTGACGTCCCCATGGTATGCAAAGTGAGATGTCTGGGTGTAGACTTCATTTGCTGAAAGAGATTCCTTTGAGTACACTTTGCAGATGAAGACAGCTGCTATACATCATGTTGAATTAAATAGTGCCTTTTAAATTTCTTAAAATGGAATTAATTAAAGTTAAAACATACACATGTGGGTGAATAAGTACAGAAAAACAATTGTAAACTCCACTGCAAATTCCTGTTGCTTAAAATCAGTTCCAGGATGAAGGCTGCTTTCAGTTATATCAATGATTGTATAAAATATATTGTTAAGGTCTAATACAAAGAGAGAAGCTTCACTGTGACTCACTCCAGTAATCATTGGTTTACACCATAGAGAACGCAGGTGAGAAGTAAGTTACATACAAGGCTTCTTGGCTTCTAACAGAGATACTACAGTGTCTCTGAAATAAATGGCCTTCTATTCTTTTTGACTTTCAACAGACAGATACCCAAGCCCAACCCTAGATGGTTTCGTGATGAGTGCCTCAATCTGGAAGTAGCAAATTGGAGGGGAAAGGACTTTGAAAAGGTGGTAGGTACTAAAACAAATCGGTAGGATGTATTTAAATTCCATACAATCTATATATTACTATATATATGATACATTTTTCAATATTAAATTTAAAAAGTAAATAAGTATACTATGCTTACAGTTATTTAGAGACTCTGTGTTCCCATGAAAGGGAATCAGAACTTGTAAAAATGAAAATTGTTAATGCATGAAGGTAGGAAAACTGTGATAACGGAGAGGACTAAAAAGGCAATGGACCAAAAAGATGGAAGGTTATTTAGCTTTCAGATAATGTTTCAGGGAAGATAAGCAGGTTCTGAGCAGCAAAACCACGCAATGACCCAGGGTGACAATGGCTCTGCCATATTTCCATGCAGCCTCCAAGGTCACTCTGGGAAGGGAAAAAGCAGAAGAGTCCAAGCAGGGTTTTCCTCTCAAGCTAGTGAGATGGATGGTACACATGTGAGTCCTGCTCCCATTCCACCGAGAACTTGGGTTCCTGACCTCGTGTAGTTCAAGGCAGGCAGAAAAATGTCCTCCGCTCAGATGCTTGTAAAGTAAATCAAAGACCAGTATTGATGGGCAGCTGCTAGGCTTGACCTGTCACTGTAGATAGTTTTCATTTTTTACTTGTGTTATATTATGTGTTCAATAAAGACAGATAAAAATTCAGTAATAATTGGGCCCTGTTTCCAAATGCCTCCCCATTTGTTCCTTTGGATGTTCAACAAAAATTCAACATTCTTTAAAAATTTGAAGAGTGGGTCACGACACAGAAGTAAAACCCATAGGACTTCAATAGGTAGAAGCAATCTTTTTGTGAGAAAAAATGGAGTTCTCATCCTGAACAGACAGAGGGTCCATCTCATCTGGCGGCCAATGCCGGATGTTTCTCTGAGAGGAATAAGCCTCCCGTAACACACTTAATTTCACAATACTATCCCATGGGGGAGGGGGGATATCTTCCTAACCCGTCTGGTGAGCAGCTTCTGCCGGAAGCAGGAAGACTGACAGCTGCTGTAATTGTATCCTAGCTCGTGTTCTGTATGTAACTGCAAGTGCTACCGTTCTTCACATGAACGTCTAATTATCTTAGGATCATTTTCTCTCATTCACATCCTGTTGCCTAGAGTTACACAGGTTAAAAGTGTTACTAATCTTTGAACATTATTCTAAAAAAGAAAAAAAAACAAAAAACTTATGAATGATTAATACATTGCTCTGTCGTGTTTTACCAACTACAGGTCACCTGATTTTTTGAAAAAGTGTTCTATTTATATTTTATATACTTGTGTTATAATATATTGCCCCCAGTGGTTTGGGAGATGTGTTTGATAAACTGTTTTTATTTGTTTGTTTGTTTGTTTGTCTGTTTGTTTTTCACAATATGTCACTGGCTCCACTTCCCCCATGCCAAATGTCTTCATTTTCTATGACAATTTATACTCAGGAACTAACTTCCTTGCTGCTAATTTCACTGTAAATTTCATTGTGTTACCAGACATCCTCTGGTGTCAACTCTTAACAGATCAATACACTGAATTTATATTTGGTATGGAGCTATTAGCGCCAGTATCAGCAAGGTAATGAACTTCCAAAACCGAATGTCATTTCCCATTCTTCAAGTGTTTCTTGAAGAAATACTTCCATTTGCATCTAATTCACATCAAAAGAACTCGTGGCTAAATTCCAAAGTCCATGTGAATTCTAGACCTTAGGAACATCATTTCTTGGCATAGTACAATTTTAAGATATATTAAGCAAAGAGTAAGTTGCAGAATATGTAAATAGCCTATCATGAAAAGAGCTACACACAGGAATAAAATATAGATGCCACATGAAACAGAGCCCGGTATTAAATACTACTCAGAATTTAGATAATCTTTTCTGAAAGAGTAGAGCCAATCCCTATTTAAATGACCATGGAATTCACTGAAAGGTCAGTGTTCACTTAAGTGAAGCAAAGGCCAGTGATTTCTCACTTGACAAAATAATTTGTCCCTCATAATTTACTGGGTAACTACCATAGTCGAAACATGTCCTGTATGCTTAATGACGGTTGGGAAAATGTGCGGTGTCTTTCATATATTTGCATGTTATTTTTTGTGATGATGTTATACACCAAAGTAGTTTAAATTAATATTTAAACATAACTCATTTACTGACTGAGTGCCTATACTATTGCAGGGTTCTCTACTAAATTCTTTGAATATGAACGAGGAATATTACCCATCCTCCATAACGGCAGTTCTAGTGGGGATAAGAAGAAAAATATTCTGAGGCGAAAGTTCTAACATAAAAAGCTCACCACTACAGATGAATGGGAGGCCTGGGATTGAATGGAGCTCATGCAATAATTATCCTGAACTTTAACACAATAATAAATCTGGGGAATTGAAAAAGGTGGAATTGATGCTACTAATTTAAAGAATATAATTCCATCAAAGAAGAAAAAGAGGTTCATCTATTCTTAGACAATGTTTGCTTAATGTTTTTATCTCAACAAATGCATTAGGGACATTTTATTTTAAAAGTAAATATGAGATCTTTGAAGCATGTCCTTTAAATTTTCGTGAACTATTTTATAAGCCCTGATTAAAAATGATAGTGTCCTTTAAATCAATTTATGCTGCTTTTTATGTAATTAATTTCTGTTATCATAAGAACATTTTACTTTTTCTTCTTTGTTTTGGGAATAAATCGATCGTACTAGTTTTAAACTACTCAGATAATTTTATGCTTAAATCAGTATATGATCTATCAAATTTTTCCTAACCATCACTTTGCTTAAAATCACTTCCTACTTAATGGGTGTCTTTTTTTTTATAAATGTCTTCAGCCTTCTTGTATGTGTTATGTACGCCTAAAGAGTTTTTTATCTAACTGATATTGAGAATTCCTCAGGTGTCAGGAAGACACAGGACTATAGAGCATTTCATAATTAGCTGTAACTTAATAAATGCTAAGTACTGGCTCTCCTCATTGTCATTCATATAACTCTCTTGTAGTTTTTTATGTCATTATGGCCTACTTTTCCAAATGAACATGTCTTCATAGCCAGTGTATCAAATCTAATCCTACGGTTTATTGTGGGCAACCCTAGTTGGTCTGTTCTGAGCTTTTTCCTCCTTTCCCGGTGAATGGAAGTTATACTTAAGCCCGGCTGGTGGCTTGAATCCCCTCAATTTGTTCTGGCAATCAGAGGCAGCTGCTGCATGTGAAAGGCGTGAGGACCACTGAACATCACATTAGGCCTGGCTTCAAGCTGAACGTGAAAGGCGCAGCTCTTCCTGCCAGGCCGGCAGAGCATGTGCAAACAGTTTCCCTCAAGTGCAAAATGGTCCAATGATTTAAAGCCGGGCTTCGTCTCTCTTTTTTTTCTCCTCTTGTTCCTTTTGCCTTCCTTTAAAAATGAAACAGGAGAGAGGACAGGCTGGTATAATCTTAGCAACATCTGTTGCCTTTCACAAGGGTCTTAGCTGAGGACAATACGTTTCAAAAGGGGACTGAATTCCTGTTGACAGGGGTGAAATAAAAGCCCTCAACTGAAAGGAGTGTGGACATGTTTCCCCACACACAGAGGAGGCCTTTGTGCTTTCTGTCAGAATGGGCATGAAGGAGGTTTTTTTTTCCCCTGATGAAACTGCCAGGAAAAAAAAAAAAAAAATCCTTTCTAATGAGTGCTTAATGGCCTTAATGTAGCAAAGTTACATCTTCCCCCTCCTTGCATTAATTCTTGATACCTCAGTCTTAAACTCAGTTAATCGGAAATGCGAAGGAATTTATGGTGTACATTCTTTCACATCTGTTACTTTTGAGTTTTCTTAACTTTTATACTCAGTCCAGACAGTTTAGGGAGCAATTGTTAGGTTCTTTCTTTTTTATTTATTTTTTGGTAAAAATGACTATTTCAGACTGATTATTTTTTGCCTTGAATTTGATCTGTTCATCTTACTCCAATTACCTAACATTGGGCTGCAATAACCATTAAATTTAGATAATTTATGTAGGAACAGTTACCTGCTTTTTTCCCCCCCACAACATATTTTTCATGAGCAATTTTGTTCACTCCAACCATGACAATTTTCCATATAAATAAGGTATGATGCAGCTGATATATGTATTATCTCCTGCAGCCTTCTGTTTCTTCAAACAAAATGCAATGAAAATAATAAAAACCAATGCCAATATCTATACTTTTGTTGACCTGATATATGTTTTTGGAATCTTTTGCATAATTTTGAAACAATATATAGAAAGAAAAATCTAAAGATAAACATTTATGTCTATTAAAAGATTGATAGATTTGTATAGATTAAAAGTATGATACATTTCCTATTTATAATAAAGACATGTTTCTGAAAATATCTGAATTTATACATTTCATTAAAAACTATAATGGGTCCTTTGATTCTTGTGCCAACATAGTATATTCACATGTGATATATTTCATAATTGTTGTAAATGCCCTTTATACTTACTAGTTAAAATCAGTAATAATGTATTTTATTCCAAAATTAAAATGAAAATGCTAATGCCTCAAAGACTTTAACAACATTCCTTTTAGTTTAACTGCATAATTGTACTTCCAATCCTATTTACATATGTGCAATTAACAATATGAAAGTACGACATTGTATTCATACCTCCCATGACTCCATTAATGACGATCAAGTTTTCCTACTTTAAAACCAAAAGTAAAAATAATAAAACAAATTCAGCATAAAAAGTAGAATTTAGGAATGTAAAGATCGTGCATTATAAATATGGAAGAATATGGTGAACACAATTGAAATAGTGGTATTATTCCAAGAAAGGGAAAGTGGGTGTTAATCACCATCTAGAACATCCCATCAGGACAGGGGCAGCTGACATTACTAGAGAGCTTCATAACCAGTGTCATGAAATGGGATGATTCATGTTTCGATTTACTTGCTTCTAACAGATTTATCTAAATGCTAAGATGCCATTTAAATCCATAGGTGTGCCAAGCCTGGAAAATCATGATAGCATAAATAAAATGGGAAATTAAAAAAATCAAGTCACTTGCAGACTCACATATGATAGAGTAGATGTGTCCCCGTAGGTGATACTAAGATGCCCCATGTAATGTGGTAATGTAGATGGGCCAGTACTGAGCTTTCCAATCACTTCCATACCCGTTACTTCCACACACAAGAAAGTAAGATCTAATTGTGCCTAATGATTAAATGAAAACAAAACAAAAAAAAGAACTTTAGAATTTTAATCTGCCTACTTGTATAGCTCATGCTAAGAACTGCGTATTTGGTTTCCCCCTGGATTCATATGTTGAGGTCCCAATCTCCAATGTTATGGTGTTTGGAGGTGGGGCCTTTGAGACATAATTGGATTTGGATGAGGTCTGGAGGGTGATGGGATTGGTGCCCACATAAGGGGCTGGAGACAGACTTCTCACTTGGCCATGTGAGGACACTGCAAGAAAGCTACTGTCTACAAGCCAGGAAGACAGTTCTTACTGGAACCCTGCCATGCTGACACCCTGATTTCAGACTTGTGGTCCCCAGACCTGAGAACTTAATGTCTGTTGTTTGAAGCCCGCAGTCTACAGTATTGTGTTACAGCACTGAGAGCAGACTAAGACACTTTCCCTTCCATACTAGGAATTCTAAATGTATATACCTACCAAGATCCGACAGTTAAATTAAGGAGAAAGCTGTTAAATTAAGGAGTAAACTGGAGTGTACATGCCTCCTCTCAAGGGATTAGAGAATCCTCAAGTTCAGTCAGACTTTATAATATGAAAATGCAGCCTCAGTGTGGTCAGATTTTCAGTGTGTTAGAAGTCAGAAATAGAGATTTGTATGTATACTTTCCCAGTAACAAATTCTGGAAGACAAAAGAAAAATGAAAAGTAGGGAAAAAAAACTATGTGGGCCAAACATGTTTGCAGGTTGTGTGTAATCACAGGAGCCCTGAACTGTACACCTTGGTTCAATAAATGAAACAACTAAAACATTTGTTTTTTTCCTTTTTGTATTCACTCAAACATGAGACATAAACTGGGCAAACCTGCTAGGTCAGTAAAGGAGCCATTTTTCAGAAATTCAGAAAGATATGTTTTGCCTTAATTTGTAGAGGAATATGTAAATGTTTAAAGAGTACCTAATAATTTGCTAACAATGATAGAACTATTTTTATTCATAACTACATTTTAAATAAACATTTAGTTTTTTAAATTATTTAATTTGGGGGTGGTATTTCATACTGATATTTCATATGGTAAAGGAAGCAAACCATCAATCAATATGGATTCTAATACCAAACGGCATTCTTGCTATGAGCTTTTCATTTGACTGTACAGCCTCCAAATTATAGGCATGTTACCCCAAAGCAACCAACTTATTCAATTCATGTTCTCCTAATGAGAATTATAATTTACTTTGGTATTTAAATAAAATTTTAAGGTGTGATGGAGAGCCATGTCTACAGAATTATTTATGAAAATATTTTTCATTTTTATAATTATGAATTCATTACTGTCCAAGCTATACAAAATATCAAATTAAAAACGAGAAGGGCTACAACCAATTTTTTTCTCCATCGCCTAGAAAAACTATGAAATGTAAACAAAAAAGTACTTCTTGGGATTTGAAATGCAAAATATCAAATAATTACAATGTCTGAATACCTAGCATTTCTGGGAACCCCGCATTGGATATTGAAACATGGACCAACCAGCATGCTTTCATTCCTGGGTTTTGATTCTTATTCCCAAACCTGTGTCATAAGAATATGAACCAATCCCTTTATTTTTCTGAATTTCAGTTTCATCATTGATAAAACAAGGGAATATGCATAAGCGTCTTCAAAGCTGTCTAATGTAGGTCATTTCACACATAAAGTATTGAGCCCAATTGTCCTCATGACTGGTGGTAATTTATTTGTTTACTGAGGCTCATTAACCCTTTTAGACCATTATTTGGAAGGAAATCTTTAAGTTACTTACTATATTTTTTTCTCAGCATTAGATGTAAAAAGCCCTAACTAAATAAACATGGCATAATGAGCATTCATTTTCACCACAACTTATTCTCAAAATAGACAAATGCATTAGGAAATACTGTGCTTTATTTTGTTCATGAGGTCTCATTTGTTTATGTTGGTGCTAATGTATTAGTCTCAAACGTTATTTTTTAAATCTTTTGTAGTGAGGGCCCTCCCTTCATTTGGAGTCTAGAGTGACCATTTTGTTAGATTTAGAAGGAGAGATGCAGGTTGTTGTTGTTTTTTATAATCATTCAGACCTAAAAGTGGAAAGTGGAAGCACTTACAGTTGGAAAAATAATGAGTGTGTCAGAGTTCACCTTTGTGCCTGAAGTAGTTCAAGTTCATAAAAAGACTACTGTTCTCCTTAACCATAAGTATCTTCTGGAGTGGCTGCTCTCAGTATTTTATTAAGCCTGCTTACCTTCCTAAAAATTCACCTTTGAAGAAACTGGCTCATTTCATGTAATCTTTCTTCGTAAAGTATATCGTATCCTCTCATATTGTTCCCTCCTGGATTTTCCTTCTGAATCTGAGTTTAGCCTGAAAGTCATGGACTCTAGAGAGCTGTGCTCTTGGCTCCACACCGCTGCCGGAAGCAGGGTCATTCCTACATGCACATTTTATGTGTGTTACAAGGGCACTAAACAGAACTGCGTGGCACCAGCCATAAAACCTGCAGAACCCAGAGCAATCTCGTTCTGCATCTGCACGCAGGGGACACTCAGGTCACTGCCGCTGAGAAGAGTGCAATGGGCACAGGGGAGAGAGTGTCCCAAAGATACGTGGGACAAGTGAATGCATGCTTAGGGAGCCCCCAAACTGTCTAGGGGGAAGAGAGGATTATGCGTAAGAATTTAATTTTATCTGGGGGGAAAAATCCCCTATTAAATCCATTTGTTCCTTGGAGATTGTTTAAAGTGTTCTGAATACTGTCCTGATAGTCTTCCGTCTCTTACTGTCTATATATACAGTTCATGTCCCAGACCCAAGTGAAATGTCATATTGGTTTATGGTGTTTAAACCATAAACTACTGTTATCTTTCTCCTTCAAATGCCATACCTCACTGCTCGCTGTTCTCTTTCTGAGTTTACCTTCCTCTCTCCCCTTTTTATAGTTGTGTATGTGCCTGGAATATTCCCTGGGGCCTTGGCCTTACGTCCCTTTGTAGCTCCTACAGCATGTGTGCACCATTAAGCCTGGGACACAGCACACACTCAATAAATATTTTTGAAATGAGTTTCTTGGGGAAATCCACTTTTTTTTAAAGATTCATGACTTATCGCAGAATGATAGAGCAATGTTTAGCAGAAATGTACATTATTGTTTTTCTGATGGGTTTAGAAGGCTTTTACAAAGCAACTGTAAATGGAAGAGACAGCACAGGTCTCTGTTATGTTATTTCTGACATTTTTGATTTGAGCTACTTTTTGGAATGTAATTGGTGTTCCAACTATTGTGCCCTCAGAGATACACTGGCACATCATAGTATCACCTCCTGTTTAAATAAGTCAACTTCCCCTTGCTTTGGCATTCAATACCCAAACCAGCTCACACATTTATCGATTTGAGTTTGCGCTTCAGAAGAAAGCATGTTGAGAAATTTGACCTGTAGCAGAAGAAAATTCTATTTCTGCTAAAAGATGATAACCGATGACCCATAAAATCTCAGATACTCTCATGCCCCAAGAAGGCCTGGCTCTCTGGAGGAGACCGGAACTGAGTCACGATGACATCCTTTGCTTAGGTGAGGGGAAAGATGGATTCCTCACCTTGGGTTTCCAACCCCACTATGTGTCATTTTGTGCCCATTTTCTTTCTGTGAGGGTGTTTTGTGGGTTGGTTGGTTTGTTTTTCAGGGAAGGAGTCAGCTATTTGCCGCCTCAGAGCCCACGTGGCATCCTGGGTAACACAAATTGAACGACTGGAAGAAATCCTCCCCAGGGTTTCCGTCCCTCATTCCAGACTGCTGATTGCTGATTGTCCTTGTGGTTAAGGATGGAGGCTCCTGAATGGCCTGGCGCCCTCTTCCTAGGCCAGAGGAACTTCAAAGAGAGAATTCCTTAGACCCACTTAGGCATCCTGGCATTTCCTAAATAATTCTGTGCTGTCTCAGCATTCTTTATTCTGTGAATGTCTGCAGGGCCCTTTAACTGAGAAGTATAATCTCCATGTAGGTATTCAGTTTTGGACAGACTGACTTTTTGCATAATGAAGCAGGAGCCTCTGAGAACATCTAGGCAGCAAAAGAGTTGTGTTATCTGAGACCTTGGAGTTTTCCAGTCTAGCATTCTGTGAGGGGCACCGTCACCAGTGAGATGTCTAGGGTGATTCCATGATGCAAATGTATGCATGTCTATCTTCTTTCAGTGTTTATTTATGCTCCCCTCTTAAAAACTGTAATCAAGAAGTCTTTAAATCTACTTATGTTTTCTGATTACATCCAAGAGACTCTCATACATTAGAGCCACAACTAGAATTCAGGCCAACACTTTTCACTTCTGGATTTCTGCAGGAATTTCCTAAATATCCTTCACTTCCAGTCCAAAGTTGCCGTAAAACACTGCCAGGCTGTTCCTTGTTCTCCTGTAATTATGGTAATTCCTCTTCAGAAAACTCCTGTGGTACCCATTATCCTCATGGTGCACTGCAGACATTTCCTCTTCCCTTCCAAGACTTCATCATGTGGCCTCTTATGTTCTCCCACAGGTGGCATGTTGTGCGTACCTCGTCACAATGCTTATTACTGCGTATGGAGATGTACCCACCTCCTTTTTGTCACAACAGATTAGAAGGTACCTGAGGATCATAACTGCATCTTATTCATCTCCGTGTTCCCATCCCCCTCGTCTAAGGATCACACGGCAGAGGTTCAGTGAACATTTACCAAGTTAGTGATTAGGAGGTGCGACAATTAAGTTCCCAAACTGTGGCAATGACGTCGCTAACCATTTTTGGTGTCACAGGGATTATTCATTATGGGTTTGTATCAACTGGACAATCAGGTAACCAAGTTTACTATTTGGAAGTGCTGAGAAGGCTGCATGAAAAGTTAGATGACCTGAACTTTTCGCCAACAATTCATGATTCTTGCATCACGACAATGCACCAACTAACATGTCACTGCCTGTGAAGGAGTTTTTAGCCAGGAGTTTTAGCCACACATAACTATTGGAACACCCTCCCTCCTCACTTGATCTGGCTCCCAATGACTTCTTTCTTTGCCTGAAGATAAAGGAAATATTGAAAGGAAGACATTTTGATGACATTCAGGACATCAAGGATAATATGATGACAGCTCTGATGGCCGTGCCAGAAAAAGAGCTCCAAAATTGCTTTGAAGGGTGGACTAGGTGCTGGTGTCAGTGCATAGTTTCCCAAGGGGAGTACTTTGAAGGTGACCATAGTGATATTCAGTAATGAGGTATGTAGCACTTTTTCTAGGATGAGTTCATGAACTTAATTGTCTGACCTTGTGTATACAACTAGAAATCTCTCTAAGTGTTTTTTTTTAAAGTTATATGATGGAGACACACCTAATTAAATAATTGGAAGAATATAGGCATCCTCAGGGAAATGCTAAGCATTGCATAATGAAAAGGTATATTTCTAGTATTTACAATTTTAGATTGGGAGAGACATTCACAAGAAACCGTAATGGGCCAACATTTTGAGAGCTTGCCTTAGGAGTATGTAAGTGCTTTTTACTTTCTACCACATCTATGTTTTCGTACCCATAGCTCCTCAGAATTTCTAGAACTTCTTAGTTCTCAGTGATTTAGCTCTCTTCTGCCCTTAGCTACCAAACCCTGAAGCCCCATCTTGGGTTTTAGAATAAAATCAGGATGGAATGCATATGAATATAACCAGCAATTTCATCAGAAACTTGTTACTTGCACCAAATCTGCTTCATCAGAAACTTCTTACTTGCACCTGTGACCTCTTTAGATAAGGATGTGTCCTTCAGTAGATAAAACATATAAACAACTTTCCACACTGACAGAAATCATGTCACAGTTCTACCTTTTCTGATTCATCCATATTCAAAATGTAGTTCTGGTACAGCAAATTTTATTGATTTAATCAAGAGTAAAAACAAATTGAAAGGACTATATATATATATATATATATATATATATATATATATATGTAGGGTAGATAAGGGGGCATCTATCAAATTTGCATACAGCATTATATGACACTGATGAAATAAAACTTTTGGCTGAGGGAGTCTAAATAAGATTGTTATATATAAGAATGGAAATATTAAGAGATAGATTTAAAAATTATATGGAAACACATGAAATTCCATAAGCACATGCTGTTATGACTTACATTTGTATTTCATGGAATCTTAAACATTTGGCAGCACCTTAGGATTTATGTAGTAATTTTTTATTTGTGTTTGTCAGTAAACTAGGTTTTTTAATTAACCAAAAGTTGTAGGAAATGGAGGGGAGAGAGGAGAAAGTATCTAATAAAACATGCCTTGTCCCTAGCCTTGACCAGAGCTTAAAACTATGGCGCTCTTTTTCATTTGTTGTTCCTCACGTTGGGCTGTCTCCTAGAAATAAAATGCAAACCCTTCCAGACCTAGAAGGCCCTGCCAGATTTGTCCCTTGCCCACCATTGCAACCTAATCCATTTTGATTCTCCTACTTCAGTGGTATTCTGTTTCTCAGATACACCCAAATCTTTCCTTCTGCAGACATTTGTTTATTCTACCCAGATCGTTTTTTCCTTTAGAGCTTCACAAATCAAACTCATTCTCATCTTAGCTTAAGTGTCATGTCCTTAGAGAGAGACCACCTGTGACCTCTTTAGATAAGGATGTGTCCTTCAGTTACTGTCTGATCATCCCTGGTTTTAACCTTTACTGCTACGTTGTGTCCTCTGTGTGTAGAGGAAACTAGACCTTCCTCTAGAATTAAGCTTGTTAATGTCAGATCAGAAGCAATATTCTGGTTAACTGAACACATTTGACCTCTTCTAGAATCTGTGTCAAGTTTATGATTTAAGAATTCTTTTTTTTTTTTTTTTTAAAGGAAGGCAGTTAGCATGGAAACATCTCATTCAAGATGGAGGCCCCAAAGTGATGAACTTTTATGCAGAGGCACAAAAAGAGGAAAAATTTGTGGAAAATTTGAGGAAAAGTATAACAAAAATAACTTTAAAAAAAGTGGTCTGTAATTTATTTATTTTTTCCTTATGTGATGTCCTTTCATTAAAACAAGCTGGTTTGATGAATATGGTACCGTACATGATTCCTGATCACAGCACCATCTCTTACAGGTGGAAGACCCAGGCCATCCGCAAGCAGGTGACAGATAGGTTGCTGTGCTCGGAGTTATGTCACGGCTGACTGGGATACAAATATTCACTCCCCGATTTAATGGATATTCACCACGGGCCACACTTGGTCTTCATCACACTGAATATCACTCTTTGCCTTTCTGAAGCCTTTAGTCCAGAACAATTGTAAAAACAGGTCCCATCCCAGAAGGAATTTCATCAGACAAAGCAAGACAAACGTGAAGTTATCGATGTATGATATTAGGGAAAAAAATGAGGATTTAACACACACACACACACACACACACACAGGAAAGGCCTCAATGATGAAGCCAAGGTTTAAATGTCTGGATACCTGAAGAATGATGGTGCCCCAGACAAAGAAGTGCATAGTGGGAAACCCAAGGTGATATCTAAGAAATAAGGAACTCTTTTTTAAACATGCTGAGTTTGGGTGATGATTGGCAGTTGAGTGGAAGTGGACCATGAAACGGCCATCCTAGCAGGTCTGGGGCTGGGGAGGTTTTGGTTTGGCCGGACAGTGAAGCACAGTGTTAAGTACACAGATTAGCCTAGTACCTGGAACTTAACAGCAGCTCAAAAAATGTTTGCTGTTAGAATTATTAGCATAGAATTCAGTTTTAAATACTAAATAGAGGAGGAGAAATGCACGCCAAATGGGTGGGAGGTGATGGATTGGGGGAAAAGCACGTGTGCTTGAGTGAACCCAGGTGCTGACCAACCAAGCCTATGCCTGCGTAACCATTATCCGAACATTGGCCGTTAAGGATGGATAAGAGAAGCAGGGCGAGTTCCTTCGGCAGACGGAGAAAAATGTTAACGAACACAATTGCCAATGATCTATTTACCTCCTTAACCTCTAGGACGGAACGCGCAGCCATCAGGTGAAATCAAGCACCAGAGCAGGGAGAGGAAAACAAAGCGTGCTCAACTCCACCCGCTGCGGCGCGTTCTAAATAAATGACCGGACCCCCTTCCCCACCTCCAGAGGGTCCTCTTTCCCACCTAGCGCGTAAATCATACACCGCGGAAGTTTTGCATTAGAGAGCCCAGCAGGGGAGGACATTTTCTGCAAGTAAAGAAAGTGGAACTAGGGCAGTCCGAGGAGATTGAAAGGGCAAAACTATCACGCAAGGAAACTGTAAGTTCTGTTTAGTTTTATGACTTTGCCTACATGCCTCGGGAGCTCAATTGATCACGGCTTTCAGGCCAGCTCGGGGAGGGGGAGGGGGAAGGGCGCTTTCAAAAATTCTCGAAACTCTCCTCTTGCTCCGCGCTTTCAGATGCAAATACCTCGCCCCGAGATGGATGGGCTGCGGCCCCTCCTACTTTCCCCGCTCCTCAGGCTTTTCCTGCGAAGGACTCCATCTGTACCGTTGTCAGGAGGGCGGTGGAGGAGGGGCGCGCGTGTGTGCGCGCGTGTGTGTGCGCGCGTGGCGGCGGAGCGGCTGCCTTTCCAACAGCCCTCACTGGGTCTCCGGGAAGTGTCCAAGTCTCAGTGATTCCCCGGGCCGGCCGCGCACGCCCCTGGCTGCGGGCGCCCGCCGCCGACCACCCTCACCTGATCCGCTCCCTCCCGCCCGGGCCGGGCCCCGGTGCCCACCCTCCTTCCAGCTCTCGCCTCTCGCCCTCTCTTCGGACGCGCGCTCCCGCGGCTTCGGACCTGGTGTCCGCGCCGCCCGGGGAGGCCGGCGGGGCCGCTCCGAGCGGGCGAGGCGGAGGGCCCGGGGCGCCGGCGGCCGGGGCTGGGCCCGGCGCCCGCGCCCTGCGCCCCGCGCCCCGCGGAGAGGGCTGTGATTGGAGCAGGCGCCCGCGTCCCGGCGGCCGCAGAGGGTGCCGAACCTGCGCCGCCCGTCCGCCCCGCGCGCCGCGCTGCGCGCACTGGGGTCCCGGAGCGCCAGCCGGCGCCCGGCCGCTGAGCGCGCGTCCTTTCGGATGCAAACGCCCGGGGGGCAGGTGCCCGACGCCGCGGGGAGGGCAGCGAGGCCCCAGGTGAGTGTCTCTGGCTGCTGGGGGCTGGGGACAGCGCCGCTGGGCAGACGCGCGCCCTCGGCGTGCGCATTTGGAAGCTGGACGCAGCAGTGAGCGGAAAGCGGGTGGGGGTTCCGCGTGGAGTTTCTCTGGCGTCCCCAAGTTACTGCTCTGTGGCCGTGGGACGTTGCTCTGCCAGGCAGGACGGGCGTGCGGACCGAGCGGTGGGCGCTCGGCCCGGAGAGCTGGTGCTGGCCGACACCAGGTGCAACGCGAGTTCGGGAGTTCAGGGAAAGCACAGACTCCAAAGCTCTCCAGTCGAAGCGGTAAACACGGTCCGGACCGCTGTCCTCAAAGGGGAGCACCAGTGGCCGCTACCTCGACCTGGGATATGTGGGGGCCAAACTCCGCACTGGCTGGGCCGCCAGGCTCTGCAGCGGTCTGAGACTGGAAGGGGGTGTGCGTCTGCGTGTGCCGGAGCCCTTTACCATCCGCTCTAGACTCCTTGTGCCTGCGGTGAAGGGAGGACGCATCTAAGGGTGCTTTGCTTTTTGCTGTAATTAGTATTCTGCTGCTGCCGTGAATCTGCAGGGGATCCTGCGTCCCTTCCGCCTGGCTGTTCCTTAGAGGTGCGCGGGGGAAAGGGCTGCTCTGAATGCGGGGTGGACTTCTTCGTGGTTGCACATGGCACACCGGCTGCTTGCTGGTATTCGACCTCTCAGCGTGGATCAATGAGGAAGGGCCCATTGTCTGTAGTGGCTGCACGGTTAAGATCGTTAACCTTACGGATTTCTTAGATGTTGTCCAGGTGAGTAAGGATTGACACTGAGTTCACCCAGCTGTGGGCAAATGGGGCCCTCTGAAGAAGGCGTCAAGGTGTCTCAGAGCTTTGGATCTGCAAGTAGAAGCATGAATATACTTACAACACCTTTTATTTTGCAAGAAGTATCTCCTCTTTCTTAGATCATTTATTAAGTGACAGATGTTGAAGTAGGACTCACCCTTCATAATCCCTGTCACCAGACAGGTGATCAGATCATTTTAAATGCAGAAGTACAGACACAGAACTTTGTGAGGGAAAAATAGAAAAATGTAACTGACGTGAGTGAATATATGGCTCCTGCTGAGTGACAAATATGTATTTTAAAAGTCAGATTAACATCACAAAAACGTGTATTTTAAAAGAGTTTAGGAGCTGTAAGCAGCAGCATTTTTTTCTTTTAAGGAAAGTTTTCATCCATGTACTGCCAGCAACATGTAAATAGCTTCAAGTGTGTCTTTATGAAGACAAGTTCGTAGGAGGGGGAAGAGCTAAGGAGGAAAGTAATTGCATTGGAAGCTTTCAGTAACTCACCAACCATTACTTCTTTCCCAAAGAACTAGTTAGATTTTAGATTTACCTAAGCTCTTTTCTTGTTACCTATGTAAAGGGGAAATACATTAAGAATCCCTTTCATTATTTGCAGGGCCACTTGGAACACAGTGAAATACAATGCAAAAGAATTGAGGCAAGTAGTCAAACTGGCAGCTTGGTGGAAATCTTACTTATAGGTTAGTGTTTCATATGGAGTGGAGTGGCAAAGGCAATTAGGTAGGATCCAACGTTAATAGTCTTATCTGGTCAAGCTAGCTGAAAGTCTGTGGAAAGAAAAATAAAGGGAACAATAATCAGTAGTGCAGACCAGCACCCTGCTAAAAGCTATTAAGATCTGCAGCTTTAATAAAAGGGCATTGTGCACTTGCCACGTGACATATTATTGTAATTAAGGGCTGCAATAGGTCATGAGAATTGTTAACCATCAGCTGACAGACTCACAACTCTTAAGTCTACTTTTAGTGATTTAATAGCACAGAGCTTTCTCCTTTCTTATAAAAGAGTCATTGTAAAGCATCTATATTACTGCAGTTTACCCTTGAATTGACTCTAGATTTTTAATGTCTATTGAAAGAGAGAGAGGGTGAGGAGCATCCTGCCAGCCACCGTTGAGCTTTCCTAGACGGAAACATCATCCCACTGTGTCTTCTCAGGCATGCTGTCCTTGCTGGGCTCCTTATCATTCAGCATTTTAGGTTTTTTGGAGGGCAAAGCTGATCTAAACTTCTCAGAATGTATCCTGACACGAGGCAGTGAATACGTCTTTGTGTGCAAATACTTTTTGTCAGATCTTTTAAGAATCTCTTCCAATGTACTGAACCCATGAATTGTTGAATGTTGTGACTCTTCATGCCCGAGTGAAGATGCCCGAGATTTCAGCCTTCCTCGATTTTGTAAGGGTTTGCATTTATTGCATTAGTCATTTGTATATCACATCATGGTTTTCTCACACACACCAATTTTTATTTTTTTTATTATTATTATTATTTTTTTTACTTGCTTGGAAGCTTCAAAAAGCCTTAGCTTAAGTTGGGAGTTTCGGAAACTTCGAAAATAACTCACACGTGTTAGTTGATGGCAAACTGACTGTGACAGAGAAGCTTTTCTCCTTGGCATGAAGGAATCAGTTGCTTTTACATGGGGTGCTAAAGGGGAGCTGAGGACAAGGAAAGAAGCCATGTGATCAGAGTCCTGTGTGTGACCATCAGCCTCTGACGAGCAGAGCAGAGCTTGCTGTAACAAGCAGTACTCTAGTGCCTCCTCTGGGAATTTGTGGGTTCTGCAGAAAGCTACCCTTGCCAACATATGCCCCTCGTCCTTCTGCAAGACTCCTCAGTGACAAAATGATCAGTGCAAATGAATATGCAGACATCTGTCCATACATTTATTTCAGATTATGCTTCAGACTTCCATTCTGGTAGAATTTCTTTTCAGCTCTTTTGCAAAGTGTTTATTGAAACATGATGCCTTTTATTAAAGTCACCTTAAGTCATACCTTGGTCGATATAAATGCAAGGGTAAATTCACAATTAAAATTTTTACAGCTAAAATAGCTTGTACAAGTATGAAGGAACACCTTTTAAATATAATTGTATCACTTTGTTATTAGGTAAATAGCTCAGAAGGACTGTGCTTTGCAACTTTGTTTTCTTTTTGACACTGGATGCTTCTAGTTAATTACAAACTATTGTTCCTCCTTTTATTTTTTTCCCTTCTTTTCACCCATGACAGAGGTTATTTGTGTGTAGTTGAAATTGACTGTTATCCACTTAGAGAAGTTTTCATTCCATGTCTGTTAACCAGATGCACACTACAAGCTATGTGATTCATTTCCAAGGCCCCTGCCTGAGTATTTAGGCCAGTTAACGGTAGGAGGTTGTGGTCTGTGGTTGTAATGTTATCTGACCCAGGCAGTTAATGGATTCGATCACAGTTTCTTTACGTGAGAAGTCACATATCACGGAGTGTCCCCAGCCTTACTCATTAAAATGTAAAAAAAATGTACCTTTTATGTACAAAAGAAGAGGGCTGTTTCAACAGTATTAAACTTACTGAAGTTAATGCTAAACTTTCAATGGTATACAGGTGAGACAAATTAAATGGTAGTATATTTCTGTAATAGAAGCTGAAGATGGCAATTTAAATCTAGAATTATTTTAATGGGTACATTAGGAACAGACCGTCATCTCAAAAGATGATAGGATTTGTAGCAACAACCAAGTAACCATACATGTATGTTCTTATATGCTAAGATAGTTTCTCGAGTTGGTTCCCTATTTCTAAAACATTGAATGGGCCATTGTTCACATTTCAGCAGAAACAGTTAAGTACAGTGTTACGATATAGTAGGAACATATTTTTTGATCACCAGGGTTGTTTAGAAGGGGGGAGGGCAACTTTAAAGTTGGATACTGCTCACTGCCCATTTTATTTGTTACATAAAGACATATAATCTTAAACAATAGATCCTTCACCCTCTTATTCTGCATTCCTGACCCTCCTGGATGAAAATTGTGATTATTTCTTATGTTGAAAATTCAAACTCATGGTCATACAATAATGTGAGGAAGATCAGCTCTTCTTGAATTTTGGAGAAGATGGTAAATTCCAAAGATAATGAATTGAAAAAAAAAAAAAAAAGAAAAAAGATCTTCCTTATGAGAGTGAGAAATATTTAACGGGCACTTTAAATTATCCGTTGCATCCAGTCACGCTCATCCCTGTTAGGAACTCGCTGTGTGACCTTGGGCATTTCACTCGGATGCTCTAGATTTCAGTTTTGTCCTTAACAAAGCAGGAGAGACTGCCTTAGGTTTTCCAACGTCTGTTCCAGTTCAAGTCTGCTATTCATCTGTGTTTCTACCACTTGAGGAATCTTCAGACAAGTGGAGCCGCAGGTTCGGGGACTTCTTTATGTTGGTTTCTCGAACACGAACCCTCAGGAGAACCAAGCGATTAGCGTCTTCAGTACTGAAGTGACCTTCTCTTTATCCCATGAATTTTGCCCTTAATAACTGAGCTTGTATGTTATGGTCGGAAATAGTGTGGACACACTATTAACATGCTCCTGGTCCTGGACTGTTTTCTCTCTGTTGGGGTACTATCTGCTCATTCACAAAGGGGAAGGCATTAGAATATATCTTTTTCCCTGCTTGTCTCCCAAATGTATTCAGTAGAACTACTTAAAAAACAGAGAAAAGTAACAATGAAGAAATAGTATCCTTGTTACAAAACAAACTACTCTGAGTTTGTGTACAGAGATAAATCACAGTGAGGGTCCCCTTTGGTGACAGGTGACAGCTGTCCTGGGGAAAGCAAGGGCAAATGAAGGTCTTTAAAAAAGACCTTGGATGAATCAGGAGGCAGTCTTGTCATTGACTTTAAATAATGCCATTTAATACCCAAGGAATATCCAGAAAAAGAACATGCTTCTTTCCCCAGACTATACAAAAGAACTAGTAAATGGAAGGTCCTTCTTAAAGCAATGGTGATATCGTCACAGTGCCCTCTAACTACTGCTGTGAAGTGGTATCATTTCCCCTTTTAAGCATGTATATTGTTCACCCTTCATAAGTATTCCTTAAAAAGATGTTGCTTGTCAGAATGTATTCAGCTTTTAGAAGTGACAGTTTCCTCCCAATAGGCCAAGAGTGAGACTTTTTTTTTTTCTTTTCATTTTATTGTTGTTACAAAACTTTGATTTCTTGTACAGTTATGTTTTATAGGTCAGCCAGCAAACATTATGGGGGATATCAGTTAGATTCTGGCATGTTTGCCAGTCATCTAGTATGGATTTTTCTTCTTTTTTTGTTGATTCTCATGGATTACTTTCTGTCAAGTACAAGGACCACCCTCAAGTGTCATCTTTTCCATTGTTTTCCTAGAAAAATGCAAATTGTTGAATTTATTTTGGTGCTATCACATTCTACCTAATTGGTAGAACTGTAGGTCTCTTTAAAAGGGAGGCACAACTATAAGACAGCACTACCAATAGATAATAAACTGTGTTAGTGTTGAAATACACACCAAGTAGCTTTTAAAACACTTGCAGAAGACCCACTTCGGATGGAAATACAGGACTCAAAAGCATGAGGATCTTGTTCATTTAGAGAAACTGTGATGAAATGAAATCTCGAACCCAGAAAAACCATCGGTTACTTATACTGGACTGCAAAAACACATTAAGTTTAAATTTAAGTACCACAAAACCCAAAGTAGTAATATATTTTATTTTAATATCATCGATAGCCGTATTTTATACTTCAACTTATTTCTAGAAGGCCTATAGCACTGTGCCTTTTAAAAGCAGTTTAGCATGTATGAATTATTTGTTAATTAGGCATGTGTTTACAACTACTCGTGATTGATACAAGTGGGAGGGGCTGAATAGCATCCATTTTATGCCACTCAGTATGTTCTTAGCTTGTTGCTTTCATTTAGATGGAATAGGCTCGAGAAGGTTTGCTTTTACTTGTGAACAGTTGTCGGTATGCTGATGCCCAAGAGGTTTTTGTTATGAAGGGATTTTTAGTCATTGGTTTTAGATCTGAACAAAACGGTTGAGTCAGAGTGTGATAGTTACTTGAACTCATTTTTAAAAGTGGTTTCCCCGAGTTTTCCAGTGGAGCAGAAAATCCCAGACAATTTTATAATAATTCGTTTGGTAAAATAATATCAGCTATTAAGAGTAAATGAATAATAAGCCATCTACTAGGAACTACTTTTTGCCACTTAGTTGAACAGGAATAATTCAAACAAAAGGGAGCATGATAAAGTGATTTCAGGTCGAATGAGTGATGCTGATTTCGTAAATATTGCTCGACTGAATTTCACCCCCGTCTTTTTCCTTTTTGCTGTAATCCGTTTAAAATTTCCTTTGCGAGGTTTTTATTCTCTTGGTTAAGGTGTGTCACGCTGATCACCGTTTTTATGTGTGTGGTGATTTTTCATGTATGTATAGTTTGAAAAAAAACAAATGTTATAAATGTTTAAGAAGACAAGCTTTCGGTTTACAACATCAGCCAAATACACATTTTCAATCTTAAATACTTTTTTAAATTTCAGGTTGTCAGTTCGGTAGCTACCACTAGTCTTTTAGACATCTGTGGTTCGCCCCTATTCAGTTCTTCTCGCCTCAGATATCACCTATTCCTGTTGTTTTCCTCCTCAAAGTTATAAGGAGTTATAAAGTTATCTGTAACTGTCCAGGAGTTGGCACAGGTATGCAGAAGTTACCTGAATACATGCCACACATCATCTCTCTGCACTGTCTTTTTTACTGAGCTAGTGATGGTGAACAGGTCAGCGACCCAGATCTCCAGAAGGTCGCTCTGCGACGCTTTCCCACGGAGGACAAGATGACACACGACACACTTGGGAGCAGAGGTCTTTGCTTGTTTCTGCTGTGACTTGCCCCTGGCGGATGCCTGCATGTAAAATTCAGATAGGAGAGGAAGCAGAAGAGAGGGAGAAGATAAACAACCTTGGCAGTCTAAGAAAGAAGGGTGCAGGGTTTTGCTCTGGGGCACAGATTCGTGAGGCAATATTTAATACATTGTGTTAAAAGTCAACGATTGTGATTGATTGTGGGCTCACGTTCATTTATGTCTAAAAATGTTATTGTGTACCTTTATACATGTTAACGTATGTGGGAAGAGAGGGAGTCTGTTTGGAGAGGGTATGCGATAGGAAATCTCAAGTTCAACTTTTGGTTACTTCTGTTTGATGACCGTAGATAACGGGAGGTTTTTCATTATGGTTCAGGGACCTTCATTTTTTTTCATGACATCCCAACACGGGACAAGCTGAGTTGGGTTGAACCACTGTACTGGGCTTTACCCTGAAAACCAGATTTGATTGAAAAGGAAGCAAGATTTGGGAGAAGACTCATAAAGAAAGGGGACAGCTGATCGGTGACCAGACAACTTTTCCCCTGTTATAATGGGTGTACATTCCTGAGTTAGTAACTACCAGACAAATTGGTGAACTCATTATGAAACAAACCCACTCAGAACACAATCATCCATACATAATTTCCCAGTTTTACAAGTGCGCTCTACAAAGGGTATTATGGAGGCATCTCTCTGCTTCATCAAAGAGCATTTCATTCTCCAGTAATGTACACATAGCCAGTTAAAGTATCCTGTGCGCTCTTATAGACCTTCAAGGAAGGTAAAGAACATTTGGCTCCAGAATCTGGCAAATACTTCAGATACCGTAGAGAAATATACATAATGGAATTGTTTTCAAAATGAGTGTGACTCATAAACATGGTAGAGGTACCAAGGAGTTTGTCTTCTGACTTAGTATATGGTTAATTTTCCATATTAAAAAATGAAGTTAATTATAATGAAAACAAACATTCCGTAAATATTTTCTGAAAGCCAGTTATGTGTCTGCTTCTGTTCTAGGTATTGTGATACAAAGGCAGGACAGACATCCCTGTTCTTCAAGGTTTATACTCAGATCAGCTGCTTTTAACACCCATGGTTTAAATACGAAAGTATAGCATTCCCAGGAATCTTTCCTTCATTAGTATCACCTCGATTACTGTAAATAACCCATGGCATGCTCTGTAACTCACTTATTTTACATGTTTTAGCTAGTTTGAGAAATCCATAATCTTGTGTTAAGGACACACAATCTTCAAGAGGCAAGAAGAGTAATTTAAACATCTTATGTTAAAATTTATGTTCAATTTTCTAACTATGCCAAATGCTTCTTTTACATTCCTATGGCTTTCTTAAATCTCTCTACCCTTGATCTTTTAAAATTTTTTTTTTCAGTTACAGTTGATATTCACTATTATTTTATGTCAGTTTCAGGTGTACAGCATTAGAGCTTAGACATTTGTATAATTTATATTGTGAATAAGAGTATGCACTTTCCATAGCTTAGAAAAAGCCCACAAAAGCAATTCTATATAATTGTCAAAAGCAGAAATGTAAGACCTGCGAAAAACAGACGATAGGATAATTTCGTTCAGCAACTCTTTTGCGAATGTGGAAAATTAATCCCAGAAGGATACAAGGTCCTCCAGAAATAGTGGCGGTTTTAGGACAGACGCCAGTGTTCCTGTCCCCCTCCACGTGTCTTGTCTCCCTTGTCAGTGAACATCCTGAGTGAGCTGAAATAAATTTCTCCAATTCTGATGCCAATCTTTGACTTACAAAAATTACAAGGGACATGCCTTTAGGAAAAAAGGCATTATGTTCTTTTTTAAAAAAGTACTTTGTGTGATTGTTTGTATCCATCTAGATTTTTTGGTTCATAATCCATATAGTTCTCTGGCACTGAGTAGAACTATCAAGAATGTTTCCATTCAGTGTAAGAGTTTCCTAAAACATTTTACTATAGATCACATTAAAATGACAACTAACGTCATTTCACAAACGAATGTTAACTAATATCAACTTAAAAGATATTATCAAGATAATAATCACTCCAACAGCTATTGTTTTAACGCTTCTACTTGTGGCAGCCCCTATCCTTAGCTTTTCATGATTTGCTTATTTAAGCCTATGAAGTAAATGCCATTATTCTCATTTTCGTTGTGTAAGGGAGAGGCTTGGGGCTTTATCTCTGCAACATACCTTCTTAGAACTGAAATAACTTGTGCAGGATTGCATAGCCCAGACATAACAGACTCAGAATTGAGTCTTTGTCTGACGCCGATGCCCAGTCTTGACTCGTGTTGAGTTAGAACTCCCCGAATTTTGAATTCTAAAAGTTCATCTGCCTGTTAGTTGTTAAGAAGCTAGATGCATTTTCACACTGAAACAATGTTATCAAATTCACTTAATCCACAAAGTAGCCTAAATAATATAATTTAGCGACATGACATTTTTAAAAATTGTGTGTCAGGGATCCAAGTATTTGTCTTTGTTTTTATGAGAAAATTCATTCTCTCCCGAGGAAGGAGAGAGTGAAACTAGAAATGATTTTGGCCTCGGGTTTCACCTGCCAGTCTCAGTTTTGTCACCAAAGCTATAACCCCACCCACCTGTCCCCAGGAACCTGGTTTGCCACCAGTAGGAAGGGAGCTACATGAGTGATCATACCTGTCACCATGGTGACAGCTGGTCCTACTACTGGCCACTCACCATGAGGACCCCGCTGTGATTCCTGGCTGGTCAGCGACAATCCCGTACACGAGTGCACCATTGTCTAAGCACCTACTTACCTTCTTTAACTCCAGGTAGCCTATCACTCCATTGGGTGGGTTAACTCAGACCTCCCTACAATGGACTTTCAATCTCATGGAGGGGCCTACAGTAGGATATCAATGGACATGACCCCAAATTACTTCTTGTTTATAATTCTAAGTCTAGAACAATTAGCCCCCTCCCGCCCCCCCAGGGTGATTTCTCAATGGACCAAATTCAGTTTTGCTCCTTAGATGCGAGATCCGGATTTTGAACAGAGTGTCCAATGCACAGACTGCAGTTAATATGCTCCAATAGTTTACCCATTTTGGTGCTTCTCAGAATACATCAAGTAGCGATACACCCAAGTATTCTGCAGTGTCCTCTGGAATTTCAAAACTTTATAGAAATATTTGTAATATGAATATGTTCATTTGAATAGAGCTTGAAGTCAGTGCAACCTGTTTCTTCTGGCTGTGTGGGCTATTTATTTTAACATATTAAATGTCACCTTTCCTCTACAATATATGGCATTTTCCGTAAGCAATTTGACTGTCAGAAATCATCTGAGTAACAGACATTCCTGTTATAGGAGGAGCAGGTAAAATGATGGAAAAGCTTCTAATACAGTGTATTGTCTGCTTTGATAGGGAGCTATCTTTTGGCTGCATGTTCTTAAAACTGTACTTTTCTCCTCTCCCTCAAAAAACAAACAACAACTATAAGACAAAAAAACAAACATTCATCCTTCACCTTAGTTATCCTAGTGTTGATTTATTTATAGGTAGTCAAATTAATTCATAAGCCACAGTGCATCATAGTAATTTAAGTGAGCAGTTTGTCATAAATTCTCATTCCTCTGTGTTTTGGGGTGTTTATAAGTTTGTTTTATAACTGATTTTATATCTCTTGCATTATCATAATTCTGTAACTAAAATAGACATTGGAAAAAAGGTTTTTTCCTGTGCTGCTGAAGCACCACGTGGGTGCACACCAACAGAGAACGGGGCTCACACATACAGTTGAGTTTCCTCACCCTCTGATGGCCAGTATGATCCAATTCCATAAATGTTTGCTGGGAAGGCCCCACTATGCATAAGCGTGCCGGGAAGTGTTCGGGAAATATCTATGGAGTTGAAAATAACTGCAGCATAATTGCATAACCCAACTTGCTACACAGCGTCCATGACAATACATGCGAAGGATGGAAATGCCTGAGCTTTTCATCTGATCACAATCGAATCAGAACACATCAAAACAGCTGGTGTTCTGTGACTCAGACTCAATCCACCAGTGTTGAAGCACCTCATACTTCTTTCTCTTTACAGTTTCACAGAAGTGATTTAAACCAGTGTTATGGCCTTCTTTTTTTTTTTTTTTTTTTTGGTTCAATCACTGTTTTGAGCTCCTTTGCTTTCATGTTCTAATACCAAGGAGTGAAACTGACTAATATAAAACAATGAAATAAATACAAATAAAAGCAAGCATTAAAATAATTTTTAACCAATGTTGCTCCATTTATGTTCAATAAACCATATGCTCAAATAGAATGTCCTAGAAGAAACACAGACTTTTAAGGTTCTATTATGGAATGAGAGTAATTCTCCATAAGCAGTATTTACGCATCTTCCATATATGGCAATGGTTATTGCACATTTCTATCTAAGTTATCATTTTTGTTTTAATAATTGTACAAATAACAGTATCTTGGGAAAATCAATCTGAAGTTAGCAAATGAAAGTTAAAAGTTATGTGTTTTGGTTTTTGACACTAGTTCTTCTCTTTGTTCTGATAGGAACCTCTTACACCATTCTTTGGCGAACGCTGTTCAGCAGTGGTGACCTCTTCCAATCGAATACTCTACAAATTATTATCTCTGGACTCCCAGCTGACACCCTGCCGGAGGCAAGAGCTGCTAAGCCAACTGGAACTGTGCCTCTTCTGTTGTCAAGGTTTTTTTCTTGCAGAGGAAAAAGAAAGAAAAAAAAAAAGATGAAGTTGGGCAAAGTGGAGTTCTGCCATTTTCTGCAGCTAATTGCTCTTTTCCTGTGTTTTTCTGGGATGAGTCAAGCAGAACTCTCAAGGTCAAGATCCAAACCCTATTTCCAATCGGGGAGGTCCCGGACCAAGCGCAGCTGGGTGTGGAACCAGTTCTTTGTGCTGGAGGAGTACATGGGCTCAGACCCCCTCTATGTAGGAAAGGTAGGGCATTTCGCCTTTCCAAGGTCACAAACGAGTATTGTGAATGTCTGTGGTTGGATGGAGAACTGCAAGTTTTTGCTTTGGGGTGGAAAACATGAAACTCTCACTCCTATAAATAGTTTCTGAAGTTTTTGGCATTGGTTAGCCACTCTGAAATTATAATACAAGTATTGTCCATAAAACTGAAGCATCACTTAAGGAGTGATGCTTTATTCCTAGAAATAGATAAGGGTGCTACAGATGCCTAGTTTATCATGATTGTGGCATGCCAGTAAGACTATCATTTCCAAAATTAGAGCAGGGATATTCACTAATCCATTAAGAGTAGTGGATTCTTATAGTCAGGTGACTTTTTAGTTTCTTTTGGGGGTGCTATGTAAATGGTGTCCATACTAATTTTATGCTTACCTATCCTTTCCTGATTGTTGCAGTTGAAAAACTGCAAAATGAAATTATTGAGCTTATTGCCTCTAAATTATGAGCAATTCAAACCTACTTTTCCCAGCAGTGGTTGCATTTTGATTGATTTTTTTTTTTTTTTTTTTAATTTGCTTTCTAAAAATTTCTTTTTGGTTAAAAATGAATGTAAACAGAAGTCAGTTAGAAGTGATATCATACCACTGGTGAGCAGTGTGTGTACATTGGTTTGGTGGCCAAATGATAGCCAAATTGAGCCTTTTTGTTTTTCAAAGCTTCTTTCTGTTTGAACATTTGGGCAGGATTTTTCATGTGAGCACCTTCTGAACTGAAGGGCACATCAGGATAATGTGGTTTCCCCCCGAGTATCCTCATATCATGGCTCCAGTCCCTTGTCTACTGTAGGTTTGATATTTTCATATTTGTAAAGATTTCCTGAATTTCTCAGTTTGGTGATGAGCACTGGCGAATGCTTTGTAAATAGAGTGCATTGGCAAGAAATCGATACATCTGCATTTTTACATTTTTGGCTTTGTCAGTTTTGTGTGTCTATTTCTGATAAAACTGTTGAATTTATCCATGAGTGACTTTTCAACTTTGAAATGATCAAGGAAGAATCTTTGCTATTTATTGGATGGGTTATGTTTACATTTGAACACACCTTAAGGGTGAAAAACTCTCTTTTTGTTGATGGGTGCCTGCATATCAAGGTAATGTTTATTATTTTAATTTAATGCCTGTATAATTTACAAATACTGACAGACATTCATTGCAAACAAAAGGATGTGTTAATAAGTTCATGGTTTCTAAGAATGTGGATTAGGATTTTTTTTTTAGTCCAGGGTCAACCTTTTTCTGCACTAAGAAAAGATATGTAAGTACACAAGTGTTTGCATATAAAGTTTTCATAGCCACTCTACTTTTATAAATAGTACTGTCATATGTACTGTTCATGTACGAAAGTTCTCATTTTCTTTTAAACAAAGTAAGAGCAGTAACCATTATGCAATGTTAGCGACTAAGAATCTAGATCTTAATTGTATTCATTTTTTAGTGAACATTTAACAAATTCATCAATCTTTTTTAAATGCACAGATCTATGATGTTGAACTAATTCAGAAAGAGTCAGGAGTTATTAGGTAAAATCTCGCTTTTGTGAGAAAGTAAAATTTTTTAAAGACAACTAAAATATTCACATTAATTTGGTTTTAAATGGAGTTGCCGGAGTGAAGTTGACATTTTGCAATAAATGTAATTTAAAACATTTGAAAATAGTCTTTTTTAAAATTTAACAGTCTTCCCATAATTCAGAATGTTTATATGCAACTAATCCCGATGAGTCCATTTAAAGTTATGAAAATGCCTGTCCCTAAGGTTACTTCAATTCCAAAAGCGTATGAAGCCACTGGAAAATGCTGTTATTTTTCTAACAGAGATTGTATGGGTCCTGATTAGGTAACAAGAAGAGTTTTGTGCTTACCTTTTAATTAATCGGGAGCAATCACGTGGCAGATTTTATATGACAGGAAACAAGTTTGTGTTTGTGTCTAGCATGATGTTTACTTGGAATTCAGTATAGATGCTCATGGTAGAATGTTTAGGATGGAAGAGGGTTAAAAAAATAATCTTAAATGACTAACATACAGAACAAAGGCAGTAAAATAACGTGAGATGGAGAGAGAATTTATAGACAAGAGAGACAAATGAAAGGCCTTGCTGGAGCGATTTGGATTTGCTCGGGGAAAGGTGGCAGAGAACCGGAGCACTTTGGATTGTCCGCATGAGATATCAAAATGAGTCTGTCAGGGTTGGTGGGCTGAATAAACAGAGGTACGAGAACACATTTGACCTTGGTACATTCATGTGGGTAGGTGGAATGGATATATTTTCATTTTTGCTAAGTCGAGGGAGGTAGTAACTATGACCAGGAGTTTTTATAAGATAGGGATGAAAAATTTGAGATGAAGATGTGAAAGGATGGATAGGCAGGTAATCAATCACGGGAAGAAAGAAGGAAGCTAATCGGTGCTTTTCACAGACATATTTAACCTGTACTAGTTAGATGGCCACACTTGTAGTCTTGCTGACAAAATCTGGCTACTTAGGTAATTTGGAAAATACAAATGATGACTTTGATGAACTTGATGGCTTAATTTGATCACATAATGGATAAGTACAGTGTGTGTCAGATTGACTTCAGTTTTATTGTAACCACTTCCTACTAGTTGTATAACTTCGGGCAAGTTGCTTCCTCGTCTGTAAAATGGGAATGACGCTCTCTACAACTCAACTCTCTTGCTGGGAGTAAATAAGGTCAAAATATTTGGAACATACGTTCAATTAATCTAGACATTACGATATGTATCTACTTCACTATATATTATAAATGAACTAAGTTAAGGATAATCTTGTATTTTGTCTCAAATGTTGTATTTGTGATCCTTCAGAAGAAAGCAGGCATTAGTGTATGAACTAAGTAGTATTTAAACTTATGGCAATTAATCAGAGGAATGGTCTGTGTTTTATGTGCTTAGAAATACATCGTGTCTTTATATTTGTTTATGATTAGACTTATGGCAAAATACAGTTCGTGAGTGAATTATTCAATCCTTAAACACAGGGCTGTCAAATATCAGAGAAATCATGTCTGTAAATTGTTTTAGACCTTTGAATTTGGAGACCGTGGTCATGGCTGGTGGGAAACAAGATAGCTTAAATGACTGTACAGTAAATAAAATTTGGTCCTTAAAACACTGAAGATAATGAAGTCACAAGATGACTTGTGACTTTATTTAGCCAATTCACTGGGTTTGTTTAACATGGTAACCCAAGACCAATGTAGGACAGTCTTTGAAGGGGGCCAGGGGTGATTCTAGAACCCTCACCAAGAGACATCCAGGGCACAGAGTTCCTGGGCTGTGTTCAAATCTGACCTTTATCATTAGGATCCCACCTTCTCTTGTGCTGTGGGTTGCTAAGCTGCTGACTCTAAAGGTATAGGCTTAAGGAAAGAGTCATTAGATCTTCCTCTGATGGAGTTTTTTAACTGAGGTATAGTTGACATCTAACATTAGTTTTCGGTATACAATATAATGATTCAGTATCTGTATATATTGCAAAATGATCACCACGATAAGTCTAGTTAACATTCATCACCACACATAGTTATAAACAATAATTTTTCTCATAGTGAGAACCACTCGCTTAGCCACTTGGAATCCTGCCATACAATGTGACTAACTGTATAGTCACTGTGCTGCGTGGGGTTCTTTGTTAAAGAATGACTGTGTGCCTCTCCTTAGGAGTGTTTCTTAATCACCATCAGGCCTGTTGTCTTGTCCTTTTATGGGGAGGATGAGCTGGAGAGGCCTTCCTTGTCTCCCCGTGACTATGTCAGCCTGCACCGGCTGTCTGCAGAATGTAGGAGCTGACAGTTGTATCACTTTCCTAGTCCAGTCTTTTCCTCACCTTGACGTTTCTCACTTAACATCCCCCAACAACCTGACAAAAATTTTTGTCTACAAAACCAGCCAGCCTCTGTTCCGGGTGTTAAGTGTGTTCCATCTCGCCTCACCATCGTGGGCTGCCAGCCAACTGCCGCGCTCCAGACCATGACTTTCCCTGAAATGTGTGCTCCGTGCCTCTTCCACAGTCTGCTTCTTCAGCCGTTAACATCACTCTGGTCTTTTCTGCTTCTCCCCTTTCTTCCCCACTCATTCAGGCAGAATTTATTGCTATCACCCTGGTCAAAATCAAATACATAGGCATGCAGTGTGAGATTCACTCTGCTCTAAATTTCAGCTTGCTCGAAAGTGTCGGTGAGCCTCTTCGATGCATTTAATTACAGTTCCGCTGCATCACTCACTATGAGAGTCTCTGCCTCCTGATCAGCAAAGCTAGGTTCAGTGTTCCAGAAAAAGAAAGTCTCATCTTGAAAGGTGTGTTTAAAAAAAAAAAAATGAGTTAGGAATTAGATTCCTTTACTGGGCAAATGTATATGACATACACAAAAAGAAAATAATGAATCCCAAATATGTATTACTTGGGGAAGCACATATTCATTGTGGCAAAATTTATATTTTATAGATTTTGGAGGGGGAACAGCTACAAAAGTGTCCTCTTATTATGGGGATTACCTAAAATTGGCCTCAATCTTAGAAGACAGCAAACAGTTTGTTTTTCCAATGCATGTGTAGAAACCCTATTTTCATAACATCTTTAGAAACGGAGTGAGTTGTGAAGACCTTGTCCTTCTCTTGTTACTTTGCTGATAGGAATGGGGAACTCCTGATGACTTCAGAGGGAATTGGGACCTGGATCAGCTCCATGGGATGTGGATATGTTCAGATTCTTAGAAATGCTTTTTGGCAGTTATTCTTAGCCCTTGTAATACTCCAGTGTAGCTATAAAGTATTAAATGCACTTTCTCCACATAAAATCAACAGTTCAAAGTTTTTGTTTTATTTCTTTTCAACCACAGTGAAATAAACTATCTGATTTTGCCACTAAAATGCAGAAACCTACCATTAATTCAGTTTAATATTGTTCATTTTGTCTTCCAAGTTATCTTAGGTTAGAAAGAAGGTTATGATCACCAAAGGTTTGTCAGATGAAACTACAAAGCTAAGAGTGGAAGAAGAGGGGGTCTACAGTTATAAACCTAATTGTAGTCAAACTAGATAGTCTAGATTGGCTCTAAATTTTCCAATTGTCTGTGTTGATCAAAATCATTTAAAAATGCTGTCTTCTTTACTGCTTTTTTTTGTGTTTAATACACACTTGCAACCATTTGGTGACGTAAAAAGCAAATATATTTTTTTAAAGTACACTAGTTGTGTTTTACATTATATTTATGTTGTGTGTGTTTTTTTTATTTTTATTAAAGTTTATTGGGGTGACAATGATTAGTAAAGTTACATAGGTTTCAGGTATACGATTCTGTAATACATCCTGTATATATCACTTTGTGTGTTCACCACCCAGAGTCAAGTCTCCTTCCATCACCATATATTTGATCCTTTTTACCCTCTTCTACCACCGTCCTCCCCCTCTTATCCTCTGGTAACCACTAAACTATTGTCTGTGTCTATGAGTTTTTGTTTTTTCATTTGTTTGTCTTGTTCCTTTGTCATTTTTAAGTGCAAGACAAGAGATAAGCTAAAATGATGATATTGGACCTTTGTATAGTAAGTGAACTATAATTGTTTGAAAAGCTCTCTATGCAGTGCTCCTTGGTACGGAGTCACAGCATCTACAGCAGTCTCTGCAATTCACCAAGATAAGTGACAGAATTAGATAAACAAGACAGTCACTGAACCTTTGTTGGTTCAAGTGTATATAGATACCTACAATACTGGGAGAAATTTCATCCTAATTTGCATGGTTTTTACATGATTTATACTGATTATATGCTAAAGTGATTATGATCACAGGAGAGAAACAGTAGTTTATGTAAATATGCTCAACATTCTACCCCAGAAGTTCTCTCTGGCATGCTGTTCAGCCTGTCCTTTCATGTTCTCTTCTTAATATAAGACCCAGTCTTAGTTTACTATAATATACAGCCGGGTCTTATATAATATAATATAATGTAATGTAATATAATAAGTACTGGGTCTTATATTAATTTTTGCTCCAAAAGACACATTAGACCTGATGGTTCAGATAGGTCTTATTCTCCGGGAAACACGGTATGTCCTTTGTTCTTCAAATACTTATAAATACCTACTCTGTGATGGGTGTTGTGCTAGATAGGAGAGTTTGTAAAAGTAAACTCTTCTTAAAATTCACAGTCTGGTTGATAAACTGTGTAGGTAACCAGATAACAAGAGAAAGTGGTGAATTGTACAGCTAATCTACAGATGTGGGGTGGGTAAGAAGAATTCATTCATGGATCTGTGGACAAACACTTGCATGAGATAACATGGCACTCCTCTGTGGTTATGTAATCCTTTTATACAATTTCCACATCAAAGCAAAAAAAATATCCTTTTAGAAAGTAGGACAAAGTCTTCTAAGAGTATATTGGGGAAAGCTTTATGTAGTAGAAAGATCAGTAAATATGAACCCTAGGTTACATTTGCAAGTTTCTCGGTGTTTTCTATCCTCTCATCGGTAAGATGGAGATCAAACAGGTGAAATTTTGAAACATTTTATTTTGAAAATGATTGCAGACTTACCAATAAGTTGCTAAGTATTATTTCAGAATCCAGCTTCTCTCCACATGTTAATCTTACATGAGTACACCTATGATTAAAACCAGAAAACTAACATTGGTATAATACTGGTTACCTGTCAACAGATCATACTCAAATTTGTCCAATTGTTACAACAAAGTGTTTTTTTGTTTCCTTTTTTCCTGGTAGGAGGCAACCTAGAATTATATCTTGACTTTGTCTTGTCCCCTTCTTTTTCTGTCAGGCAGTTTCACATTGTCATTGTTGACCAGTAAATTGGTGACACAACTCACAATCAGAGTTAGTTTCGTGTTTTCTCTTAACTATCCATTTCAGATGACTGTAGCTTGGACACCTTGTCAGGAGGTACAGGACGTTGATGTGACTCATTCCTGGTGATGTTGACTTTGATTAATTGGTTAAGGGGTGTCTGCCAGATTCCTCCACAAAAACAAAACAAACAAACCAAACCAAACCAACACAAAAACACATATCTGGAAGTTTTCAAATCTTAGAAGAGGTATAAAATTATCCAAGCTGTCATAAAGGGTTGGAATAAATACAACCGCTGGTTCAAAGGGGAAGCATTGGATGATTCATTAAGGCCCCTTGTCCATTTTTAGGATGACGAGTGAGTTCATCTGAAATGTGCGTCAAGTTTAAATCTATACTACTATCAGGTCACGTCTATAAATTTATGTAGTAGTTGATCTTGTTTCTCAATCACATCAATTTAGGATTTATCAGGGAAATTTTCTTTTTTCTTAACTATGCAATAATATTCTCTATAGTCCAAGATTCCAAGAAGCTGTCTACCGATCTGGAGTTAAAACCAGAGCTTTCTCCCCCATTGCATACAAAATATAAAGAACTGTTTTACACTGTAAGGTGTGCCACTCGCAATTTAACACTCGCAATTACAAATAAAACATGGTTTTGGAAAATAATAGATACAGTCAGCTATGGTACAGAAGGGGCTCAAGAGAATACTATCCAATGTGTTATGTTTTAATATATTCACGAGAGTTGGAATCTAAACAATGAATAGAATTATTTTTGATGTTTGAAAAGATTCCTCCTAATAATATTTTTCAGATCCTATAACGTTTCTGTTTCATGGTCAATACTGACTGCATCTTTAGAAGAACCTTGAGTTAGAAGGGAGGTATTCTTATATACTACTAGAGATGAGGTTATAGATACATTTAAAAGTAAAACAAACAGAGAACAATCATGAGAGCTATAATTTAAAAGAATTTGAAAGCAAATCTGGATGTTCGTATCAATTCTGGAAAGTAAATTTCTGAAAAATATTTAAGATGTTTTATGGCTATGAAAATATTTTGTTTTCCTGCAAAGTATCAGGTTTACTTGAGTTATTATCAAGCCCTTTTAATATATGTTTTTGAAATCTTTACCTTTAAAACAGCATATGTTCAAGAAAAAGAGATACTAGGGCTCTCAAATCATTACATGTTACTTCCTAAAATTTAACAAATCTTGAAACTGAATATAGTTAGAATAATAAGCAATGGTAATAATGGGGAGGTTAAAATGGTATTTAGCCAGGACAGAGAAATATTAGAAGTGAATCTTAGAACAGAAATTTCTAGGATAGGGTGTTCAAAAACAACAAACTATTGATAGTCTGGAAAGAAGATATTTAGGACTTTTGCTCAATTTTTAAAACATCTCAGCCTTTAATAAAATAATTCTAGTTTTTGGTATATGAAATGTACAATACATTCAAAGAGTTTTAACTGGTGCAAATACAGTTTCAAATAAGTGTGAAGACCATTAGCCCACCTCATAAGGGGTGCTGAAAAAATAAAGAGCCATTTGTAACTAGTTGGATCCACACTGCAGTGCCATATTCCAGTGAACTGGTGTGGACCCATGGAGGTTGGTGTGGGTTGAGATAGGCTCAAAAGTCAGCTCAGCTTCCTTTTGCATTTCATAGCTTAACGTTTCAGTCAAAGGGAAGAAAGTCTGAATACATTCCATAAATAATACCTAGAGCAAAGGAAATTGCCAGCAAAATACTCATGTTGGACTCAACCAGCATTAGGTGTTCTCAGACCAAGAACCTGGGAAGTAGCCTCTGTCCACCACACACACAGGAGAGAGAGCCTAAAATGTACGGGGGGAAGGGTGGGGGCAAGATGGTATGGTGAGGCCATCTACATTTCTAGTTAAGTTAGAATCGTGTCTTCTGTGAGATAAATGCAGAAGAGCAATTTCTCAAGATGGGGCTGTGTTACAGGAATGGTAATTACAAGAACCAACATGATTAACTTCATTCCAGCAAGTTGTGTGTGTAAACAGTGCACAATTATCTGATAAGAATGCTTCCCTTAGAATGTTTACTTCTCAGTTAAAATGCCGACATGTTTTAAGGTATTTAACTGAAAACACACAATCAAGATTTGGACAACACATACATAATGCTCAACAGATGTTGAGTTTAAGAGATTTGTGATGATCACTAGTGAAATTAGTCAACCCATGCTTAAATTAGATTTTTCTGACTTGTGAGTCATTTAAGGGTTCGCAGTGGAGCAGAGTCTGCGTAGAGTGTAAAAGATTATACATTCTCCACTCGGTTCTTTGAAATGAAGAAATGAAAGTCGGTATTTTCTTTTCCCTAACGTATCAAAGAAACTCAGCTCTATCTCACATTTACTCTAACCCTCACACCGTTTATATAATTTTCTCAATTGAATTATAACAGAGCTGAATTGAGGAGGCTAACTGATTTTGCTTATTTAGGAGAAATAGGTAAGCTGTTGTCACTGGGATATAGTTTAATTCTAAGAAAAGCGAAGCCATGAACAGCTAAACATGGTTGGTGACTAATGGAATAGATCAGGATTATCCCATGGCCCTAGCACATAGCGAGAGCTTATTTCTAATATTGAAATCACACATGGAGTGTACGAAGAAAGACAGAGCCATGTCCAAAAGAAAAGTAACTTAAATTGTAGCACAGATACACAACCTTGAAAAAGTTCTTTTTATAAAGATTAGCATTGAAGGATGGGATAGTATAAAACTTGATGTTGAAATTAAAAATATAAGCTTTATCATAAAGAATGTTATCTTGTCGGTCAGTCATTGTAACACCTGCAAGTAGGTTTTTACCTGTGGAACAACAGCTGTCTTCCAAAATCAACAGTGACTGTGTGAGAGTGGTTGTGGTGTGATCTGAAACCAGATGCTTTCCCATTGATTAGATCATTCCTTGAAGATGTGAGTACAATTGATGATGGAAAATATACACAAATGAATGAGAATTCAGGGTGAAGGTCAGAGGAGAAAGTGCATTCTGTTTGAGATCCAATTAGGATTTCACAATGGAATTTATTATAAAAGTTATAGGGCACTAATATTGAAATGATTAATATTTGGTAATATGTAATATATTGTTTTCTGAGCACCTCTTCACACTGTCTATAACTTCTCATTTTTGTTTAAATTTGATTTCTGTGTAAATGCCAGGCACACTGATAAAATCTAATTTTGCACAGTATTTCATTTTTAACTTTCTACGTAGAGCTAAGGGTTGGGTGAGAGAAGTAGAAGCTTAAAGAGGAAGGAATTTAAGCTCTTCCAGAGGCTTCAGCAGTCATACGATAGTTCTTACTAGTTTTCCAAGCAGTGACCTCTCTTGGAATTCAGCAAAAAATGTAATTTTGGTTGTGAGATACACATTGTCACATATAATGTTTTTTTTCAAGTCGTGCCCTTATATTGAAATCAAAATATTAATACAAATATTTGCATCAAAAAGAGAAGTCACACATTACTTTTTAAATATTACAGCTGCTCGGGGCTTTAAAGCTCATTTCCTCCAGTCTCTCTGAATTCAGGGATTCTTTGCACAGCACCCTGAATGAGTGAGCAGGCGACCTTGGTTCTATGTCTTAGAGTTGGACTTGTGTTGGAAACTCACATTTTAGAGTCACAGGAGCTGGGCTTGCGTACTGGCTCCGGCACTCATCAATGGTGTGACTTAGAGCAAGGAACTTATTTTCTTTCATTTTCTTATAAAATAGAAACAACAGTAATAACCTCGCAGGGCTGTTGTAAGTGTGAAAAGAAAGAGTAAATATGAAAGAATCAAATAAAGTATAAAATGGAGAGAGCTCATTTCCAAGAGAGAGTGAGCTTTGTGAAGAATGGACTGGTGTGCCCTCCAAGCTTAGTGCCTGGGTGTCCTCCATGAGTGGTTATCGAATGCATGGAAAGCTGACAAAATCGTGTGGGACTGTGAGTGTTGTTGTGAGAAGATAGTGGGTTTTAGGACAACTCTGAATCTGAGGAACTTGAGTTATTTTTAGCTGTTAAAATATTTGAAGGCCTCTATTTTGCACTCCCTGCTCCATTTAAAATAAATGCTTGAAAAGGATAAGTAACTGCATCTCAAGCATTTTATTGGTCATGTCCAGAACTGTCCACAGATTAGGCTGCACTTGTTTTTCAATGTCCTGAAATATATCTATAGGGATTAAACTTTAATAGTTTATAACTGATCCAGTCAATTCACAAACAAGAAAAATCAAGATTTTTATTTCTCTTCCTATGAATTCTGTCCTTAACACAAACCATGATTGCATTACCTATTATTGTGGTTAGTATGATTATGTCTTGAGGAAAAGAATGTAAGAAAAAATAAGGGCTTGAGATTCAATCTATATGATCATAAAATAACTAGTGTATATGCTGAAAGGAAGCTATAATAAAATTGAATACTAACTAGGAAAACCAAAAGTGATCTCTCCAAACATTGTTTTCCCCAGAAAAAAAATAAAATAAAAAAAGTTAAATGAGGAGATTAAAATATCTTCTTCCATAGCAAACTCTGAAAACTTCCTGCACAGGCTGCTGTTTTCTTTCTCTGACCCTTCCCTCCAGGTCTCTCAGTACTCTCCTTTGGTTTTACAAGTTAAAACAGCCTTTTTCATAAATCATAGGCTCTCTCCTCCAGGAAGAGAGACAGCCCATTGCATTGCTGATGTAGCATACCGTGGTGGGGCCAGGGTGCTACATTTTCCACGTTACTGGTCTGATGCATCTAAGTGGGCACGATTTCCTTGGGGCTGTCATTGGTATTACCTCAAGCTCCTACCATTTCCTCACCCATTTCTTGGATACAGTTTAGTCTATTGGAAAGAGGTAGGACCCCAGCGGCAGAGAGGCCTGGATTTGAATGATATTTAGCCCAACCTGATGACCGGGGTCATGAACTTTACCATTCCTAGAATCCCTGTGAGGACCCTGGCCCAATTTTAAAATCTACAATAAACCCAGCAGTAGGAAATAAAGATACAAGAGGTGGAGGGAAAGGCTTAGGCTATTTTGGAGCTGTCTGGAATGTCCAATGCAAGTGATAGCAGGGATATTTCAGTTGGTCTCCTGAGAGGAAACATGTAGAGGATAAAAGGAAATGGGGATTCGATCCCACAAATAAGGGCTTAAAAAAAGTAAGATGAAAGCTTTTTGTTCTGTTTTCTCTTAAGGGATTGGAACTCATATGGTAATCTGTATGTTACATGACCATCTTTGGATATGTCACCTAATACGTGTGGTAATGAATCGGTGGCTTATTCCAGTACATTGAGAGAAAGTTGAACGAGTTGTTAAATCCTGTAACTCAGGTTCACAAATCAGAGCGATCTGGGTGTGAGTCTCAGAGCCACCATTTGCTTGGAAATTACTCAGCTTGGAATCTATCCGCTTAACCTCTGTAAAATGGGTTATAAAAATAGCTTTTGTGTAATCAAGTCCTTAGAACTAAATAAGATAATATATGTGAAGTACTTCACGTTTGATAGAGAGAAAATGTTCATTTAGGCTTGGCTGTTATTGTTCATAATAGTGATACCTATCTTCTGCCTTCAATCACTGCTTTCTACAATTGATCTGAGTCAGGTATTTTCTTTTTAAAGCATACGTTTAAAACAACACAGAGTCTACGGAGAAAACAAGGATAAACCCAAGCAAGATTCCTCACATTGGCACACCGTGTGTCCACAGACAAGTCCTTTAAATTACCGTTTCTTGTTCTCTCATCTATCACAAAGGGACAGCCATGCCAGGTCTCCCTGCGACGTGCAAAGTTGGAGTCAGAACCTCTAACGGATAATATCTGTTAAAGTGCTTTGAAATATATAAAGTAGTCAACCTTAAATAAAAGTTATTTTTAATGGGAGGAGCAGTTATTAGTTATCTTTAAGAATATTAGGGTAGGAACAGAGTTCACAACACCTGTACCCTTCTTCTTTGGTTAATTATTGATGAGTAATATTGGGATAATCTCTCTTGGTAATTATTGATGTGTGATACTTTGATGTATAGCATAAAAACTCTTCTAGGATTTGGCTGCTGTTTTATATTTTATATATTTAGAATCAATATAGTCAGATTTAAAATTACATAGGACAGCTTTTCAAACCATGTATTTGAAGAAAGGGCAGGGCACACACACACGCATGCACACACACACGATTGTTTTATTCTCAAATACTTTCTAAATCTAGGACGCTAATGACATCTTTGAGAGTTTCCCAGGAGGCATGAGATTCCTGTGCCATTAGGATTCTACTGAAGAAAAGTGATGCTTAATAGAACTAGATAAATGGGATTGCTTGTTAATCTCTCAGTTAATTTTCTTCCTTTCTTTCTTTCTCTTACGACTGTGCCTTAGGTCAGAACTTCATTTAGTCTGAAGTTTGGCTCAAACCTACTGCAAGAGTTTACCCATCTTATACTCCATTAAGTCCTGAACTCAGAAACCGAGTTTGACTAATTCATTTAGTCATTCAGTTCCAGAATATGGTAACATTTAAACATCTCCAGTTTATGTGTTGAAAATGAATACTGCTTGCAGAACAATTTTGGAGTACTGAAATTTTGACATTTAGAGGGAAAAAAAGGTACTGAACATCTTGATATAATTAGAATATTTGTATAAACAGTTTTTTTTTTCCTTTGTGTCATTGGACAGATAAAATGAAAGCAAATATTTTGCTATTCTGATAGCCTTATACACAGAAGGAGGGCCACGGAGACTTAATATTAGGTAATATTGCTGAGCTTTTAGTAATTGCTATTGCAAAGGAATCAGTTCAGGTAGGCAGGTGATCTAGAATATAATTAAAGAAGAAACAGAAGGAAAAGGAAGGCTCGATGTTATTTCAACCCCCCCCTTTTATAAATTAAATAAAATGCAATACAGGATTCTGAAATAAACCATCCAAAGGCTATGTGATACAAAGGACAAGGGATTTCCTGAATAACAATTCTACATAAAGCTGAAGAAACAAATCTGTAGATAAGTATTCATGTAGAAAAATAATCATGTCAGTTGAATATATCCAAACAAAAGCTACATGGATTTTAGGGAAAAGCCTATACATTTGAGCATGAAAATGCTCAAGGTTTCTTGATAAAATGAGTGCTAAACCCCCCCAAAAGCTCATAGGAGGCTTATTACTGTGTTTCCCCCGAAAATAAGACCTAGCTGGATCATCAACTGTAATGCGTCTTTTGGAGCAAAAATTAATGTAAGACCCGGTCTTGTGTAATATAGTATAAAACAGGTATAATATAATATACTGGGTCTTGTATAATATGATATAAGACTGCATCTTGTATAATATAATATAATATAATATAGTGTAATATAATTATAATACTGGCTATAATATAATATAAGATAATATCATATATAATATCATATATAATATAATATAATATAATATACCGTGTCTTATATAAGACCAGGTCTTATATTAATTTTTGCTCCAAAAGATGCAGTAGAGCTGATGGTCCAGCTAGGTCTTATTTTCGGGGAAACATGTTATATGATCTCTACAGTGAGGGAAGCCTGTAGGTGAAAAGAAAAACTCTTCAAATTTGTCCACGCAAATGGATAAATCTGTTTTATTCATCCAAATGGAAGTATTTAGTTGAGTGCAGACAATACACATCTGGGCTTCGCAAGTGCTTCTCTGCTCAGTGGCACCATAACTTGGGGTAACCTTCTTTCTCCTTTACCCCCTGCCATAAAAGAAGTGAGACTACTAATAAGAATTTACACCCTGCTCCCGTACACCACCAAAGTGTAACTACTACTCAGCTTGCAAAAAGGTGTATAAAATTATGGTACATAAGGGGAGCATATTCTTTTAGTAAAAATAAGTGTTCATAAGAATCTTACACATTACCCTTTTGTTGGTTTTGTAACAATATCTGCATAGAGAGACTGAATTCTTTACTCATTTTTTTCAGCGTTGATTGTTGATGGTATCTCATTGAAAGGTGTCTTCAGCCAGTTGGTGATTTTAATCTGTATATTTCAGGGAGTCAGTGACGTTCCTTTTGTATTTACTTTATGCCGATTTACAAGAAAATGCTAAGTACCTAAGTGACTGTCATCATATTTTTTTCAAAAACAGTGCCATGTGGATTCAAAAGCACATTACCCTGAACTAATGCAGAATTATGTAAACGTGATGGGCTGTGTTACAAAACCAAAATAGGAAAACCTGCACAGAGAAAACTGGTTCATTTTTATTCCTAGGGATGTACGTCACCCTTTATTTTTTTTCCCCCATCCGAATTTGCACGAATGAGCTTGAGCACCTCTTTCTGTTTTGTGCCCCAGGTGCCTCACCCTTCAGGAGGTTCTTGCTGTCAGGGAAACTCAAGGATAGAGATAGCACTTGTCTAAGAGCAAATTCATTCTTAGACCCTGCACCCTGAACTGTTTTGCTTCTAGTCCTGGCCTTTTGGCAAAGAAACCAAGAAGAGGATTTTTCTCTGCAAATCCCTGGCACAAATTCATTTGCACTAGTTATGGTCTCCAATTAAGGCATGTTCGGTCCTCACCAATACTTTTGGAAATCAGTAGAGCTATAAAATACATTACATAACTGCCCAAGATGGTGATAAGATAGGGAGAACTGACAGCCTCTTTCAGTACTCCAAAAGGAACATCTGCCAACCTTGAATTTAAGTCTTTCTTATGGCTGTACCCTTGCCATTTTATCAGAGAATTGACACTGAATACTCAGATTGGATTGTGGTGCTTCGTGCCCTTTACTTTGATTGGTCTTATTCAAGCTTTCGTTTTGTGATACCTTTCAGACGGACTGAATTTTGTGTCAACCACAGTTAGCAGATGATAAAAAATAATCGAAAAGAGAACCATTGATTTAAATAAGAAATCAGGTTAACATCATTTAAATTTTTCTCTAAAATAGAATGACTATAATCTGACCATGCATATAAATTTCATGCAAATATATGCAAATGTACATATGATAACTATTTTTTACTCTAAGCATGTTATATACTTAAATGTAGTTTCTTGGTACACATTTAGAGCTACTTGAGAAAAAAATAATTTTGCATCTACACGTCAACCTTTTAGACATTTTAAAAGGTGATATTACCAGAAAGAAGGGAATACAAAACAGAAAGACTATATGTAATTCAAATCCTTTTTATTTTTACCTTTATCACTTCTTTTCCTCTCTCTTCTCTATCCCTTTTTTCCTATCATTCCTCTGCCACATTTTGATACCTGCCTGATGCTTAAGATACTGTCTTAAATAGGGCAAAAAGGACGTTGCATTCTAACTACCATATTGGTTGATATTTACTTGCAGGTAGAGATGGCATTCAAGGATGACAAACGTGTTCAAGTGGAGCAGGATTTTCTGTTGGAAGGGTGGTTATGGGTGCACAGTTGTATCTCGTATTTACGATCATTATGTTCTGTAAAGACGCCACAAGCACTGAATTAACAAATACTGAACCATTGCTCCTGTGGGAAATGCAGGGTTAGGTTCTTGTGAGCCTCTCATCATCACATTTCTGTGAACTGATCAACACATAACCTTGTTTTATGTGTGTTTCTGTTTAAAGGCACCTTGTTTAATATGTGCATATTTATAGTTGATTATTAACATTGAACTCATGGCCAGTGGCGTTGTAACTCATGCCTTAAGAAGGCTTAACAAGCACATACTTTTTTCCTCCTAAGGCACATCACAGTTGTCTTGTGCCTAGGAAAGTGTACAGCGTACTCTTAAACACTGCATTTGGGGACCATTTTAAATGCAAAAGCACCAACAAAAAGCACCAAAATACAAAAACCAAAAAAAAAAAAAAAAAAAACATGGCACGAAAGCGACTGCAAAATGAGCACTTGTCCCTATGTCATACCTCAATCCTACAGACATGCCAAAGAGTTTCAGATTTCCAAAATGAAATCCCATGGACTTGAGTTCACCTGTGTATCTGGGCCTTGGAATGCTTTCAAGTTAAATAATGAATAATATTCTATGGAAAGCAAAAAAAAAGCACTTGTTTACAGTATGAGAGCTGAAACAAGAAAGCAGAGCGTTACGCTGTTCAACCTTAGTTGGGAACAGGCAAACTGGGAGACTTAAATTTTATGCTGCTCAGCTTGTGTCCATAAATGACCACCAGCAAATAAATTTTAGTAAGTAGGCAAAATCACAAATACGGAATCCAGAAATGAGCAAGATTAGCTGTATCTACTTTAGCATGAGCCATGTTTTGGAACACAATGCATGAACATTTGAACATTTAGTTTTTAGGCAACAGATTCCTACAAGTAAATAAACCAGGGGAAAAGTGAATCGATAATGATGAAGATAAATTAACAGCAAGATAATTGCAGAGCAAGAATAGCGATAGTGGAAAATTCTGAAAAGCTCTATAAATCCTGGTAGTGTAGTATTTCTTGATGTAATGGCAATAAACTACAGATCAAGCGTATTTTAAGGAAATAAGTCCTAGGTAACACATCCCCAGGTCTGCTGTGGAGATATTGCCCATGACCTGCCAGAATGTGTACAACTTAGTTTGTTGTCCAATAACAACAGATGTCAAGAACTTTTGGTAGCGTCTTTAGACTCCGTCATCACTAAATTCTTTCGTGTTGCCACGTTTGCTATTCTCATGTCACCCTTGCTATTCATGTATGTTGTCTCTTATTTAGTGTCCTTATAAGCTATCGTAAGTCCCCTCTGGAACCAGATATTCAGTAGATAGACAGGTAGAGAAATACACAGATGATGAGGAAATTGATTTTGTGTCCTTTTATGACCTTTTCAGCAACTATAATTCAATTGATGGCTTTTGCATTGATCTTCAGTTAACTGGAATTTGGTTAATTTATTGCAACAGTCCACTTACAATGCAGTATGTTTAAACTATGATTTGACTGAGTCCAATATATTTTATCTAACATAATTATAATGAAACTAATTATTAGAAAACCATGATATGTACAAAATAAACACATGTGTCATATATATCATTTAAATGATATATGTGATATATATATATATATATATATGACACATGTGCTTATTGATATATACATATTTGTGTTGGGTAATTCTCAGACCAAAGGGACATGTATAACATATAGTTCTCTACAGAGACAGAATGAAAACTGGATCATTTCCTTAAAATATGGTGACAATCTGGTAGAGAAGATTATATACTGTGTTCAGTACAATTCAGTAAAAATGTGTCTGGTTATAGTGATAGCATGAAATTCATTGTATCATTATTGAGGCAAATACTGGTCATTTAAGAACCACATTCTCTAACTCAGAATACGTATTGTAGAAAATACATTCACCATAAATTCTTCACTAGCATTCTAACACAGCTCTGCCCAGTGCATAAATATTACATAATATGTAGGAAAAAATAACAATAAAAAATTCTTGGATAAACAACCAAATTATAAGACAATGAAAAAATATGTAATAGTGTTTGGGGAACTTAACATATATCATTTTCCAGTGGCATTACTTTTAGAGTTCACTGTCTACATCATGGAGGGAATATTTATTAATTTTATCCTGATTTTTATATTGTCTAAGAAAGGAAAGCATGAAGAGTATGATTAAGTGCTTTCATTTAGAAGGAGACTTATGTCCTACACAAGGAAACAAAACAAAGATTACTACAAAATTAAACTTTTAAGTAATATAAGAAATAAAAATTTCAATTATAAATAGAGAACAGAATTTTTAAAGCAACACATTAGAATAAGATACTGAACATTCACGTTAAAATGTATTATAAGCATTAGTAATGTTTATTGCTACTTCATGTTTCTCCTCCACTGGTGTACAGAATCTTTGGTTCCCTAGGCCCAGAGATATTACCTGGCATGTAATAAATTGTGGTTCTTAATCTGAGTTAAAGCTGCCCATTAATACGGTTATAACCATGAACTGGTAGGGAAGCCATTTTCATGGTAGCATTTAACACATATTCAGGTTTGTGTTCCTACAGTGAACGGACCTGATTGCATAATGGAGATTGCTGACAAAGTACTTTCCCAGCTACATATCATGATATGACACATAACATTTCAGGAACATCTCTAATGTTGGAAAAAAATGATAACCATGGAAAGTTGAGTTTTGTGGGTTCTAAAGCTTCATAAGAAAAAAAATGTAAATGTTGCCTTTGGACATTTTACAGAGTTGCAATTGCATTGCTAAGCCTGCTGCCTCCCACTGCCTGGGTCTGAAAAATGGCCTGTGTAAGTGTAGGGACCCACTCACAAGCTGCTTTGTCTTCAGAGGAAACCCACGCTGCAGAGCCAACCATCCACGTTTACTGAACACATTTAACTGAAGATACTAATATGATGTCTGTGAAGGGATTGGCTTCTCGTTCCAAATGGTGTTGTACAAGAACAGCTGTGAGGGTTGACAGCTCTCTGGGTCAGATCATTTCCTTGCTTTCATGCCCATTACTGAAAACCCATTAATTCTGACACAAAACTCATATTTTTATGTGTGTTGACCAAGACAAATTAAAGATCATTATCATAAGCAACATTTATTGATACATGTGGTTTGAAAGTCATACATGAAATACTTACATTTTATGAAAAATTACGTATTTTTAAGTTTAGCAGAAATCTGATATCTATGTGTATGTATATACGTGTGTGTGTGTGAATATGTAGAAAGCTTTTATTGCAAAATGTTTCATGTAATCCATGGTTTAAATTAATTGGGCATAGGTCGGGGAAGGATTGCTGATGCTTTGATTTCAGGGACGTGGCCGTCGGCTATACTGCATTGTTGTTGCTGCTGCTGGTAGAGGTAGCATTGCAATCCATTCCATGTAACTGGACAAGAGTTACAGAGTATGTGTCATTCATTCCACAAGTTATGGCAGGAGTTTTCTTTTACAAACGTGAGGATGGAGAGTAATTATCAAATACAAGTGATATATTTTAAGGAACTCTTAGCCTACATTTCAGGGATTTGGGATAAGTGGGCAGGGTATAGATGAACTAAATTAGAGCTGCTTTAGTTTTGAACTCTATGCCAGGAAAGACTGGATGGGTGTCCAGAAGGCAGGGACTACAATGTAAGGAGCCAAAGCGATAGTCACCTGCTTTGGGGACTCACTCCTCTTGGGTGAGCTCTTTGAGGACGGGTCTGTGCCTTTAGTTTTTGCATTTTCAGCACTGAGCAGATGGTCTGATACAAGTATTTTAAAAATATATTACACAGATGAATATAGCTAAGAAACTACAGTTTCTAAGTAGACTGAGACTAGTAGTACTATGCACTCAGCAGATGTGTGGATAATATTTTTCCCAAATAAGTTGGTGAAATTCAAGGCAGGAGAAGTAACCAGGTGGTGTGAAGAATGGAGAAGGGCAAATCATTTGTTACTCACAATTTTCTTTTTGGCAGGATAGATCCTAGTAAAATAAAAGCACTGAAAACTTGCTTTAACATATTAAGCAAGAGGAAAGGCAGATACTATCTATAAGCATTTTTGTTTTTATAGTACTTTTACTGAACTCTGTCCTTCACTTGGACGTTCTGAAAACAAGCTCGTGTAATCATGAATTGATCCAGGTTCAAAAGAGTAAAAACTGTCTGGGATATGGCTGTTTAAGGGCATGTTGGTTTAAAATGAGCATCATAAAAAACAATAAAAAATAAAAACAAAAATAAATAAAAATAAATAAAATGAGTACGCTGATGTGGTTAAGTCAATAAACAATGCACCCTTTGTCATCTTTGAACCCAGTAAGTTGTTACTTGGAGCTAGGTCTATTAAAAGGTATAGCAAATTCTACATTATTGGCTCAAATCACCAAAGAGGTTAAAAGACCAAAACTTAAAAGCAGGAAACCATCGGGGGGTCATGATCATTAGAATAGTTGGCTTTGAGTACTTTATCGAATCTGCTCATCCTAAATAATAAATGCCAAATATGAAATTAAACAAAAAGGGTGGGATGGAGGGGAAGAGGGAGGAGAGGAAGAAAGAAATGGAGAGAGGGAGAAAGAAACAGGGTACGCTACCTGTCCCATTATGTTTCAAGTTCATTTTGGTAGCTATAGGCCGTGCTGTGTGGTATGAGCAGGTAGGTTTACAGATAATCACTTGCTCGGAGCTCACAGGGGCCATCTGTCTGTCTGCTCAGCTGATACAAATGCTTGAGTTTCCAGCAGCTCACAGCCTCCTTAAGTCACCACTTCATGACCTCATAGCCATTTCTGATGATGCCACTTACCAGACATCTGTATAATCCAGAGAATAGCAAAGTGAATGCTATATAGCGTGTCATCCATGGGAAGAAAGAAAAGCCTTCACTAAACTGGAAGTCTCCAGATTGTAAGCCAGTCAGTGACAAGTCAAAGTTTTCAATAAGAATCTACTCTGGACAGTTCCACTGTTTCCAAGTTTAGATTTGACCTGTAGCTAAGACGGTTTACCTGGTTCAAAACCAAATTTATGGGTTAAAAAAGTATAAAAAAGAAGAAATTCATGGTCTGGAATGGTCCTATAAGAAGTCATGTAGTTATGAATATTCTTCAAGACATGCATTCATTCATATTTTGTTCAAATATTTATGAAGTACACAGGCTGCACAAAAGCTTTATACCCTTGTGGCTATGTATTGGGGATATAAATATACAATGAAATAATCTTGTCCTATCTGTATGTCACAATAGAATAAGGAAACATACAGTCATCTCACAGTTGTCTGATCCTGGATTTTGTAAATATGCAATGGGAGATTAGGAAAGAGTACACAAATCAGCCTGGGAGTGTTTGATATAAGAGGAGCTAGTATTCCATCTGAACCTTGAAGGATGAGAAAGAGTCCCCAATCAGTGAGGTAAGAACAGGAGATACTCTTGTCCCAAAGGAGGGGTGTATGCAAAGGTATGGAAATGTGAGAAATACAATTTGTTTAGAAGTCTGTAAGTGACCAAGATGGCCAAAAACTAGGGCAAAGGAAGAACAGATGCAAGCATGAACCAAGAGCCATATCATGAAAGTTTAATATACTTGCTAAGGAATTGTTTTTTTTGGTTTGTCTTTTGGCACATGGATGGTTTTGAGCCTCTCTGAACTCAAGAAAAGCCAACTCTGCTAGTGTCAAAGGGTTTTCAATTGGAAGAAGCCTGCTCGAGGCAGAAGGTCAATTCAGTGATGCTGAAATATTCCGGGCGAAAGGTGATAGGGACTGAAACATGGCAGTGGGAATGAGGAAAACAGGGACGAGGTGAATGGCAGTTATTTGGACAGTGGAGTAGTTATGAGGTATTTAGCACTTAAATGTGGAGTTGAGCATGTCAGGGGCATGTACAGGAGGTGGGAGAAGGGTTTGCTGTCTTATTCATTGTGGTCTGATCAGCGATCAGCAAAGGGACCTTCCACATAGTAAGTGCTGTGCAATGATGATAGATCTGATGCTTCTGGCGCAAGACAGGCGATATCAGATTAAGCTGCAATTTGCTAATGTTAAACTTGAAGTTGCCTGAGGGATATCCACATAAAGATGTTTGTTAATGGAAGGCTCAGATCCCTGGATACAGGAGATGGATGAGAAAAACAACGTATCGAACCAGGCTGAAAATGAAGTATGTAGGATTTGATGACTCAATGAAGAAGAATTGACTTTTAAGCTTGATCATTAACAGGGCCCACTAGGGGTGAAGGGTAAACACAGTGCAATACACTGGTTTTTATATTCACTCCCTCTTCATTCTCTTCCTGTTTGCGCAGGTAGTCAGAAACACTTTTTTTTTTTTTTTTAATATTGCATTAAATCTTAATACTCTTTGTAAAAAAGCTATTGTTATGGACTATTTATGAAAGGTAATTGACTAGGTCCAAATATACTCACTAAATCATGAAGTACATACTATGAGTCTCTGTATATGTTCATTTTTAGATGCCCTGAACAGAAGAAAATCTATTTATTTACAAAAGGGCTTCCAGAAACATTGAGAAATGTTTGAAGATTTCATTAATGTTCTTCCTTGTGAAGCAACTATCCTCTAAATCTAAAATGTTTTAAGAAGGATCTAATCTAAAAGTGAGAAACAGTACTTCTGTGTTTTAGTCTCTGTGTTTATCATCTCCATTTGAAACATAAAACATCTGTAAGTGTATATGTATGTGTACATATATGCAATAGTCTGACAATTAAGTTCGCGAACTCATTCTTAAAAAAAGTGCTCCATACCTCATTGCTGAATATCACTATGGTCACGTTCAAAGTACTCCCCTTGGGAAGCAATGCACTGATGCCAGGCCTAGTCCACCCTTCAAAGCAATTTTGGAACTCTTTCTGGAATGGCCATCAGAGCTGTTATCATAATACCCTTGATGTCCTGAATGTCTTCAGAATGCCTTCCTTTCAGTATTTCCTTTATCTACAGGTAAACAAAGAACTCATTGGGGTCCAGATCAAGTGAGTAGGGAGGCTGTTTCAATAGAGTTATTTGTTTACTGGCTAAAAACTCCCTCACAGACAGTGCCGTGTGAGCTGGTGCATTATTGTGATGCAAGAGCCATGAACTATTTGTGAAAAGTTCAGGTCGTCTAACTTTTTCACGCAGCCTCTTCAGCACTTCCAAATAGTAAACTTGGTTAACTGTTTGTCCAGTTGGTACAAATTCATAATGGATACTCCCTCTGATATAAAAAAATAGTTAGCAACATCGGTGCAACAAGTAAGTCTGCGAACTTAATTGTCAAACCTATATGTACAAACATTGCATATATTTGTATGTATATTTGCATGTGTATAGTTAAGTGTCATACATCTAACCAGTCAGCCTTTTGCACACATTTATGCCTAAAACCAATTACTAAAATAGTTTGGTCTGAGTCTCTGTCCTTTCTGCATAGTATTCTTAATCAAATAGCACTAACATAATAAAAACTGCTATTTACTTAGTATTTTGTAGTTTTTAAGCCATGTTTTTCACATGATCTCTCTTGAGTTTTACGAAAACTCTTTCAAATTGGGAGAAACATGATTATTACTGGTTAATGTCTATATGTAAGACAATTAAAGCTGCGAGAAAGGTATGTACATAGCTAATTAGCAATAGACCCAAGCCTTGGCCCCAAAATTCTGATCACAGACCATCTTCTCCTTCCTACTCTTAGTCATTGTCTGTTTAGACTGATGCCAGACACTCCACTAGAATTCTTCGGGGCCATGTTTAATGACATCATACATAATAATAATTTAATGTTCACTCTGGGATTCCATCCAACAAATCCTGTCACTAATTTTATCATTAGTTTAGAATATGACAAAATTATTGGGAAAACAAACACAACTTGACTCGTTTGGATTCCATCTGTCCTGGTAGTTGCATGTACAGTGTTTGCCAATTCTCCTGAACTTTCATCTGTTTCTCTTTGGCCTTTATTTTAAATGGGCCTCTCTGGCTTTTAATTAAATGATATTTTACTAAATAGCCTTTCTCTGTTTAGTATGCTGATTTGTTTATATAGCACTTGGATGTTGAGTTTTGAAAATTACATTAACTATTCATTTTATGGTGGTGTACAAGGTATTTTTCTTAAGAGTCCCTGAGGCCGACATTCTGTGCATTAAAACCTTTTCCCTTTGGAGTTCTAGCTGCGCTCCATAGAGCCTCAGAATGCCTGTTGCAGCCAGTCTTTCCTCAAGTGTGGCAAAATATATGAAGGACATCTGAGAGAATTTGGAAGGGAGAAGAAACGAAGGGAAAGAGAGGGTTTCCTGATGTCTATACTCCAGAGGAATGAATTGATGTGTCTTCTAAGGCTCAAAAGGAGGTCAATGTCTGTTGAGTATAAGTGTAAATAAGCAAATACCTAAACCTTGAGAAAAACTCTGTTGTCATCCACCTCACAAAAGCTTATGGATGAAATAGCAGGCACTGTTCCATGCTAGGGCTGTGTGTTATATATATGTGTGTGTGTGTGTGTATAATATGTTATATATAATATATAATACATATAAAATATATATATATGTAATATATATATATATATGGCCTTATATTAAAAAACAAGACAGTGCAGATGGGAGACTGTGTATATTTTCTTCAGTTAATAAGCATATGAATAATTCTGTATTCTAGAACAATATGCCTTTCCATGTTTTTCTTTTCTATCTCTCCCATGGCTGCAGACTTGCATTGTAATGTTACATCTCTGTGCTCTCCAGAGCAGCAGACTAGCGAAAAATACTCTTCACTCTTTTCATTGTTACCCAGTTTCAATGCAGACTGGTTCTGTTTGGCCTGCATCAAAACTCGGTTCTTTACTCATTTCCATAAAGACTCCAATTACACCAAGCATTTTGCAACATTTTTAAAAAAATCATTAAATTTAAGTGAAGCCATGGGGTGTGCCATACAGCACCCCACTGAACAAATTCTCATCTGATATTCTGGCCTTGGCTGTCCCACCCTGGGACCCTGTCTTGAAGAGTTCAGTGGGTTTTCTTTTGCTCTTCCTCTGTGGAACATCCAGCTACTGGTTTCTCTCTGTTTTACTTGTGCTGAGGGATGTAGTCATTATCTTTTATAACTTGAGTGTTTGTAAGGAGGGTGTGGATGTGTCAATCTCCATCCCATAAAGTTAGGAGACCTTTCTTCTACATAGACAACATAAGAGAAATTCCACTGAATATACTTGTTTACATTTCATTACAAAACAGAAACATTGTTTTCAGTACATGAAAAGCCTGCATAACAGTAGCATTACAGCCCAGTCTGTAGATTGGAGCTCCAAGAATTGGATAAGATTTTTTTTTGTCACTGGTGGTAAATATAAATGATTTACAGCATCTCATCACACTGTTCTTATCACCAAAGTATACTATCACTCAGTGTGATTGCAATGGATACTTGATTTTGTAAAGAAAATAAGAATAAAATAATCTTAAAAGATGTTTTGGAGAAAACGCATGAGGTGGCTGTGCTAAACAAAATGCTGTCATTTATCGAAGCTGTTGTCATCGTGTTTCTTTGAGCAACATATAACAATCAATGTTTCATGTGCTCTTTTCACTTTTATTTGTCTGTCTCCATTTTCCTATTTGACACATGCAAAACATGGATAATTTTGGTATGGAAATCTGTGGCTTTGATTGTAGAAAGCCTCAGGTAATATGTTCTTGCTTTGAAGAGCCTATTGCATTCCAGGGCAGAAGAAGGAATGTAGAAGAAGAATATGGGAGACTTAGAGAAAGAAAAATAGCAGATAAGAACCAAAAATAAGCAGCACAGTCTATCAGTTATAAGATGCATTTTTCCCCCCACATTTTACCCTCAGAAATGAGGACGCCTGGTACAATCAGTGACATCTTCAAATGATCACATGCAGGTCTCTCTTTCTTTTTTGGCAGGATGTAGGATTATGGTACACGTTACAGCCATCGATCTCATATTCTTGAAGACATCAAGGGCTAAGCTGAGCTTTAATATGGAAAGTTGTAGGAGCCATCGTGACCTTGAGCTGGGGAGCAATAAAGTCACTGTGCTTTGATAAGATGCATGTGGCAATCATATAATACTATGTGTTTGAGCTGTTCAAGGAAGGGAGACCGGTTAAGAGTCTGCACGTTTTCTGTAAAGTATAAATTGCTATGCTGTTCATGTATGTGAGAAATAATGAAATCCTGATTCAGGGCAGTAATGGGCAAAGCGGGGACAAAATGACAGAGTTGGCAAGTCTATTAAGGTGGAGCATTAGGAAGTGACTGTTGATTGGGGGTAGGGATGGAAAAGAAGAAGGAGGGATCTGTAACAAAAACTCAGTAGCTATAAATTTGTTTTATGGTTGGATTTTTCATATGGGGAAATGCAAGAATCCAGGGTCTTCTAGGCCATTCATCTCTTACAGGTGGAAATGAGTGGAAACAGTGTGGTATTGCTAAGAAAGGGTTGAATACCTAGATTCAAGCCTGTGACAGTAGCATGCAACCTTGGTCAAGGTACTTAATCCTGTGAAACCAGAATTTCCTGGTGTATAAAATTAGGCCTATACTTAATGCCTGCCACTGAAGTGTGTTAGGAGAATCAAGGTCCCCTTTGCCACAGTGTCTGGCACATAGTTACACACTATACATGTTGCTATTTGAAGAAGAGAACTGTACAACAATATAGAGTGATAACAGGACTGCAAATATACAGCACAGAAGCGTAAGGTTACAGAAAGGGCTAGGGGACCTACGTTTTTTTGCAGAGGAGCGATGGGATTTGAGTTAAATTGGAGCAAGCCTGCAGGAAAATTTTGTCATGACTTCATGATGATTAAAATGGTCCCTTTTCACATAGGATTGCAATTCAGGATCAATTCCCCAGTGATTACTAATTGTTTTGTATTTCACATATGACAGCATGTGCCTATTTCATTATGGGAGTTTTTTGTTTGTTTGTTTGTTTGTTTTTTTAAATTTAATCACAAGTAATGTAAAAGGAGATTCAGTTGGCACTCTTTTTGTTTATTACTTGTTTTCTTTCGTCCACAGTAAAGGAAGTTTTAGTTAATGGAAGCAACAAAACACGGGTAGGAGGAGACCCACCCAAAATAGTGCCCTCCAGGAATGTTTCTGTGGATTAATATTCCTGGGCAGCAGGCTTCTGCCAGGAAATCATTATCATCCCAGTATTGCTGCAAGGAGTTCGGGGTAGTTCAGACTGAAATAGAATAATACATCGAAGCCATGTACCTAGAATGGGGCAGGATAAAACATGTATAACATTGTAAATCTCAGGCAGAGAGAGAGCAAATGGGTGTACATTTGTGATACTAGTTGACTGTTGCATAAGATTTCAGATACAGGCAGGTGTCATTAATAATATTTCCTTTTAAATAAGTGAACTTGTCCTTACAGTTGTGTTTAGGTGGCATATTATTTTGATGTACCCTTTAAAGATACTTTGTGTATGTTGTTGATACACATTTTTAAGTCAAAAGCTAATTACTTCTGTTGAATTATTTAACCAAATTGCTAGCTGGTACACATGGGGAAAACAGGCCCTCCTTCCCAAGTTCCCTGAAATAAACATCTCAAACCCTATTTTTCACAAGCCACTACAAAATAGGCATTTTAAAGCCTGTGATAAGGGGCTAATATCCAAAACATATAAGGAACTCATACAACTCAACAACAAAAAGACGAACAATAGGATTAGAAAATGGGCAGAGGACCTGAAGAGACATTTCTCCAAAGAGGAGAATGTCCAATAGACATATGAAAAAATGTGCAACATCACTAATCATCAGAGAAATGCAAATAAAAACCACAATGAGATATCACCTCACCCCAGTCAGAATGGCTATATCAGCAAGACAAATAGTAAGAAGTGTTGGAGAGGCTGTGGAGAAAAAATAACTCTGATACACTGTTGGTGGGAATGCAGACTTGTGCAGCCGCTATGGAAGGCAGTGTGGAGGTTCCTCAAAAAATTAAGAATAAAATTACCATATGACCCAGCAATCCCTCTCCTAGCTATCTACCCCAAAAATCTGAAAACATTTATCCATAAAGAAATATGTGCTCCAATGTTCATTGCAGCTTTATTTATGGTGGCCAAGACATGGAAACAACCAAAGTGTCCTTCGATAGATGATTGGATAAGAAGATGTGGTATATCTGTGTGTGTGTGTGTGTGTGTGTGTGTGTGTGTGTGTGTATGTGTAATATGTATATATATATATATATATATATATATATATATATATATATATATATATATATATATATATATATATATGAGAACACTATTTGGCCATAAGAAAAGATGAAAGTACCATTTGCGACAACATGGAAGGATCTTGAGAATATAATGCTAAGCTAAATAAGTCAGACAGAAAAAGTCAATAACCATATGATTTCACTATGTGGGATATGTGGGATATAAAACTGAAAACAACAAAAGAGTAAGACAAACAAATGAAGATACAAAAGCTCATAGAGATAGACAATAGTTTACGGGTTACCAGAGGATAAGGGGGGAAGGGTCTCCAGAAGAGTGTAAATGGGGTCTGATATATGGTGATGGAAAAGAAACTGACTCTGAGTGGTGAGCACACAATGTGAGATATAGATAATGTAATACAGAATTGTACACCTGAAAGCTATGTAACTTTACTAACAATTGTCACCCCAATAAACTTAAAAAAATTATAGAATAGAATCTTACAAAATAAATCTCTGGGGTTTTCTGAGGATATATCATCTGAATATATTCTGCACTCCTGACATTCACAAGGTGGCATAATCACACAATTCTTATTTTTGATTTTATAAAATTGTTTAAACTAGGGCATTATGATGCACCTAACACTCAGCCCCAGTGTCTTTTGCAGTTCTTGGAATGGCCAGTCTATACTAGGAGTCTGGGTGTATATTTACAGTTTCCCCGAGTGTATTTAGAGGGGATATAGAAAGAGTCGTCAGGAGAAAAGGGGCCTTTAAACCCCTGAGTTTGATTCATTTTGTAAATGAACAAACTAACGTCTGAGAAGGGCCTAACTGCCTTGGGTGGTCCAACATCTCAGCAGCATCTGTGGTACTAGCCCCATCTTGTCCTATGTCATGCTACTAATACAGATGGGAATTGGTTTTATTCTAAGAGCAATTGTGGATGTGCTGCCAGAAAGCTTCTCTTACTCATCTTGAGTCTCAGTTGGTGGATTAAATGGAGAGCACAGTGCTAGTGTCTGATGCCCATTTGAAAAGAAGGGACAAAGAGTCATACTATGACATACATGTGGCTGTTAAGAAAATCCTCAGAGAACTTACTGCATTTTTAGTATGAGACAGAATTTCATCAGTTTAAAAGCCGAAGAGAATTTTGCAAAGATTGGTCTTATGCAGTGGCGTTACTCATCCTCCCTTGCTTGTCGGTTAGCGCTGGGAAGCGGCCACCTCTCTCTAGATGGTGCTAGTGGAATCCTCCTGTTATGCCTGGTCAACCTGTAAAGAAAGACAGAGAGTCCAGGCCAGTCTCTCCCAGGAAAACCAAGGATGCCTCCCCAGAGTCCGCCAGAGGAGAGCGGTTGGAGGATATGTCACCCTTGTGTCAACTAGTTATGGGCTTTGCTCTGTTGTTGCCCATCCCTTCCACCGTATTCTCTTTTATTTCTCCTTTTACTTCCTATAGATTTACTAATTTTGTTACACTTGGTTATGGGAACTTTGTAAATTAAATTTGTTGGGATGACATTGGTTCGTAAAATTATGTGGGTTTCAGGTGTACAATTATATAATCCATCATCTGTATATTGCGTTGTGTGCTCACCACCCAGAGTCATCAGTTCTTCACCCCCTTCCCCTGCTCTACCACCCCTCCCCCCTTACCCTCTAGGAACCACTAAACTGTTGTCCCAGTCTATGAGTTTTTGTCTGTCTTGTTCCTTTGTTGCTTTCCATTTTTTATCCCAGATATGAGTGAAGTCATATGGGTCTCGACTTTTTCTGTCTGACTTATGTCGCTTAGAATGATAATCTTAAGGTCCTTTATCCTTAGGGTATTAAACACTGTGGTCAAGATTGTCAGTAGCTGAAGGCAGGACATTGAAATTGCAGTGGTTGCAGTGGGAGCCAAGATGGCTCAGGGGGACTTTGTTCTCATTTATTTCTAAATAATTTGCTTTAGAGAAGAAAACCGGTCTTGGTTTCTTCTTAGGTTCCCTGAGCCAGAATGTGGCATTTCTTTTTTATACCTACTATACAGAGGGTGCCAAAAAAAATGCACACATATTAAGAGATGTTATCTATGAATTACTTTTAGAAGTTGAATTACAGTAGCAATGTGTAGTATGATGTGTGCTCAAAAGATGGCGTTAATCAAATGAATGCTGGCGTCATTCATTGTATTACAATTTTAATAGTTTTATTTTCCTTTCTTAAAATGTGTATGCATTTTTTGTGCACCCTCTGTATTTTAGGTGAGACAGTTCCTTAGCCCACGGAGGGTCCTGTCATGTGAAATGGGTTCTTGTTTCCATTTAGGAGGCTTTTGTGTTTTTTTGAGTTCATGCCAGACATTTTTTGAGGCATGTTTTTAAAATGTGTACCTTTCCAGCAAGTGGTTGCCTACTCTCTGCAGACATGCTTGTTTTCTCTTTTTTTTTTAATCTAGTTGGTAAAGCTTTTTTCCCCTTCTGTCTTTCAAAATGGTATCAGTAAAGTGGAAGCACATGTCCCTCAGCTTCTCCTCTAGTCTTTTCTTCTTTTAGGCCAGTGGTTCTTATGGTGGGTCTATAATGGCATGACCTGGAGAGCTTTTAAAATAGTAATAACAATAATAATAATTAAAAAGCCTGGGACATAGACACATACTCTGTTTGAAGTAGTCTGTAGCAGGTCAGGGCATCATCCCACTTGAGTGAACACAGGACACTCGCCCTGCGCATGGAAAATACAGTGGAGAGGACATTTTGTGAGGAGAAATACATACAGATTTGGCCCCTGAGCTCACTGAGTTAAGGCCATTTTACTTCTTTCTCTTCCCAAAAGAAAAACACCACAGTGAATCCCCCTCATTCTTGTGACTGTTTCATTCACGGTGTGAAGATTCTCGTATTACAGCATTTGGGAGCCTCGGAAAAAATAAGAGTACAGCAGGTGTAGACTGAAGGAAACAAGCAGCACTCTGCCCGGGGTTATGTCTTTTATGAAGTTTGCCACCCTGCGGCTTCTTCCTCAGCCGCTGCTGCTTTTGATGTACAGGTACACATCTCACCGATTTTGTGAATGTGCCGTTCCCCTCCTGTGCCTCTGCAGGAGATATCCTGGCATGCAAGAGGACAGATGTATGCAGAGAGCCAAGCTCTGCCACTCATGACTTCCTGCGCCAGCTACCCCGGTGTATGTTGTAGGTCAAATCCACAGGAAACAGACTCTGAGACACGGATTTGCCCATAGGGAGGTTATTGGAGTGCCTTCTTGGAATCAACACTTGTGAGGGAGGGAGCGAGGAAGGGAGGGAGGATTGGGCGGGTAGGAGCTGGACTACAGTGCAGTTGCATCCTAGACTTTGGCCAACCTCTGGAGAGCTCTGGAGCTGGGATGGCTTTTTAGCATTGTTCTAAATTAGGGAAGGAAGAGGTACTTGGAAGCCCTCCATCAGCTAGTTGCTGGATGTGGGATGGCAAAGTGGATCTCTCTACCCGTTTTGCCATTTGGCAAGTGTTGTCATTTTCTCACCCACATGTAGACTCCAAACTTTTATTTCCATGGTTGTAACTATTAACTATTTCTGTTTCTGAATGGGCAAGGCAAGGCAAGGCAATGCAGAAGACTTCGGGAACTGTTTTGCAAACACGTTAGGCTGTTGCCCTCTGCACCATTTTCCTGAGCTTCTTCTCTACAGTGCCACACAGAAAACATCTGTGCCAGTCATAAGGATGGCCTCTGCAGATTGTCCCAGGCCTCCGGGGGGGGGGGGGGGGCAGTGACTTCCAGTTCCCCTTCAAGTTAGGGCAGGAAAAGAGTTTTAGACTAATTGATGCCTACATGCTCTCAAAACAGTTTTCCTATAGGGCTTGTCACTGACCTGGGGCTTCTCAACTGATGTGTGCTGAACGGCCAAGCTTTTGTTGTTGTTGTTTATTCACAAGCTTACTTGTTTTTAGGAATACAGCACATACTCTGTTGTGACCTCCTCATGGTTTTATAACTACGTAAAATAATGAAGTACTTTGATTAAGAAAAAATCCAATGCCTAGTTTTTCATTATTATTAATGGGTTCGACACACATATTAAATTCTTCTGCAAAATGAGTATGAAAGCCCTTCCTCTCAATTTCCATCTTATCTGGACCTGGAGAGATGGTACCCAGTTTTCGGACCATTCTTTGAGTAGCACTGCTCTAGCCTGTGGCGACATACATTTTTCTGCTCAACCTCTAACCTCTATTTAAAAAGCAAGATTAAAAGTTGCAAGCTTACCCTTTACGAGGGATTTGCTTTTTAACTGCCTCTGGTTCAATCCTTGGAGTTAAAACGAGTGAGATACTACACAGGACCCCCGAACTAGAGAGCATAAAGTACGCACAGTGCCGTTAGCCCACATGGCATTTTTATCAGGAAGGAAGACTTTGACTCAAGACTGCTTAAGTTGTTTGAAAGTTTGGGAGGTGGCCTGGGGACAGCTACTGGAGAGGGGAGGAGATGAGTGCTGTGGGGTTTTCTTTAGAGAGGTGCATGCAGCTGTGTGGAACCGGGAATGCTTTCCTGAGTTGTCATCACTGGCTCCCTGATGGAGCCTCTTAATGGGGTGAGTGTAGCCAGCCATAGGCACAGATGTAGAACCTTTTCTAACAAAAGCACGTTTCCCCCCAAGGAATGCAGGTAATTCCATTGTACCACTATACGTGCCCTTGTACAAATGGGTACACATTTACATTTTACAAAATACTTCCAATGCATGACTTCCTTTTATCCCCGCTTCAGTGATCAAGGCCAGGTGTACATTTACAGATGCTGATCTGTACCAGATGGGTAAACTGGGACTTCCGGGCAAAAAGAGACAGGACCATAAGGAACAGAGTAGAGATTCCATAGCCGTACTTCTGGTTCCTTTGCATTGACCTAACAGTTGTACCACTCTGCTACTAAGTAAATGAACTAAGACCCCACAATTAATGTTTATCGCCACTGAATTAATGCGAACTTTTTCTGAGAATAAAACCAATCTGAGTAGTCCCTCTTTCTTTTTATTCATTGTTAGTTTTTGTGTTTTTTTTTTTAAAGATAAGTGATTTTCTTGGCAATTTGAACCTTACCTAAGCACTTCCCGATTTGTTTTTCCTATATTACTCTATGCATAATAATTAATACCTATACTTCTTAAACCATGCATCTCCATCAAAGAGGCTTTGTAAGTAAATTGTGTTCCATTACCCTGGACCACAATGATAATTATAAATTAGGAATACTTCAACCAGAAAAAAATGACTCATACCCTTGTTTTCATGTGTAATATTTCTTCAATAGCTTGATAATTACATGGTATCTGGTAGCATGTGAGAAATATCTCTTGAAAAGCATAATGAGAAAAGAAAACTTGCATGTAATATATATACTCAGTTTTATGTCTGCCGATTATTGTTTAAATCTTCCCTTCATACTTGTGATTTTAACCTTATAGAAGTTTAGTCAGAATAAACTGCAGTTCTGACAATCTGTAATATATTTTTAAACTTTAAAAATTGGGTATCTATAATAAGTAAACCCACAGTAGAAAATTCACCTTAGCAATCCTTTGCTAATATTCAGTATAAATTATTCTCAGATTTGTTAACATGCTGCTCAAAGCAGCTTATGCATATTTTTTACTCAGACATCATTACTCCATTTTTGTACACAGATGTAGTAGCAGTATAATCTTTTATGTATATAATAATGCATTTGGCATTTTTCTTATTTAAATGTTCATTACAAGGAAAAATTGAATGTAAAACTATAACTGTTACCGTCTTCATACATAGGTCAGTGTGGATCACAGAAGCTTTTTGCTTAGCTTTGTTTTTTTAGCATCAAAGTTTTCATGATAAACATTATCTCTTTCCCAATAGTTTCATCTTATGTCTAGATTTGTTCTTTTTTGTGTCATAAAAATGTAGTGTTTTCAAGGCAAAAACATTAAAAAGTACAATCATCATGTTATAGTCATCTTTGAGTCACATTCTACTGTATCATCTCCAGTGGTTGCCACAAGTGTTCGCACAATTTCAAGTGTAGATGTTTTGGTCTCTATTTTATAGATGAGGAGACCAGGAGTCAGAGAGTGAAAACCAGATCATCACTAAGATCACCTAACAAGGAGAGTTTAAGATGTTTATGGACAGAAGAAAAGTTGATCAATATATTTAATTGATTGTTTTAACCTTAGTCTTTGCTAAATTGAAGAATAGTCTCCATTTTCAGAATTTTTATTTTTTTAAGCAGATTGTTTGAAAGTACTAGACCAGATAGTTTGATATCAGGCACTAGTTAAATACAGGTAAGAAAATTGTCAGAAATGCAGTGCATTGATTTGTTTTTGGTTTTGGACTTTGCAATCTTAAAGAAAAAAGGGGGATAAAATATTAATCAAATACATGGAGATTCTGCCGTGCAAGCACATCCAAGGGTCTGTAAAACCCTCCTGGAGCATGTGTGCATGTGAGTGTGAGTTTGTGTTTGTGTTTCTCCGTCCCCATGTGTACTACTGTGTAAGACCTAGGGAGACAGAGAAGAAGAAGAAAGCATGTCTGCTCCCATGGGTTCTGTCTCCTGGGGAGCAGAAGCGTGTAAATACCTAGATACTACAACGTAATGTGCCAAGCTTTACTGTGGGCATACAAAACATGGTATCTGCTCCATCTAGGCAGTTCGAGGCTTAGGGAGAACAAACCGGAGGAGATAGAGGATGTTTTGTTTTGTTTGTTTTCTTTTTGCCTAATGCTGTTAAAACTTCAAAGGATAGAAACTGAAATAAAACAAGCATGACTGTTTTACAAAGTGGATTATACACTGCTAAATTAAATTCAATAATCTGTTTACTAAGAATGTGGGCTACTGTGATAAAAAGAACCAGTTCTGAAGGAGTTTATACATTCAAGAAGGGGTTGGATATGAAAACAATGAAATCAGATTTTCAATATAAAACAGAATTAAATGCATTCTGTCATAGAAATTCAAACACCATGCCAAGGAAGAAAGCAGAAGGATTGTTAAGGCTTCAGTAAAAGGGAACTTGCGTTGAGCCATGTTGGGTGTTGATTGGTGGGCAGGATGATGACGGATGTGTTTTGGAAAGAATGGACATGCTTGCTGTATTCAGGCAGTGGCGGGCAGTCCACCTCTGGAGCACGGAGTGTACTCTGAGATGTGGGAAAGAGAGGCCGGGGAGATAGCATACGGCCACTTGGCGCCCCATGCTTAGAATCCGGGGTTAAATCCATCGACCATGGGAAGCAATTACATATATTTGATGAGGGGTGTGATATAATCCAATGTACATTTTAGGGAGATAATTTCTGACAAGCATTATGACAGCCTAGATGATGTGAGTTATTAAAGGTGGAGAAAAACTGGAGAGTTTTATAATAGCCCAAGGGAAAGATTTTAAGATTCCAAATGAGGATTATTGTTCAGACAGACTGAAAAGGAAAGGTTGGTTGGTATGTTAGAGATAATGGGTGAGTAGTCGATCAAGCAGGGGAGGATGGAGCCACAATGCATTATTAAACAGGTTATATTTTAGGGTACCTATAAAATGTGCTTTGTTCTCCTGGCCTGCGCAGATTATGGAGAGTCCAGCACAGTTTGATATTTCTTCCATTCCTACCACACGCAGTGCTGGCATACTGGCGTATAGGATTCACGTAATGATTCTGTCTCCTTTGTTCCTTCACCTTATGAGCTAGACTCAGCTAAGGGGTCTGTGTTTCTCAGTGTGCTCCCTTGCAGTAATAACAATGATGCTGCTGATTTAAATGTTTACTTCGGAGTCACAACAAATATTTTGAAAAGGGTTTAGGAACCCAGAGTTTTGCCTAGTGATTAATGAATTGAGATTTGTTGTTGCTGCTGTTTAGATGCATCACAAGATATTTACAAGGATATTTGCCAGTGAAATAGACATAACATCGTGAGTTTCCTCTGCCCCAAATAGAGCGCAAATATTTATTCTTGATTGTGTTTTTCAATTATTGTTTATTGGTTCATTTACCATGTTGTGGGACCTCAGAATTTTATTTTATTTTTTGCCCCAGCTGGAGGTTTTCACTATGGAGAGTAGAAGTTCTCCATTCTATAATAGTCATTCACAAAGATTGTGTGTGCATACGTGTCTGTGTGTGAACAGGCCTACACAGACACACGTGTCAACTTACGAGTACCATTCAGTAGTTCTCCACTTGCAGTGTTTACTGAGCATACTTTTTCAGAACAGAAGAAAAGTTTCACTAACAGCATGGGTTTCACTCCACCTAGTAATACTATTGGTATAGTGCACATAGTCTCACAGATTACGTGTCTGAATGTGTCTGACAATCATGTATCCATCACAATAGTTTGAAGTTGGGCATCCACTTTTAACTGCAGATGCTTATACTAACCCTTGCAAGGACGCTGAGCTTAGACTCAGCGATTTTCTGCTTGTGAATTTGGGTAGTGATTACAAGTCTAGCGATGGGCTGAGCTGGGAGAAAAGTGTCAGTGATGGGAGGATAGTAAAATTCAAGGGCTCCTGAAACAGATTGTGTGTGTGTGTGTGTGTGTGTGTGTGTGTGTGTGTGTGTGTGTGTTGGGATTTAGAAGAGAAGGAATCTGATCCTACATAACTGCTGATGCCATGAAAACAGAATCAGTTGATAGGAATTAGTTCAACGAATCATAAGGGCTATTTGTATACATGGGAGTCCCTAATGAGATTTAGAGATACAGCAAACCTCTGATTAAAGATGACCTGTGTATTACTTATGTATTTCTGTGGTCATCACATTTCAACATTTCACACCAGTGTCAGCAATAGCGTGCAGACACTTCTAAGCCATAGAGGCACAGGTAAGGGTAAGGCGGGCTTAGGAGAGTGGCTGTGAGACGTGTATAAGGGAGGGGTTTGAGGGTTAGTGGCTTGAAAACAACTGTTTTCATCCATAGTCTGCCTTTGTCTCAGGACTCAAGCTTTTTGAGCTGTTGAGGGTGGTAGAGTTCACTGCTGTTATGTAATTACCCTCTGGTAAGTCCTAAAATCTGTTGATAGAAACCACTAGGGGCACTGAATTTCTTTAAGATTTGGGGAGTGATCAGGTGGGGGTGGGTTGCATGTACCCGTCTTCCCCTGAGTTCTGCATGGCAGGTTTTGATGTTCGCACCTCATAGGACAGCAGCTCCTCTCCCAAAGGGAGGGTTGCATTGTAGGGAGTGGAGATGAGACTTTCCACTCACCTCTGGCTTTCATAATCCTGGTGTAGCCACAGAGAGCTGACTGTGTGGCCTCAGACACAGAACTTAGCCTTTCTCTGCCTCAGTCTCCTCATCTGTTAATAGGGATAGTAAAGTGTGAGCCTGGGATGTGTTCCTGTGTAGAGAACATTAAGAATGTTGCCTGGCATATAGGAAGCACTCAGAAATTCAAACCATGATAATTCTCTGCTTTCTTCATCTTAAATTAGAAAGAGATACGTATGTACTAGTTCCTCTGAGAAGGACTTAATAAGTTAAGTAATTCACTGTATTTCGAGAATGCACCTTCTCCCCGTGCTGGGAAACATGTAGCTCATCCATGCACTAGGTAATTCCTCACTGAACAGATCTAAACTATAACTTGTGCTCGAAATTCAGTTTTTTTATTATTTAGTCCTGACTAAAAACTACAGAAACTAAGGGATAAATCAGGTATGTAAGTATCCTGAGGCAGGGTATGAACACAGCTGTTCCAGTGCGGTGGAAGCATCACTTACAGAAATCTGGTGCAAAAACACGCTGTCCTCCCCGGCTCCCACCGAAGGATGGCGACAAATTGGGCACACACTTTCTGAAGCAGTTTCCCTATTTTATATTTTTAGCCCCTTGTCTTTTAAAGAATGCAAACGTAATTCTGTAGGGCAGTGAAAAGCCCTGTCGTTTGGTAAATTGGGCTTTTGCATTAAAATTAATCGCAGTCCAGAATGATGGCCGTTCCAGGGGATGAAAGATTGTTGAAATGACAGATTGAGTCCTGTATTTCTCAGGTGATGAAGTTCAGGAAAATGTGTAATTATTTCTGAGTTTCCTAAGGTTCCTCTGTTCAACATAATGTTCTGACATACAGAAGGGACAGTTCCAGATATGAAATGCAAATCAATACCGCTGCCCCCGCTGCTAGTGTCCGGGTTAATCATGCAAATTGAATACAGTTCTTGGTATTTCGAGAAAGGTTTTCGTTGAAGTCTCAGGCACATATTAGTTTAAAATTCCTACTTCAGAGAGCAGTGTAATTTTTTCCAGCTTCACATTTTAAAATATAGGACAGGATTTGGAGACCAATTTCGTGATGGACATCCATCCATACTAGATAATTATGAAAACGAGTGAGAGTGGGTGCGTGAGGGAAGGGTATCCTTACGAATGTGATGATTTCTAAGCACATTACATACTACGTTAGATCTAAATTTGCAGATATTCTATAGCAAGGCCCTTTGCTTGGGGTAAGAGCAAATCAACCATTTATATGTGCTTACTGAATGTCTGCTGTGCTCAAAGAAGACAGCCCAAACTGGCAAGGGCAGACCAAATCAAATATAACACCACAACAAGTTCCTAACTTTGGGAATGATTTAAAATACCTTTGGAGATGAGACTGTTTACAGGAAGAAATGAAATTGTCTTGCTCACCAGTGCAAGCTGACACATTCTAATAGACTTTCTGCTGTGCGCACTAAGCTGCAGCTTATCTTCCCAAGAACAATACAATTTTGCGCACTGCTGCGTGACCTAAGAATTATTTTGATGTATCTCCATATCACTGACCCTCTTGTAAGTTAATCTCATCTCACATGAATTTTTCACCAGCTTCACTCTGATGTTGATAAAGGAGATGGTTCCATCAAATACATCTTGTCAGGCGAAGGGGCAAGTTCCATTTTCATTATTGATGAGAACACGGGGGATATTCATGCCACCAAGAGGCTGGATCGTGAGGAACAGGCCTACTACACGCTCCGAGCCCAGGCGCTGGACAGGCTCACCAACAAGCCCGTAGAGCCCGAGTCTGAGTTTGTCATCAAGATCCAGGACATCAACGACAATGAACCCAAATTCCTGGACGGCCCGTACACCGCCGGGGTTCCTGAAATGTCTCCTGTGGGTAAGTCAGGAACACGCTGCTTTTGCGGTGTCTGATTTTGGGGGGTGTGCATTAAAAATGTAATCATCGTATGTCCTGGAAAAAAGAAAAGAATCACATAGAATTTGTGTAGCAATTGCCAGTTAGGCCGAGGGGAATGTTGGAGTTGTGTCAGTAACCAGTAACCAAATCCTATTCTTCAACACGTTCTTTTATTGTATGGAACAGTAGGAAAGACTTCCTTTCACACAGCTCTCTCATTGTTTTCAGGAAATTACTTAGGTCTTGCCTTCCATTTTCAGTTTCATTTTTAAAAGCGATTCAAGTGATACTTAAGAAGTTCAGGAAAAAAATCCTTCCCAACACAGACCTGTGATCTTTTACTTCTCTTGGTCCTGATAGTAAGATGATGATGATTCTGTGCACATCTCTGTGGCCAGGTCATCGGTGTCTTAGCCAGCCCAGCATTTGGATCCACTGGGCTTCTTGTTGTAGAGCATTCTTGAAGCCACAAATGTTCATCCACATGCTACCACTAACCTTCTTGCAATTTCTCCAGAAACATAAATGCATGAATCTTTATATCGAATTTATAATAATGGAAAAGTGATCCTCAGTTTGAGATATATAAAAAAGAAGGATGAGGGTTGTTTTGATCAAGGGTCCTTGGACATTGTCCCACTATTAAAAAAATAGAAAGTAAAGCACTTCTAATGTATACTTTGTATTAAACTATATTATACTCTTAAATCCCGTGTATTCAGGTGCCTTTGGAGTAGTTTTCAGCCAGAATGTAATTTAAATATAGATGTTCTAATAAAACAATAAAATATTATGGGGCTGGAATAGAGACCAGTTGATTTATGTTTTTTGCCTGTTGCTTTTAGTATTGAAAGAAGACGTTTATTTAAAATAATAATGGAACTTGTATTTTAACGTGTAAAACTTTTATCCAGTGTGATTTGTTTTACTTGAAATAAAGGCCACTTCATTCATTCCAACATTCAGTCAACACATCTGCTATGTTGGGGAGTGGCCTCACAAAGATGTGTGTTGTGCGTGCCCTTTAGGGAGAGGGGTCAGGATTTAGTGACCCTAGATTTCTGTACCTACCAGGTGGGAGAGGGAGAATGATGTAGGGCACCGTGGCTCTTTCTGCTACAGAGATCCAAATGGAAAGTGAGCCAGAGGAATCATTGCTTGTGGTCAGGAGAAAATCAACACCTCACACTGGTTCACTTCTTTGTAAACATCTCTTGGACCAAAGAGGCTGTGGGCACTTTTGTCTGTAACACCCACAACTTCAGAGTGCTCCTTGCTTTTGTTGCTTTATCACAGTAACAAACACAACAACCATGATGGTAGCAACAACCGGATTTTGGAGGTTTTGGGGAGGACAGAAGGCACATTGTTCCTCCTGAAAGTAGGGGTGTTTAGAAAAACAGGACATTTTGAGGAGCCATTGAGCCATTCAGTTCAACTCACCATTCTCACGGGCATGGGCACTCTCCATGGGCTTGCTAAGTTTTCCTTTCCGACCTAGAATGGAGCAGTGCAAATCGGGTTAAGGCGATCTTCTTCTTTTAGGGGTCAAATGATGCCCTGCAGCTCTGGTTTCAGTGACACCATCCTGGTATCAAACAGCATGATTGTTATGCACACAAGTTCAGTTATTTTATTGATTTGAATCTTTCCAACGGGTTCAGATATTTTAGAAAATGATTTTCAAACGTCTTCAAGATTTACTTGACACCAATTGAGATTGCTGGGTTAATATCAACATTTGAACTAAGAACAATAAAGGTCTACATAAAATATGTTACATGGATTCTTAGTGAGCCATAGTTTATCAAAGTATTGAATTCTAACCAAACTAGTTATAATAACCACTAAATAGTATGGTATATACAACACAAGCTTTCACTGCTGGGCTGTTTTTTTTCTTTTTTACTTTTTTTATTAGCTTTTGGTGTACAAAGCAACATCATAGTTAGACATTTACATCCCTCACAAAGTGATAACCCCTTCCCCCAAGCTACTACCCCTCTGACGTCGTACATGACTGTTACAATTTCATTGACTATCTTCCTTATGCTATGCTCCACCTCTCTTGACTATATATATATATATTCTTGTAGTTGACGTACAATGTTATTCTACTTCAGCTTCAGTTGTACAGAGCATTGGTCATGCATCTACACAGTCTGTGAAGTGATCCCCTTGAGAAGTATGACAAAATATTCTGAGCCTTTAAATACAATTCACTTACTCTACAGAGATTGCTTTCCTAAAAGTGAGTCTTTTTTTCATTACATGCTTACTAAGATTTAAAACACTCATAAGCCCTTAGGATTGCGTATCCATTGCCAGAAGAGCATAGATAAGCATGGGAAATTTTAAATTATTTGAGGACATATGTGTAGGCACAGTAAATTAATCCACACTTCAGAAAAACAGATAGTATTCACAACCAAATTTTCATCATTTTGTTTGTTTAAAGTTTTCAAATGAAGTAGGAAATCAGTACTTAAGCCTATGACCAGAATGGATATTGCTTTAAAGATGGTGCATTATAGATAATATAGAGAACATCTATGACATTGATTCTAAAATTCTTAAATCAAAATCTAATTCTTAAAATAATTTTCAAATATCCATCATTCATCACTTGGTCCTACCAGGTATCCACAAGGCACAATCATCACCTAAGTCTGTTAAAAAAACAAAACAAAAAAAACCAAAAAAAAAACAACAACAACAACAAAAACTCAAAAAACAAAAAAAAACATAACAGCAAAATATCTTCAGGATTAAAAAAAAAATGGTGCCATATATATTACTTCATAATTTCCACTCAAATATAAAACAAATGGGATTGGTAAAGGAAATCAGTGTGGAGAAGAGAATAGATTTATAACAAAATTGACATTAATGACTATTTTCGGCATTTAGAGATCTATATGGGACTATATTAAAAGTCATAGTAAAAAATGCAATATTCTCAAGAAATTATTAGAGCCAAACTTGAATCTTAGAAGAATACATTAAAGAGGGAACTTTTCCCATCCCCATCAAATAAGACATAAATTATAAAATAGCATGTGCTTAACAATATAAACTTAGCAAATGTGAGTATATAATATTTTAATGATTATATTCTAAATGGAAATAAGAAAGAACTGCACAATAAATACTTTCCATAGGGAATAAGTGAATATGTGATAAAATGAACTATATGACTTTCTATCATATGAAATGTAGTAAAACAACTAACTATTGAATTATCAAAATTGTCATGCTTTTCCTCTTTTGGGGGTTGGGTTTAAATTTTTATTTCATGCTTTTGCTTTAAACAATCAGTGGAAACAAATAAAAAATAAATAAAACTATTTGAAGAGGTAGGGTAGCTAACTAATATCCAGTGAACAGGATTAATCCAGTATTCTTTTTCTAATGAAGTTTCAGTTTCTGTCTGGCTCTACTTAGCTACAATAGTAAGATTCCCTCAATGATTTGGGTGTCAGGATGCTATTATTTCTCACGCTGCCTTCTAGATAGTAATTGAGACATACAGAGATTATTCTTGATAAAAACTTATCACCTGACCCTAATGGATCAGATGCCGATAATTTGAGTCCCATCCAATTCTGAGTATATCCAAGTCCAACGTGCATCATCAATCCTATATTTTGCCACCCTCTTTTCATACCCCTTAAATATTTCTGAGGACTTAATTAACACTTATTACCTTTTTGGTTTTGTGTTGTTGTGTGTGTGTGCATGTATATTACATTTTCATGGGCCTTGAAGCAAAAATGCAAAATTAAAACCAGCCTTTTGTGAGTTCTTATGTTTTGTGGCATTTGGAAGTTTTTAATTCATTGGTTTTTGGGTTGGCCTGTAGGGACCTCCGTGGTACAAGTGACAGCAACGGATGCTGATGACCCTACTTACGGCAACAGCGCCCGAGTGGTCTACAGCATTCTGCAAGGGCAGCCATACTTCTCGGTGGAGCCCAAGACAGGTAAACACTGAATGTGATGCTCCTTGTAAAGCCATTATTTCTGTGTTGGCATATTAGTTATTCATTATTTTTACTTAATGCAGTTGGCACTGATACCATTTTTATGGTACTTCTCTCAATATGTGTATTATGGTAAGAAGTAGCATATTATTTACAGAGGCAATAGCACCTTATAAGAATATTTTATTATATTCATCGGTATTCCTACCTATAAAACATTTTATATTCAAACCATTTCCACTGCTCTCTCTTGACTGTATTAAGGAAATGTTGATTATTCACCTTTAAGTTTTATTTTTGGTTTCTTTTCTTTAATGAATTCACATAGGACTTATACACAATCAAATTTAGTTCTCAAGCAGAAATCTCCGTGCCCTGCAGTAGAATAAGTAGTAGGTTCAGCTTCTCCTTCCAGGGGCTGGTTTTCTTAGGGAAATTAGTTTAAACATAACAAACAGGATGATAAACTGCTAAATCAAAAATGAAATTAAATGACTATTCTTTTAATTTTAGGAGGAAAAAAAATGAGTTGTAAGACTGCCTGGATAGAATATGTAGTTGTTTGGCTCGATGTTGTATTTTGCTTTGAAGCTGAAATAGTTTACATTAAGCAAGAGTGTAATTTGGAGCACTGTTATCTTGGTTATCAGATGATATTTTATTGATTCTGTGTGTCTTGCTCTGTGGGTGGGAAAGAGTGAGCAGGTGTGAAGATCGGTGGGTGGGTGCCATGGATTTTCTTCATCACCGTGAACATCCAAAATTTCTCTATAATTTAATAATTTTGTCTTTATCATGGAGAATTCTTCTTCAAGTAGCCATGTTTGTGATTTTGAATATTTAATAGTATCTATGATTCTAAATGAATATTTTAATGCAGTTTATTCTGTTTTTCATATTTAAAAAACAAATGGCAATATTAATTCGTTCTCAAATCCCTGTGGGGGATAAATATTTTAAATGTCTTTTGAGAATGGCAGCTGTAATCATGCATGAACAGAGAAGTAAATTTAATCCTAGCTCATCATTCATTAGACTGTTCGTAGAGACTACATTGCATATTCTACACCAGTATTGTGGTCGAGTTTGGAAGCTACCTGAAAAGTCTAGTAGAGAAGAAATAGTTCTGATTAAGCAAGTATTGAAGGAGAAGTAAATGAAAGTATTCGATCTGTGATATGAATCCTGTGAATGCAGGTGTGTGTGTGAGGTTGATTTGATGATAGATCTGGGGAACCTAAATTCAGACACCTACCCAATTCCCTGATATATCTACTCTTCACAGCCTCAAAAGACATTGACAAATGTCTAACAATTTGCTCACAAATGATATACTCCTGTGTTGTATAACCTGTCTAAAAATAACCTGCACTAATTCTGAAGGTTAAATATTTTGCTATTAATGACTGTCTTGTGATTTTAGCTTCGTTGTAAGATAAATTTCCAGAAGCCCTGTGTACGTAAGACCTACTTGATTAATTAACAGGGCAATGAACTATTGCATAGGATCATATCATTAGTCCTTCAAACTTAATTTAATTTCAGATTCTCAAGGATCGTGTATTACAAGGGATGGATAAAGTTTAATTTTGTGTTGTTTAGAGTTTTTAGTGCTGTAATCATTGGAACTTCTCTTTCTATAGTCATTAGTGCAGAGATATTCTGGGGGTTTCTGTCCTCTCTGCTAATTCATAATGTGGAGAATGCACTTTAAAAAAAAAAAGTATTTTTCTAACAAAAATGGAAAATTTTCGGACCTTAAGGGCATGAAGAGCTATAAATTAAATTTGAGTTAGGCTACTGTACTTGGTGTCAGTATGATTCTTATCTATGTGAGAAGTAACTGTTTTCTTCATCCCATTATTTTCTTCACCTCTAAAGCTAAGGATTTTTGAGAAGAAAGTAAAACTTTTGACATACACACAAAAAAATGCTGAAAATAAGCTAAATCAAGGCCCAGGAAATCACTGTGTACATTTCTATACATTTGTTTAGCTTTTAATTTCTTTTAATAAAGAGAATAAGATGAAATTTACTCTTCTTATTAAGAAGGATGATACTAATAATAACTATTACTGTTTATTAATCTCTTACCATTACCCTAGCATGGCTGAAGGCTCCAAGCCCATAGTCTGTCTGTAGCACTTACAGGCCAAATGGCCAGAGGGTTACAATGTTTTCTACCTTAATTTGTCCATCCACGAAACAAGAACGTGAGTCGCTGTAAAAACCAATGTTGATAATTCAAGAAGAAAATGGAAGGGCACTATAAACAAGGTGATGCACTGTTAAAAGGACTGCAAAGATTCCTATCACCTACATTCCCAGTGTCCCCCAATTTATTGAGAGACTGAGGATTATTGTAATGCGTTCATCTATTCTGTAAACCTGCACACAAATAGATCTCGTATTTTTATCTATTTCATATGTGACTGGACTGGCTACATAATGTGCAGTTCAAAATGAAAATGCAGCCTTCTTGTTCTAACATTAGTAGGATTGCAAGAAGTCATCAGCATAGCAAGAAACCAAGCATGGGGCCAGCGTCACTGCACCAGTCACGAGGCCATGAAGCTGGCCCTGGGAAATGGCTTGAGTGTTAAATATCCCTTGTCATTTGAGGTTCTTTCATAAACATTGAGGCGCGACTACATGGTGCTTGCATTATCTATTGCATGTTTATTTGTTACCTCATAACCTTATGTAAGTAATATATTAGCTTGATACGAAAGTAATTGTGGTTTAAAAGGTTAAAAATAATTGCAAAAACTGCAATTACTTTTGCACCAACCTAACAAAACTCTCTTTGCAAACACGCCCTCCACACTTGTGACATTCGGTGGCACAGCTCATGGTGTGGAGGACCTCACTCCTGTCGGGGTTTGCTGAGGATGTCCCCTCACAGATTACAGGACTCTCTTCCTCAGAAGCTTTATTTGATGCCAGCTCTGGAATTCTTTGATGTTCTAGGAGCTTCCATCTACTATTGTTTGCTCTTCTCTGTCTTTTTATGGTTCTGTTATATGCTTGACTTACAGGTAGAGAAACCGAATAATACAAGGCATAGACAGAAAATTTCGAAAGAAATGCAAATTATTGGAAGTGATGCACTTTGTAACTCTAATGTATATTGAACCTGCACAGCATGAATACACCCAGCCCTGTGTTACCTGGGTCATATGATTGCTTAGATTCCTGAGACTAATCCAGAGCTTGAGTTAACAGAATGCAGGCTCCAATGATTGCTTGGTTTCCTACACTGTGTTGCTACACATATAAATTCCCAGGAAGATTCTAGGGTAACAGAATATGCTAAAAAAAAAAAAAAAAAAAAAAAAAAAAAAAAAAAAGATCAATGGCTGGTGGGGCATTAGAACATCATCTCAAAATTTATTTCCAGACTAAAAACCAGGCAGTTGTTGAATAATAACAGTGATAAATTTATGTTTCATATGTACAATACTTGTTTGTGAACACGGATTATAAATAAATGGAAAGTTCTGGGGTACTGGGTCAGATGAAAAATTATTGTTCAGAAAGGCTAAAATCCAAGCCAGTCTCTTTTCTAAAGAGCTACAGGATATATTCCTCTCATCATAAGTAGTTTAAAATTATTGATTATTGAAATTAAATATTGCTATCTTCCATAAAATTTCACAGAACTGTAGGGATCCAACAAGACAAGACTGGCCTTACCACTTCATTGCCACCCTGTTAATGTCTGTGTCTACATAATACAAAGCAAAATATAAATCAAATCCAACGTATGCCTTTCTTTTCCAAATATAGACAGTTTATACTTGAGAGCGAAGAGCTAGCAAAAGTCATAGAACTAGAAATCTATTATTTTTGAATGTCCTTATTTAAATTCAGTTCTCTCCCAATTATTTTATTCTTGTCAAAACTACGTTTAATATTTGAGGTATTTAGAAATTACCTTTGCCATCTGCATTACTTTGCAAACTTTGTCATGATTTTTGCTTTGAAAAGTGTTATTTATAGGATCACTTGTAAAGAGACAATTAGAGGTGTGAAAAATAAATCAGTAACTTTGACTGTCAGACTTCTCGCCCAATAATTCTATATTCCCTTGAAAAAAATAATGACAATAAACAAATCCATGAGAGGATGAGGCTGCAGTGTTTTCTTTGCTGATAGTTGAGAGGCTGTGGACCTCTCTCCATCATAATAAATGTGAAAGAATAAAAACTCAGATGTATTGACATTAGAAGGAAAATGAGAAATGAATAGAAATAAAAAATTACAATTGAATGAATAGGACATTTTTTAAAAACATTAATATTTTGTCATCTAGATGAAATACTCTTCTTGGTCAGACATTTATGATAGTCGATGCTCAATTTATCAAAAAAGTATTACAAATAAATAAAAAATGATTAACATCTGGAAAAGAAGAAGGAAAAAGAAAAAGGTGGACATATATGTCCCAGAACTCTTAGACAAAGACTGTTTATGCTTGGTCATGGGTGTTAACTTAGGTCAGCACTCGTTGTGTTATAATTGACAGAAGTATTGAAAAACAAACATGAAATAGTCATAGAATCATTATGGCTCTAGGAATATTTATATATCAAACAATTGTCAACAGAGTCAAATGGGTGTATGCTATGTTTCTTTTGATTTTCATAGTGATATTTCAAAAATTATAAGCGGTGTGTTGATAACCAAAAGAATTCAGTGTAGGAGTTAAAATGACCCTGCATTAACTGTGACTTTAGCAAGTGTCCAATACAGTAAATGTATTAGAATAAGTGATTGTTAAAACAAACACAGTCAGAATTGTGCACCTGAAGTCTATATAATTTTACTAACAATTGTCACCCCAATAAATTTAATAAAAAAAGAAAACAAACAAACAAACAAACACAGTCTGCTCAAAGAAATATAATTTAAACACTGAAAATGTTGATGTGTTATTGTTGGTGTGTGTGTTTGTGTGTATTTGATACCTAGTCCTCAGCTCTAAACAAACATATGGTTACTTAAGATTGTAGGAACCTATAATGCATTTTGGAATCTTAGGAACCAATAATAGTTTAAATTATTTTTAAACTACTGAAAAGCTTTTCTCATCTGTTTCCCATCCATAGAACAGTTATAGAACGATAGAATATTGTGAAGTATAGGGCAGGACTAGTATAGTATAACCCAGGCTAATAACTTATACGTAGAGCTGAAATATATAACACACACAGACCATTATGTGTCCATTGAAGAATCAGCCTTTAAACAATTTAAATTTAAAATTAAATTTAAAATGGTAAATTTGGAAAATATGAAATCATTTTTATGCTGAACATGAGGGAAAAAAGAATGTTTACCCCAATTTGCATATAATTATTTTCTTCCCAAATAATCATCCTCTATCAGTTTTGCCCCTGAAAAGTCCGTGAGATCAGAGTGCCTCTTCCTCAGTAAATCCTGACTTCCCCCTAAATGTTAGACTATCTTTAATAAAATAGATTAGACATTTTTCAAACTACGACAATAAACAAAAGGGACCTAGGTACATAGGTCAGGCATCGACTTTGTTGGAAAAGATGAAAGTGCAAGAAATAATTAAATAGGACCCAGACTCCTTACATTAAATTAGTAAATATGGTCTCATACTGCTAGTTTCAATGTCTATATAAATCAATATTAAATTAATACATTTTCTTAATGTTATCTAGGTGTACATATACTAAGTATATTATGTATGTATATTACTTTGTATATTTACATATGATATAGGTAAACTAAAATCCATCCCATAATTAGATGTTATTGCATAATATGCTTACATATACCCTGCTTCCCCGAAAATAAGACCTCACCAGACATTCAGCTCTAACGCATCTTTTGCAGCAAAAATTAATATAAGATGCGGTCTTATGTAACACCCGGTATTATATTATATGATATGATATGATATGATATGATATGATATGATATGATATGATATGATATTATATTATTATAGTATAGTATACCTGGTCTTATAAGACCAGGTCTTATATCAATTTTTGCTCCAAAGGATGCGTTAGAGATGATTGTCTGCCTAGGTCTTAATTTGGGGGAAACACAGTAATTAACTTAGATAGTTATTAATATAAAATAATTAATTCACTGCAACAATGGTTATTGAGTTAAGTTTCTCCATCAAGCAACATGAAATTCTGAGATCAATTTTTGTCATACATCTCAATTCTTAACAGCTTTCAATATTAAATGCAATTGATTGGAAACGAACAACATTAAAACACACCAATATTTTTGTACTACTTGATTTGTTCATTTGTACTACCACAGTGATTCTCAACTTTAGTACTTTACCTCTGACTTTTAGGTTCAACATTCAACCAGCATCATAACCACAGTTTGAATTGGTGTTTGCTTATTAAACATACACACCTCTCATTCTTTCCTTTCTAGAGCATTTAAATTATTTTGTTAAAAGACATAGTAGGGACCATAGCTGAAGGGCTTATGGTGATTTGACATCACTGGGAATTCAGTTTCTGGAGAGGAGGGTTAAAGAGGAAAAGGAGAGCTTCATTGTCATATGCTTGTAGTGGTTACTACCCATTATTCTAGATAAGGAGCTCATTTTATTTATTTATAAGTTGGTATGCCTGAACCACGTTTCCATAAAAACTAAAGACAGTTTTCTCTATCCAATATTAAGAAGTCCTGCCCTTCTGCAGTTCAGCATTTTCTGTGTTTAGTAATATTGTATATCAGTATCATATTCCTTTGGTCTTTCCTATGCATGAAAATTATTAAAAATAAACAAAACAACAAAAGGCAACATCTCAAGAGCAACTTGCTGCCTATGTCAGTGATCTTCACTAGTACGAGTTCAGTGGATCATGATGCCTTTTACTGGGATTTGAAATTTTACAGGAGTCATCAAGACCGCCCTCCCAAACATGGATAGAGAGGCTAAAGACCAGTATTTGCTTGTTATTCAGGCAAAGGATATGGTTGGTCAAAACGGAGGACTCTCAGGGACCACATCAGTCACCGTGACCCTAACGGATGTCAATGATAACCCACCTCGCTTTCCACGAAGTAAGTAGCCATTTAGTTCAGTGTCACCAGTGCACTAGCTTTCTTTGCCAGTCTATAAAAATGTCTTTAAAATGGCATTTCTCCAGATTCTTCTCAAACATATTTATTGTACCCCATTCTCCCACAATTTTGTTCTATCAGGGGTATGATTTTAATTCAGAAATATAGAATAATAAAGCTACTGAAAATAAATAGAAACAATCATATCTTTGTATTATTTCTATCTTACATATAATATAGTTCTTTCATTCACATTATTTGAATACTCAACAATTATTACATTTCGTTATATGTTAATCTTTTTATTCTAAGACATTTTTTTTTAACATTCTGTAAGTTACATGGTTGTTGCTGATTAGTAATATAACAATATGGCTTTATCTCTGAAGATCAAAATAGAAGTATACTGAATTTCTCATTTTTTATTCAAAACCCTTTTTAACCATTTTATGTATAATGAACATTCGTTTAGCAATTCTACCACATCTTTCTTGAGCAAACATTAAGTGTTTCAAAAGAAATCAATCTAAAAAACCTGAAAACTACATGCCCTCAACTTCATTTCTTTGACAAAAGTGACTTTTGACTAGGGTTTCTGGGAGGAATTCCCGCCCGTTCTTAGGAATTATTTTCGCTTTCCCGTTCTTGAATCCTAAGATATAAACTGTTTTCTGTTCTCCATGATGAACCATTTCCACAAAGTGACGGTCAATACTACCAACCACCTGGGTTCAAGGAGCCGATTTTCCCAATTTCCTGACCAGGATCCAGGAACGGGAAAGCAAAAAAAATCATGAAAACGGGTGTGAATTCCTGCCCGGAAACCCTACTTTAGACTTAATCAAAAACAGGAGAATAAAATTCTGTAGATAAAGAAGTCCTGATTGTAAAAAAGAATTTGATCTTACTGTCTTTTAATTGACTTTTTGCTTTTTTGTAAGTGTACATAGTACTGCTTTAGCATGCTCACAAATGTAAGGAAATTGTACAAACTACATACAGTATCTCTAAAATGTTTGTTTGATAGAAATGGGGAGCTAAGCTCTCTTACGAACAGATCTTAGAAGCAAATAATGTCAAAGAAGGAAGCTTTCTCTGTAGGTATGAATGTCACTGGGTTTTCTTCAAATATTGCTTCTTTAGATATTTCTTTTTATTTTACATATTTTAGTATTTATGTTATTATACAACAGATATTTCAATATCTCCTGGCCAAAAAAACAAAAAAAACAAAAAACAAAAAACAAATTCCCTGAGTTTAACATTTAAAAAAAAAAAAAAAAATGAAGCTGAAGTTGATTTTGCTCTTGAGGGTTTATAACGAGGGAGGAGGGGATTGTAGCATTAAAAAAAAATACAAACAATAATGTAATTATGTTGTGCTCATAGTAAAATTAACTGTTCCTCTTTTCTTTGAGTTTTCCATGATAAGAATTGATACTTAGTATTTTTGTGGGTTTAGTTGTCATGATTTGATAAGATAGAATACAGCTTTTATAGCCTATTAGATCCTCTGGTACTTATTCAAGTGAGGCAAGCCAAGGGGCTGTCATTCGGTTTTTCATTTTTGCTGGGATTTTCTCTATCATTTGGTTACTATTCTAACCTTGAACATTTAAGATTCTACTTAGGGCCGTTCTGAATATGTGAAAAAGGTCACTCAAAAATTTTAAGTATATATTGTATTCATTTTTAAAAAATCAGTAACTTCTCACAAAATTTAGAAACTTGAAAACAGCAACAATTCTCAGTCTAAAATGTTATCCCTTCAAATAGATACATTTTCCTTTCTGTATTCCTCTCCAAGAGAATCTTTCTCTCTTTATAATAAAGTGAACGCTCACCAAATTTAACAACCACAAGGAAATGGAATAGGGTGGAGGAAGCAGGAGAAAGTCGATGATTGGAGAAAAATGGTGAGGGAGCATAATGTATTAAGGACTTCCGTAGTTTTGAGGGGGATGGTTCATGTACTTCATTTATTTTTTTAGTTGAGGGATGTTGAAGACAAATTTGTACAAAAGAGTTGTTTTTTTTTGTTGTTGTTGTTGTTGTTTTTTAAGTTATTCTTCCCTTTTTTCTTCTCTTTCCTCCTACTTAGATAATAATGCCTCTGCTCTTGTACCTCTGTGCCCCACATCAGTCCTACCTATAACCCACACAAGTAATTGTCACCCTTGGTAAATTTATGAACTAAAATAAGACTAATATCGTCTTTTAAAAACTTCCTTGTCCTGTTTTCTGAAACTTTCAAAGTCAAAGAAACTATTATGTACATTCCGGCATTAAGCAATCAGAACTATTTAGGCTTATAATCACTGATTGACGTCTAAGCTATACTATTTTTTATTTGTAATATTTATATAAATTATATTTTAATTATTTATATTTAGTGATTATATATTATATGTATAGTTATATTAAATTTATTCTTGTATTTAAAGTAGCATATTTCTCTAGAAATACAGGAATGAAAATTCTTCCCTTGCCTTTCCTCAGGCCATCTGTTTCTGCTGTCACATACAGATTATTATCTAATCATCCCCATGAAATAACTTGAAGCTCTATGAAACTTGGCATATGCCTCATATTGCCTTAGCATCTTCTTTACAAAAAAAAAATAAAAACAAATTAAGCATAAGTGATGCAAAATAGCTGAATAGTTGCATTATTCTTAGCTTGGTGCAAAGTTTTGTTCATTTTTTGTTTTGAATTTTACAGGATCTTACCAATATAACGTCCCAGAATCATTGCCAATGGCCTCTGTTGTGGCCAGAATTAAAGCTGTCGATGCAGATATAGGAGCTAATGCTGAAATGGAATACAAAATTGTGGATGGTGATGGATTAGGGGTTTTCAAGATTTCTGTTGACAGAGACACACAGGAAGGAATCATTACTATACAGAAGGTAATATTTATTTTTATTTTTATTTTCTTTGACGATAATATCACAGAGATGACTCTGTTGAGAAGCCATGTCTGCTTTGATGGAAGAATGAATTAGACAAACTGAATAGCCATATATGGAATCATCGTTATTTTACTTTTAGGAAACAAAGCTGTGCTTTTCTCTTTGGGTGTCAGAAGCTTAGGGAATCCTGAATGATTTGTGTAATCACACCTTATTGATTCTGTTCTCTGAGTAAACCCACCACACTTACCTATAGTTGTATAACATTAAGGCACATTGGGAAATGTGCTGTTTTTAGTGACGTACTTGGAGAGATAATTATCCTTCTTTGTTGACTTTTCCAGTAATGAAACCCTAAAATCAACCAAAAGCTTTTATAAGCAAACTAGACAAGCACTCTACATACAAGAAAATAATCAAACTAAACTGGAAATAGAAACCAAAATGCTGAAAACTTGCTACATTACCAATTTTTCTTTTTTAAGATTTATACTAATTGAAGTGCTTGAAAAATTCATACAGAGGATGGAAAGTTGTGAAGCCTATCAGAATTCCTTCTGTGTAAGTGCGAAGGAGATAGAAAATCGTTCTCATCCAAACTAAAGACTGTTTGCCATGTTGTGTTTCAATTAGTTCCCAACACTGATTCGATGTGGGGGGAATGGAGCATTTCACTCCCACTCCTCTGGATAGACATGATCTTTGACACGTGTTAAATTTGAAAAAGTATCAAAAGGAATTATTCCAGAATATATTCTTATTTCAAATTTTTGAAACTTCAAAAATTAAAATATTTATGAAAATCCCTACCTCCAAAATGCTGGGATTTTATGCCAGTCTGACTATCCCGGTATATAACTCTGTAATTAACTCTCCTCAATAATTAACATACATAAATAAAAAGTTCTCTTTCAGTTGTTATAGGAAAACATATGTTTGATTTCAGGCCAATGGGCAAAACATTTCTGCAATTATTTCCAGTGGACAGCTGCTGTTTAGCTCAGCTGGTGACAATCTGTGTAAAAAAGCTACAATAACTATGATTGGCCAACTGTTGGTAAAATATTTTGTTTTGTTGTCTAAAATAAAAGGAACACAATACAGTATACTGCTACTCAAATTTTTCAGAGACTCATATGAAATCAATCTGTTCATATTCAGAATTTTTAAATATATATGGAAAGTATATAGACACAGACAATAATTTAGTGGTTGCCAGAGGGTAAGGGGTGCGGGGGGTGGGGGGTGGGAGATGAGGGTAAGGGGGATCGAATATATGGTGATGGAAGGAGAACTGACTCTGGGTGAGGAACACACAATGGGATTTATAGATGATGTAATACAGAATTGTACACCTGAAATCTATGTAATTTTACTAACAATTGTCACCCCAATAAATTTAATAAAATAAAATTGAAAAAAAAAAAAAAAGAAAGTATTGTTGAAGAGCACCTACATATATTTCATATATTATAATGAGGTACCATAAATAGTAAACACATATGTAGGTATGTATATATGTATACATATAAATAATATGAGATATTTAATTCAATATTAGAAAAAATATTGTCAATTCCTTAATATTATATGTAGTTGTTTTATAGAATTACTTGTTTAAAAGAAAGCTATAAAAAAACTGGATAAAAATACATTTAATCTCAAAGCATAAAACTCATGAAAAAATTATGAGGTGAAAATTAATTGCAATTTACAATAATATAAAGATAACATAAATAATTGTCATTACTGTTATAGGTAATGTGCAGTATCTGTTAGGCTTTATTTTGAGTAATATAAGGGCTTTATCTTACTTGATTTTCTCAACAATCTCATCAAGATATTATTAGTGCAGCAAAAATATGAAAATATTATAAAATGTTCAACAAAAGAGGAAAAGGTTAAGTGATTTTTGATATTGCCATATTATGGAATCTTGTACATCATCACAATGATGTGACATTTCCTTAGCATATTAAATATGCGTAATTTGGGAAATAGTTATAAAAACATTATGTGTAAAAGCAGTATCCAAAATTTTATAAACCCTATTTTAAATTTATGAAAATTGTATATTTACATAGAATAAAACATAAAATAAATTGCATTTACATCAAATATTTCATTGCACTAAAAAATGTGAAAATGTTAACAGTAATTGTTTTGGAGGTTATCTTTACTATTTTTATATCCATTAGTTATTTTTTATAGCTACAATGTTATTAGATGAATGAAAACATTATTAAAAGGCCAAACCAAAAAGTATCTCATTAGCAGCACTTTATAATTTACTTTGAATATTGTTGTGAATGAAAACTCTTGTCAAAATGCCGAAATAAGTCACAGAGATGTCAGTTAGTGGATTCAAATTTAGTGTATTGTTGAAGCTCTCTCGGGTATTAAAAAAAAAAAAAAGAAATCATTCTCTATCTAATAAATTAAGATAAAAAAATTCTGAGTCTTTTAAACACTTAGATTAATGGATTTTTAATTTTTGATACTAGAGATTTGTACCCCTGCACGGCAACCCGAGTTATGTTTTGCACCTAATAAGTACTTAATAATTGGTAAAGATTTATCAATTAGTCATTATATGAGAAGTTAACAAAGTACTTTAATAATTTCTTATGCTAAATATAAGACCAAAATTGTGTTATTTTCAGTTTAAATTCCTGGCAACTAAAAGTAAACTTTATTTTCTCCTGCCACTTCTAATACATGAATGCTGTTTAATTTTTGTTGTTTCTCCTCTTGTACCTGTTTCCTTCCATAATGTCAGTGATTGTTTTGGAATAATTAAGCACACTCAGGGTACAGGAGAACCTTGAGAAACAATGATGGGGGGGAGTTTCACAGTTTTATTGCTGTGACATAAGTAACCAGTAAGTAATTGGAGAATTAATAAAGCAAATTATGTTCCTTCTGAACTTGGGTAAAGTGTAGAACTGAGTTGCCCATCTAGCTATGATGGGTAGAAAAATCACATTTAAGTTACATGCAGGACTTTTAAAGAAATCCCTTGAAAGTCCAGCTATGAAGTGCTAACTGGATTTTTATGTATCATTTTGAGTCTGGTAAAATATTCTATGTATACAAAAAATAATTTAGACTAAGAAGTGAGTAATGGTTTATTACTTTTAACATGGTTGCTTACGTTTGCTCTAACATTGCCAATATGGAAGATTGATCTGATGTTTAAGTTTTATCTTCATGTGGATGTATATCTATCGTATTGGGGCAGAACCAGTAGATTTGGAAAGCAAAATACTCTACAGCAACAGATTAACGTGAGCCTAAGCAGTATAGTTCTGCAAAGTTTAACAATTATTAACTCATTATAATACAATGCATGAATATTAGGACAGGTTATCTGAAACTCTGCTAATTGAAAAAGGTAAAGTTTAAACAAACCTATGGTGTTTATAATATACAGATAATACCTACATAGAAATAAATGGAAATAAAAATCTCACAGTTTTCTTCATGCTAAAATTCTTTAGTGTTAGCATATGTTGCTTTACACTTTCTTCTTACCCTCCTTCTCCACACAAATTTGAGTAAATAATAGACACTGGAGTAATTACCTGGTTATACATCAGCCTAATTTTCATTTCCAGAATCCACCCCAAACTCATTTTGAAAAATTATTATTTTTCATGGTCTGCTAATATATTCGAGTGTCTAACCAATACAACTCAGAATTCTTAGTGATATTTAAATAAACAAATATAAATAAGTGGTTTCTGTAAGAGTTGATTAAAAATAGTGGAAATGATATATTTACTTTTCTCTGAATTTCAAGCTTACTGATTATGGAATTTTTTCACTTGAAAAATGTATGGCATAGACTCATTAGTTTTTAGATGAAAAACTATTAATCCCTAATTTTCTCATTTTCAAGAAGTCTTTCATTAATTTATTCAAAATGTGACTCACATTTTATGTGCAGCTAGTACGTCTGGCACTGTACTCAGGTCTTGTGTGTACCCCGGGCTTGTTCTCTTTAAACACCTTAAATAAGGCTCATAGTCCAGCTTCTCACATGGACGTCAGGGAACTATTGGACTCCTAGAACTATTTAAATTGGTATTTGCCTGCTATGTATCCCACCATTCCTCAGTTCCATCCAGAGATCGAGGGTAGACGCTGAGCTACTTTTTGTGCCTGGAAACAAGATAAATTTTCTTCTAGCTGCTCAGACATCCTGTTTTCCTGTAGAAGTCCCCTGTGCTCTGCAACTTTGCCCACTTACTCTCACTCATCTTTCAAGTCTGGAAAATTGCTCCTGGACTTCCTTATTGAAACCAAATAGGTAAACAGGAGGAGTGAAATTATAGGAACTGTTTGTCTTGTTCAAGGAAGAGAGAGAGAGAGAGAAAGAGAGAGAGTTTCCTTTCAATGATAGGAGCTGGTCTAATAAAATATAATGAAGTTGTCTCAGTTCCACAAACACTGTGGCTTTTTCATGGACTTAGCTGTGCCCATGAGGATTTGGGTAAATACCCAAGGCTCTGTCAAAGTATCCAGAAGAGCTCAGGCCCCATCTGCCAGTCAAGTGGTCTGCCCCAGCTAGTCTCTCAAGGATTTGAACATGGCCCGAGAAAGGAGTTGAATAATGGACCATAACAGTCTTCCCCAGATAGGGGAAGGGGAACTTTCTCACAGAGATAACCACCTGTGCAAAGATTCCGCATGTGAGACAGCATGTTGAGTTCAGAGAATTAGAACCAGAACAATTTTACTGGAGTGTAATGTGGAAGGGGATGTTGGAACCAGATGAAGCAATGTAAGTGACAGGGCTTCTTCATACCTTCCTGCCTCCTTTGCAAGTCCACTCCCTATTAGTAAATAGGAATGTATGTATCCAATAATTTGCAAATAAGAATGGACTACAAATAGTAATAATGAAATGATATTTTAGGTACAGCTACAATAAAATGTATACTGTGGAATAGAAAATTATAATATTTTCTAATTTCTCATGAACCTCATTATTGGAATTATCTGTGATAATTCTAATTCATTTCAAGCATTTCTCTTTTCAACGGGCTGTATTATAATGAGTACCAATATTTATTTAAAATGTTACTTTCCTGGTCATAGTCAAACAGTGCACCTCTTATTACTATCATTATTGTTAAGTTTAAAGCCTTGAAGTCATTTCTAGTTTCTTTTCTTGACCCTTGTGATCCATAACATCCTTGGCTATATATTTTGTTGTTGTTCTCTTCTCTTAGGCATTATCCTACGTTTAGCTCTCATTGGTTCACTCCCAAACTATTATTTTAATAGCTCCTGAGCTCACAGCCTGCTTCTAGCTCCTCAGTTCTTAAATCCATCCTTTTAAATTTCTGTTCAAAACTCAATGTCATTTTATTTTTCTCATTTTAACTAGTTTGAAAATCACCTACCTTATACCAAGGGAACAAGAGAGAGTGATAACACAGCAAATTGAAAGAAAGTGGTGAAAGAATCACTACTGAGGTTACATAACTTAGAAATTCTCACTGAATTCATTGAAGAATTATTAAAATTAAGGAGCGCTTTCAATAATGAGAGCTACAAAAGTAAATTAAAAATTAATAGCTTCATGCTAGCTCATGAGAGCAATAATATGAGCTTCTGACCTTCAGTGCAGCCATGGGTTTCAGCTTCCTAGGAGTTGTGTGTGGAATCTCCATCCCTCTGTGTACATCCCTAAAATGCTGCCCCAAGTCCAAGTGCTTTTCCATCATGAAGCCTACAGTATCTCCCGTCTCCATTTCAGAAGTGTCTTTGCTTACATTTTTTAAACTAATATCTCCTTGGAGTGGTTTTTCTCAGAATGAAGGACGTCTGTCCCTAAAATTTTCTAATTCTCTGTCAGAGCTAACAACTGCTTTTGGTCCTCAAGGACCGGATTTTGATTTTCAGTTCTGCTTATCAAGATGTCAGTGAAATTGGGGTCCACATTCCATCCCCAGTAAAACATTTTCATAGACCCCTCACAGCACGTGGAGTCTGCAAAATCATGTGTGAGTCCCCTAAATTCAGTGTCCTTTCTCTGCCACCGAGTAGTGGAATCATCTGTGAAACTGAGAATGGATTTCTGAATCCGAGTCACAAGAGCATTCTGACTAAAAACAAGAAAATCCAAAAGACAGATGAGGCCTTCTTCCATTGTTCTCAGAACATTTTAAAGTTTTCACTGCGATAAACAATAGGAAGCAATGGGCAGTCCACAAAATGTGCACCGTTTGTTGATAGGCTTTGCAGTCTCTCCTCACTCTATGAAAACATTTACAATCAGGCAATGCGCGGATGTTCACAAGATTTTTGTTGACGACACAAATGTATATGTTCTGATGATTCCAAATGTCTCTAAATAATACTTCACATTAGGATAATAGAGTTCCAGTGTCCATTTAGATAAAGTGATTTCTATTGAAATTAGGTTATTTTGTACCTGTGAACCATGCTTGATTATCATATGAACTTATTTTTACTCTACAGCCTAATAGAACTTGAAACCTCTGCTTTTTTGTAAACAATGCACCATCATGGTTACAATGAGATTTATTCCAGTTTGAGAAAATTATGATGATGTTTTGAAACATTCAACATATGCCATACTTGGCATAGGGTAAACTTAGGAAGAGAGAGAGAAGAACATAAAAACAATCTTTTAAAAAAAAATATGTTAGAAAAAATAAGTATAGAATTATGAAAGATTACCTTTAGTCATGTTATTAATAGTCCAATGTTTCATATAGAAAATGTTTATTAATATGATCAAATGGAGACTCCACAAGGCTAACGATTGGTGTAGGTGTTGTCACAAAATTTTATTTTTTATAATTGAATTCCCCTTTCCATATCTTAAGAATAAAGAAGATTATATAGTTTGAATATTTAAAAAAACAATGACATAACTTTTGTTTTAAACAGTTAAAGCCCTGTGAAAGCTCCTGTATGGCCATTTCTGAATGATTCGATGATATCCTTTATCACCAGTTACAAAGGACTTTCAAATTCACAATGTATAAACATAAATATGATCTCATATGAGTGAAAACTATTTCTTTCCACATAGAGTTCTTTCTTTTTACATTTCTGTGTCATAATTTTCACTATAGGAACTTTAGTCTTATTTTTCCTTTAGGATATAGCAATCCTTCCTCCAATGCACCTCTGTTTTCAATATAAGACCTCAGTGGGGATTAAGTGTGGAATTTTTCTTCTGTAAAATACTATAGAGTTACAGCACAGTACAAAAAAAGAAAAAATGAGCATTTTCAAGAGGCATTTCCTATGAAATATAAGTACACATCCAGTCTCTGCCGGTGCCTGGCTTGACTGGTGGCTCATGTTTTCACTCTATCAAATAACATGTTTACGTTTTGATAGGCCAGTTCTGCTGTAGTATATTCATCATTTCCTCAGACCCATCCCCTTCAAACAGGTTTAATGCAGTCAAAACCATCCAATCATAGAGCCTTGTGTAGGGTTTCATAACATGGCTGACCTCCATTCACTGCAGGGGAGGAAGGTAGAATACCCAGTGTCCTGTGAACCTTCGGCTCAGCGGCACAGATTCCTAAGCTCTGGCGTTTCCTATCTTGTTATTGAAATGTGTCTGTTGCCTACTACTTGCAGTAACGAGGGGCTGATTCCCAGAGTCAAGTATGTATTTCAGTATTTCACAAAAATGCTGCTGATATGTATGTGGTGGAGGAAAATCAAAACAACACTTTCAATTTATTTTTCTCCTTTTCATTACCTTTTTCATTCAAATAATTTATTCAGTTAATTCTGAGGCTGTGGATGCACATTTCTCAAAATGGAGCAGATACTTCTCTCATTTGACCTTGAACAGGCATGGTATGTTTTGGATTATTTTAGTCTTAAAGGCTGGATAAGATTAATACAGTAACTGTAATTTGGTGAACCTCTGAATTTCAGATCATATTTTCCAATTTATTCAACCCATGGTTACTGTGTAATATATAAGTAGATCCTAACATCATTTTAATCATTTTGCACATGTGTGCATGTATATAGACTGTCATCTGCTTATTACGATATAAACTTACCTGTGTTTGAATAGTCCAGACTCTACATCTAGAGATAGATGTAGAGTCTTAAAAGGAAAATAAGAAATCAAGACTCTGAAGAAAGTTGACAATGATGCAAATGTCAATATATGACAGACATGATCAAAGAGACTAACCCTGTCTGCTTAGGAATATTTTCTGTGTTCTTTGATTTCAACAGTTATCAGGGCATTGTTCTCAAAATATGTGTATGTCCATGATATTTTCCCATGAGTCCACTGTGAATTTTATCTTACATTTTTGCTTAGTACAATTCACAGATAATGTAAAAGTGTCCTTACTTCTGTCTTTTCCCATGGTGTGTTGTTTTCTTAGTTTCAATGAGTCACATTCCAAGAAAGAAATATTTCATAAATAGATAAGAGTGTATAAAGTTGGAGAGAGAATTGAAGGACAATTCTAATGTTTCTAGTATGAGTAATTTGGTGAATAATTGTGTTGTCCCTTCAGCATGGGTGGTTTGGAATATGTTACATCTTGAGGTACCTGTGATATCCGGGTAAATATATGTCTAGGAGGTTATGAATAAAAGAGAAAGCAAGACATTCATTAACGAGATTTGGGTAAGAATGTGTGTGGCTCATGTAGACATTCTGTGTTCAGGCTAAAATAATATATCATGGCAGTACGTGTGTCAGTGATAGCAGCTCTCAGTTTCTCTCTCTCTCTTGAATCTCACCATTCCAATATGGACTTGGTTTCCACGTCAGTTTTACAGAGCTTATCCCACTTCTTTCAGCATCATCCTGGGTTTAATGATTACTACTCTTTTTGGTTGTAGATCATCAGATTCCTACTTCCGGTTCATCCTTATTTTTGCTTAGTCTGTGAGAACACAGACATGAGAGTCACACTATCTGTGTGATTGTGGCGAGAAACTCAGCCTCTCCTTGAGTCAGTTTCCAAATTTGTCAAAAAGATCTGTTAAAAGCTATATTACATATTATAGGTGGTTTGAGCATCAATGAGCATGAGCAATTAAGTTAATATTGTAGAACTCTTAGAACAATAACCCAAACATGGTAAGGACTGAAAAATGCATATTAATGGGAAATACATTTAGCAGTTTACGGTGCTAATAAGTTCAACTAACAACCTGAAATATATATGCATTCAGTTGGTGATCTTAGATGTTTTTTAAAAATTGTTACAAAAATGAGATATGATACTTGCTTGAATTGCCTTTTTAAAATGTTCAGGGCTCATTATATCTAGATTAAAATGTTAATTTAAGTACTCATTGAAGTCAGAGGACACTTCTATAGCTAGATGATGGAAATCCTGATATGTATATCCCTATTTTATTCCTAATACCTTGATGTAATTTGATGTTTTAGGCTTAAACATTCTTGCAATTATTCATAATACCTTTGTCAGAGTCCTAATTTACCTACAGAGCACCAGATACTTTCTATGTAGTAGTAATAGGCTGTTAGCAAAACACGAATATTTATATCAAGCACCCGATAAGCAGCTGTTTCAAAATATAATTTTTAAAGCTAAAATAATGGCTCTCTAAGAAATATGAAATGCACATGGAGACACCCAGTAATCTTTTTTTGTTTGTTTAAATTTGCCTACACTTATTTCGCTATTTTTCAAATGAGTTGTTTGTCCTTAGGTTTGTTTGTTTTCCTTTCTTCATTTAGCAATCAGTGAATCCCTGTTACGTCCAGGACAGTTGTTACTAATGGAGAGATGTAAGTTTAATACATTTTGGCTCCTGTCACAGATCTCAAAGTCTAGCACAGAGAGGCAGGTATTAGGGGTCCCCCTGCACACACAGAGCTGACAAGACCTTGAGAGCTCTTCTCTCTCTTAACCCACAGACCTCTATGAGGACATCCACGTGGAGTAACCACATCTGGACTTCTGTGTATATAACATTGGGAACATAGCTTTCCCTTATCTTCTCCATAACAAATAACTTACTGACTAAATCTGGATGTAGGGTTCGTGATTCACAAAAATTTCAAGACACGTACAAGTTTCATATAGCTGCTAAAATCACTTGCAACTGTCAAAGCAAAAATCACATTGGACACAGTTAAGCAGGTAAGACAGAGTTCAAGGATATTGCAGTAGAGGCGCAAGACCCGAATACCTGCCACCTGAACTCAACTTGTTCTTAAAGAATTTTAAGAGCTGGGAGGTGGCTTGGGCTGTGGATCATAGCTCATCTGTGTTTGCAAATTGCCTTTAGCCAAAGGAAAAGCAAATGTTGTATCTTCCTGACAGGAGGTAGTGTGACACCTGGGGGCGCCTGCTGAAGGTTGGCTCCTCCCTCCCATCACAACAGCTGGCCCCTAGCACCTCTGTCTTTCTGGATGACATTTCAGAGCAGCAGCTCCCCGTTCCCGGAGGAAGACATTTCTGGGCTATGAAATGGCAAGAGGCTTTTTAAAACATTTGCATCTGACATGGGCAGAACCTGGGTTTACAATACCAGGTTTCTAAAGTATTGGCTCTAAGAAAAGTGAGGCCACGGGCCTAGAATCGAGGAGAAGCCTGTCTAAATTGAGTCAAGCTGAGGGAAATGTTTGGCTTTCTTGGGCACAACCCAGGGAAGGGGGATAATAAAGGCAAGACTGCAGCTGTGACTAATAGAGTTGTGTTCTACCTTTGAAAGTACTTGTGGGTACCTTGAGAACATTTTTGTATTTAAATGTACGAAATTATTCTTGCCGAGATACCTTTTTAAAGGTTGTAGATGAGTTCTAAGGTTCTGGGTAGTAGATTTATTTAGAGTAAAATAATCATAAAGGGAAAGTTAGGACTGAGGGTGTGGGGGCAGAGTCCCAGAGAGCAGTTTCCAGGCTCTCGGCCTCACGTGGAAAGGTGTTGGCTCGGGTAGCAGATGGCCATCAGCTGTGGCTAGTTGGCCTTCAGCTGTTACCGGTTAGCCATTAACCACTGATATAACTGCCGTGGCTATGCTAAGGGGTTGGTTTGTTGGCAGAGAAGTGGACGGCATGTTGCGGATAGTGTGGCTCCTGCTCCCTGTGTCTCCAACCAGCCGCCAGCGAGACGATAGTGGTATGACTCCCCTGTCTGTGGCTCCGTGGGTGTTCCTTTTGGCTTCACCATATCCTGCGTTCTGGTGTGGGGAGCGGGAGCAGAGACCCCCGCATGACAGAGGGCTATTTTTTTTTTTTTTTTCTGTTTGGATAGACTCATTTAAGCCCATTTACTTAGGAAAAAAGATTTGTATTGATTTCATTAAGAAGATGGAGGATACTGAAAGCAACCAAATGTGCTTTGATTCAAAAGACAGGTGGCATCTCCAGTGAAAGAAATGTTTTAAAGATGACAAACAATCTTAGTGCTTTCATACAAAATGAACATAAAGCATAAGACAGATTTAGACAGCACACATGTACGTGCATGTACACACACACGCACACACACACACATGCCTCATGGAAGCATGCCATGATTAGAAGAACAGAATGAAAAAATTTCCAGAAGGATTTCATTTGGATGCATTGCTGAAACATCAACAACAGCATTGGTCGAAAGTGCAAAATCTAGAAGTCACTGAGTTTACTGTCAGCATCTGTGGCTACAGACCAGAGCCGAGCAATAGGGAGAAAAAAATGCAGTGCAATGATTTTATTAAATGAATTCAAAAGTATATTTTAACTTAGTTTTTACTATTGAAAAGATTCTTTAAATGTCGGGGACTTATTGAAACCCCACTATTTGTGAGTTATTACTTTATTTTACATTAAAGAGATAAATATTATAAAGCGACTTTGCCAATGATACAGGCCTAGGTGTCATGGGGGAACCGGAGAAAAAGACACTTCGCTTTCCTGTTGAGTTGTTCGTCATCTAGCAGGAAATAGTGTAATAGTAAGACAGTTAATACTGCTACAGTGATTACTTGGTGTCAGTCACTGCTCCCAGGTGCTTTAAATTTGTAAACAGATTACAGTAACCCTGTAAGGTTGGTGAGGTAGGTAGGTATCTAAATGAGATAATTCCACATAGTATGAAGCCCTGATGGCTCTCAGTGCCTAAGGGACACCTGCTTGTTAGAGCAGAAAGGGCATGTGTGGGGGACAGATGTGGCCTGAGTTCACGTAGAATGTCTACCCCTAGTACGCATATCATTGTGGGCTTCCACTGGAACTCTTTGCTGTTTAGATTTTGCATTAATTAGTAATACCAACCTTGCATCTTTTTAATGCACGTAAAGATGTGTGTAAACTCTTTGTTTGTAGATAGCTCTCAACATAAAGACGTTTTATTGCTAGTTATGTAAGGGGATTAAGGGGACACTTGTAAAGATGGTAATAGTTGGTCTTGGAAGAGTTCAGTAAAACATGGCAGGAAAAGTTAGAAAGGAGCAGCGGGTTATAGAAAGTGTCCTGTTTATAGTGAAGAGTTCATTTTAATTGTAAAAAGGGTGAGAGGACAAGGGATGAGCATCCAGTCTGTAAAAATAAGCTTATTTATTTTGGGTTCTTTAGATCAGAGATTGACAAACAGCAGCCTGCCTGTTTTTGTACCGCTGAAGAGCTAAGGGTGGTTTTACATTTATAAATGATTGAAAAAAATTGAAAGAAGAATGTTGTGTGCATGATACGTGAATTCAAATTTCAGTGCCTGTAAATGAAATGTGATTGGCACATGGCTACAGGGGTTCATTTCCATGTAGGAGAGAATGTGTAGCCTGCAAAGCCGAATGATTTACTGTCCGGTCCTTCCAGGAAAAGGTCGCCAACCCCTGCCTTAATTACAGTGTTTAGTATTGTTTAATCCTACATTTTTATCATCCCTTGATGGCAAAAACTTGAAACAATCCTATTTTATAGTTTGGGAAAGACTATAGCAAACAAGCTGCTTGTCTCTTTCACTGTCTCTGACAGAGATGCCACTTGACAAATGAAAGAGCAGCTTCTAGACCCCCCAGAATGGCTCTGTGGGATCACTCACGTCTGATACCCAGTTCTTGTGAATCCTGCATATCGCTTGCTATTGTGGGTGACAGTGCGAACAGTGTTTTGGTTACATTTCCAATTACACATATAGTCTCCAGTGATATGTGGGTTCAAATATTGAATGGGACCTGTTTAGACATTACCTATATCTCCTGCCCTTTCCTTTTCCTTCGTTTTTCCTCAGTTGTCATTTTAACTTTTCTTCCCCAAGTATAGCCATGCTCATTAAATCTAATGGTTATGAAATGTCTTATGTAAAAATCAATAAGAAAGAGAAACAGGAATTAAAATTTTATTGCAAAAGCCTTTTCTTCAATTAGTTTAACAATCCTATCCATCACACCACACCCCTCTTTGAAAACTTAGATGCCTGGCTTATTCTGATTTGCTCTGGCAATCATTTCATGCAGCAATTCTTTTTGTCTGTAATTTTGATTCATAGCCTTTCATAGGAATTCTTTTATTGCTCTATTTTCATAATAGCTTTTAGGCAGCCAATCATAATGCATGATACTGTGTTTCTTTAGGACTTAGTGGCATCCAGATGTCTGTACCTCATGTTGTTGCCTTTTAGACACATAAAAAAAAGGCAGGTTGCTATAAAATAATTGTACTCATTTGTTCAGTAAACTTTAAATTATTCATAAGTCAGTCAAATTTCTACTTGAATTCGGAAATACTTGGTATCCCTTTTGGGTAAAGCTGAATCACTGTCTTAAAAGTTGTGGTGGTTTCCAATTGTTTTAAAAGGAGATGGTGAACAGGATATTTTTTAAAAACACGGTCTGTCATTCATGGACATAATATATGAAAGTAAGGTTTCTCTCATAATTTGTCAGTTTTATAAGTAATACAAGAACACACGCAAGCTATTTGTATGTTTAGAGTTTCTAAGTAAATGTATTAATATTTAGATAAGTAAGAATGCTTTGGTTTATTCTTAGCAGCACCCAAATTAAATTTTGGATTTATATGTATAGGCCCAAGAAAATTGTAATGACGAGGTCAGGTTTCTTACAAGAGGATTTGCTTCACGTACCAGATGAGCCTTTTAAAAATAACACCTGCCTTTGCCTCAACCTGGATCTGCTCAATCAAAATCTTAGAAGGAGCCAGGCATGTGTTAGAAAGTACCACTGAGTGGTTCTGACTCTCACCTCTGGCTGAGAACCATTGGGATAGATATATTTTTAGGTAACAGACAAAAGAAAACGGAAACGGTAGCCTTATTAAAAAAGCACTGAATTTGTTATTAGGTTGGTACAAAAGTAATTGCGGTTTTTGTAATTTTTAACCTTCGAAACCGCAATTACTTTTGTACCGATCTAATAATAAGGTGTTATTTAGGGTGCTGTGGGGACAGAACCCCAAAAAGCAGTTTCCAGGCTCTCGGCCTCACATGGAAGACTGCTGGCTCAGGTAGTAAATGGCCATCAACTGTGATTGGATGGCCATCAGCTGTGGCTAGTTGGCCGTCAGCTGTAACCATTGAGCCATTGGCCACTAATATAAGTGCTGTGGCTACGCTAGCAGAAAGAAAGAAAAAAATGGGGGCTAGCAAGAAGATGGTGGCTGAGCCTGCAAGTGGAGCAGTGAGGGTTGCGAACAGTGTGGCTCCTGCTTCCTGTGTCTCCAACCCAGCCGCCAGCGAGAATATAGTGGTGTGACTCCCCTACCTATGGCTCCGTGGGTGTTCCTTTTTGGCCTCACTGTATCCTGTGTTCTAGTGTGGGGAGCAGGAGCAGAGACCCCGCAGGCCGCCCTGCATGACAGGTGCTGTCTACCAGGTGCCCCAACATTTTCATGTGAAACCTCAGATAAGAATTAAACATTTTCCCACAGTAATTCTATAAAGTTTTCTGTGGTTAAGAAAAACGGTACATTTGACTTTTTTTTCCCCACCTCCCACTTCAGCCATCAGTTTTACAGCTCTTGTGGCCTGGAGAGCTGCTTTCTAGTTTTTTCTAATTAATGAAGAATTTTTTGACCCCTTTCTATGTACCAAATTCATAATAGGCACAGAGAATGCTAGTGATGAACTATACAGTCTGGAGCTTACAATCTACATGATGAGACAGATGTTAAGCCATTAAGTATTTCAGTAAGTGTGTCCTGGTCTTGATATTGAGACTGATATACAAACTGATTTTGAGTATTGATTTATATACTTTCTCCTCGGTATTAACCAGACATGAGCCATGTTATCTTTTTATGTAATATTTATGTGCAAACATATGCACACACATATCACACGTACAGTGTATATTTTTTATTTTTTATATATGTACATGAGTATATGCATGTATGTGTTATATTTTATATAAGTAGTGTATGTATCCTACAGGTTGTATATGTTGCATATATGCAACATGTATGTTGCATGTATGTGTGTTTGTGTACATATATCCTATTTCATATTTGCATAACTACATTCTTTTATTTATTTTGAGATGGACTATATCCATAACTACAGGTGTGCACACACATGCTCATAGACATGGGTTGATGTGGGTTACAATTCTCAACATTACCTGTCAGCCCATTTTTCTTCATGCTTTTTAATTAAATACTGACAATTACTGAAGTTATGCTTTGTATCTGATAGTATTTCTGTCAATTTCTTTTTAAAATTTTTGTTTTACATCTTTAACTGTAAAGACTATTTGGGGGCACTATTTCAGTCGTGAAATAGATTGAAAATCGCAAAAAATTGTGACTGTACCCTTTGAAAAAAGAGAAGCACGTTATTCTAACAAAAACTTCACTGTGTGTGTGTGTGTGTGTGTGTGTGTGTGTGTGTGTGTATTTTTTTAAGCTACCCTGCTCTTTGACTCGGGTCAGTATTTTTGAGGACAGCGTTAGCATGTTCATTCTCTTGAAAAGTTACAGAACAGAGACTCTGGAATGTAGCTGACAACCACCTAAAACAACTAAGGAGAGGGTTCCTGTGTACTGACAGAGGAATAGCAGGGGAGCGACAGTGGGGGCTTCAGTGAGGAGAGTCCCTGGGTTGTCAGATTGCACAGTGTCACGACGCCCCCGATGGTACTGTGACCACATTTGGAGCATCTGAACCCTCAAGATTGTAACGGAATCCCCCAAATCAATGAAAGTCACCTTTTAAATGAGAAAGTACTTCAGTGGAAAGGTACACTTCTCTTTCTGTTTTTAATGTCCCCCCCCCCCCCGCGGATAGTGCAGTTAAATTACATGGTTGAAGATGATTATAGTGATGTTACTACTGGTAAAGGTTTTAAATTTTACCTGTTGTCTTTCAAATAATATTCTAAAGACCTGCGTTTGCCCATGCGGCGCAGGGCAGCAGAGTGGCTTCAGTTGCTCGAAAGCAGGTACGTTTGGGAGCCAGGGAGGCAGTGAGGGCTCTGCCTGGCATTGTCATTTATTACTTTTGAATGCTGGTGGTGCGTTTTGTGCCCGAGCCCTCCCTAGGCTGATTGACGTTCATAAATGAAAAGGCTGTGCTTTCCTGACCACTTCATTGGTGATTTAATTTTCCTAATCACTATCTTGCAGGACCTGGATTTTGAAGCCAAAACAAGTTACACACTACGGATAGAAGCTGCAAACAAAGACGCGGACCCTCGCTTTCTAAGCTTGGGGCCATTCAGTGACACGACGACTGTGAAGATAATCGTAGAAGATGTGGACGAGCCCCCTGTGTTCTCTGCACCCCTGTACCCCATGGAGGTGTCAGAAGCCACTCAGGTTGGGAACATCATCGGCACTGTGGCAGCTCATGACCCAGATTCTTCCAACAGCCCCGTCAGGTAACAGTGGCTCCCTGCTCTCTCTGTCTCTGATTTTACAACAATGTGCTTTAGTCCTAACGCACGTTTCCACAATATGATGCTTTGGGTTCATGGGAAATCAAATCCAATTTTGTGTACGTATTGAGCCATAGCAGCAAGAGCGAAACAGGACCAGCCCAACTTCACATTTTACTGATTCAACACGTGTCACCTGATTTTCCAAAGCCATTACTATGTAGCAGTATTGTGAGGCATCCATTATTATCCACAAGACATAGCTGGTGTTCTTTTCAACCAATTATCCTGAGCTCTTTCACAGCAAACTGTGTTCAGAGATGAAGTGATGCATGTCCTAGTTATAGGATTATGCATGTGTTAGAAAACTAATTGTATAAATAATTGAAATTAGGGATTCATTTTTAGACTAATCTTTTTTTTTTTCTTCATATTGGTCTATTTGGATAGTATATGTTTACTCGGTTTTTTATTAGTTTCACTTATAAAAATGAAATAATGCCTTATCTAGATAGAAGGATTATTTTAAAATGTCCTTTCAGCAGTCCTGTACAGAGACTAGGCAGATTGTTACAACCAACCAGTCTCTTTAGAACTAAGATAATTTAGTCCTAGAGCATTTCAAAGTATCATACTATTCCATTTCACACTTTTTACCTATAACTTACAGTCTGAAGTCTACATATATGTGCTTGTGTGTGCAAGTGTTTGTGTGTGTACATAGGATAAATTATGTCTTTTTAAGTGAATGTTATGTATAGAACATGCTTGAAGTACATTGTGTTACAGGTCATAATTGGGGTTCATAAGTAAGACTTTTCAATGTGACAGTCTGGATTTTGATTACAAAGTCTATGGAGTATAAAAAAAATCAGTGTTTTATATTCAGATATGTTCAGTTTATAAGCTACCCACAGCCTTTTAGGTTTAACTGATACTTAACAATTCTAAGTGCTTTTGATCTAACTTCTGAGCTATGTCTGGACATTGACTACAATGTGTTATGGAAAAATATCTATAATTTAGACAATGATTATCAGTTCAGAAAAGCTCATAAATTTTATCTCCCTAAAATTATAAGCCCATATATATATATATCTTTATCTATCTATCTATCTATCTATCTATCTATCTATCTATCTATCTACCTATCTCTTCTTTCCTTCTCCTTTGTCTGACATTAATATTATAGCCTAGTAAAGAATGGATATAAAATACACGCAATTCTTATTTCAGAACTGAAGTCATGGTCATTGTTTCCCTATCTATATAAGAAATGCAGGCTACATAGATGGCTGTATTTTAAATGCAGTGATCATAAACCTTTTCTAAGATATAATCTGTGCGTTAGAATATTTGTGAATCATACACATACCAGAGAGAATAAGCCTTCCCCTCCGCCCTGTAATAGCCCAGCCTTCAGTGCGTTAAGCTCAACTCCATCCACTACATCTTCTCAACTGGCACAAATTTGAATGTGGGTTTCGTTCTCGCCTCGCATCGCTTAGTGACGCAGTTGTCTCCTTCCCTCACAAACAATCGACCCAGCACAAGTGTAGGCAGCTACTTAGGATCATCTGACTTCGGCGTCAATCAGGTAATTTCATGGGGAGGAAGAGGGAATGCTGTCCTGAGGTTGGTGCTGTGGAAAAAGAAAGATGCACTAGTAAATATCATAATTCAGTACTTAATGAATGAGAGGATTTAAGGAAATTTTGACTTATTGCATTGATATTTTTATCCTGTTTCTTATGTTTCCTTTACCTATTTCTTTATGCATCATCCTGTTAAAGATTTGCAGAGTAAATATTTCACTTTTTGTAGTATTTTATTTGAATAAAAAAAGTAGTGTATAATAATTTGGGGAAGAAGAGGGAGGAGCTGGCTCAAGCGAGTTAGAAATGGAGTGAGCTCCTGGTATGCTCCCTAAAGCACAGAGCTAGAAAGGGCAAAGGGTGACCTCTGCTGATTTTGGAGGCAAAGACCTCTGTGACCTTCATCAGTGAGAGAAGCTGGCCAGCACCGTATATCTACCTTGTTTTCATTTTCTTAAAACTAATGAAAGTGACCTAAAAGTTCAGGTTAGTACTATTTTGTCTCATTCTCTAACCCCTCAATCTCACAAATAGAGAGAGACAGACTTTGTTCAGAGTGGACGAAAATGTTATTTTGCATGTGAATATTTCTGTTGCTTTTTGTAGAATCAGCTTCTTGACTTACGTTTAATACTTGTATTCTTGAAAACATTTATTCACCTTATACCATTTTGTATAAGGTCAGCAAAGTCATTCACAGCTCACATTTTTCTGGATTTGTCTCTCACATCTTTCTCCTTCCCTATCCATTTATGATATCCTGTAAACCAGTCTCCTCGTTCTGTGGTGTGGTGAGTAGATGTGAACTCCTGTGCCTTCTCTACAAGACTGGTCTCTTCCCAGCACTGCTATTTGCCAAGTGACCTAGGGAATGTCACTTAGCCTGCTAAGTTTCCATATAAACCAGTGAAAAGGAAAAGCAACGCTTATCCCTGCTTTACTCCTGGTTTTATGAGGATTAAATAAGAAAGGGAAAGTAACCGATGCTTTTAAACTGTCAATTATGACTTGTTAGGAAGTAGTATCATTTTACATTGCTATTATTATAAGTAATTGTGTTTTCATGCCATTTTTATTTCAAAGTCAATGCCCTGTTCCCCAAAAATAAGACCTAGCTGGACAATCAGCCGTAATGCGTATTTTGGAGCAAAAAATAATGCAAGACCCAGTCTTACATTATAGTAAAATAAGACCGGGTCTTATATTAATTTTTGCTCCAAATGACGCATTAGAGCTGATTTTCTGGCTAGGTCTTATTTTCAGGGAAACACAGTAATATCAGTAAAAGGAGACATATTTCACAAGTAACTATGCTGGCAACCTATATTGAAGATTATTTTGTATTCACATATGTTCCAATGTATAGAAAATATTATGTAATTTTTCAATGGACATAAATGTGTATTAGCCTTGGGCACTCAAGTAATTACCAAAATGTAAGCCTTTCCACAAATGCCAATGCATAGGTAGACAGTGCAGTCTTTTGCGGTCCTGGGAGGTGTTCTCCAGAATGAGATGGAGCCTGAAGTCTTACAATTGTAAGCTTTGTGATTCTACACATTTAGAAATATTGTACCGAGTTCTTAGAAGAATGGAAAAGCAGTATTTGTTCCACTGTAATTGTTTAAAATTAGGCCACTAGGATTTGAATTGTAAAACAGTATGGGAAGTTGGATAATTAGCCTCTGAATTTATTAACATGCTTTGTAGTAGAATACTGAAACCTAGCATATTTCATTTATATGTGGAATATTTACTGATGTGTGCTGCAAGAGATTAGAATTCTAGCAAGAAATACATTGACTTGCCTCCAGCAATGTAAAATGGAGATCCTCATTCCACATGATCCCGGCCTTGCCTAGCGTTTTAAAATGTTTACCTAATTTTGGAGTTAGCCAAAAGCTATGCATAACTCTTCTCTGTGCATCTGCCCTTTCCTTAAGAAAAGAATGGGACACTGAACACCACCCTCGAGCCTTTGGGCTCCTTAGAGGTGTAGTAGCAATAGGCGGAAAGATTAACCGATCCCAGAGCACAGTAGTGACTGGGCAGAATACAACACCAGGTGAAATGTTATGTCCTTGATCTCGCTTGCCTAGCAGCCAGACAGATGACCTAGCCCACTGTTTCAGGTACACTTTGTTTTCCTCTGTTACCAAATAGAAACTAGAAGCCCAAAGTGGAAATTACGTGATACCCGAGGTTACTTAGCCAGAAAACAAATAAGAGGCCATTTTGAAAGCAAAAGTGGATAATTAAGGATCAGCAGGTTCTGGCTTTTTTCTTTTTTTTTTCTTTTTTTGGACCAGTTGTTTATCATTTCATGTAAATTCTGGCCCTACATACCAAATATCATGCTGTGTCTATTGAACTTGAAAGGAAAGATTGTGCTCTGTTTCTGATCATCTTTCTGAAGCGTAGAAACTTCACCTCTGTGTTTCTCATCAATAAGCTGGTAAAACGGTAAGAGCAGGTAAGAGTCTGGAGGACTGTTCATGCCTCATGTCAGCATTGGTGGACTGATAAATGAATCATCACATTAAGAGCCTGGTTTATGCTTGACACTGGGGAAAACACTGACAGGAAAAACAAAGATGAATAAAACATTCCCTCTGACCTCAAGGAACTTGCAATCTGGTTGAAAGAGTAAGATCCCATAAAAGTTAAACAATATGACAGGGGATAGTTCCAGAGCTGTAACATGGCAAATTGTCAGATAAAGAATCACCACTAAGAGTTCACTGGACGTGAAACTTCATTTCAGGGAGTGATGGCAAAAACAGGGAATGAGGATGGCAGGATTTGGACAAGCCAAGAAAACATTATGCGAAATCTGTTTTTATTTTATTTAGTTATGGCCTCAGAATCTAGTGTTCTATTATGAAATCAGCTAATTTATTTCTGTGGGCAGCACAGCGAGCCCAAAGCCCCTATGCCCACAATAGCCAATGAATTGCAACATAATGTTATTACAAGTAAGAGCCCATGAGAAGAGAGGTGAATAAAAATTAATGAGGCTCATTTTCAGCATTTCTAACCAGTTTAAGTACAGCACGACATTTGTGTTTATGTTCAAGGATACTGGGATAATATTTACCTGCAGGCTCTTTTGGTATTCTTGCTATTGTATGTTCTTAGATAAAAGGAGATAAAATAGTATCAGATATTACATTATGTAGTGTGACTAGTCTGAGCACATTTGGGGTATTTGAATAATTCAGTGCTTTTTTTGTAAGTAGCTTGTATGCATGTGTATATTTGGACATATTATTTTGATCTAAATTATTGGTATCTGATTATTCTAAGAATTTTAGCAAGCCAGGTACATACAGAACAGTAGTGTTTCATTTGAAAAGCAGCAGAAATCAATTCCATGAGGAAAATATGAGCTGTAATCTATTTCAAAATGCTACTCAATTTAATATAACTATCATTAATTTTTTTAAATGATCATATGTTCAGGTATGGTGAAAATGAAAAATGTGTTTTTATTAGGCTAGTGTACATAATATCTATCCAGAGATAATTTTCAAAACTGGTTGAGTAGGAGAGTCCTCATTTATTTGAGCCGTTTTTTTCATCTTTTATTGTATTGCTGTAAAATTAGAATGGTACTCAGAGGAAAGATATTTGGAGTTAGCTTTTAGGAAGACTCCAGGTGAAATGAGCTTATTGACGATTACATTTCTCTTGATTTGTCCCTTGCAGTATTTTCCGCATTTAAAATGCTCGTTGAAAAGTCTGATTAATAGAAGAAGACGACATCCATAATGTTTTTGGTGTGAGTCTTTGGGAACAATGCATGAGGTCGAAAGATTAGGGAGCTAATATTTATTTATCTTGTACTCTACTGGAAGCATTCTTTAATTGTAATCAACAGAAATTGGCCAGAGGGAACGGAAACAAAAAGGCATGTATTGAAATAATTGGGGATAGCTCACAGAATTAAAGGGAACATTGAACGTCCAGTCTCAAAGAAGACAGGTGTAAAGGTTTGTCTATCAGTGTGAGCAGTGAGAATGAGCAGGCAGTCCCTACAGGATGGGGCCGTGGGATGGACCAGTGCCAGCCGTTTTGCTGTCTCATAGGCCTCTCTTTCAGCTTCACATTTCTTGGACAGTTTCTTGGCCTATCTTCGGGCATGTGTCCATCTCGTACCCAGGAAGTTCTGGACATCTTGATTTGGGGTATCATCAACTTTGCATGAGACTGGGGAGATTTAAATTCCCAAAGGCAAACTGAGTTGCCACTGTCAGGAGAAGGAGGTGAGGGTACGAACAGGGACAGTGCTGAATACTGAACTCAATCGTTTATTTGGAAGTAATTTATTTCTCATTAAAGTCTTATAAAAGGCAGCGCTATCATTCCTTTGTTATAAATAAACATAAGCTTGGTCACACAGTTAGAAAATGCGGTTCCAGGATTTTAGCAAGGTCTGTATCAAAACCTGCACACTCATAGCACACATACACACACACACACACACACACACACACACACACAGAGGCACATATGCAACAATTTTTTAAGAGATTAAGGTTTTGACTTAAATGATTCGGCTCTTTTTGTTGTTCAGATTTCTCCATGTTTGTTTATTCCATTATCTTTTACCACTTGGGGCGAAGCAATGATGCATTTGTGTTAATCTCACCCCTCACCTGCACATTCAATTTGAGAATCTTGACACGCATATCAATAGCTGGGCCATAAGAATGCCGCTTGTGAATATGAAAAAGAGCATTTTAGTTGATCTCCATGGTTATCTGACAGCAGCAGTGAAACTAATAGGCGTTTATGAGGGACTTGGTTTTGCAGCAAATGTACAGAACACTGAGGCCGTACAGATGTAGACTGTGTGTTCCCCACCCGTCTTGTTGCCTAGCTGTGGAAGAGACCTTACACAAAAAAATTATAAAAAACCCAGGGTTAAATCTGGAAATGAGAAATTATCTTCTAAAACTTTCTTGTTTTGCACATAAAGAAACAGAAGAGTACAGTTAGTGACTGGAAAGCCAAATTAGTACAGTGGGTTAGTGGCAGGGTCCTGGGTCTCATGTCCTTTAATCCCCAGTCTGGTTCGTGGCGGGATAGATAGTACGAGGTTCTTCTGGTGCAGTTCACAGACCATACGTATGCCAGGCTTCCTTAAAAGGGCATGACTTGGGAATTGTTGGTGTGTTTGGTTTAAATAAATTGAATAAAAGAAAATAATTCATTTTTAAAAGAAAGTTGTAAGATCTAGGGAACATAGATCTAAATGTGTCTCTTTCTATTCTTCAGTCCCTCAAGCGTAAAAGAATTTAGTGACAGCCTGCATTCTTCATACAAACAAGGTCCACTTTTGAATTACCTTCATTTGTTGTATTTTAAAAACTGAATGGCTTGATGGACTAAGCTTTAGATATTTTACTTTGACTAAGAATTGGGCTTTTTACTGTTGTTGTGGCTCATATGCTGTACGTACATCCTTAATTTCTCTATACTAAGTGCCCTAATTGTTGGTTTGATCCAGTTACAAAAATATGCAATGGCTATCTATGATAATGAAGGACAGTTGCTAAGGTCAGACACTTAAAAAAAATTTAGAGATCTCAATTTTAACTCGCTCACTTTGCTGATTAATTTGAGCCAAGGGAGTAAGTGCTTGATACTTCTTATAGGAAGTCACATCAGGCCTGGCACTGACACCCCAGGGTCTCTTCATGTCTAATCCTGTGGTCTCTATTCATCTCGCATCCTACTATGTTATTTTTTATGATCTTTTCCAAAATTATTACTGGTGTGACTTAACAGAAACTTGATACTTTTGGAGTGGGGTAAATTGAGGGTAAAGAAACCTCTGAAAAATGAAGGGATACTGGTTTGACAAAAAATTTAAAGGTGTTAGCTTTTCAGATGAAATCTTTCTGCTTTGTGATACAATTCTTGGACTTTCTTGCTCTAAAAGCATTATCCATTTTCCTCAAAATGATGTCTCTTGAACCTTCGTTTGCATCACAAATTAATCAACCACATTCTGTACCATTTGTTCATCTCCACAGGCAGAGCTCCACATCCTGGTGGCCTGAGGGTCTCCGATTATAGAGAGGAGTGCCAGCCTCTGGGAGGGCACTTAGTTCTCAGGTGTTAGGGCTCCAAGGGCCCGAAAGTTGGGGGGGGGGGGCGAGTTGGAGGACAGGCTAAGACAACCCCTCACAGCCTGTGCCTCACCTGGGGGGGGGGTCTTGGAGAGGCCCTGAGAACAAAAAAAGACATGATTTCTGATGCAATTGGAAAGGTTTGCTGCTTTCGTGCTGGGGGATTGTCCTCAAGGAATTGTGGGACTGAAATAATTGGAAGGGAGCAGCAACATGAGAAAAAGCACAGAAATGGAGATGCACGGGATATTTTATGAGTCAGATAATGCATCAGTCTGACTGGCTTAGGGTTTTAGATAAAGGAGCCCTGGGAAACAACAAACAGAAGCTGAGTCACGGAGTTGTAGGTGGCAGAGACTAGAAGCTCAGTTATAGGTAATGTGTTGGGAACTGCAAAGATGGCTCACACAGACGTGGTTCTGACTCTTGGCTTTATCAACAGCCAACTGTGAGACTTTGGAGTCCACTGCCGAAATAGGTGCTAATTGTGCCTGCTCCTCTTAGTTAGAGACTGTGCTCGGCTAATAACAACAGAGCTTACTACTAATGACTTACTAATGAGAAGTCTGGAGCTCTGCATGCAAGGACTGACAGTTTGGCAGCGTGATGTCATCATGGGCCTTGGATTCCTGTACTAAGCGCTCATCGCCTCATATGTACCAGATGGCTTTTGGATATGTTTACTTTGTGTTCATGTCCCAGATGAGGTAGAGGAGAAGGGGCAAAAAATCAAATGCCAGCTGAAATAGCAACTCTCTCCTATCCTCTAAGGAGTTTTTCAATGATGCTCAACCCAACAACTTTCTTTTGTATCTCATTTGCTAAAACTTAGCTATAAGAACACTGCCTCCTACAAGTGTAGTTTTTCAGCTGGACACATGGCCGCCTCTAACAAAAGCAGGGTTCTATTAGTAAAAATTAAGGGCAAGTGGATGTTAGGCATGCAAATTGAAGTCTCTGTTTTACATGACCTTTCATTGTTTAAGGATTAGGAAAAATCAAGTGAACTGTGTTTTAAATACTCAACACATTATAAAAATGGGAAAGTTTAGAGGGAGGGATAGTTTTGGGGAAAGGCTGATGAATCTGTTTTTAGACATCTGATCTTGAGTTGACGATGGTGTAGGTATCTAGAGTAATTTACAAAATCTCAGGGAAGGGACTGAGGCTGGATATGGAGGTTTTAAGCTGTCTGCATAATAAACAGGTAAGGCAGAAGCTTCAACTGCTGTTGCTGCAAAAATATGGGAGTCATCTCTCTAATTGGTTACTCCGACATACAATGAAAGAGGCCAAGTATTTTAGGCTGTAATTTGCAGAAACTAAAGGGATCCAGTGTGGGTCCACACACCACTAACTGCATCAGGAGGTACGTGGAAGATAACTTTTGTTCTTGTTTAGAGCAACACCAATCCCTTCCTGTTCAGCCTCTGACACGGGCATCCGCATTTCTCTTTCCATGGGCCAGTAAATTCAGAACTGCTAAGTGTTGTGCCCCGGACTTCTTCAGGGTCTTTCTTCTCTTTCTGATTCTAATTTGGAGATATTTGGCACCTCTCCCTCAAAAAAGTGCCCATATTTTCTTTATTTCTCTTGGTTAAGGGGTTGCTTTTCTCAGATACCATTACACATTAGTGTCTCATACCTAAATCCTAGCCTTTTGCATTTCCAGAGGGGCTGGTAGAAAATAGGAGACCCCTTTAGTACTGGGTGATCCCAAGTCCTTGTGACTAAGAAACATAATAACCGCAACAGCCGTTCTGGACAGTTTGTCAACTCCCTGATGTGCCGAGGTCTTCCATCTCTTACGCTCCTGCCTCATTCTCTCCCACATCTGCCCGGACTTCATCGGACTCTTGGATAGCAATGTGTTGGTTTCCTCCTAAATGTTTATTATAGGTTGCTATTTTTCTAAAAATATATTTTTTAATTATATGCCATTTCTCGTAAATAGTGTCACATGCAGGTACTCAAGAATAATTGTTGATTGCATGAACAATGAAAGGGAGACATAAGAATGTCAGAATAACCCACAAATTACCAAGTATATACATATGAAGCTGTGTTCTTTAGTAACATCTATGGGAGAATTATAGGTATCGAAAGATATGCACATTTATAAGTGGACGCTACACGGTTTATGATTTAGAAATGACTAATATTTGAATGATAGAAACTTTGGTGTCTATTCTTCAAAACATATAGAGGCCTAGCTGATAAATGGATCTCTAAAAGATTAGAGATTTTTCTGTGAGGGGAATAGAAGTTGGAGACATTTAACATATTAAATGAATTCTCAAGTGTATTGCCCTTTATTCTAATCCTGAGAATTTTGAGACGACTGATAATAGAGGCAAATGATTTAGTCATTGACTTTAGCTCTGTTGGGGATTAAATGAACTGCTTTTGACAGATATACATGTCAAGTTCAAGGACTTTTTTGTTTGTTATAATCTAGAAGTCTATTTGTTCCTGAATATACAGACATTATCAGTGTGATTTGAATAAATGAACAATTCAGGCTGTTAGTACTAGCTTAATTGAAGCATGAATTCGTGGGTGTTAAGTTATAATCCTCTTGTCAAACATTAATATCAATTATCCTATTATCATTGGATAACATATAAAAGTATATATGTGTACATTGGTTATATACATATATGTCTATATCTGTGCATGTTTTAGTATACACACACACAATGCATGCATATATATAGTTATACGTACAGTATGTTAACAATATGAAATATCAGGATGTAATGGCTCGACTCACATAGCATTTCAGAGGAAAGGAATGCAGCTTTCCTATGTAATTGAAAATTAAAGTCTATAACACTAAATACAGTTCTCTCTTGTTTGCATGGCGGTTGTGTGGAAAGTGGATTGTAAAAAGTAAGAATGGAAACATAAAGGATAAAATAATGCAAAACTAATCTAAGGCGGTGGTAACTTGGGCTGGTAGTACATGAGAGCAGTTGTTGACAGTCGTATGTGGGGGTAGGAGAGAAAACCAAGTCAAGGATCAAATCTAGATTTTTATTTTGAGGAATCAAGTCACTGGTGGCGTCATTTTCAGATGGGAAAAAGTGGAGGAGGAGCTGGTTTGGGAGACTGTAGGAATTGTAACATCCATTTGGACTTGTTTCATTTCAGTTCATGTTGTGTATCTACGTGGTGATATGAAGTGGGTACTTCAGTACATTAGTCAAGGGGGCCAAGGAGATTTGATAGACATTTTGGAGCCATCAAAAATATACAAGGTACTTAAGTCATGTGACTATAAGTTGCCAAGAAAAAGTGTTTATATCATAAAGAGAAGAGAACCCACAGGAGAGCTGTGGGCGAGTTCAAGTCATTGGAGATCTTGAAGAGGAATGACCAGGCAAGGTGATGGAAAATGGGCAGATGGTGAGGTTAGGGCAAGACAGGGAAGGTGTGGTATTATTAGTGCGGACAAAGGGAGGATGTGTTTGGAGGAGGAGTGAGTCGTCAGCTGTACATATGTAAGTGAGATAGACAGTAAGGAAACAGCAGAGAAGTGAGTAGTGTATGTGACGCTATGACGCCAATGATGAACGTGCCACAAATGGAGGACGCTTGTGTTTTTTGTTTGTTTGGTATATATATAAAAATATTGTTTGGTGTATATATAGTTTGGAGATATATATATATCTATATATATCTAATTTTATATATATAATTAGATATTTTCTCTCTTATACAGCTTTATAAGAATCAAAAGCAAATGTTATATATACGTGTATATATACATACATGTGTATATATACACATATACATATATAATATATACATATGTATACATACACATATATACATATATACATATATAATATACATACATATTATATATATACACATATACATATATATTTATATATATATATATATAAAAAAAACACATTTGCTTTTGATTCTAATAAAGCTGTATAAGAGAGAAGATACCTAATTCCAAGGAAAAGCATTCTTGAGAAGGTCAGATCAGGTGGGATATGCAGCTTAAGTGGGATGATTGAGTTTTGATTTTGAGTAAAGACTGGCTGTAATAAAAGGATGGTAAGGAGGGAGTATGGGGAATCACAGTAAGATTTATGTTCCTTTCATGTCCCACGGATAACATATCTTATAGGTGAGAATGAATACATTTTGTACTGCCAATATCATTTCCAAACTTTTTAATATTCTTTTTCTTTCAAAACTCTTAACTGTTTCATAGACTATGTCATCAGACTTTACTCAGAATCTGCCATTAGCTATCAACCACCAAAAATACAGTGAGCACATGCTTCACTTAGGATTTCAGTACCCAGATCAGGTGATTTCTTCCCACCATGACTCCTGGCATGATGATTAGTAACTGATTCAGCGACACCCATGACCATCAGACTCATTGCTGTCTTACTCTCTTGGTCTTCTTGGCTCCTGTGATCTGTTCCTCTGCCCCAATTCAGTCACAGTCTTATGAGCATGCTCTGGGCTTGTTAGCTCCCATACACTTACTATTGTTAAAAGCTACTTCAAGTGCCTCACTCTCTGCCCGCCACCGCCCACTCTAGCAATTCTGCATCCTGATCAAGACCGGCACTCTGTTGATGCTACTGGCAGCTTCTCAACATCTGTGTTTTATTTCGTCAGTTCTCTCTTACCATCTTACATAGCACGAGCCTTCATTATTATCACTGTGCATAGATCCTTTCCTCCTTACCCCTCACCCCTTCCATTGTCCACAACTGGTTAAATCCAGCCCTACGCCCTTTATGGACCTTCAGACACATAGACGAGAATGGAGTAAGACAAACAAGATGACTGGTTGCACATTAAATTAATGAGCACAAACCTCAGGGGCAACCCACAATGCTTAGCTCTCCTCTTTCACGTGTGCTTGTGCATGTTTATGTCCATTCTAAAAACATTACTACCCTCTCCTTCTCCTCAAACTACCTTCTTCGCCATGCTGTCTCAGCTGGTAACCTTGTCTCATATGCTGTTGAGAATATAGAAGCCATCAAAAATAACTTCCTTATATTCTCAACACTGAAACGCCTAGTACTGCGTAAAGACAATGATATTTGTTGGTTTATGGTTAATTTTCTAACATTTTCTGTTGCCACGTCTTTCCTTTTCATGTTTCTTCTTTTCTGTAATACAGCAGAGTTGGAAATGAATTCTATTTAATAATAGAGAACTACTGCATAAACTTAAAACACTTGCTCAACCTAAATAGGGTGTGTATTTGTTTATCTGTTTGTTCTTTTGTTTATTTATTTCTTTACAAGTGAGCGCCATTATTTCACCCAAATAAAAAGTCTGAGTGGAATCTGAAATTACTCATTTCTGTTGGAAGAATGAATTTTCTGTATTGGAACAAATGATTACACACAATAAGAATACAAGTAGAGCAGTGGTATTTCACTAATGTTTGGAGAGTGGATCTTTTCTGAAAAGTTTTTACCCATCAGAGTAGTCATGACCTTTTAGGGGTTCAACTTTGAAACATCTATGGAACCCAAGTCCAGACCCCTGAATGAGAGATACACACACAGGAAAAAAAGGATTAAGATCAGGTTGGTATTATCGAGACGAATAATGTTACTAAGTGTATATGAATAGGCAAGGTGCTGTATGTTTCATGTTAGAGGGACCCATAAGCATGACCAGGGTGTTGTAAATGGTTTTTAGAAGCCAAAATAATAATAATAAATGAATTATTTGAAGTTTATAATGGCATATTCAAAGCTACTGTGACAATCACTGTACAATGGTGTTTATTTTGTACCACCTGACAGAAAAGCAAAGAGATTTCTGACAAGCAGGTTAAGAACCAACCATAATGTTAGTGAAGTTTTAAACTAAGTGTCGTGCATTTATGTCACTAATATGACAATGAACGGGATTTGGAGTCAACGGGATTTGGTCACTGGCTGTGCAATTAATGAAATAAATTTTGCAAATCATAATCACACATAAATGTTGAAGGTTCTTTGTTTTTTGTTTTTTTTGTGTGTGTTTTTTTTTGTTTTTGTTTTTTAATGTTCAATTAGGTATTCAATTGACAGAAACACAGACTTGGAAAGATATTTCAATATCGATGCCAACAGTGGAGTTATCACAACTGCCAAATCATTGGATCGGGAGACAAATGCTGTGCATAACATCACCGTCCTTGCAATGGAGAGCCGTAAGTTGTAGGTTTAAAATTAAATTAGGATGGATGACACTGAGCGTGGACAATGGGTTGTTATGAACTTAGAGTTTCAACTTGAATTATACGAGGTGCTTATTTCAATTGAACAGAAACTTGGAAATCCCTAATGTTAAGATATGACTTAATATGTATTGATTCTATATGCAAATACTTACAAAGTTAATAAAAAGAGAAGACTACTATAAAATAATGAGTCTGAATTACCTTCAGAGAGCTTCTTGTTGTTTTGTGGTCCTATTTCATATGCTGCATTTATGCTGACATGGAGTTAGTGAAATAGCTGACAAAAATTAGTATATAAATGGATTTCTGAGACATCCAGATTTGCATATTCTGATATTGAACTAATTTTAGTTCCTAATAAAAACATTTAAAGAACAATGTATAATTATAATACATTACTGTATACTGGGAGTGCCAGAGAACTGTATACACATGACTTGTGTTTATCTTTTTTTATTGGTATATAATTTTAATACAGTTTTTTCCTTTCTTAAAATGTGTATACATTTTTGGCACCCTCTGTGTATTATATACATATATAGTATATGCACATATATAATATGTATATTTTATATGTATATCCATACACATAGGAGCTCTAGTATCAAAGAATATTGAAATGCATGATTTATTGTTCATTCTTTTGACAATTTTCTTATCAGGGACTGAAGAGATACTATCTCTATATCTCTGTCTAGATATGTTTTTATGGCATTTGGATCCGATTTTCTGTAGCACCCTTTGAAGTCTACAGTGTTATTTATGATTGCGGATTTTATTTGAGGACTAGCCCTTTTCTTATTAGAATTATGCTTGGAATAGGCAGAGCATTTTGTTTCTAATATGTTTCCCGAGTAAAAGGAAACATATTAAAAAGTTTGACTAGACGTAGTTCTACTGAGTAAAAGGCAGCGGAATAACAGCATTACTCTGAGAATAAATGACAAAAGCTTTTCCTCCTGATTAGAGAATCCATCTCAAGTAGGAAGAGGCTATGTGGCTATCACCATCCTGGACATCAATGACAATGCCCCTGAGTTTGCAATGGACTATGAAACCACTGTGTGTGAAAATGCCCAGCCAGGGCAGGTAAGAAGCTTCAAACCACCACGCTCCTCATTTGTGACTGCCTTAAAAAGCACCAGCAGCAGCTGCCTTTGAAATTCTGCCAGCTTTAAGATAAAATATAATCAGCGTGTTTCAGCAAAACTAACACTTTGATGTGGAGCATAAACTAATATTAAAGGAACTTTCAAATTCTGGTTTAATTGGGATGATGAAAATTCCTCAAGAAGAAAGGTAAACATTGTAAAAGCTGGGGCAAATGGTTAAAGGCTTAACCTCCTTTAAAGGAGAAATACAGCATATGAAGCCTGATGGGGCTGTTTCCCAGCATTACACAGCAGGGCTTAAGTACCTTGAAGTTCTGAGAATTAAATGTGGTTTAATCTTGGTGTGGTTTGTGCTACACATTCATATTGCTCAGTGTCTTGTGATCTTTACTGAAGTGGAATAATCGATCGGCAAGCTTATTATTTCTGAGGTTCACAAAGGTAAGTTCAAACATGAATTTTGAAAAGGACATGGCTTGTTTTTCAGAGCCCTTTTGAGACTGGGTTCATATCGGTGTATCTGGTCCTTCCCCCCGGCTCACTCAGGAAGGTGGTACTTCTTAGAAGGTGTAACATTGCTCTGTCCTGCCTCGGAAAACCTCGTAGAGCACACCAGCATGCCCTCTTGTTTTACCTTCTCTGTCCCTAGGTTATCCAGAAAATCAGCGCTGTTGATAAAGACGAGCCATCCAATGGACACCAGTTTTATTTCAGCTTAACAACTGATGCAACCAACAACCACAACTTCTCATTGAAAGATAACAAAGGTAAGGTGTTATTGTCACCAATGGAGGCAGCAGGTATAAACTTTAAACAAGTGCTTTTGCTCACAGAAATGCTGATGATGGAATATGAATATGAATATGAATATATATATATATATATATATATATATATATATATATATATATATATATATCAGTAAGGACATTAATTAAAGGGCAATAAGGCCCTCAAGTAATTTTTATCTATGGATTTGCTGTCATGAAGAAGAAGTTTGCTGCTTAAATAACTTTAGGCCTAAATCCAAATAGGGAGGAAGCCAGAACCAAATCTCTCTGTCATTTCTTCTAGACATTTTCTTCTTAATTTGCATGCTACCTTTCTAGCTAAATTATTTGGTCAGCTGAGGGGCAGTTAAATGCCTTCATCAGGACTATACTACGTAGGTATAACTTGAGACATCAGGAAAATAATTGGACTTTACACATTTCAACCTAAATCAACATTGACTATATATTTTCAATAATTTTCAATAACTAATGTCAGTTATTTTTTTTATTTTAATCTAAAAATAAAGGTAATCCATGCAAATAGTAAAAAATATATATATACCCCTGATGCAAAAAAAAATATTTAAAAAAACAGAAGAATTACCTGTCATCCCAAATCCCATTTTTCTGCTGTACAGGTGAACACACTTACCAGTTTCCTATGTGTCACTATAGAAACAATTTTACAAATACCTGTAAGTAAATTCTGGTCTTGCTTAATTAGATATACATATAGCCATAGGTATATATCTATATCCAAATAAAATGATAGACATATAGACAGTATATAGACGATTATAAGAACTTTTAAAGTAACTGTGATTAGTTCTCCTATGTGTCATCATCCCGTACCACCATTTTCAGGACATAATTGAAAGATTTCTCTAAGTCCAGAGCTCCCTAGACTGGAAGGCAAACATGTATGAATAGGAAGCAAGTCAGTTCTTACAGTGGCTTCCATCTCAGGAAGCGTATACAAAGCATAAAGAATTTTATGATCCCTTTCCGGAACACAGGGTTCTCTTCTCACCTATTGGGCATTTCAGCATGTGTTCTTCAATTCGCTGTGTGTGTGTGTGTGTGTGTGTGTGTGTGTGTGTGTGTGTGAGATGTCAGCCATGTTAGATTACTAATCAACAACTTCGAAAAAACTCTGTACGTCAAATCATAAACATTTATAACATCTGAGTGGTTGTGAGGCAGAGACGTACATGTGTGTTGGCATGTGCGTTATTGTTTACTGTATAGAAACATACCAAACAATATCTTTTAACAACTCCATGTGTAGTATTTTTTTAATGAACACTTCTCAGATTCATCCATTTTAAAAGAAAAGATGTGTTTACATAAAAGCCTACCAGATGGAATCTGAAAATCAGTTTTATTCCTGCCACGTTTTTAATTGCAGGCTGTATGTTTTCTGCAGTCTCACGGAAGCTTGCCGTTTTGTACTGTTTGGGAGATTTCAGCTTTCTCTTTCATTAAAATCTTATTCATTCTTTTATGGTAACATTGGATAAATATCTTTTTGACAGCTTGGAAGGGAAATATATATTAAAGCACACTAGATGAACCTATGGTCCCAGTTTTCCTTTATTTTGATTAATAGCTGTAAATTTAAAGAATCACATAAATTCCTAATTAGTTAATTAAGGCTAGTTAGTTGGACACATTGCTAGCAAATAAAAAAAATCTATTTCAGATATGGAAACCACAGTCTTGTCATACAGACTTATGATTACTGTTGAGTGTTTCATAATTACCATGATTGTTTAGATGAAATAAAGTATTGAATATAAATTAAACACAAATGACACATTTCATCACTGACAAAATGTTTATGCACCATGAGGTTTTGGTAATGATATATACCAATATGGATTTTTTAAAACTATACAGTAATTCTCGAATAACTGTGCATACTCAATTCAAATAAAGCGCGAGTGGCTTATTTCACTTATTTCTATATCGGGCTTAGACTGTGTCCAAGCAAGGATAGATTGGGAATTTCATTTGTGCTAGTTGGTGATGCTCCAAAAATACTTAACCTGTTAATGTTTATCATCCTAAGTGTATGGCTTGAAATTTAAGAAAAGTAAAAGGGTGTATGTACTATATGTATTTTTTACAAAGTTGCAGTTAATATAAGTAACACATAAACATTTTCATATTTAGTTTTAGTTTATAACTGTTTCTTTGATTATAACTGCATAGAGTGACAAATAAACTAAAATGTATTAAAATGAACCAGTATTGGGAAATATGGCACTCGGTCAAAAGAAACTAAACAGTGACTGAAATGAGATGAAGTTAGCAGGACGGATCCCATCAGAAACCGTGTGTTATAACTTTGCTTTCCTTCTCCAAGACAACACGGCCTCGATTCTCACCAGGAGAAATGGCTTTCGGAGGCAGGAGCAATCTGTCTACTATCTGCCCATCTTCATCGTGGACAGTGGGTCTCCTTCACTCAGCAGCACCAACACCCTCACCATTCGCGTGTGTGACTGTGACGCAGAGGGAGTAGCCCAGACCTGCAACGCCGAGGCCTACGTGCTGCCCGCCGGCCTCAGCACCGGAGCCCTCATCGCGATCCTCGCCTGTGTCCTGACGTTACTGGGTAGGTCCTGGTCTCAGCGCTTGCGCTGGAAGAACAATCACAATAACCGCACGTCATGACATGTCTCTTTTCTGTGCCTGTTGGCACCTGTTGAACAACATATACATATATTCTATTTGGTGGAATTTTGTGCACTGAGCACCGCAGGGTCTCTAGCTACACGTTCCAGTAGTATATTTAAAATATAACTCAGGAAAAAACAAAACATCAGTTTTATTTTTAAAACAACAGTGAAGATAAATGGGTTGCGTTTAAAATTGTCTCCAGGTTTTGTTGTTTGTTTGTTTGATTTGCCATATCCAAGCTGTTTGCCATAGAATATTCTGCAGAGGAGGCATCGTACAGAGAATCTTTTCTATGTTGTTTTGATAATATGCTTATTTTAGAAATCATACTTTATGTCCTACCTCTTTTCAGAAGAGATTTAAGGTGGATTTTAACTTATTTTAGCAAATTTTTAAAAAATTGCAATTTTAGCAGTACCAAAGTCTTAATTTCCAAAGAAGAGCTAACGTATTTAATGGTACTCTCCCGTGATTATTATGTGGTGAAATTAGATTTATAACTCATATTAGAATTGCCATTTTGTAAGAGATTATGCAGCATCCTTTTACAAATTGGGAGACATCCATGGTGGGCATTGGGTAGTGGGTGACTTCCTTAGCTGCATTCCCCTTTCCTGTGTAACTTCCTGCAACAAGGGCAGCAAGCATTTAACACTGCGTCTGAGACTGTACCATGCCTTTACTTGGGGTTTCATTACAATTTGTAAATTCATGTATAATATAGTTTTGTAAAAGCGGAGTTTATCAATGGGGGTCATCATTTTGCAATGTTTAGAAACAAGATTTATGGAGTTAGGTAAACGTAACTTTTATTAGTGCCTCCAGCCTGCGCTGGTTTTTCACCAGGGGACCCTTCATTCTTCTGAGGCTGGTTTCTTAATCTAAAAGGGGGAAATCATAGAATTAGACTTGTAAGGTTGTTGTGAAAATTAAATGAGATAATTCATGTGCCTACCATATTATGAACGTTTCATAAATTTTAAGTGCTATTGATGAAGCAAGTTTTCAACCTATTAAGCAAACTAAGCCTTACTAATACAGTGTAAAGGATCTAATTAAAAAAATGGAAGTTAATATCTTCAATAACTTCAGCTAATCAAATAAATCTAAAAGGGAATAACATACTTTTTTCATATAGCTTCACACAGGTGGCAGAAATTCATTAGAAATGGCAAGTAATTCCCAGTTATTGCCTGATTAGAATCTGAGGGGCTAGAATAAATTTTGAAAAAGATGGAACCATTTCAAATTACTTTTTATTGCTCTGCCAGGTTCCAAAACATAATAGTAAAGATGCAAATTGCATATTTATTTTGTAATAGCTGAATAACCTAGATAAAAAGATAAATATTTTTCTTACTATTAAGAATGACAATGTCTTTAGCTCAGAGTCAGAAAAAAAAAATAAATGAAGGGATAGGTGGGTGGTGTGAGGATGACTCTTTTTAAACTTAACTTGACCAGTTCATCATAGAAAATTTAGATTATACTGCACTTCAAAGGAATAAGATAAAATTGTATTCCCCAGAATTTAATCTTACCCAGCAGTTAATTAACTTGAGAATTTTTTTTTAGAGGCTGTCTATTTAATGAAGCCTGCCTTATTTTTACAGAATATTTTCACCTGTGACTTCAAGAGTCTTTGCAATTTAGGTTGCTTGATGATTCTACTTAGTTAAGACTCATTACCTAGCAGTTACTGCAAGTGAGGGAAATAGTTTTACTAGATTTCAGTCTTACATGTGCTATGTGAGTGAGTGAGTGTGTTTGTGTGTATATAAGTACGTATATCAGGGTAAGATTATAGATTTGGGGAATTTTGTCAAAATTTAGTTAAGTGTGTCTACTCTTTTAGTTAAATTTGAACATTTTCCTTAAATAGCCTCCAAATTACGAATGCTTTCTCCACTTCTAAGGATCAGATTTTTATGTCCTATGTTTTATTCAGTTTTTTAAAGTTTCTGAAAGTCTACAAAAATATGTCAAAATAGTTGATTGTACTAAAATACTATTTTGAACCCAGTGTTTCTGCCTATAGCTTCTGTTTTCCTGTAGGGACTCTGCCTGGTAATCAGTATGTCCAAATGTTAGCATTTCAGTTCAGCATTGGGTCTCTTTGTGTCTCATTTCCTAGGTCTTTAGAAGCAGAAAATCAGGACTTTTTATACTCTTTTGGTTCTGTCTCCTCTATTATAGACTCTGGGTTTTCACGATAGGTGTTGAGGCCAATGGGACTGAGTACTCAGAGGGGGTGCTGACACATGCACAGCTAGGTGTGAAACTTGACTTCTAGTGCACAAATGATTCTTTCTTTACGACACCTCAGGAAGTGTTGTGGATCTTATTTCTAGACACTAGGTATAATGATTTGATAACTCAAACATTTTCAAGCTTCTGAACAAATATTGCTAGAATGACGCCAGGCGAAGAGCTGGGAATGGTGAAGAACTTGAGAATCAAGTTCAATTTAAGGATAAAACTAGAGAAGGGTCTGGGCTTTAGACTTGTAAGACAAGCATGCTTTACTGCATGCCGAGTTTGTGTTCCCGGGATGTAACAAATTATAGCTACTTGTAATATGACAGAAGGGGATGCACTGACGTTCCCAGAATGCGAATGCTGGGAGGTGGCACAGAAATCAATCCATCCCCAACCTCTGCAGTTTTCATTGGGTGAAGAAAAGGTACAGTCAGGTTCAAGGATTTCCAGAAGTTCGTATAACAAGTTAGTGGCCGTTAAGGCAAATGTGTGTGATTCTAGGTCTCCTTATTCTCAGTTCCTGCTGTTGGCTTTCACTACAAAGGGAATTCACCTTGAAAATATAAAAATGTTGTTCCCATGTAGTCCTGTCTCAAGATTTGAAACTCATGATATCTGAAGTTGGATTTGTGAGTCTCACCTATACCTGTGTTCTTCTAACTTTATGGGTGATGTCTTTTGATTTCTCTCTCATTCTCACTCCTGCTCTCACCCTCTGTCTCTAATGTACTTGTGCCTGAATTCTTAAATGAAAGAGATGATCCAGAATTAGAGGACATGGTTTCCTTTATTTATACTGAGTATGACTTGAAAGGGAGACATTAGTATCATGTTCAAGGTTCGTGAAAAAGCGATCAATCAGATGCCTCAATTACTTTTCATGTATAAAAATTTCATTGATATTTGGCAAGATACTCTAGTGTTGTAATGCTTGAATATGTATTTTGCCCCAACTCCAATTTCATTATTCATTTTCAGCACCGTTTAATAATTATTGATATATATGCAGTTATTTTTCAACCAGGCTGAAAGCATTTTTAAAAAACTATGAATGACGGGTGCATTAAATTATTACATCAGTGAATTTTAAGAAATAATCAGAGATAAAGAATTTCATTTGTTTTAAAATATGGTTTCACTATTAAATATTAGGCCTTTATTCAGAGAATATTACAGTTAGATACTTCTGTTAGTATAGAAGAACAAGCTTTTATCCTGCTTACTAAAACTGTCACATAATTGATTATATTAAGTTTTGTTTTTTTCTCTAGTTGGACCTTTAGGTCCAAGTAACCGAAGTCCCGTAGCATTTCCGCCAACTCTTGGCTCTTCAGACAGAATCGGGATGAGTTAGACTGGCCCAGCTTCAGGTTAGATAAGGCATTTGTGGGAACCACTGTTTATTACGTGAAATTCACGTTCTTGCAGAGTGACCAGGATGGCCAGCTTGACATTTTGCTGTCATTCACCTTTTCACTTTTCTTCCTGATCAACCAAAGGCTAAACCATATTTTCTCTCCTGTTATTGTGGCCATTCATGATTTTATTCAACAAGAAAACATTTCCTGGTTATATAAGTGATAGTATTACATAAGTAAATACTTAGGTCATATATATATATATATATATATATATATATATATATCAGATTGCTGAGAAAGAATGATGACACTGTAAAAGATTGATCACCACTGTAATGTATAACAATAGCACATATTTCCATAGCAGTCCTAGTGATGATAAACAGCAGATGAGAGTGGCTAATTTATGGTAGCAGATGTGTTCCTGTTTCAAACAAGTGCAAGCATAGTAAAATTAATTTACACTTAATGAGCTTGTACTTACTGAGTGCTAGACATTAGCCAAGTGCTTCACGAGCATTATCTAATTTAATTCTAATAACACATTTCCTAGGCAAGTATTACTAAGTGGTATCATTATGCCCACTTTTTATATGAGGAAACTGTAAATTAGAGAAAACATGCAGAGTTATAGGGTGTCAGAGCCAGGATCCAGACACAGACGAGTCTGCCTTCTGGAAGCCCTTTCCAAGGGATTTCCCCCTATGTGTTTTGCAGTATGAAACCCTGTGTGTCTGGAAATGCCGGTGGGTCTGTGGGGATTGCAGCCCAGGCACTGACAAATGAGAGGCCACAGTATCTTTGATCGGTTTCACACAGAGGCTTTCCCACTTCTTTGGTTTAACTCTGAGTGCCTAACTTAAAGGATGCTCCGATTTCTTCCAACCTTGATAGAATTGTCTGTGTTGAATTTGAGATCATACTTCAGTACAACTGAAATATAATATACCACTTAACTTTGTGCATAAAATCGCCATTGTATCTAGATCATTTTTTCTCTATTTTACTTGAGACTCGTGAAATGATTCTAACTCACACATATAATGCAGAGGAACTATCTGATACTTGTTTAGGGGAAAGGGAAGGACAATTCCTGGCGTGATTAAACGTTTCCCTGTCTTGAAACATGGAAAACATTATCTCCTTTGTGTAGATGACTAAGGAGTCTCTGGTTAAGATCTTTCCCGGGAGATATGGGTAGATATCTCATTGGGATTTTGATTTGCATTTCCCCGGGTGATTAGTGACATAGACCATCTTTTCATATGCCTGCAGGATATCTGACTGTATCTTTTTGGAGGATGTCTGTTCATGTCCTATGCCAATTTTTTAATTGGATTGTTTTTATGTTGTATAAGTTCTTTATATATTTTGAATATTAACCCCCTCTTAGCTATATCATTGGCAAATATCTTTTTCCATTCAGTAGGTTGTCTTTTTATTTTGTAGATTTTTTTTTCACTGTGCAAAATATTTGTAATTTGTTACAGTCCCAGTGTTTATTTTTTGCCTTTGTTGCCCTATCCTGAGGAGACATAATCAGAAAATATTGGTAAGAATGATGTCAAAGAGTTTACTGCCTATGGTTTCTTCTATAATATATGGTTTTGGTTTTCACATTCAAGTCGGTTTTTGCATTTTGAGTTTATTTGTACATATAATGTAAGAAAGTGATCTTACATGTATCTGTCCAGTTTTCCCAACATCATTTTTTGAAGAGACTGTCTTTTCCCCATTGCGTAACCCTGCCTTCTTTGCCATAGACTAATTTATCATGTAAGTGTGGATTAATTTCTGGACTTTGTTTTGTTTCATTGATCTATGAGTCTTTTTGTGCCAGTACCATGCTGTGTTGATTACTATGGCTGTATAGTATAGTTTGAATGAAATCAATGAGTGTGATACCCCAAGCTTTGTTCTTCTTTCTCAAGATTGCTTTGGCTATTCTGATGTTTTTGTGGTTCCATATAAATTTTAGGATCATTTATTCTAGCTGTATGAAAAATGCCTTTGGTATCTTGATGGAGATTACATTGAGTCTGTAGATTGCTTTAGGTAGTATGAACATTGTAACAATATTACGTCAATCAATTCATGAGCATGGTATATCCTTTCATTTATTTGTATTGTCTTTAGTATTTTTCATCAATGTGTTACAGTTTTCAGAATATAGGTCTTTTCCTTCCTTGGTTAAATTTATTCCCTGGTATTTTTTTATGCAATTATAAGTGGTATTATTTTCTTAATTTATCTTTCTGATAATTTATTATTAGTATATAGAAATGGCACTGATTTCTGTATATTAATTTTGTATCCTACAACTTGACTGAATTAGTTATTTCTAATAATTTTTGGTGGAGTCTTTAGGGTTTTCTCTATATAATATCATGTTATCTGTGAATTGTTACAGTTTTACCTCTTTCTCTCCAATTAGGATGCCTTTTATGTCTTTTTCTTGTCTAATTTCTGTGGCTAGAACATCCAATGTTAGTTTCAATAAAAGTGGTGAGCGTGGGCACCCTTGTCTTATACCTGATCTTAGGGTGGAGCTGACCCTCAGGTCAACTGGCTCTGAGGACTGTTACTATGTCTTGTGGATGATCTGGTGTGTAGAGGTGGCCCCATGGAGTAAAATTGGTTTGGAGGGGCTTTGGTGCTGACCCAGGCCAACTGTCAGGTGTGCAGTTTGTTGACATACTTGGGTGAGATTTCTAATGCAGACTAAAGCCAGCACCAAATATGTTAGATCTTGACCCTCTTGGGAGGGGCTCTGGTACAGGCCAAGGCTGGCTGCCACTGGTGCCAGGCTTAGGGATGTTTGGTAGTAGCTCTGATGCAAGCCAAGGCTGGTCACTACTTGTGCTGGGCTTGGAGCTACTTGGTATTACCTGTGATGCAAGCTGAATCAGGTCATCACTTGTACAGGGCTTGGGGCTGTGTGGGAAAGGTTACTATTACTATGTAAGCTGAGGCTAGTCACCAGGTTTCGCAAGTCTGGAGCCACTTGGGGAAGGCTCTGGCTGGCAGCATTTCAGTGCAATGATGAGGCAGGGAGAACAGTGTTATCCAGGTTAATGGAGAGTGACTGATTTGGCACCCGTCTGCTGAGCCACACAGGTGGAAGGAGAACACAACAGAAGAAGGAAACAGTTGTGATTGCCAGTGCTTCTGTCTCCAGAGAGACTTTGCCCCAATCCCTGCCCTTCCAGCCTTTGCCCAAAGATTAGCCTATTGAATTCCACCCGTAGGACCCAAGAGATTCTCAAATTGCTACCTTCATGATGGAGCTTGGTGTGAATGAGTTTGTGTGCAAGCCCTTTAATAGCTGTGTCTCTGTCTCCCACAGCCCTTTATCTCTCTGACACAACTTCTACTGGTTTTCAAAGCCAGATACTGTGGGGATTCCTCTTTCCACACACATACCATGGGCGAGAGAGTCTGTTGTGGGACTCAGGAGGGATATACCTCCCGTTTCTGAATTGCTATACTGCATGCAGGTTTGGGACCTGACCAACCCTGTCCCTTCTATTGACATGGCTTCTTCTTTATATCTTTAGTTACAGAAATTCTCTTCAGCTAGTCTTTTTTGCTCTATATTTAGTTGTAAGTTTGGTATGTCCGTGACTGGAGGTGAGCTCATTGTCTGTCCACTCTGCGATCTTGACCCAGTCCTCTGAGCATTATTTTATTATATACACGGCACTTCATAACATGCAGATCTGATACGTAGAAGGCATACTGTACCTGCATGCTGAATGAACGCATGAATGCTTTGACTGTAATCATTAGTGGAAAGGAACATTTGATTTTATTTTTGCCATTATTCACAAGTAGTATCTCTATTGAACCCTGATTTTCCCATTTCCTAAGATTATACGATTTTAAGACATTTTTCTGAGTTTGAGCCTATCTGTTTAATTTTTATACAAAATGGATATGGCACAGGTTAAAAGTTTTTAAATTATACTTTCAGGTTAATGGCCCTAGAACTATGTAAAGGCTCAAGACAAAAATAATGAGAACATGTAAATTTTAGAATCTGTTTAAATATAGACAAAATCTTGCAGTAGAGATTTCAAGGATACTTCATTTGTTAAAATTTATCTCAGTCACACACTTGGATTTTATTAGTTATACATATTTACTTATTCTTGTGACTATAAATAATATATTAGCTTCATATGTAAAAATTCAAATGTTGGCCTTCGATTACTGGAGATTTGCGTATATCTGTAATTCTATAGCACATAGTTCCAGACTAAATGAAAAGTTGACTTCTCTCATCCTTTAGATTTAAGCTTCAATGTTAACCTCCAGTGACATCCTTTTGTGATCACAGCTAGACTGAACTAGAACCCCTACGTTTTTCTTTCCCTTTCACTTTTCAAAACATATTTTCTTGAAACATTTCATATACATCAAATGTATTTACATAAAATACACACGTTTCTCATAGCTCACAAAGCAAGACATATCCTGATACCTGTTCACCTCTCAAAAGTATCAGGCTATCTGAGGCTTTATTTACACAGTAGGAAGAACCACACTGTCTTTCTTTCCTTGAGTTTCGAACATGCCACCCTGTTCCTGAAACATTCTTCCTCCATCCCTTTACCTGTCGGGCTCATATTATCCTTTATGCCACACGTTTGGTGGTATCTTCTCAGAGGGAATGTCCTTACCCACTGATTAAATTGCATGCCCTTCACACCATGATTCTTTTTTTCTTCTTAAAGTTTATTGGGGCGACAATTGTTAGTAAAATTACACAGATTTCAGGTGTACAATTCTGTAATACATTATCTGTATCTCACATTGTGTGTTCACCACCCAGAGTCAGTTCTCTTTCCATCACCATATGTTAGACCCCGTTCACCCTCTTCTAGAGCCCCACTCCTCCCTCCCCCCTTACGCTCTGGTGACCCCTAAACTATTATCTATGTCTATGAGTTTTTGTTCTTTCAGTTGTTTGTCTTGTTCTTCTGTTTGCAGTTTATATAACACATATCGGTGAAATCATATGGTTGTCTACTTTCTCTGTCTGACTTATTTCACTTAGCATTATAATCTCAAGATCCATCCATGTTGTCACAAATGTTCCTATTTCATGTTTTATTACCACCAAATAGCATTCCATTGTGCAGATAGACAGACAGACAGATAGATAGATACCACAACTTCTTTATCCATTCATCTATCAAAGGACATTTTGGTTGTTTCCATGTCTTGGCTGCCGTAAATAAAGCCGCAATGAACATTGGAGCACACGTGTCTTTATGGAAAAATGTTTTCACATTTTTTGGGTAAATACCCAGGAGAGGGATTGCTGGGTCATATGATAATTCTATTCTTAATTTTTTGAGGAACCTCCACACTGCCTTCCATAGCAGCTGCACCAGTCTGCATTCCCACCAACAGTGTATGAGGGTTCCTTTTTCTCCACAGCCTCTCCAACACTTGTTAGTATTTGTCTTGTTGATGATAGCCATTCTGACTGGGTTGAGGTGATATCTCATTGTGGTTTTTATTTGCATTGCTCTGATGATTAGTGATGTTGAGCATTTTTTCATATGTCTGTTTGCCATTTGTATGTCCTCTTTGGAGAAATGTCTCTTCAGGTCGTCTGCCCACTTTTTCAATTGGGTTGTTTTTTGTTGTTGTTGAGTTGTATGAGTTCCTTGTATATTTTTGATATTAGCACCTTATCGGAGGCACTGTTTGCAAAAATCTTCTCCTATTCAGTTGGTTGCCTCTTTTTTTTGTCGATGGTGTCTTTTGCTTTGCAGAAGCTTTTAAGATTAATATAGTCCCATTCATTTATTTTTGCTTTTACTTTCCTTGCCTTTGGAGTCAAATTCATAAAATGCTCTTTGAACCCAAGGTCCATAAGTTTAGTACATATGTTTTCTTCTGTGCAGTTTATTGTGTCAGGTCTTATGCTTAAGTCTTTGATCCATTTTGAATGAATTTTGGTGCATGGTGACAGATAGCAGTACAGTTTAATTCTTTTTCAGGTGGCTTTCCACATCTCCCAGCACCACTTATTGAAGAGGCTGTATTTTTTCCATTATATGCTTTTTGCTTCTTTGTCAAAAATTATCTGTCCATATTTATGTGGGTTTATTTCTGGGTTCTCAATTCTATTCCATTGGTCTATGTGTCTGTTTTTCTGCCAATACCATGCTCTTTTGACTACTGTTGCCCTCTAGTACAAGCTGAAGTCTGGGAATGGGATACCTCCAGCATTGTTCTTTTTTCTTAGGATTGGTTTGACTGTCCAGGGTCTTTTGTGGTTCCATACAAATCTGATGATTTTTATTCTATTTCTTTAAATCTGTATATTGCTATGGGTAATACAGCGATTTTAACTATGTTGATGCTTCCAATCCATGAGCATGGAATGTCTTTCCACTTCTTTGTGTCTTCTTCAATTTCTTTTAAAAATGTCTTATAGTTTTCAGCATATAGGTCTTTCACATCCTTGGTTAAATTTATTTGTGGGTATTTTATTCTTTTTGTTGCAATTGCAAAAGGAATTGTTTTGTTTTTTTATTTCTTTTTCTGAGATTTCATTGTTAGTATATAGGAAGGCAATGGACTTTTGTGTGTTGATTTTGTAGCCGACAACTTCACTGTATTCGTTGATTGTTTCTAATAGCTTTTTGGTGGAGTATTTAGGATTTTCTATATATAGCATCATGTCATCTGCAAAGAGTGACAATTTAACTTCTTCATTCCCAATTTGGATGCCGTTTATTTCTTTGTCTTGCCTGATTGCTCTGGCAAGGACTTCCAACACTATGTTGAAAAGCAGAGGTGATAGGGGACAGCCCTGTCATGTTCCTGAACATAGAGCAAAGGGCTTCAGTTTTTCACCATTAATTATGAGATTAGCTGAGGGTTTGTCATATATGGCCTTTATTATGTTAAGGTATTTTCCTTCTATATCTATTTTATTGTTTTAATCATAAATAGATGCTGTATCTTGTCAAACATTTTTTCTGCATCAATTGATATAATCATATGCCTTTTGTCCTTTATTTTGTTTATGTGATGTCACATTGATGGATTTGCATATGTTGAACCATCCTTGTGCCCCTGGGATGAACCCCACTTGATCGTGATGAATAATCTCTTTAATGTATTGTTGCACTCGATTTGCTAGAATTTTGTTTAGGATTTTTGCATCTGTATTCATCAGAGATATTGGTCTGTAGTTTTTTGTGTGTGTGTGTTACCCTTACCAGGTTTTGGTATAAGGCTAATGTTGACCTCGTAAAATGAGTTAGGGAGTATTGTCTCTTCTTCAGTTTTTTGGAAGAGTTTGAGTAGGACACGTATTAGATCCTGTTTGAAAGTTTGGTAGAATTCACTAGTGAAGCCATCTGGTCCCAGACATTTGCTTTTGGGAGGGTTTCAGATGACTGATTCAATTTCCTTACTGGTGATCAGTCTATTTAGATTTTCCAGTTCTTCATGGTTCAGCCTTGGCAGGCTATATGTTTCTAAGAACTTCTCCATTTCTTCTAGGTTATTGAATTTGATGGCATATAGTCCTTCATAGTATTCTTGGATGATTCTTTGTGTTTCTGTGGCATCCCTGATGACTTCCCCTCTTTCACTTCTTATTGTTAGTTAGTGTCTTCTCTTTGTATCTTAGTGAGTCTAGCCACGGGTTTGTCAATTTTATTAATCTTTTCAAAGAACCAGCTCTTTGTCACATTTTTTTTCTATTGTCTTTTTGTTGTCTATTTCATTTAGTTCTGCTCTAATTTTTATTATTTCCTTTCTTCTGCTGACCTTGGGTTTCATTTGTTTTTATTTTTCTAGTTCTTTAAGGTGTAATGTGAGGTTATATTTTGGGATTTTTCTTGTTTCTTGAGATAGGCCTGTAATGATATAAATTTCCCTCTTAAAATTGCTTTCACTGTATCCGCAAAATTTTGGTAGGATGTATTTTCATTCTCATTTGTTTCTATGTATCTTTTGATCTCTCATCTTATTTCTTCTTTGACCTGTTGGGTTTGAGGTAATTAAGTGTTCTATTTACTTCTTGCATTCGAGAATCCAGTTCTTTCCACAAATTTGGGAAGTTCTCATTGGCTGTTTGAAAATACTCTATGTTCCCCTCTCTCTTTCTTCTCCTTCTGGTATGCCCATTAGTCTTATATTGCTCTTTCTGATGGAGTCAGACAGTTCTTGTAGAGTTCTTTCATTTCTTTTAAGTCTCAAGTCTCTTTCTTCCTCCATCCGTGTCATTCCCAGTTTTCTATCTTTGATGTCACTGATTCTTTCCTCCATCTGGTCAACTCGACTACCTAAGCTGGCTATTACATTCTTCATTTCTTATATTGACTTCTTAATCTCCAGAAATTCTATTTGGTTCTTTTTTAAAATTTCAATCTCTTTGGTAAAATGTTCATTTTGTTCTTTGATTGTGTTTCTGAGTTCATGCCTGTCTGTGTTTTCTTGCATCTCATTGAGTTTTTTAAGAACTGCAATCTTGAATTCTCTCATTTAAGTCACATATTTCCATATTTTTAAGTTCATTTTCTGGAGACTTTTTGTATACTTTGAGCTGTCTTGTTGCCTTGGTTATTCATGGAAATTAATGATTTATTATTTCTCTTCCTAGACATCTACAGGAGTGGGTTGTGCAACAGGTTGATAGAAAGAGGTCTTTCTCTTGTTTTCCATTAGGTGTTGGTAGAATGTTTTATTTTCTCTCTGACTACAGCCTTTTATTCTCTCTCACATTGTAGTGTTATATTTTCTCTGCACTTTTCTGTCTTCTCACACAATGTGGGGTTCAGCTGGGTCATATGGTGCCACCTCCGTGGGGGGATATAGAGAGCTTCTGAAGTTCCAAAACTCTTCCTGCACCAGATTCAGAGCCTTTGTATTTCAACAGCTTTGTTTACTCCTGCAAGCATCTGCCCAGATAGATGGAGACAGGGGCAAGGTGTGTTGTGAGAGGTGGCCCAGAGCAATGGCGGTGACCACCACCACAGCCAGTTCTGCTTCCACAGCTCCCTCCCCTTTGCTGTAACTAGTTGGGCTGTGAGTCCATGTCTGTGGACCACAGTTCTAAGAACTGCAAATATTCTGTTCTTTTGATCTGACACCACTACTGTTCCGCTTCTAGCACTGGGCAGGTGGGGGCGGGACGAGCTCTGGGAGGGTAGGGAGGGGGCAGCTAGTCTCAGTGCCTAAGGCTTCCGTTCTCTGCAGCAGTGAGGGCTTAAACCTCCGTTTTCAGCCTTCTTCCCTCAGTCTTTGCTCTGAGGTCTCTGCTGTGAGCGTTGGGTTCAGCAGTGTTATGTGCTGCCCTCTCAGCCCTGTGGGCCATAAGCGGAACCCTAGCAGTCTGAGTTCTTCCCTCTCCCGCAGCTGCGGTAGGTCTGAGCACTGAGCTAGGTCTGCATCCTGTGCCCATGTGGCCCCATCTCCACACTTCTCCCTTCCCTCCCCACTTGTGCAATTTGCCCACCTTTAGGTGATTTCAGTAGTGCACCTCTTAGTCTTGCCGTTCTGCTGTGTAGGGAGTCCTTTGTGGAGTTACAGTTGTTCACTTTGTTGTAAATTCCAGGGGAGCTTTCAAGAGGCTCACCTCATGCCGCCACTTTTATGACATCACTTCCACACGATGATTCTTTATCATGAAACCTGCATACTTCCTTTGTGACATGTATCACAATTTGTAAAGATGTTTGTTTGCATTACTCAAATATAAAATCATCTGGAGAGTAGTGATCTTAATCTCTTTTTTAAACCAATATATTCTTGGAGCCTCATATAGATAATGTGGGAGGGAAATATTTTGGAATGAATCTGGAAAGAGTATTTGTCACTTTCTACTGTTTATTTTATTGCCGTTGCCATATATTTTGAACCCTTTGAGAATAGGCTCAGTATGTCTATCATCATTATATCATCCAACAGACAGAATAGGTATCAAATAAATTAACAAAATCAGTAGGGAGTTATCAAAATCACATGTGAGTACATGTAAAGTTTTTCTTTCTGTGAACCAGTTCTATGACTGAAACTTTTATGAGACCCAAAGGAATAGAACTGAACTTTTTGTTTATTATGGAAGTTCACAATATATGATATTTAACAAAACTAAGTAATGCTTACTATGTGTAGCACTATTTAAGCACTTTACAAATACTGTAAGCTCACTTAATCTTCATTATGTTACTATGGTTTAGTTTCTTTGAGATAAGTTCTATTTATAATCTACATTTTGGAGAGGAGAAAACTGAGGCAGAGGGAGGTAAAACACCTTGCTTAAGTAACCGATTTTTAGTAATATTTATGCAAATCAACAGGATCAAAGAGCAAAGAGTTAAAAAACAGAGTTATTTATAATAAATTTGTGAAATTGCACAGATTGTTCTAGCAGATTTTTCATTTACAGTAGGTCATATTCAGTTACATCTTATAGATAACAGTAGTAATTGTAATATAATTGTTGTTTCACAGTTCAGTATGTCATTTGGCAATACAATTTTGTAGTAGCATTCCTTAAGACCATATGCAATTAAAATTGTTCTAGTATTCTGAATTGTTCATTTAGATCAGCTGTCCAAAAGAAATATATTGTGCTTCACAAGTGTGAATTGTGAATCACATGCGTAATTTAAAATTTGCAAGGAACCTCATTAGCAAAAATAAAAAGAAATGAAATAAATGCTGACCTATTTTATATAAAGCAGTATAACCAAACTTATCATTTTAATATAACATTAACATATTTTTCATTTATAAAAATTAAGTCTAGCATCATGTGGATATTTTATACTTAGAGCATGTCTCAATTCAGAATAGCCCACTCAGTAGCCACATGTGGCTACCATATTGTATAATGAAGATTTAGGCAACTCTTTTATGACTAATAAATTTTGATTTATCATATAGACTATAGAGAAAATGTTTTCTCTTGATGACGGCTAGCTCATCCTTCAAGTCTTATCTCAATGTCATCATTTTTGTGGGACTTTCTCTGAGCATCCTGGCCAGAATATACCTTCACATACATAGTTTTCTAGCAAATGTTATATATCTGCATAATTATTGCATTATATAGCAGTTGTTTTTTCTTATACAGAATATTGAACTTATTAATGATTAGAGCTGTCGGCATCTCCAGTGACAATGCATTGCTTGTACTTTATGTAACAAATATTTATTCAGTGAATACTTACCATTAAGTATTGGTCTTTGTGCTTAAGACACATCTGTTCAGAGTAATAGCACTGCCCTAATAGGCTTAAAGTTTTAGCAATTAGTGTTCCGTAAAAATATTGTTGGATTAAATGAAATTCAGGCTTTAACATTTGGTCATAGTTTGTGAACAATGGATTAAACTTAAGAAAGTGATATTTAATAGGTATGCATATAAATTCTTGCTATTGGTTTTAAAATAAAAACCTTTTACAGAGCTTTAGAATGGAAAAGATGTGGCTTGATAACTGAGTAGGTTTAAATGAACCCCAGACTCAACATTGAAATATGTAAAAAAATAATACATTAAAGGAAAGAGTCCTTGTTTAATATAAGTAACCTAATTTAGTTTTGTACCACGTCTGCTGAATTCTGTCAAGTTCTGGCTACCAAGACTCGATATTGAGAATGCAGACATTCATAAGCAGAGGGGATTCAGGATGACAATGAGATATTGAGTTGAGGACTACACTACAAGTTCTTTTATAGCAAATCTGGATGACTTAAAGTGTCTGCATCTTCAAGATGATAAGACATCTGATGATAGAAGTGTAGTAGAGATAAGGGCTTCCTAATTGTAGGGGCCACTGATGGCATGGTTAGCCTCTAGGAAGTTGGTTAGGAACGTAGGACTGAAATACGTTTAAGGTGACTAAGTAAAAACCATGTTCCAGTTTAAATGTCTGGATATATATCTGTCACAGACCACAGTGAAAGTGAGAATAAAGGGGCCTAGTAATTTATAGTATGGCATGTGTTTTATACTTCTGTATTTTTCTCCTTCATTCGTTTTATTTCTCTCATTTTGGGCAGAATGGTGTTGTTCTGGCCTGCATGCCTCTTTACAGCTGTGTGTCTCTGTGCCTTCTTACATGAAGTGCATTGGGATTTCTACTGTGTGTATATACAGCCTACAAAGCCTGAGGTGCTTGGTAGCAGAGACGACTCTTGTTAGGGTTTCACCAGGACCCAGCACTATTGCCTACAGACTGGGATACTCACGAAATGTTGACTTGAATGTTATGAAACTGAGTAGGTCGGCATTGTGCTTTCACTGCTGCAGTAGCATTCTTAATGCTTTTCTTACACCTCTTCCCCTCTTCCTACCCTTGGTCCAATCAGAATGATGTTTTCCAAAAAGCAAATCTGATCGTATCACGTATTTCATAAAGCACATTGGCTCGTGGGCCTGCAGGGTCTTCCAGGTGCTTGCATCCTCCAACCTTACCTCCTACCTCTTTCTCTGTTCTTCAGTCACGTGGTTGACTGTGCCAAGAATATCACCTGTGCCCCCCTAAACCAAGTTCAGTTACCCTCAGTTAACTCTTCTTTGTCTGTACCTGTTTCCCCTAACATATATTTTTAAAGATAAATATCTTTTTCCCTCTTTCAGAAAAATACTTTTACTTTTAGTCGTCATATTCAACTGTCCTTATTCAACTGTGAGTTCCATGAGGAAATGTGTTATGCCTGCTTGTAAGTGCAACATGGTCTCATCACATCTAATGCACATACTAAATGGTTAACATGGATTTGTTTGTTAAATGGATATGTAAGTTCATGAACAAGCAGCACAATATAAGTACATGTCTAGACTTCAGCTTGACCTAAATCTTTTCTTCTGTCTCTGCTCACAACTATAGTCTATATGAACAGAAAAGACATGTGACAAAACACTTAAACCGCATAATCTTGTGCTTACTTAGAAAGTGACTTTAATACAGGAATTATCGCCATAGACCCTGAAAAGCAGTTACTACTTACTCGACATAAAGGTTAAAATTTATTTTTTTACATGCTCAAATAGTTGGAAAAAAATACTCTCCCAAGTCTTTGAAATGTTAACTTATCTAACCTTCTAAAACACTTCACATTTTTTTCATCTTCAAGTCTGGGAATTATGATAAATTTCATAATATATTAATATCCTTAATGTGTATTGTATCTATGAACTGAAACACCCAGGGTGTCTTGTGTTTCACCTTTACTGAACACTATACGTGAGCATCAAAAGGCAAATGTATTGGTAGTATGGAAATACATTTACAATAGAATATAAAAAGGAATTGTTATATATGTGTGTGTGTGTGAGAGAGAGAGAGAGAGAGGCTGAGGAGGAAGCAGAAGAGCTGCTCTTGCTGTCTCGGGGCTGGCAACGGGGGAGGGGAGGTATGCACACTTGGTGTAACTTCACAGAGATGCACAGAAAATGCTACCTGACCTTTTCACTTTTTCATTTGTCTAAAAATGTTTCTAAGTGGTGCCACACCTTCCACCATTGGCTTTAGTTTCAATGCCTATCTCATAGTAAAAGGGTCCTGGTCGTACATGAAGTGAGAAGCCATCTTGAATAATCAGAACCCTTCTGCTGCTTCTACGTGTTCCTCATTCTCTGGCACTGGTTCAGACTCTCTCATCTTCTATCAAGTCATCTTCTGTTAATTCCTCTGGCCTGGTGTCTATTAACTCTTGAAATTCTCCAAGATCCAGATCTTGAAACCCTTCACCCACCTACACCTCCCCACCATGTTTTGCTGTCTCCACAATCTCTTTCAGATTTCCTTGACTGATCCTGTCAGAAATCTGTGAAGTCTTGCACAACACACTGCAGTTTTCTTCCGCAGGAATTTACTGTTTCCAGCTTGATGACTTTCACAGCTTTTTCTATTACAATGTTGGCATCTTCAATGATGTAATCCTTCCAGACTTGCACGATGTTATCTCCACCGGGGTTCTCTTCCATAGCCTTGACAATCCTTTCTATAGAGCACTGTGTGTAATGGGCCTTAAAGGTCCTCATGCCCCCCGATCTAGAGGCTGAAATCGAGACGTTGTGTTTGGGGGTAAGTAGACCACTAAGACACCTCTGGTGTTGAATTCATGGAGTTCTAGGTGGCGGGGGCATTTTTTCCAACATCAAAAGAACTGTAAAAGGCAGCCCTTTACTGGCAGGGTGCTTCCTGATTTCAGGAACAAAGCATCGCTAGAACCAATCCAGGAAAAGGGTTCTTGTTGTCCAGGGCTTCTTGTTGTGCAACCAAAAGATTGGCAGCTGGTGTTTATCTTTCCCCCTGAGGCTTGGGGGTTAGCAGCTTTATAGATAAGGGCAGTGCAGCTCATGAACTGGACCGTTGCATGAGCACAAAACAGAACAGTTAGCTTATCCCTTAAATTCTGCTGCTCGCTTCTCTTCCCTGCTAATAAGTGTGCTGTATGCTATTTTTCTCCCCAGAATAGGGCACTTTTGTCTGTTTCTACAACTGTTCAGGCAGATATCCTTTCTCCACAATTATTTTCTTAATTGCATCTGGGAACTATTCTGCTGCCTCTCCATTGGCAGAAGCTGCTGCTCCTGTTGTCTTGGCATTTTTTAAGCCAAACTGTTCTAAAATTATCAAACTATCTTTTGCTGGCATTAAATTCTCCAGCTTTAGATCTGTCACCTTCCTTTTGCTTTAAGTTTCATATAATGACTTTGCTTTTTCTCAAATCTTATTAGAGTCCACAGGTATGCCTTTCTTCTAGCAATCCTGCACCCACATAAAAGCTGTATTTTCAGTACAAGGTACTGATGAAAAGGTATTTCACAAAAAATGTGCAAGACTTTGTTACCTGCTGGCACAGCTGCAGTGATGGCTTCATGAATTTCCTTTTCTTTTTTTTTTTTTTACAATGGTCATTATGCTGGATACATTTATCTTGAAATGGCAGGCATCCACAACTGCAGACCACAATATAAAGTACATATGAAGCAATTCAACTTTTTCTTGTCATGTCATGACTTCTCCGGCATGGGAGTACTTCCAGCACCACTAGTGGCACTGAGAATGGGTCCCATGGTGTTATTCAAGGTTTATGGTATTACACTAAACACTGTGAAAAACATGTGAGAACCACGAGATATCACAATTAACTGGGGGGATGAAATGCTCACACAGAGATGACTAATGTCACACGGCATTGTAAGCAGATACTGGCAACGCTTGGGCTCGCTGCAAAATTATTACTACAGTAGAGTAAGTACACAGTCAATGGTATGCACTTCTGAATTAATGCTGCATCCTTACATTTGTTTGCATTTCTCTTGACCACAAATGACAACATGTACTGTGTTTGTGTAAGTTTTGATAGATTTTTGTATGTTTTATGGTAGTAAATAAAATATCTCTACATATTTTATATATTCATGACATACCTAGCTTTTTTATTTTTATATTTATTATCTTATTTATTTTGATATTTCTACACTACATGGTTTACCTGCAAATTTTGTCAAATCGCCAAAAAATTTTTCCAGTATTTTTATTGAAAAAAATCCACTTATGACTTCTAGTCAAGATGGTGGAGGAGGTAAATGCTCTGCTTACCTCTTCCCATGACATCAAAATTACAAATAAGTTATAGAACAACCATCACTGAGAACCCCCTGTAGACTGGCTGAACAGAAGTTCTATAACTAAAGATACAGAGAAGACCTCGTGTTGACACTGGTAGGAGGGGTGTAGTTGTAGAACTGGCATTTCCCCACCCACATGTTGCAGTTAAGCATTAGGCAGGAGATCTCAGTCAAGGGGTCCCAGCCCCACACCTGGCTTCCCAGCCTGTAGCACCAGTGCTAGGAAGAGGAGTCCCCATAATATCTGACTGTGAAAACCAAAGGGGATGGAATCTGAGTAAGATGGATGGCTGCTGGAGACCCAGGTGCCTCTCTTGAGGGGCCCTGCCCAAACTCACTCACAAAGCCACTCACTCTGGTCTCCAGTGCAGGAGCAGTAGCTTGAAAAGTACCAGAGACATATGGTGAGGGACTGAATTGATGGACTACAGGGCGAGAGCTGGAGTGACAGAGAGCAGGGCAGCTCTCTATGGTGACCGAAGCACTGGCAGTCACCATTGTTCCTGTTGAATCTTTCCCCCACACAGCCAGCAGGGACAAATGGGCACTAATTCTGATGTCTCCATTAACCTGGGTGACTAGTTTGCCCAGTCCTGGTGATTCCCTGATACCCCACGAGACCCAACTCACACACCCAGCCTGAGCCACTTCCAGGGGCTTTTCCACACAAGTGGCTGGCCTCCGATGGCACTGTGGGCTTTCCAAAAATCTCTCAAAGGTCTAGAAATCCCCCAAAAGCAGCAGCTGGCCCCAGCATGTCTTGCATTTTTTGCTAAATAGTCCCAAGCTGGATATACATGGTAACCAGTCTCAACTTGTAACTCCCATCATGTGGCCAAAAGCCTAGTATAAGCCACAGCCAGTGATGGCTAGGAATGTAGCTTCACCTAAGTGGCCACAAACCCAATACAACTGGTGGTTCACCTCAGGTCACAGTATAGTGCACACCAAACGGTCCCAAGCCCAGCACTAGTTGCAGCTGTCCTTGGTTCACAGTGTAGTTGATCACAAGCATCCAGCAAGCTCAGTATAGGTGACAACCAACCATAGATCACATGTAGCTCCCACCAGGCAGCCACAAGCCTGCAGCTGACTTTGCACTGGAGGCCCTCCCAAGAGGCTCCAGAACCAACACACCTGGTGGCCAGCTTCAAACCACACCAGATCACCACCTAACCAGCTCCATACGCGACAAACCTAACGGGTAGATTTTGCTGACACCAGAGCCATGCTAAAGAGATACAGGGACCAACCCAACATGAGGATATAACTCTCATAAACATCTGCACACCCAACTTAGGAACACCTAAATATATAAAGCAAATACTGATAGACATAGAGGGATCAAATGGATTTGATATTTTAGGATATTTCAACCCAAAGCAGCAGAATATACATTTGTTTTAAGAATGCATGGACTATTTCTCAGGATAGACCATGTGATGGGCCACAAAAAAAGTCTCAATTAATTTAGGAAGATTAAAATCATACCAAGCATCTTCTCCAATCACAATTGTATGAAACTATAAATCAATTATGAGAACTGAAAATCACACAAACACGTGAAGGCTCAATAACATGCCACTAAACAATGAATAGGTTAACAATGAGATCAAGGAAGAAATCAAAAGACACACTGAGACAAATGAAAATGAAAGTACAATGACTCAAAATATATAAGACATAACCAAAGGATTTCTAAGAAGGAATTTATACTAATACAGGTCCACCTCTAGAAACAAGAAAAATCTTAGACAATCTAGCCACCTAAAGGGACTGGAAAGAGAAGAATAACCAAAGCCCAAAGTGAGTAAAAGAAAAGAAATAATAAAGATCAGAGTGGAAATAAACAAAATATAGCCTAAAACACACAGAATGGTCAATAAAAGCAAGAGCTGGTTCTTTGTAAAGATAAACACAATTGATAAACCTTTAGCAAGACTCATCAAAGTAAAATAGGAGAGGACCAAATAAAATCATAAATAGAAGTGACAACTGACACCACAGAAATACAAAAAGTTATAAGGAAATACTACAATTTTATATGCAAACAAATTTTAAAACCTGGAAGAAATGGATAAATTCCTAGACACCTACAATCTTTTAACGCTGAAGCAGGAAGAAACAACAAACCTAAGCAGACTAATTACTAACAAAATCAAATCACTAATTGAAAAACTCCCAACAAACCAAGACCCTGGACTTGATGACTTCACAGATGAATTTTACTAAACATTCAAAGAAGAATTAATTCATATCCTTCTCAAACTATTCCAAAAAAACTGAAGAGGAGAGAAGTTTCCCAAGCTCATTTTATGAGGCCAGAAAAGACACTACAAAGAAAAAAAAAAAAAAGAGAGAAAAGAAAAAGAAGTATAAGCTTATCTTCCTAAAGAACATAGATGCAAAAATCCTCAACAAAATCTTAGCAAATTGAATTCAGTAAAACATTAAAAAGATTGCACACCATGATCAATCAAGTGGGACTTATTCCCGAGACGCAAGCCTGGATCAATAGCCTCAAATCTTAAAGTGGTACATCACATAAACAAAATGAAGAATAAAAATCATGTGATCATACGAGTAGATGCAGAAAAGTCATTTGACAAAATCCAACATCCATTTATAATTAACAACTCTCAGCTAAGTGGGGTTAGACGGAACATACCTCAACATAATAAAGTCCATCCATGACAAACCCGTGGCTACTAATCATACCCCACAATGAAAAGCTGAAAACTTTTTATTTAAGATCAGGAACAAGACAATAATGTTCACTTTCATCACTTTTATTTAACATTGTATTGGAAGTCCTAGCCACAGCAACCAGATAAGAAAAAGAAATGAAAGGCATCCAAATTGGAAAGGAGTAAGTAAAACTGTCATTATTTGCAGATGACCTGATACCATATATAGAGAACTATAAAGAACCCACCAAAACATTATTAGAGTGAATGAGTGAATTTAGTAGAGTAGCAGGAGACAAATATTCAGAAATCAGTTCCATTTTTTTATACACCAATAACAAACTATCAGAAAGAGAAATTAAAATAATCCCATATACAATTGTTTCAAAAAGAATAAAATGCCTAGGAATAAATTTAACCAAGGAGGTAGAAAAACCTGTACTCAAAAATCTATAAGACATTAAGGAAATAAATTGAAGGTGATACAAATAACAGGAAGGATATATTGTGCTCATGGATCAGAGGAATTAACATTGTTAAAGTCGTCATAATACCGAAAGCCAGATAGGGATTCAATTCAATCACTATCAAAATACCAATGACATTTTTCACAGAACTAGAACAAATAATTCTAAAATTTATATGGAACCGCAAAAGGCCCTGAATGTCCAGAGCAGTATTGAGAAAGAAGAACAAAGTTGGAACTAGCATCTACCTGATATCAAACTATACTACAAGGCTGTAGTAATCTAAACAGCATGCTAGTGGCATAAAACAGACACACAGATCAATGGAACAGAATAGAGAGCCCAGAAATAAACCCACACCTATATGGTCAATCAATCTATGACAAAGTGGGCAAGGATATACAATAGGGTAAAGACAGTCTCTTCAATAAATGGTGTTGGGAAAACTGAAGAGATACCTGCAAAAGAATGAAACTGGATTGCTTTCTTATACCATATACAGGAATAAACTCAAAATCAAAATAGATTAAAAAGAAGAAAACATAGGCAGTAAACACTGACATAATCTTAGCAATATTTTTGTTTTTTTTGAATATGTCTCCTCAGGCAATGGAAACAAAAGAAAAAATAAATGAGACTACATCAAACTAAATTTTTTGCACAGCAAAGAAAAGCATCAACAAAAATGAAAAGACAACCTACAGAATGGGAGAAGATATTTGCCAATGATACATCCAATAAGGGGTAAATATCCAAAGTATGTAAGGAACTCACACAATACCAAAAAATAAACAATATGATTAAAAAACAGGCAGAGGACCTGAATAGACATTTCTCCAAAGAGGACATACCGATGCCAAAAGACATTTGAAAAGATGCTCAGCATCACTGATCATCAGAGAAATGCAAATTGAAAACACAGTGTGGTATATTACCTCACACCTGTCAGAATAACCATCATCAATAAATCAACAAACATTTGCTAGGATGTGGAGAAAAGGGAACCCTTGTGCATTATTGGTGGGATTGTAAATTGGTGTAGTCACTATGGAAGACAGTATGGATGTTCCTCAAAAAATTAAAAATAGAACTACCTGATGACCCAGCAATCCCACTTCCGGGTATTTACCTGACACACTAATTTGAAAAGATATATGCACCCGTATATTTGTTTCAGCATTATTTACAATAGCCAAGATATGGAAGGAGCCTAAGGACCCATCGATAGACAAATGGATAAATAAGAGGTGGTACATACTCATATATACAATGGAATATTAAACATAAGAATGAATGAAATTTTGCCATTTGTGACAATGTGATGGACCTAGAGGGTATTATGCTAAGTAAAATAAGTCAGCTGCAGAAAGACAAATGCTATTTGATCTCTCTTACACATGGAATCTAAAAAGCAAAATAAATGCACAAACAGAGACAAACTCATATCTATGATGAAGAAATTGATGATTGCCAGATGCGAGGGGATTGGGGGATAAGTGTGAAAGGTGAAGGGATTAAGAAGTACAAATTGCCAGTTATAAAAATAGTTGTGGGGATGCAAAGTATTGCACAAGGAATACAGTCAGTAAGATTGTAGTAACTATGTGTGGTGTCACATACACAATTACTAGACTTAATGTGGTATTCACTTTGTAAGATGTATAAATGTGTAATCACTATGCTGTACACACGAAACTAACATAATATTGCTTGTCAACTGTAATTGAAAATTTTTTTTTAAATTTAAAAAATCCATTAAAGATAATTCATTAATTTATATATCTTTAAATTTCAAAATTTAAAAACATCTATTCTGCTGCATTTTGACTTAATCAAGGTGCCATGAAATCTAATGTTCCCCTTTCAGCTTGCACTCACAGAAGAGCCTGCTCCTTATTCATGTGTATAGCGAGGGTCCTTGATCTTTTTTACTCTGGTGCAAACATGTGCTTTATTATCTAATTATTGATGTCGATATGGGAAAGAAAATTCCTAACATTGAAGGGATGTTTGATTTCTTAAATCTATATTTAGCTAATGCTGAAAATCTCACAACCTATATTATCTCTCCTGGTATAATACATAAAGACCAAGTTTAATATTTCATACTAAATGTGGGACTCAATTTATTACAGAGACGCTTTTAATCTCTGTATGTGGCCTGACACGCTGAGTTTGCTTTAACAGCTGAGTTTCATAGACAAGCACGAGGCATTTCTTCAAAGAACCCGACCAAATGCTGTAATCCATTTCCTTCTGAAATTGCAGTTGCTAAATTATACCCAAAACATTTATGAATGTCGCTTTGCCTTTCCAGCAATTAAGGAGTTCAAAAAAATCCCTTTGTGTGTCATAGCTTTGAAATTATTATGTTTATCCTGAACTGGCCCTTCCATTTACTCTATCAAATACTGTGGTGGGTACGTTGACGAGGGAGGCAATCAATTCTGCACAGGTGTGGAAAACGATTTCTTTTGATGTAATAAAGCATTCTATTTTAAAGTAGCAGTTTTAACACATCTGCCGTTGTGAATTCCCATGTAAGCTGGCAGCCAATTCGTTTCCTTGTAAAGGGCAGAAAATCTGAGTCCACATCAGAGGCCTCCTGGGGGCGTGACGGGGGACAGTCAGGGACCTTGCTGACCCCTTCCCTTTGCTTCTCATTGTTTCAGTGTTGATCCTCCTGATCGTCACCATGAGACGACGGAAAAAAGAGCCCCTCATTTTCGACGAAGAGAGAGACATCCGAGAAAATATCGTGCGCTACGACGACGAGGGTGGAGGCGAAGAAGACACGGAAGCCTTTGACATGGCGGCCCTGAGAAACCTCAACGTCATCAGAGACACCAAGACCCGGAGGGACGTGACGCCCGAAATTCAGTTCTTGAGTCGACCGACTTTTAAAAGCATCCCGGATAATGTCATTTTCCGGGAGTTTATCTGGGAAAGACTGAAGGAAGCGGACGTGGACCCCTGTGCGCCCCCCTATGACTCCCTGCAGACATACGCCTTTGAAGGCAATGGCTCGGTGGCGGAGTCCCTCAGCTCCCTGGAGTCCATCAGCTCAAACTCTGATCAGAACTACGACTACCTAAGTGACTGGGGGCCCCGTTTCAAACGACTTGCAGACATGTATGGCACCGGCCAGGAGAGCTTGTACTCATAGCCTTGGAACGTTCCTTGGAAATGGACTGAAGACCGAGTAAAAGCAAAAAAAACACTACACGCAGAACCCAAGAACTCCACTTACTAGAGAAAATGGTTGTAAATATAGCTCCATTTTTAACTGTTTAGGTTTCTGCCTTGGTGAAGCATATGTTCATTAGATGTATCCAAGGGATCACACTGACCACAGACTCTGAGCATTTGAAGGCTTTTTTGATAAAAAGAAATGCTCAGTGGTTTGTGAATAGATAGCAACTCTCAGATACCTGCAAAGGCACCTAACCTCTATGAGAAAGTAGTGCCTGATGTCGTCAGTGAACCAAGGGTGCCCCGTACATACCTTCATGGTACTGCCAGTGAGAAGAATAGAACACAATGTGCCACTGAAAAGTCCTGCAACTTCTTGCATATTAAAACTTGGGACAGATTGAATTTATAGTGATGCTTTTAGCTTGTTAGATTAGAGAATCCAGCAGAATTTTATTGCTATGGGTTAGGAAGTATATTTTATTTAGCAATATATAAATTCTTAGAAAATCCTCCCCAATCCTCCAATACAAGCCACTAAAATTTGGTTTAAGGCAACATAAACCATTGTTTAGCAAATAAATGTGAAGTATTCCAAATAAAAAGGTAAATCATTCTTAATGTGTGCAATCGTTTTGAGATGCTTGTGTAGGTATGAAAAAAAGTTGCTGTCTATTCGTTGATGCTTTTTATTATCTCTTCTGATTTGTACAGGAGAATATATGTAAGTTCTTTTTTTTTATTTGACACATAGTGTTATATTTATTTTGGAGCTCCAATCTCCACTAAATTCAGGTCCATCTTATTGCCTCATAGTTATCAAGCTCGTCAGAACATGCTGATTTTTCTCCACTCTGAGCTACACAAAGGCAATGAAACATGGGAATGGAGGGAAAATAGTAGAGCACTTGAGTCCTGTTGCAATTCATATCTCAGAAAGGAGCACAGCTATAGGGACATAGAAGTCATTTGAGCCACTGGAATGTACAAAACATCGGAATAAAATATTTGTATTTTAGAAAGATTTCAGAGAGAATGAGATGTTCTTTGATGCAAGATTTATTTTTCAAGGTCACAAGTACTATATGCCTCAAAGACTTTTGAGAATTTGTTCTACCCCAACCTCTTTTGCTGTAAACATATTGAGTAAAAGACTGACTTTTAAAAATATATCTTAAACAACATAATGTTATAAATTTCAAAACCCATCTTTAAATTCTGATGCAGATATGCTCCTCAAGAATAAACCTTGCAATGTATAATTTCTATACTGGTTTAGATGTGCCAAAATGAGAAGAGAAATTTCAAATGATTACGTGTGTTTAAGCTTGAGATGTGCTTCTTTAAAAAGAATTTTATGACTAAAGTAATATTTCTACCTATAAGTTTCCCCCCCAAAAAAAAAAAAATAGTTTAATGTGCATATATGCAAGGATGAATGGAATTTTTCTTTTTTTATTCTTTTAAAAAGAATTGTAGGGTTCCTAATCTATAGATGGTGGACACTATAGAAAATTGTGTTCTAAAACTGCTTCCTCCTGAAAGACAAATGATAGAACTAGAATATCAATATTTTGATGACAGTAGGAGAAACTATGTAGCAGTCTGTAAACTTGCAGCCCACCTTTAGAAATGAAGTATGTGAAAGTGGCCTTCAGATTCATCAAAGTAATTGAATAAATTTGATCATCTGCGAACAGTCCTTTCATTTGAATAAAGTTTTGTAGACATTGTTTCATGACTAAATAGATATGCTTCCTGCAGTATGAATATATATATGAAAAACCAATTTCATAACAGAGATACTGTTCATTACTTTTAGTCACATAAATAAGTTTTTCAAATTAAAAACAAAACAAAACAGTATACTTATATCCTTTTCAAGAAAGTCACTATGTGGTGCAGGAATTATGTAGGTATTGAGTCAGGAAGGTGCTGAGACAACAGTTTTGTAATAATCCTCTTGTTGTCTGCAAGACGATAAAATACTTTAGAACATTTGGGTTATGATGTCAAAACTGCTGATTGTTGCACATATCACTTAATGGAGGTTTGGATGTATTTTAGAAAAGAAATACCACATTATTCACCTTGCTTTTTCTCCTTTTAAAGAATATATTTTCTTGGCTTTTGTTTGTTTTTTCTGTTTGGTTTTTCGTTTCTTCATATTGGTAGTAATATATTGGGAAAAGACTCAAATTATTAAATAAAGATTTGAAATTCTTGCATATACCTAAATGCCATTTTATATGTGGAAGATTATATATCAATGCAGTATTGAACTTAATTCAATGGTATTTTTAAAAAATGCTTGATGTGACTGGAAGAATTTCCCTAACATAGGTGAAATTTATATGAAGTACTCTAGTTAAGCTTAATTGTAATGATGGTGAATTTGTTATTTTAGCTTTCTTTTCTTTTCAGAAATCCAATGCTACATATGGCTATCTGGTGTAATAGTTGAGAGATAGGCTATGTTTTAAAACCAGAAACTAGAACTGTTGATTGATTAAAAAGAAAAAAAAATGTCAAAAGTTCCTACAAAAATATTTAAACAAATACCTACCATGTTTCCCCAAAAACAAGAACAGGTGTTATACTAAGGTTTTCTCCAAAAGACGCATTAGGGCTTATGTTCAGGGGATGCCATCCTGAAAAATCATACTAGGGCTTATTTTCCAGTTAGGTCTTATTTTCAGGGAAACACAGTACTATCTGGTCACTAAAATTCAGTGGTGTCCAGAGCCAGCTAGAACCAATTCCCAAGAACCAATGATGCCATCTCTTCCAACTCCAGTTCTAGAGATGCCATTTTGTTATATTTAGTTATATATTGAAGTCAGCCATGGTAGTTATATTTAGACCAGTGTGGAAATCAGCAAACACTACTTTTTTTTTTCCTTCGGGAGAACCAGTTGTTAAATTTTTACCCAACCAGAGTCAGTTCTCCTTCCATCACCGTATAGATGATGTATTGCAGAATTGTACACTTGAAATCTATGTAACTTTACTAACAATTATCACCCCAATAAACTTAAAAAAAAATACCAATGCTCCCCTGCTTAAATTACTTTATAAAAGGAAACCTCATGATTGTAAATACAGTATGAATGAATAGAATATGAAATAATGAAATGAAAGGAATTTATGCTCTTTCTTACAACTAGTTATATATGCCTGTGGTGGTGATTTCCTGGTATCAAATCCTTGGAGCTATGAGTAGAAAGGAAAAGGATTGATGCACTTCAATATGGGAAGCAATGGCTTAATAATTTCAAGTCCAGACAATAGTGAAGAAATATATTTACATATTTTCCATTTGTCAATATGGGGACACCATTAGAAACTCAAGGTACACAAAATAATGCATGTATTGAACAACTTAACTTCTTCAAGAAAAAAACATTTGCATTTCACTTGTTACTGTCCACGTCACAGACATACGTCCAAGCCCCTATTTTGAAATGTTACTGCATAATTTTAAGGCAGCATAACAAATACGAAAACTAAATCTTACGCAGAAAGTGAACTTTAACGGATCAAGCCTAAATTGTCATTCTGGGTTCACAAATTGGTCTCTAAATTGAAGTGATATTCGAAGTTCAGATGCAGACCAAAGTTAGGAGGGAGACAACAAGAAAAGATTTGCTAGGGGAAGGCAGTGAGTAGATCAATTACCTAGATGAAGCCAGGAATTGTTTCCCTTTGATATGAATCGTGGTTAGATAACTACAAGATAGACAGGAAGTAATAATGTTGAGGTAATGATAGCTGCCTTTTCACTCTGCCCTCTGAGAATGTTTTAAATTATTTTAACTTCATGCACAATTACATTGGATGATGAGTAGGCTTCAGAAATTATTTTCATGTAAATGGTGTAGTTATACAAAGTATGAGTGTTATTTGTGTGATTGCCCACATGTCCAAAGAAACTTACATGCAGATGGTCTTAGCATTCAAATATAAAATCTACAGGAGCTCAAAAGGCATTAAGATAAATATATTGGAAGAGACAGAAAACACTAGTTCAAATATTTTAAAATTTTTAAACACTAGTTGCAAATATTGGTTTTCAAATTTCCAATTTTTACATCTGTTGACTCATAAACTCTTAATTACCATAATTGTGTCTGAATCACTATTTAAACGTTTATTTACAATTGATCTAATTAAAATTGAATAAAAAGCTTCATTTTTTAACTCTTTCTGATCTGGAGGCAGCTGGAAGCATGTGAAATGTTTTTGATAATAGGTAAGGAAATATTTTCTGTTAATCTATGTTTCTCTGATATTAAAATGTAAGTTATTGTTACATTAATGATAATGTATAGTGTGTGTGTATATGAGAATATATGCAAGTGTGACATGGAAAACTAATGCAATGCTTGCTGACTAATCATCATCATCATCAAAAGAGGAAGAAAGGAGTAATAGCATTTACATTTTGAACGTAATTGAAATTGTTTCAGAGGAGTGGGATAAGCCCTTAAGAAAAATGGGAGTTATCTGAGGTTGTGATTTGGCAGGCATTGTAAAGTATGATTCCAGGGGTAATTTTTCAGGCAAAAACAAGACAGCCAGCATGTGTGACATTCTGACCCTTTTTCATTGATATGCTAACTTGTACTGGCTCAGAGTTTAACTGAAAAGTGGGGGGGGGGAGAGAGAGAGAGAGAGAGAGAGAGATTGGGGTGCCTTGGGAAGTATGTCTGAAGCGACCTTTAAAATATTGTCTAGTATTACCTTGTTAGTGCCAATATACTATTATCATTTGGCAGGTGCCTGATAGGCAATAAGACTAGAAAATTTGACACTAACTGAAGGGAACAATATTTTATTTGCTTCAATAATCTAATTTAATTTAAATCAGAAGGATTTTGGTGCTAAAGGGAGAGCACTTAGCTGAACTATCTGGATAATTGCCTCATTTTATTTTTATTGTGTGTACGCAATCTAATTGTTACACAATGTGGAGTGTGAAGTATTGATTTTGGTGTGTCCTGGGCTCTGGCCTTTTGAGTATCAGTGTGGTGTAAGAGTACCCGTAGTCTGTGGTAATATACTCTGGATCAGAGGCCAAGTCCAGCATCTCTTGGCGGGGCCCTGGATGCCATTATAACTCTCTGAACCTTTAGAGCTCCACGATTAAAATTGAGTTAAGTACTATCCTGTCTGTTTTAGAGACCTGTGAAATGATTAAATGGCAATGTTGTGTAAACTGTAAACACTGTAAAAATACATGACGTTATTATGGGAAATTATGGAAATTATGTAATAAGGTTGATTATATTTATTATATGGTAAACACAGATCATTTCTGGTTTTGGAAATACACATTAAGGAAAAAAAAAAACCCAAACAATTATTATTCTAAATTGGGAAAGAACATTCAAAGAAACAATTGGGGTAATTAATTGAAGCCACTACCAAAAAACAGCTATTTTATCAGGCTTTTAAAGGTTGGAGTCTAACCCAGACTAATTAAATCATTAATAAGAATTAAGGATATCAGCATGGCCAAGGGATTACAAGTGAAAAACAATTCTTTCCCACGCATGATGACTGAGTGGAAGTTGAAGGCCTTTAGATGATTTTAGCCTCGTTACAACTCACAAATACACTGGAATGGAGAACACAATTAATGAGTACAAGCTAGGTGATCTTGCAGACATCCAGAGGAAATAAAGAAAATGAGGTTCTAGAGAATTTAATAATTTTGTCAGTCCTGAGTGGCGTATGTGTAATTAATAATTCATGCACTTCAAAGAATTAGAGTACATTAATATTGACTTTACATGAAAGCTATCCTGTTCCCTTGTTTTGATAATTCAAAAGCACTTCCAATATCTCACAGTAGCTTAACTTAGCCTTTTGTAAATGAAAAAGCCATTGGAGATTAAAAACTAATATACACAGGATAGTGCTGCTTTGTCAGTGATTGCCTACTCATAAAATGAAAGTTAATAAGCCCTTCGACTCAACTTTACCTATTAGTTATCTGGTTATTTCAAGTTCATGTGAACAAGCATTGCAAACAAATACATTAATAACTACATAAGTACTGAGAATGTTGAGAAGTACAACATACACTCAGAACGTTAACTCTTACATTATCATTGCATTAATTAATGAGATTATGCTAATGGTTTATATTTTTATAGGCAGGGAAATCATATGATTTACTACCTTAGTGCTTCATGCTTATTTTATTGTACATATAAACATTACTTTTTTTTTGGTATGTCAAGATCTGCAATATGTGGCATGTGGAACATGACCAGTACTTCAAAAGTAATCAACTTTTTAAAACAACAGATCAAATAACTATATAGGATTCATTTTATCTATAATAATAATTTTAAATGCAAAAAGTGAAAGGGAAAATAACTCTTGTACAAGTTTATACTATATTTTGTATTATATTTGGCTTCAAATTGTATATATTAAATATATATTGAGCTTATATATGTATATATCAAGCCTACACACACACACACACACACACACACACACACACACAGGTTAAATGTTAAAGTGAAGCAATGGCTTTTAACATTTTGTTTTTATTTTTAAACATGATTATAGCTATTGGATCCAACCTCTAAAATTAAATTACGTGGGCATGCTGAAAAAATGCTGCACATTTGTAAAGTTGTTATTTGCTATAGAGTTCATAATTTCTCAAAATTTAGAGCAATTCATGTAAGTCAACCACACAGCATCACTTTCAATGAAACTATTAGTGCATATTCATGAGGCTCTATTATAACTAACTGTATAAAAAGAATTGAATCCATTTTTTCCTGCAATGCTTTTACTTATGTTAAGAGTCACTTGAATAAATAGATATAAAAGAGTTTCAAAAATGCTTATTCAATTGACCACAAAGTTGATCCTGAAAATCTAGTTTCAGTTAGGCTTGGAAATGAGACATTAAGGAAGAACTTGAAGTCTGAATGTATTCAGAACCTGAAGAGATCATTTTTGTTCGGCTCAAGCACTGCCTTTCAAGCAGATAGGCTCCTATAGTATTAAGTATTTGAGATATTTGGGGGCAGACATAGGAAATAAGTACCAATTCAGAACTACGTAAGTGTATAGCTCTACACAAAGTACCCGATGGATATGAATTAAGTCAGAAACCAGGCGGTGATGTAAAAAAAAAAGCTCAGTTTTGCCATGTTTTCTTGATGTGTGCTTTTCCGTGTGAAGGGAGGGAGGGAGGGAGGGAGGGAGGGAGGGAGGGAGGGAGGGAGGGAGGGAGGGAGGGAGGGAGGGAGGGAGGGAGGGGAAAAAATATTATTGCAGATAAAGTTGTTATAAAAGAAAATAATTTCCCAAATTCTTGATAACTCAAAAGAGTTGAGATACAACAATGCAACTTCTATAACCTGGTAACGCCGACCAGACTTCTGATTTACACCTCCTGACCACTGGATACAGAAAATGAGCCCTATTGTAATGAAAGTTTGATGTTTTCTTCCAGGTGAATGATTTTTATATATGATTATCTTAATAAAAATGTTCCACAGCTATGCGATTTTCACTTTAAGGACAATCTAATGTAATATGTGATTTCAATTTTCTTACAAGTGTACAAATTGCGCAAGGAAGGTGTTGTTAATACTTTTTTCAAAGGAGAAAGAAATGAAGACAAGGATACTTGTAACTTATCCAAGAAAACATATGAAGTGGTAGAGATGAAGAAGAAAACCCTTAAGATATTTTGCCTGATATTGTGTGTGTGTGTGTTTCTTTTATTATAGACCCTCAAAATTGGTATTCTGCTTAAAGAGAATAAGAAGGAAGTTGAAACTCATTTCAAAATCGGACTCTCCAATTTTAAATTAGACCTTAGTTTCATAGCAAAGAGTGTGAGACTTCTTTATTCTTAAAAAAATTCTAATTGAGAAAACGGCACTAAATTATATTTCAAAGTAGTGAGAAAACATAAATATTTAGTTTGCCAATAATCTGACACTTCATCACTATGTTCTGATCCTTGTCTAGTCTCTCTGAGAGGGTTCATTGTTCCAAGAATAGGCAATATCATAGCAATATGGTAGACTAGATATTCTGAAGGTCACCCTCTCTGCAGATTCCTATAGTTTTTACTACCTTGTCTCACAAGAGTGTAAGGAAAATCACAACAAGATTTACACCTTTGCAAAAAGAAAGAAAAATAATTTAAGAAGAGAAAAAGCAGAATACCATGAAGATGAACTGTAAACCATCAGGGACAGGAAGTTGCCCGGTGGGCAGCTGTCAACCCAGTGCTGAGCTTGAGGAAGAGAGCACAGGACCTGCATTAAGCCAGGTGCTAATATCATTTGAGGCTAGTTGAGCTGCTAGCTCCCAGATTATTTCAATCAAATATGAATGAACAATTTCAATCAAATATGAATGACATAAAGGAGACAAACCACTTGAGTGTGACGGTTCACAGAAACTCCCAAGAACTTCAAATATTGTAATTATCAAAAACATAAAAAGAAAAGCCATGTATAAAATAAGAAAACAAAGATGGACTAAAACATGAATATTATAATGAATGAGGGGGTATACTTGCAAATGACCCACATCTTACATTTAGAAATGAATAATGTAATCTTTGAAGCTAAAAATTCAACGGAGAGACTATAGACTATGTTTGACACGGCATAAGAGAGACTTGGTAAACTAAAAGATAGATTGAAAGAAATTACCGAGGCTGAGGAATAGATTAAAAACAACAAAAAAAAAATACATGCTAGAGCTTAAAGGACAAGGAAAAAAATGTGAAGCTCTAACATGTCTTTACCTATTGTGATCGCTTTTACTTAGAATTTAAGTAGAATGTGTCATTGCCTGATTTGACTCCTATCTTTGAATGATAGTTTAACTTTGCCCAAAGCCACCTATGCCCCTCACTTTACAGCAAGCTGTACTGATGCTGTACTACAGAGCTTGATTTATTCAGCTCAGTAATCCATTCAACAAACACTGTTATAAATGTATGAAGCCTCAATTCTATTGAAAATAAATTGTGTACATTCATCAAAATTCATAGCATACCTAAGAAAAGTGAGCAGGATGTTTAAGCAATTTGAATTAAACTCAGATAATTAAATATAGGCTCTGTGTTTTAATTTATCTTTCTCTCTAGAGTGTTAGGATTATTTCATCTGTGATTCCTGAAGATCAAAATGAAGCCCTAAATTGTTCCTCTGATAGGAAAGGGGTTTATCTAGATTAGACAGAAAGGATACAATATAATAAGGACATAATTCAAGATGGTGGTTATTTCTCTCCCAAGTGCACTCTCTCCAGTTCCTTAGCCACCCCAGATCCTGTCATGAATGTGTTCTACAGCCAGAAAATGCAGCCAGTTGAGGACTGGGTCCTTCTGCAGTTCTCAGGTGATGTCAGTGACCAATTCTAACCTACACCGTTTCTCAGGGGGCTTAGATGTTTTTGTCTATAAATTTCATTAAGATGGCAGAACTGTGTTTTGCCACTTCACAATTTGGGAGTAAAGAGGATTTGTTCAGTACTGTATTAAGGCAAAGATTTATTTATTTTTCTTTTGAGCATCAGAAGAGGATCAGAGGTGAGTATGGTGTTACTAGTACTTGGTCTCGTAAGAATTTAACAAGGGCACGTTTTGATGACATACACAGATCCCTTAACCAGTGAGACATATTATGACTACACACATACAAAACAGTTTTATTTGTATGTGGTTCCTGGATTACCTAAATCAAAGGAAGCCATTCTTACTAAGTAATGACATTCTTGTTAAGAAAGTTTATTTCTGCAGACTTCATAATGTACCCTGAATTAAAATTTCTGGCAGGGGGAGCCCTTACATTTCAGGACATCATCTAAAATGTCAAGAGCTGCCATAGGGGAGTGAAAACAGGCACCCCCATCAGACTGTCCACCATGGAGACCAGCAGATAAAATTCTTTACGTGTTAGTACGAAAACTATCCATGGATCCAACTGATCTCTGCATTGGGAAAGGAAAGTCTTATAATCGTCAGTGATTTTTAAGCATTTAAATTGTCTTTTGCAATTTAAATATTAAAATAAATACTAATAGTATGGATTATAGATAGAGAATTAAAAAAAAATCCATGAGTTCATGTTGGTATAAGTGAATACAAAATTAAATTAGGGGTAAATAAAAGTACTTTCTTGCAATAGAATGAGAACAAGTAAGTACTAAAGGGATAATGAAGCTAGGAAGTTTTCAGTGATATTAAAACTAGTGTGTAATGTTTGATGATAAACATATTATTTATATACTCGCAAGATTCCATCTCACAGCCTAATTTCAAAGGGAAAAGAATAGCTTTAAAGTGGAGAAATCGGGTAGACGCTGCCTTAATCAGCTAATTAATCACCAACATTAGGACAAACTGTTATCAAATGTCTCTTGATATGAGGCACTGAGAAGGATATATCACTTTTGTGACATTCCTAATGGATTGTGCACCATCTATTTCTAATCAGGAAGACACACAGTATAAACCCAAACTGAGAAATATTCTCCAAAATAATGAGCCTGTATATTTTTTGTAAATGGTAAAATCAAGATTTTTAAAAGCTAAAGAATGTTCTACATTAAGGAAAAATAAAGAGATATAAATGCATATACTTTCAGTTAGAAGGCTTTTTTTTTTTTTTCCTTCCAAATACTTTTATGAAACTACTAACTGAAGGCCAATTTAGCCTCTGCCAGACCACAAGGTGACATCCCCTTTATCTATTTGGTGAATAACAAAAGGAATCTTTGATTATGGTAGAAACAGAATATTAAAGAGATAACATTATCTTAGTAGTCAAGATAAATTTAAATAGGTAATTAAATAAAACATAGTAAGAGACTTGCCCATGGCAATGCTACTGCAGACAATGCAGATGTGAGTATAGTTTCTACCCCAAGCTGCTGCCAAGCACGCCTTCCTTTTTCTATATGACACTGTATTTTTTGTTATAAAATTCGAAAAAGATGCTTCATAAGGTATTATATTCACCAAGAGAATGTGAGTTGGCAATAGCTAATTTTCCTACAATCCCATTAGTTTTCAAATGTGTCTATAAAATTGGTAACGGACATTATCACTTTTTTCCCCCATGATGGGAATGACAGGGTATCTGATCGGATCAGTATAGATTCACTTACTGGCAACCTTCATATTCATTTAAGATTAGAATTTTCTTTAGAAAATGTTAACTGTGGAACTATACCTGCTGTAACAAAACTTATGATGTGATTTTTAAGTGGTCTATTTATCATTCATTGTATGTACTTGTTAAGAAAATAATAAATGTCTTACTGGTTTGAGTCATTGCTAAGTAGGTGTTCGATTTTTTGCTGTCAAACACTTTCCTGATAGAGCCAGAATATGAGTGAAACATTTTGTACATTAAAATGTTTAAAGAAATTTAAATTATATCTAATAAGAGAGTAAAATTGACAAAGTATGCTCTAACAAAATAACATAAAATGGGGGTCCTGTACTTTATCCTCTTTAATGGCTGGCAAAATATACAATATAATTACAATTTTGTATGCAATTAGTACTATTAATATCTTCAAATGTCTTTCCAGGAAGAGGTTTAAATTATGTCTTAACTCTTGATTATATTATCAATCTGTATAATGCACTCAATGCCTTTATCTTCCTTTTATGCATATGCCTTCTAGATAAGATTAAGATACCCCAACGGAGAATTACCCTCCTGTTCTGACAGCGACTAATTTATAGCAGAGTTCTGCTTTCTTGAACTCTTCCCCAAATCATCTAACATAAATCCTAAGTTTTTTCTAACACCCTCTTACTGAGATTCTCAACAACTCTGCATTGTTTGTTCTCCTTTGTTGTATTGTGTGATTAAACACGATTTTGGTGAATTATAGGTCCATTACTGGTAGTCTTTCAACTCTAGGGCATTGACAGTAGTAATAGTGCAGATAATGATGGAGAAATGAGAATGTGGGGTCAAGGGATTTTTTTCAGATATGGGACTGTAGTTCAGTATTTTAAGCTGATAAAAGGGAGACAATTTCTGAAGCTACAGTTCTGAGGTGAGAGGAGAAGAGGTTAAGGACAGAAGGGTTGCCCTTAGCTTGGGCAAAAGGCAGTCCATCAATAGTGATAGGAGGGTAGATGGGTCTAGGGAATCTTAAAAGACCAGGTCTACTGAGTGAAAATTCTTTCTCAAATCTATAAAAGTACAAAAATCAGACTTCTAAAAGAAATGCTTCCTGTTAGGGATGTTATTGACCCTGGCATTCTAAACACATAAAACTTGTTGAAAGAAAGAAAACATTATGTGAGAATTTTATTAATAAAGTACCGTGTTTCCCCGAAAATAAGGCCTAGCTGGATCATCAGCTCTAATGCATCATTTGGAGCAAAAATTAATATAAGACCCTTATTTTACTATAAGACCAGGTCAATATAATATAATATAATATAATTAACATAATATTTTATATATATATATATATATATATATATATATATATACACACACACATATATATATATATATATATATATATATATATATATATATATATATATATATGAGACTGGGTCTTATATTAATTTTTGCTCCAAAAGACGCATTAGAGCTGATGGTCCAGCTAGGTCTTATTTTTGGAGAAACAGGATATTTGGGGCTAGCCATGGTCTGAAGTGGTCCAAATCCATCTAATTCAGAAGCAAAGCATTAAGACAAAGAAAAGTTCTTAGAGCTGCCTAAAAGCTGCACAGCAAGAGCTGAGCTCTACCCAGGAGAAGTGTCTGTTAAGATATAACAGGGCATTTAACCGCATGGATCTACACTCTTTGGAAATGCGTTCCATGGGAAGTATTAGTGATAGAGCCCTTTTTACTTTAAAACATGCTGTTCAAAGATTTCCTTTGCTTCTCAAAGAATTTTGCATTGCTTTACAGGAAACACCCACAGAGAAATAAGTTACTTTGTGTGATATTACATTGCATTTTACAGTCAAGGACATAGTAAGGATTTGTGAATTGTATGAAAATTAAAACATTCCTTTTTTTCCCAAGAACAAACAAAAGGTTGAACAATGTGTTTCTGTTCTGCCATACCCATTGCCCTGCCAAGCCTAGAGATAATGGCAAAAGTATTAAGAAGACGTATTGGAAACTTCTTGATAATTATTCATTCGTTTATTCTTTGTATGCATAGAGAAAATAGAGCTCCAGTAGTTAACTAGGTTGCAACATGGGAATAAAGAAAAAATATTTAATAATTTCAAACCCTTTAGGATACTGTTTTCAAGGAAAAATAATATTTTCTAAACTACAGAAAATTACTTTTCTGAAAAATAATTAAATTAAAAATAAGAAATACCACTTGAAGAAAGAAGAAAAGACAACTTAAGAAGTTATTTTAAATATTTAATATTGAGAATTAGGTTTATTTTCCAGCTTGCAAATATTGAAGAGTCAATGTTGTTCCTGTTTTTTATTCAGACTATGCAAACTCGTAGGATTTGGAAAGTTTTTAAATGTTTGAAACACCACCAGAATTACTCATGAGAGAAAAGAAGATGGATGTCAAATAAGCATCTCTTTATGCGTGTATGTATCTATGTATTTTGCCATGATATCAAAATGAATTCCAAGAATCAATTCTGAATAACAAGCAATGGGATAGTTTGCAAGCCAACAGATTATTGTCCCTTTGCAAATTGTTAGCATTATTATTTATATTTCAGGGAAAATCAAGCAAACTCGTGCCCCTTTTTAATGAAACCAGTCACATGAGTGTAAAGGGCATTTGTGAACAAAATTGGTTAAAGAATCCCTAAAGATATCTTCTCATTTTCTTATTCCTAGGAAAGAAATTCATTAAACAGATTCCATGAAATTGATTTTATATCATTAAGGATTTTTTTTTATCTTTAGAGGTAAACTTTTTATATTAGAGTGAAAAGATCTTACATGAATAGTTGTTTTCCTTTCTTTTTAAAAAAAAATTATTAAATTTCTTGGGGTGACATTGGTTAGTAAAATTATATATGTTTAAGTGTAAATTTCTATAATACATCATCTATATATTGCATTATGTGTTCACCACCCAGAGTCAGTTCTTCTTCCATCACCACATATTTGATCCCGTTTACCCTCATCTACTAGCCCCCTCCCCCCTTACCCTCTGGTAACCACTAAACTATTGTCCGTGTTTTAGTTTTTGTTTGTCTTGTTCCTTTATTGCTTTCAGTTTTATGTCCCACGTATCAGTGAAATCATATGGTTCTCAACTTCTTTTGTCTGATTTATTCCACTTAGCATAATAATCTCAAGGTCCATCCATGTTGTCACAAATGGCACTATTTTATCTAATCTTATGGCCCAGCAATAGTCCATTGTGTATATATACCACATCTTCTTTATCCAATCATCTATTGAAGGACACTTTGGTTGTTCCCATGTCTTGGCCACTCTGAATAATGTTGCAATGAACATAGGAGTACATATATCTTTACAGATAAATGTTTTCACATTTTTTGAGTAAATACCCAGAAAGAAGGATTGCTGGGTCATATAGTGTTGAAGAGATTGTGGAGAAAAAGGAACCCTCATACACTGCTGTGGAAATGTAAACTGGTGCAGCCACTATGGACAACAGTATGGAGGTTCCTCAAAAAATTATGAATACTTGTTTTTCTAGGTGCTTCTCTACATTAATACAAAAGAAATTCCTCTACTTTTATTTTTCAAGTTGGCTTTGAAGCTGTGGTTCTGGCTCACTTTTGACGACTTTTGTTCTGTATAAAGTGCGTACTGGTTCAAGTAGTATATTCATTATCTTTGTGCAGAGCAACAGGATGTAATTCAGAGGTTCATATAATAGAGCTTCTAAAAATACATTAATATTTCTTTGTGTATTTCTGCAGGTATCCTTGGTCCTTGACCTTCAATTTCTAAATGTTCTATTGTGGTTTTCCAAGCTTTGTATTTAAAGCTAAAATCAAATCAAATAACTTAATTTTTAATTGTATATCATTTGCTAGCAACAGAAAGCCATTGAATACTATGTTTATATAGTCCCAGTGTCATGATTCTAGAGTTTGTGCCACAACCTCTGAACGGCTCAGAAATAGGACGTTGTGTTGACAATTGCCTGTATTCACTGGAGAACTGTTAACTTAGATTTATTAAATTTAGTGCATTTTGGAAAATGTAAAGTTGAACACAAGAGACTAATATATAAATTGTGTTCTACAAGCAAATAAATCCAGCTCTTTTGAGCCTCTAAAATAAGCATAAAATACACAGAGGGATGAAAAGAGACCATTTTGAGGGCAATTGCTAGTTTTCCAAGGCTGCCTGGCCCTTAAGCAACTTGAAAATATATGGTGGTTTACTTGACTCTTGATTATTTTGCTCTGTCTTGTGCTCTTTCACTTTTTATATGAGAATTTTTCACTCCAGTTAGTGAAGAGCTAAGTTACTTTGAAATAAGTTTGATATACGGTACATATTATAAAAGGGGTTAAGGAGGAACTGAGTTAGATGCATAAGGCAAATTGTATTCTGAAAACTGTGCTTGAATTTTGATGGTGTAATATCAATATATCAGATTATTATGTAGAATAAATCTACATCAACCTGAAGAATAATGACAAATATTCTACAGAATAATAGTTCAGAAGTAATCAGATAGTCTATTATTTGGAGTGGAAAACTAGGTTTTTCAGATTAGGGGTATATCTACTAAGTATATTTCAATTCTGGATGGAATATCTTAAAATTCATTTGTCCATGCAAATTCTTTAGTTTTCTGACAATCACCGTAATAACATTTAACTATTTAGATGTAGTGTGAAACATAAATGCACAGTAAACATACGGAGTACTTTTCTTCTGTTGTTTTGTTTGGCCGGTTGGTTGTTTTTTGTTGGTTTTATTTATTTATTTATTTTTGTCAAGATAATTGTAAGACAACGAAAAGAAAAACCCAGAGAGGTTACAAGTTACACAACAATCTTTCCAAACGCAAATAGACACGTATATATCAACTGAGTCACACATACCCACAACACAAAGAAAAGTGAAATATTGCAAAGTGTGAACTTCTGAATCTTGGGGATTTTCTACGAATGCATGTGGGAGAGTTTAAAGTCCTTATTTCAATTTAAAAAAAATTCTGTTTTGTAGTTATTTCAGGTGAAAGAGTAAATCTAGTCTGTTATTCCATCTTGGCCAGTAGAAGTTCTTATCTGAACAATTAAATTTTTAGCCTTCTTGCAATGAATCCATGAACAGTTTACCTACACAGCAGTCATTTAGACTTAAGCATTTCAATACTTTTTTTGTTTCTTATACACTTCTCAGTCTTGCCATCAAAAGGGTCCCAGGGTCCATAACTTCTACACATGTTATTCTGTTTTTATCATACTGATTCAATTTCTCACACTTGAGTTATAAATAAATTAATCTGGGATTTCTACACTTATTCTGACCTTCTCTGTCACTAGAAACATGGAACTTACCCTCTACTACTGCTGGAGTTGTTAAATTGTACATTTTTACTGTATCTGTACACATTTCCCATTTGCCAGCTTTGGATCTATTCAAAGAACTATCATTAACATTTGTTTCAAGTCATTGATTATCTTCTCTAATTACTGCAGTTGAATAATATAGTGTTTTCCATAGTTGAATGTATTCTCATATGGCCTTAGGAAAATGATTGGGAATTAATAATTAGCATCCATAGCTAATCTGTTTATGGTCCACCCCAACATAGGGAGACAATGTATATTTACTGGGTCCATTGGTGCTGCCAAATATATTGAAAACTCTTTCCCTATTCACTTTAAGTGATGCTTTCACACTGCAGGACTATACAGAAAGGGAGATGGGTGATTCTGATTAAATTAATTCATAACTACAACCTCAAACTATAAAAGCTATCATCACAAGTAACAAGAAAAGAGGAATATAGTGGTAAAAGAAAATCAACTAGAAGCTTCCTAATTATAAATTGTTTAGATTTTTAAATTGTATTTCCCACGGTGAGCTACACATTAAGTGTGTCCTGGACCGTAAACATTATCTGTCTTCTTTGGGTCTAGTTTCTAGATAATTAAACCAGGATTGCCGTATTTGGTCAAAGGGAATTTCCTTTTTTTTTTTTTTTTTTTTTTTTGCATTCATCTTTTTGTTGAATAAATTATAGTAGTTCACCTCAAAACAATAAACTTAGCAAATTAATATTTTTCCCTTAATGAACCATGTATATTTTGTTCTAATCTATCACTGTCTTCTATTTTAACAGAGATAAATTGAGAAAGTCTTATCTCATCAGGTCCCATCACATTGATCATGGTCAAATATATATGAGGCAGAAACCTGCTTACTGTGTGAGTCTGACCTATTTCCTATATTTTACCATTTTTATCTCCCACTAAGGAGATGTCTGATGTGGGTGACTCATATAAGAAACCACAGAACAAACACCAAAATATGTCAGGTTATGAGGTTTAAAAAAATCCCAGAGAGGGCTGAAATAAATGTCATTGATGTTTTGGCTTTATTCTGTTTTATTATTTTTTGCATGATGACTAAAGGGTGAGTAGAATAACACTTGGTTTCTGGGTTTCCTGCATTTCAGTGTTTCAGCCTCAGTTTAATTTAAACAGATTAGGACTAGCTTAGATTTGAGAGTCGACTCAGCCAGAAAGACTTATCGGCGTGGTCAGCTCAAAGAATTCTTAGAAGATATATCCATATTATAAAATGCCTTCACCTGATGGTGAAGTCTTTTGAAATAACTACATTGTGAATTATTCATTACAATGAAATTGTATTTTCTAGTATGGGTTCACAATTACTTTGATATGTCTGGTAAATGTTATGATGTATATTACAGAATATTCTGGTGGCTAAACACCTTTCTGTATAGCAGTGGTCCTTAAAGTATGGTCACTCAGGGGAAGCAACAGCTTCTGCTGGGAACTTGTTAGTGATCCAGTTCTTGCTCCAGCCCAACTCACCCAGCATCTTGTTCCCAGACCTAATGTATCAGAAACTCAGAGAGTGAGGCCCAACAATCTTTTAACAAGCCCTCCAGGTGATTCTGAGCAAGTTAAAGTTTGAGAGCTACTGTTATGAATCATCTTACTTTGTTACTCCAAAAGTTTGGGACTGCCATAAAGTGATGTACCCAGGAAAATGTCTATCATTTATTCATTACATTTATTCAAATAGTAGTCTTGTGAGTCTGTTCAACTAATACCTGCACAAAACTCCTTGTATCAAACCAATTTAAGGATACGGGCAAAACAGAGCTTGATAAGAATGAAACTGGATGATATTAAATTTAGGATAGGCATTTGATAACATAGCACAATATCATGGTTTGTAAAATAAGTTTACATAGTTTCTTTTTAATTAAGCAAAAATGGGCTAGTAATTATGATACTTTTTCCTCCTAAATTTAATTCCTTCCTTGCCTTAACCTTCTTATCAGCCTTTACTGTGTGCATTTAAATATTGTTCTAGAAATCACTCTAAAAGTGACAACTGTTCAATTTAAAATAATGCATGTGATAATATACATATGCCCTGAATGATGACAACATATAAAAGAAAGTTATCCAGTGATGGTGACAAAGCTAAATTTTTCTATAAAAATTTCCTTTTTATAGCGTGCATTGAAGTCATTTTAACGACCTATTGAATCCCTCCATCTTTTCTTTACCTGCCAACCATAGTTTATATCTGGTCCTTTCACTGTTTGGAAAACAAGAATCTCAAAGAATCCAATTCAATATACTGTAATAAAATGGTAAAGTCAGTATAGTTGATTCTAATATTTATCAGCTTTCCATATACGGAGAAACGATAGCTATATAAATCGGTACTCTGATCGATTCCTCTGAGTATCCCCTTAGATACAAGGCATAAGCATGAATCTAAAAAGATAATAGTAGGAGTTAAGCCATGTTTGAGGTACTTCAAGGATAAACAGATGTGAATTAATCTTGGCAGCTGGCTAATCATTTCCAGCACCACAGAGCATCCAGTTTTCTATTTGAATGTACCTCCGTAGTCCTGTCTGTATATAACTAACACAAGGCAATATATAGGAAAATCGCTAGGCTTTGCCACAAAGCAGAATTTTCAACAGCAGTATAACTCTGGTGTTCCTTCCTTATCTCATTATGCCACTCATTTTGAAAAGTATTTGTTTTGAAGCTTACATTAAAGGAAGTTGGAGACAGGCCATTCTTCAAGGGACCAAATCCTTAGAGCATGCATGACCCAACACATGCACGTGACAAAGTGGCAGAGATGGTGGATGAAAACAGAAGTAGAAGGAGGTGAGGACATTTAGAATCAGATAAACTTGGAATCCTTGTTCTGGCATTCCCTTATTTTATTCTTTAGACTATTAAATCAGTCTCTCTCAGTCTGGTTCTTCATCTGTAAATTAAATGGTTACCGTGAGATTTAATTTATGTTGTTTTTTCTCCTTCCTATAACCCTCAGTACCTCCTGCAGTGAGTTTATGTGCTGTCAATAAAAGCAGTTTACTTGTAAGACTGTGATCTGTGCATTTCCATTAGTCATTGTTTTCTTTGAGGCAATTATTTTAATTTCTCACTCTCTTACGTTGGTGCTGTTATGGTTCTGCAGTTGTAATACGTTTTTACTGTATTCTCTAATGCTATTCTCATAGAACAGAAGCTAACTTTGAACATCTCTTCAGTATTAAATATTTAATGGTGTTTGAATACTAACTTTTTAAGGATGTTTTAAATCATTCTGTAAATACACTAGTATAAATCATAAAGGTTTAGACTTCCAGTAGATACTAAGAAAAACAAGGAATTAAGTCCACTACAAGCTAAGTAAAGGTACATAGAAGATTTTATATGGTAAGGAGGGCAAATAGTACATTTCCATGTATATCTCTTGAGGGAAAAACTTTTTCTGCTAATTACTAGTTAACGACCATAAAGTACATTGAAAAGATGGAAGTGCTGCATATAATCCTTATAATGTCTATAACCTTGATGAGTCCTTCAAATACTATGATCATTTTTAACAACATTCAAAAACTCTTTATGCTAATATCTTGTCTTTGTCATTTACACTGCAGGGTAACTACTTCCATTTGAAAAGGGAAATAGTCACATTCTCTGAGCTCTCATCCCACCCTTAAGTCCATGCCCTCTGGTTTTCATGTTAGATTTCAGCTCACATAGTCTTTTAACTACTAAATTACCTCTACTCCTTCAAGTATGATATATAAATGACACGAGTGGATAGAGTCTCCCTTTAGTTTCCTGTTTCAAATTTAAGGCTGTCTAAATGTTGTTGAATGCTTAAGTTTCTAAAATTCCAGTCTCGTATTTTTATTTTTAATCATATATTCTCTTGACTCTGGCCAAGTGTCACATTTCCTACCTCCTCCACCTCTAAAGGCTCAAGGTCAATTCTCCTGTGTATTGCTTGGCAACACATTTTGTGTAGAACTCTCCAAAGACTGCCATTACAACATAAAATGGTAACTTAAACTCATGTACACTTTCATGGATTGGAAAAATAAATGCTTAGCATGATATCAAATATTTGTCCACATCTGTTGGTCCTCTACTATGGTATAATATGAAAATTATGGATAGGTTGTCACATTTATCTTTTTTTCATTTATGGAGGTCCAAATTAGTGAGTATGATTCATGCTGACCTTCTAACATTGCTTTGTTGTCATGGTCCCTTGGTGCTTGATTCTGTGTCTGAACTGAGCAGCAATGAATTTATAACTGAGCAGAAAAAATAGAAATGGAGCAAAGTGAAGAATGTGCTAAAGGGATGTGAATGGTTGACTGTTACCTAGTTCTGTCTCTTTAGAATTTAAACTATAAACACACATTATATTGAGCTAAACAATAATTTATAACTAGTTCTAATTTATGTCTGGGCTTGGGATTAAAATATCTGATATTATAACATTATATATGTTACATCGTCTCTGAATTATTATTGCTTCATTTAATCTAGTCATTATTACCATAGGAATTCATTAAGGGGTATATATTAATCACATTTAAGCTTATGTTTAGTAATTCAACACTAGAATTTGTTTGTGATAATTTTTGTAATCCCATGCGTCCTATAATTTAATACTTAACACTAGTGTTTTTAACTGCTCTGAGGAAAATTAAATGGAAAATAATCAGATGCAAAGTTATTGAGCAAATACTAGATTAGCACTCAAGTATTTGACCTTGATCATGGAGAAGTTTACTTTGAAATGGGGAAGTTTGATACCTCCTGAGCCATGGTTGCCAGAGATTGAAAGTACACCTGAATTTCTAAGATAGAGGCCATGAGGGGAGAAGACATCCTTCAGTTCTGTATAAGAAGAGACTTCCTCTCATTTTCTCGGATTCAACTGTACTAAAGAAGGGGCCCACAACCTCCATGGCCTCCGGGGCCTTCAAAATAATGTTTCATTTGCTCGAAACATGCTTCATATGTCTTCTGTCCCTCATTTGGTCACATCCCACACCTACTTAGGCTTCTCAGGTGGCAATGGCATTCCCACAGTGTGGGCTGTCCCATGCCAGGCTTCCGCAGGCAGTCCTGGCTCAATATGATGGCATTGTAGTCATCCTGTTTCGTAACACCGCCCATTTGTAATTACTTGTTCAATGGCGGAAAACCCGACAGGAAGATTCATGAAGGCAGAGGCAGCATTTAATTCTGACACTGTTGTTTTAACATATGGTAGACACTCAATACGTGTTTTTGGAATAAAGAATAAATAAATTCCATGTTAAATAATTTTTCGTTTAAACTATGTAAAAGTTTCGGAGAGTCTAATCAGAAAAGTGACAAATATTTTTTTTGGAAATATAACTTTATAAGAACTTGGTTTATGACAAAGTAGTCCAAATCGGTAAGACAGAATGAACTAGTAAACATCTGGGGGAAACTAGTTTGTCAGAAAGAGAAAAAATGAAACTTAATCCTTACTTTAGACTCTAGATAGATTCAAACCCAAATGTGACGAGTATTACACTATACAGGTAATGTCACTTCTGGAAGAATGTCTCTGTGCTGTATAGGGTAAAGACCGGCTAAACAAGATGCAAAACCAAAACAAAACCCTCCACAACATAAAGCTAAAAATGAATGGATTTGATGATATCAAAATTAAAGAGCTGTGTTTAAAAGGATAGAGGAGACAAGGTGAACAGATCACTGGCTGTTTGGAAGGTGATATGTGCATATGTGCGAAGTACAGGAACGTCTAATATCTAGAATATGAAACAAAGTCCTAGAACCTAATGAGAAAGGAGACAAAACCTACATTTATAAATGGGCAAACTCTAAATGATTAAAAAGAATATGAAATTTACTTCAATTACTTTTCAGTTTGCAAATGTTTGCGAAAACATAGAGATTCTTTTTTACACACTTCAGATATAAAAACAAAACAAAACAAAACAAAACAAAACACAAACAACCATGATTGATATGCCAAATATTGCTAGACATGTGGGGAAGTGGGAGCCTGGGCACTGCTGGTGGCTGCGTGGAATGGTGTCACCATTTTACAGAGCAAACTGGTAGTGTGTTGTCACATGATTTTCCTGAACCTTTCACTTTCTCCTGGAAGTAGCATTGTGTATCTATACCTTCCTCCTGTGATTTTGCAGTGCTTTTCCCTAAATAGGAGGATATACATGATCCAACTTTTATTAGGACCATAGTCATATGACTTAATTTAGCCAAGGTAATGAGTAGATTTGATACATGCAGAGGTTTTAAGTTGGCTTGCATGGCTCATGTAATCACTATGAGAAGAACACACCCAGGTAGCCATGCCGCCTTTAGCCTGATTACCTCCGTAAGAGACACGTGGAACAAACCTGAATCCAACCCACAGCCTAAAAACCGGGAGCTGTCATAGACGCTTCCTTCCATTCACTAATCCCCAGCTTAGGCACATTCTCTTCGATAAGATCTGTAATGTTTCTTAACTTTTCTCTAACACCGTGAATGATATATTACCTTGTTTCCTATTAAATTATTACAACAGCATATTTACTAATGTTCCTATCTCTCATTTATAACCTTTTCACCAAAACCCTGCCCAATCAATTAAACCTGAAATTTTCCATAATGATTTCCTAAAATGGGGACATGATCATGGCAATTTCTTGCATAAAATCCTTCAAAGGATTTTTCTAATTTCTATGACAAAAATCAAACTAGTCCCCTGAATATTTAATGCCTGGTTGGGATACAGCCCTGGCTACTTCTCTATCTCTTCTCCCAACTGCTCAAATGTATCCTAAACCCCCGGCCCCTGTCAATATGCTATGTTACATGACAAGGGAATTAACGTAGCATATAGAATTACGGTGGTTAACTAGCTAACCTTATAATAGGGAGATTATTATTCTAGAGTCTACCTGTGGGTCCAATATAATCACAAAGCTCCTTCAATGTAAAAGAGGGAGACAGAAGAGTCAGTATCAGAGTGACCTGCTGTGAGGAAGATTCACATCTTCACATCACTGGCCCCTCCTGGCTTGAAAGGGGGAGGATGGGAGGATGGGGGGCTGTGAGCAAAGGTATGTAGGTGGTGTCTGTAGCCTGGAAAAGGCAAGGGAATGGATTTTCCCCTGGAGACTCTAGGAAGGAATGTAACCCTGCTAACAATTTGATTTTTGCCCAGTGGAACCCATTTCAAACTTCTAACTTCCAGACATGTATGTTAAAATTTTAGTATTGGGTTAAGCCACTACATTTGTGGTCATTTGTTATGGCAATAATAGGAAATGAATATGGGTAAGATACTAGCATGGAGAAATATTCTATAATACTTGTCGCTCCATAATTTGATTTGGAGGCGTAGCTTCTTCAAAGAGAAAATGAAAAGCTGGGATTCAGTTACTACATCTACAATAGTGGGTTTGTGTAGTAAGTAAGGCAGAATTAATGCTGACACTTGGTTCAAACGTTGTCAGGTTCTTCCTGAACAATCGCTAGTCCCAGAATGAGGGACAGATCTTCTCACATTAGCACATATTATCATATGGCCCAGTGTGGATACTATATTGACATAGGACATTTGGTCTGGCATTACAGAAGTGGCCTCTATGGTCAAAAAACAGATTCCATCTTTAAAAATTGCATAGATGTTAGCCCTTCCTCTAATATATTTTAACTAATTTGGAAATGATTTTGTGTTTTGTGGTAGAGAGAAATTAACGAATACCGGTCATCAATATATGCTTGATTTCTTGAACTTAATGACGGAAAAGCAGCTACTAATGGCTGAATAATTCTTGTCAGCTGATTTACTTGTTAGTTTTTGTCAAAATACCAATAAATGAAACAGCAAATGCCACAAGTTTTCTCAGAAGTCCTATGGCTTTGACGGATTTGATGAATTTATAATTTAAAGCTATAATAAATCCTAAATGACCAAATAATTAAAGCTATTCTGAAAAGACACAAAATGTTACAAAACTGGTTGACTTTTATCATTCTAATTTGCAAACTCCGTGTGTGTGCACAAGCATGCATACACAAAAAGAGAGTTAATACGTTATCTGATACCCGCCCCATCTTCTTGTGTGGTAAGCAGAATGACTGCTTTAAGATATCTATGTCCAACTCCCTGGAACCTCTGAATATATAACCTTATATGAGAAAAGGTACTTTGCGTATTTAATTAAGGGTACTAATTTTAAATGGTGAGATTATCTGGGTTTTCACAAAGGTCCTTAAAAGGAGAGAAATTTCTCTGGCTGGAATCAGAGAGATGTGGCAGTAGGAGAAATCAGAGAGATTTGAAGTATGAGAGGGTCTCATCCCCCAGTTCTGGAGGGGGGCACCTAGAAAGCATGAAAAGCAATGGGGACAGTGTCTCAGAGCAAAGACTAGACTGGCTGGCTGCCAGTAAAAATCATGGACCTCAGTTCTGCAACTGCAATGACAGAATCCTACCAAGAACTTCAATGAATTTGGAAGTAAGTAGATCCTTCCCCACGGCCTCCAAGGAGGAACTCAGTCCTGCCAACACCTTGATTTCAGGCTTGAGATTCTAAACAGATGATCCACTCAACTCACCAGACTTCTGACTTACAAAAACTTTGAGGTAATGCATTTGCATTGTGGGAAGTTGTTACAGCACAAAAGAAAATGAATAGCCTTGCTTCAGGAAGCAGGTATCATAAGGAGTCACCATAATTCAGTTAAGTGCTTGGCCCTCAGTATGGATCAGATACCCTCACTGGGGGGATGGCTCGGAGTTGCAGGGAGAGAACAGAGAAAGGGAGAGGAGAAGATTGGAGGCGTTGCTTCTGAATTCTTGGTGACATTACAATAACGACAGAGCTAAACATAAAATCAATTCAAAACTTTGAGTTCAGTGTGAAATAGCGCCCTGTGTTTTTGACTCGTCTATCCTGCCTCTGTGCCACCTGGCTCATCCTGAACCTGGGCTGCGAAGTGAAACTTTGATGTTTACAATATTCTATCGCCATAAAATGTGTTAGAGGAGATGTTGCAAATTGTTTCAGTGCTGCCAGTTTCTGACAATTTCCCATCCAACTCAGATCTCACTCCTGAATTGCTCCCTTCACAGGACTTCTCTTGAAATTTTAAATGATTTGGTTTTATTTGAATAAATACTTGGAGAAGTCTTTGTGCGATTCGAGTACATTTCTTGTTAGATATCTGACAAGATATTATTCATTTGAAAATTTGTATTACTTTTTAAAATAGACGTGTTATGTCTGAAACATGTGCAGGACTATCACACGTTGGCTAAATTCTGTGAAAAACACTCCTTTGCTTGCTTCTTTTACCTGCAATAATTCTCTCTAAATCTTCTGTATCTCTTTGCATATCACCATCCCTGAATTTCTTCCTCTGCCATGTTCCAGCTAGCATGCTCATTTCCACGAACCAGTCACCTGCCCTTGTCATTAAATGGCATCCTGTACGAAGACTTTAAAGACCTCCAAGTAGCATATCAGAAAGGTTAACAGCAAATTAAATGATGCATTTCACTGTTACCATGGACTTCATTAAAATTTAGTATTCTTTATTGGTCTTTTCTAAGATCACAAGTTCCATTGAATCATTTGATTCTGCCCTTGTAGTTTCGTTAATAATTCAAAAACTTTGTTTCAAACAACTCTTGTCAGCATCTTTAAGCATCATGCTAATGACCCAACACCACCTGAATATCAAAGAAGGGGACCTCTGACAGAGGCAGGGTTTATCCCTCAAGATGAATCTGTCTGCTTTCAACATGGCTTCTTGAATGGATGCAGCCTGGACTCGGACCATGTTTTCTCTAATAAAAGGACTTCAGTTACTAATATGATGTAGTATGTACTTGTGTCAAATTCTATAAATAATACATTATTTACAGTTTGAAATATAGAAAATTAAAAATGGAAAATAAAAACAATGTATTATCTATTTCCCTAGAAAGTACTACCATCATTTTGATATATGTGTCTCCAGTAATTATATGTAAATGATCACACTGTGCATATAGATTTTTTTATCTCTTTTCTTTTGCCTAACATAATGCATATTCTCTCCTTTCATTAATCTTACAAAACAAAATGTGAATTCCACTATCGTATGGATGTGGAACAATTTACTTAACCATTCCTCCCTTACTCAATTTACAGTTATCCAAGTTGTGCTATTGTAGATAACAACATTGAAATATATGATTTTTGAACATAAACTTTTCTCCTAACCTTGATAGACTGGTGTAAGTCTATAAAACCTTTGAAAGTTCATGATACATATGGCCAATTGTTTCCCAACTCTAGGAGATAGTGTCACATGGCTATTTCTCCATCATTTAATATTATTTTTCAATTTTGCTAATTTGATGGGTGAAGACTAGTGTTTCATTATTTTAATTTGCATTGCCTTGATTTGTGGTAAAATTATGTTTCCAATCTATGATTCATTCTTTAAAAGAGTTAATGATAGTATCTCTTACATTTACCTGGCAGATTTATTTAATTGATTGTTAACCTTCTCTGTTAGAATCCTTCATGACTCCCCTCTTCACATTAATTTTGCACTAATATGCGTTATTCTTTGCTTAACATCTCTCACCAACCTATACTGCTATATACTTTCAACTGTGGACCATGCCATTTTCTGCTCATCCAGGGTAACTCTAAGTTTTCCTGGTTCTCTTTAGGAGAATAAATAGTTTACAAATGGCCACAGCTATTACTGTGGCACTGCTGGGAGTGTTAGTGACTGGCTGATAACGGTGAAGCCAGAATATAGAGAAAGAGTTGTCTGAACCAACTGCAGTTAGATTTTTTACAGACATATCACCTTTTAAACATCTTTATGACTTTTCTAAGAGTCTTGAAGAGGGTTCATGCAAATAAAGGGGCTCTGAAATTTAAGCCCTCTTAGTACTTTCATGATAAATCCTCATCTGCACTCAGTGTCACAAGCCCATTGCAAAGCACGGTGCCTTTTTGGCACATTTGAAGATCATGGAAACCAGGGGAGAACCTAGTTGATTAGCATGTTCAGACATGTTCTCTCTCAAGAGGTGACATTTAGGTTGAGAACTGAAGGATATTTACCTTTCAGTAAAGACAGAAAAACTTAATCCCATTCGAAGAAATAACACTAGCAAATAGCACAAAGCAGTAAATTATAGGATCTTAATAAGAGATGGGAAAAATGAAGTGGAAAAAGTAAAGCAACAAGTAGGCCAGGAATGTCCTCCTAGGCAAAGCAAGGATGATGCATTTTGTCCAAGTTTGCTGCTGAGTGACGCTAAAGCATTATACATTTTATAAGCACCATTCCAGTTGGTACACTCGGAGTGAGACAGGAAAGAAAGCAAGCACGGATTGCAGTTATTATCAAGTCCATTTGGAAATGACGACATCTGGGGGATAGGCTGTAGAGGTTCCTGCCATTATTTCTACATTTAACACTAACCCATCAAGGTGCCCTTATAACTGTGCCCTTCCACTAGGCCAGGGTTTGGGTAGAATGAAGGGCATCATAAATACACTCTCTAATAAGCTTATATTTTATTGGGAGAGAAAAAAAATTAAATGAATCAAACAAATGCATAGACTAATAAAAGGTTGTAATTCTTAATTGTATTAAGGCAAATAATGGACAGCATTGATGAAAATTAACAGAACACCATTACTTTAGGAGATTGATCAGGAAGGTCTCTCCAAAGAGGAGACCCTGAAGTTACTCTCAGGAGGAAGAGACAGTGACGTGGCCAGAATAGCTTTCCAGGTAGGAGGGGCTACAAGTGCAGAGACCCTGGGCCAAACCAGCTTGGTATATTCTAGCACCAAATGACAGAATAAGAAGCGTAAGACAGAGTCAGACTAGAGTTGAGCTCATGAGCTCCAATGGGCGAAGTAAGGCTGGTGCTAAATCACATGGGTCTTTTAAGCCAAGGTCGGGAGTTCATTCTAAATGCAGTTATTTACAAGGAGTCTTATGGGGGTGCTTCCTTGGAGGTATGTGGATAGAATTCAAGGTGTTCTTAACGTGAATGAGTCAACACGACATCTTTACTTCCACTAACCTCGAAATAAAATTGAACAAATTAGAGTAATATTTGAAGAACCTGTGACTTTGTCGCCAAAAGAAATCACAGAAATTTTTGTAGCACGGTATTGTTGTTACATGTGTCTCAATAATCATGTATGCTTGTCACTATAATGTAAGTATGGCAGTTATTCAACATGTCGCTAATTTTACTGCTCAATACATTAAAAAGGAGCCCTTATATTATGTTCTCACAAATTAAGAATGGTTTCATGGCTATCTTTTGGCAGTTTGCTTTGTTATACTATGTATTTTATTCCATGGTATTTGATACCATTTTTCTGGGAAGCAGTCTATAGGTTTCCCCAGATTGCCAAGCGGCCTACAGCACAAAACAAAATAAAAGAAAAAACACAATCAAAACTTACAAGTGTTACAAACCACTTTCGCTTCTTTGTGGAGCATGGATTGGGGCTAGAAAGAAGAAAGTGGAGAGAGCAGTGGGGAAAGGGGCTGAGTTGTGGATGGATGTAGCGAAAATGCAAGGGAAGTTGGACAGAGCGGAGATGCTAAGAGGGTGAGATCAAACGCTGATGGGGAGAAGTGAGGAACAGACAGGAACAGAATCACTCAAGGTGATTCAGGGTTTGTCACTTAGTAATTAAATGGATAATTGCACCACTTACTTGGAAAGGGGTGACTAGAAAGAGAAAATTCCAAGATTTGTGAAAAATTCCAGGGACACCCTCTATTTGAAATGCTAAATTGGAGATTCTGCTCGTCATCCAAGTGAAGATATCAGGTGGAAGGTAGGTAGGTAAAATCCTACTCTTTGTAAGACTAGATGTTACAGCCCAAATGTAAGAGCCAAGAATATAAATATTTCAAAAAACACAAATGAGTAAATCTTTGTTACCTGTGGTAAGGCACAGATTTCTCAGATACAACCCCAAAATCATAAGTGAAAAAAGAAATAGGACTTTATCAAACTTAAAAACATTTATACTTCAAAGATACTATTAAGAAAGTAAAAAGAAAAGCCACAGACTGTGAGAATTTTCAGATTATATATCTGAGAAGGGATAAAGAACTCTTACAACTCAATAATAAGAAAATAAACTTTTAAAAGTGGGCAAAATATTTGAATAGACATTTTACTAAAGCAGTTTAAATGTTCCATAAACACATGAAAAGATGCTCAAAATCATATCATTAGGGAAATGTAAATTAAAGCCATGAGATATCACTTCACACCCACAAAAATAGCTCTAGTGAAATAACATGTTTTGGCAAAGAATGTGGAGAAATTGAAACATTAATACATTGTTGGAGGGATTATAAAATGGTATACATGGTGGAAAACAGTTTGGCAGTTTCTTAAAATGTTAAATAGAGTTAACATATGATCTAGCATTCCCACTCGAAGTATGTACCTGAGAGAAGTGAAAACGTGTCCACAAAAAGAATTGTTTGTGTATATTCATAGCACCATTATTGCTAGTGGCCATTAAGTAGGGAAAAAAAAGAAGCGAATGTCTATCAAAATGTAAATGGATAAAGCAAAATATGGCATATACACACAATGGAATACTACTTGACAGTAAAATAAATGAAGTACTGATACATGTTACAATTTGGATGAACCTCAAAAAATATTACGTTAAATAAAATAGTTCAGTCACAAAACATTATATATTGCCTCATTCTGTTTATATAAAATGTTCACAAAAAAAACAATCTATAAAAAAACAAAATAGTTGTTGCCTAGAGCTGAAGTTAAAATGGCGAGCGCCTGCAGACGGACATAGGAAATTGGGGGTGGGAGTTCATGGAAGGGTTCTAAAATGAGATTGTGACGATGGTTTCACAATTTTGTACATTTACTAAAATGTATTGAATTGTACATTTACATCGAGTGCATGTAATGGCATATAAATGATACCACAGCAAAGATTTAAAAAGAAAAAGAAGTGAACTATGTTAGTGGGAATCCAGCTCTGGGCTGGCTATCTAACCGTGGAGTATTCAACATGTAAGGGTGTATCAGTCAGGAACCAGTCAGGAAAACAGAAACCCATTTGTGAATGCAAACAGAAGGACTGTAATATGTTACAAAGGTGACAGGAGGGCTTGGAGAAAGGGCTCCTGCCTGGTGGTACTGGGAGGCGTACAATGAGATGCATTCTGAGCATGACCAAAGTTACCAGAGGGCTAGGACAGGAATATCAAACCTCCTCTTCCATCCTCTAGTGTTTTTCTCTCCAGAGGCTGACAAAGAGGCAGACCACCCATGACACATCAGACAAAGGAGTCTGAGAACTGTACTTTTGTCAAGTTCCAAGTCCATGTCACAGAGCACAATATGAAAGGACAATTTTGCAGTTAAAAGATAATAAGTGACTAACCTTCACATGTACTATTAAAAGGGCAAGATGCTCAAAGTACTCAAAATGTCAAGATGAGGTGGAAAGGGGCCTAGATAAGAAAACTTATGGGAGGAAATCAAGGACCAGGTCGTTTCCCCGAAGCCAAGAAGGGAGTGAAAGCGTGTCCAGTGGAGCTGAGAGGACAACTTAGATGAGGGAAACAAATGACAGCGAGCCTATGAATATCATCCGTGACTAAACACAATTTCAGTGGGATGCTCAGAAATCAGCAAATTTTGCAGTAGGTTTTAGAAAACATTGCAGTGAATTATATGAACTTTAGAATCGAGTAAGGTTGGATAGTGAGATATTACTAGACTTTGGTGAGGAAAGAGAGCTGATACAGGAGTTCTAAGCATATATGGGCTCAAGGAGGTTTTCAGTTAGTGTTGACATGATAATAAGGGCTGATGTTTACTGATGGCTTCCTATGTATCAGACCCCTTACTGAGCGTTTATTTCCATGCATCGGCGCGTTTGAATCTCACAGCAACACTGAGTTACATACTGGTATCCTTATTTTACAGACGGGGAGACAGAGGCACGGAGAGTTTGTCACGTGTCTGCAGACACAGAGCACATGGGGGAAACTTAGTCCCTGAGATTAAAACTAGCTCCTTTTATGGAGAAATAAAATGGAGAACTGGGTCCAAGGCAGGTATGAATCAAGGGGAAATTATTATTTTTATTTACATAATTGCCATTTCTTTGAGTGTGACACTTTTTACCTCAGGTTCCTCACTGTGCTGTCACGTGAACCTTGCTCAAGCCTTGAACATTCCAGCTTCTGCACCTGTGAGAACTTCTTTTTTCATCTACTGTAATTTGAGGCACTTTCAGAAACAGTCTCAGTGTCATCTTCTCCACAAACCGTGGACAATCGGACTCACAGGGACCCCTCTCTGAAGCTTCAGCACCACTCAAACTACTGATTCTACTGATCTCCCTTTATCACCCTTAGAACAGTTCAAGTTCTTTTTTCCTCTGAAGATCTAGATAATTATTCCTTTGAACAATAAGTCAAAATTATTTGTTTGGTTGATTAGCAGTAATGGAAAATTGAATATAAGAAAAAGCATACTCTTCTTCTTGAATGATGATCATCTACTGCAACTTATTTTGTAGCTACATTGAATGAATTTTCAGACTAAAATTGGCATATGCAGCTACCATGTAACAGTATAAGGTGGCATTGTATTTATATTTATACCTCCATCAATAAGTAAAGTAGCACAAAAGTTTTACTTCCAGAATATGAATATAAACATTGTGAAATTATTATGACCTCTATTCATACCATCAAAGTACAACTTTCATATCTACAATGCATTCATGTTTTTTTCTGCTTATTGACTTATTAAATCTAAACATTTTAATTTTATTTATTCCTTGACATTTTCTAAAACATATTTGAACTCACTTTTAACAAGAAGCTGAAAAAAACACATCAGGACAGAGGAAAACATGAAGAATACAAATAAGCTACCTGAAAATATTATTTATTTGTTTTCAGAGACTGAGTTTAAAATTTGATTCTGAACTTCTTTGGATTCTAGGAAGAAAAAAAGAAAAAAAAAAAACACGATGATTTATATTAGGAATTATATTCCTTATATATTAAATTTGGAAAAGAAATAAAATGAAATTGACTTTTATTTTTCATTATTTTTCCAAATAGGAAAATTCCACAGTTTTTACTCAATCTAGAAAGGCACAGTTTTTACTCAATCTAGACCAACTTAATTTACTTTAAGAATTTGTACGGGAACTGTATATTGATTTTGTGAGTGATCTTATTCTTTCTTCATTACATGTGCCCAGGCCAGGAAAAGGGGTTTTGGCAGTGATAAAGAAGCAGAGACAATACAATAAGTAGGAGTGTAATTTATAATGCCTTACTTTTTCCCCTAAAAAAATCATTCTAAATAATATGTCTTAGATTAGGGTAGAAGAGGGTAAAGCAGGTCAAATATATGGTGATGGAAGGAGAACTGACTCTGGGTAGTGAACGCACAACACACTACACAGATGATGTATTATAGAATTGTACACTTGAAACCCATATAATTTTACTAACCAATGTAACTGGTTTTTCGAATATTGTAGTCGATGCTGCAGAGTGTTTTGGGAGGGAAAAATAATAAGGCTCTGAATTTCTCACTGGAAAGGTGTCTGCTGATGTCCCAGCTTCTATGGGGTCCTCTGCTTCTCTGGGGAACACAGCAGGCAGTGGGTGCTACATAACAGGTACAATCTGTCCTGTCCCCTGCACCCAGTCAGGACAGGAGCTCTGAGGGGCATTTGATCATCAGATGATTAAAATGCATAATGCCTTCACCCACCAAGAGATCATGAGTTCTTACAAAGGAAAACACAATGCCATTTGATGATTATGACAGTGACACAACAAAGCATTTGGAGCACTGGTCGCCAGCCTTGGGAAGCCTGAGGAAGCCTCTCCCACACTGGGCATGTGCTCAGTCTCCCCATCAGCAGAACTCCACTGACAACACTCCCACGACCACCATTAGCAGAAATCACATCCTTTACTACACAGAACTAATATGGAAATACCATGATGAATAAAAAATGTGACTGACAGGAACATATTACATTTTTAATTATAATGTATTGGGGTGACAATGGTCAACAAAACTACATGGGTTCCAAGTGTACTATTCTTTAATACATCATCTACATATCACATTGCATGTTCACCACCCAGTCGTCAGTTCTTCTTCTATCACCACGTATTTGACCGCCTTTACCCTCTTCTACCATCCCTCTGCCCCCTTACGCCCTGGTAACCATTAGACTGTTGTCTGTGTCTATGAGTTTTGGTTTCTTTGTTTGTCTGTCTTGTTCCTTTGTTGCTTTCAGTTTTATATCCCACACATGAGTGAAATCATGGTTTTCGAAGAACATAATGACTTGGGCACTGCTTTTCAAACTATAGCAAGTGCAGTGCAGTCTGCCAGCTCGGTGCTGAGTGCTTGCTCCTCTATGGATATCTGGGTTCAAATCCCACCACCATCTCGCTTCTGGAACAGATGAGTGAGGCATTACATTTCTCGGTGAGTTTCTTTCTTTATCTCTAAAACAGAGATAAAAATAGAAACCGATCTGATAGGGGCTTTGGAAGATTAAATGGTTGACAAATGTAAAAACTTAGATTGCGGCCTGGCAAAGTGAAAGTTTTCAATTAATGACAGTAGCATTCATTCCATGGGTAGGACACATAAATGTGGGTTTTATTCCTGATTTTTGGACGTATGAGTGAATTCAGAGGAGGGAAATGTATGATCTGATATGATGCTTGTCATATCAAGTTCCAGGAAGGTAGAGATGCTTTCGTTTACCAAGATTCTGTCTCCCTCAGGTTTGATTAATTTGCTGACACCGTGGCCTGGCCCTTTCTCCAGTGATAGCATATCTCCCTCTTTCCTGTGGCACCTTAAATATATCTAAGAAAAATAGAATTTCCATGTGTCCTACGATGCAGGTGGTGTTTGTAGCACAGGGGTCAGGAACAAAATAATCCAGACAGTTGTTAAAAAGAGATATATGGCTCAGCTTCATTTAATTTACTAAATCATCAAGTGCCTTCCTGCTACAGATGAGTTTGTTTGCTCTTGTAATTTCCCCTTATTAGTGTGAAGAGTATGTCATTAGTTGAAAGGATGATTTATGATGATAATAGGAAGAGCAATTAATATGCATACATAGTGAAAGTAAATATTTGAGGCATTCTTACTATCTCAGTCAACCTTAAGGAAACAAACCATAACAGTCATTTAATCAACCTCATCCATGCCTCTGATTATTGCCAAATAGTTCATTGCAGCAAAAATATCCAAGTATTCATGTTTGAATTTCAGAGTATATTAAGTCTAAACATTGCTAAATTGTTTAAGAGGGTGATTTTTCTATTTTCTAATCTGCTTCTTATCATAAATATGGCAAATGAAAGAAGGTTGCTACTCCACTTTGAATTCCTTCAAAGGCTTTTACAAATTAAGAAAGAATGGAGAAGTCTTTGCGGATTGAAATGTTTAGCTCAGCCATTTAAAATCTTTTGTGTTAGGTTGTAGATTATAGTGTTGGCTTTGAAAGGGTAGAAGTAAAGTTTTCTTTTGTTCAGCAGCTATTCAACTTTGTGATGCCAGATTTAAAGAATTTAAAAACGCCCCATGAGAGATTAGGATTAGTTCTAGGGAAGAATTTCCCTGAGAATTTGGGATGGTTAAATGCGAGATACCCTTTCTAACACTGTTTAACTGTTTCGCTGCCCCTTGTTGTCACCCCTTATTTTCTTCAGGCCCTCAGATGGGATTCCGTGTGTGGTAGACACTGCAACTTGCTGCTCGAGCCCTGTCAGGAACGAAGATTTATTTTCCCATCTTCTGAGAGTGTTGCTAGATGCTCTAACCCGCTTTGGGTCACCTCAGGTGAAGAAAACTGCCTCAGCCTCACTCAGATCACATCTCCTTCCATGGCAGCCCTCATGCTGTGATTGGTCTTACAGCAGGATAAAGGACAGACCTGGCAACGTTTTTGGGAGAAGCTTCCTGAAGGGCTGCCCAGCCTCAGAGTTCCACACGGGACAGCCGAGTCCCTCAGTGCATCACAGCTCACCTGCTCCCACCATCCAATCCTGCTTCCATCCCTTCCAGGTGCGGGTCCTGACCCCAAGAAGTCACCCTCAGAAGGATCTCGAATGCTCATCTCCATTCAGAGTCAGCTTCTCAAGAAACCCAGCCTGCGACACTCAGCCCACGTGCTTACACACATAAGTCTTTAGAGCTACCACTTCTTAGTGTTGATAAGTCAACATTTTTCAAAGGCACATCTAGAGGAAAGTGTATATAAATAGCAATGGTACACAGCTCAGTGATTTTTTTACCAAGCTCACACGGCACTATAAACAGTACCCAGAAGGGGAAAGAGAACATCACCAAGTCCTCAGAATTCCCTCTTCTCAGGGGAGTAGCTATTCTGACTCCAAATACGATCAACAAGTTTGTCAGTTTTGGGGCTTGATATAAATAGAATCATGAAATCTGTGTACCATTTGGTTTTCGCTTCTTTCACTCCACATTTGGTTTGAGGGATCCATCCATCATGTTAGATGTAGTTTATTTCTTCATTGTCATACAGTATTAATGGTGTGAATGTTACATTATTTATCCATTTTTGGACATTTGTTGTTGTTTTGTTTTTGTTTTTTCAATTTGGCTGCTATAAATCGGGTGGCTAAGAATATAATTGTAAGTGTCTTTTGATGAACATCTGTATTCATTTCTTTTGGATATCCTTGTATCTGAAAAGAATTGCTAATTCATAAGGAAATATATATGTATTTTTTCAGAATTATAGGTGGTGCTGGTTTTCCACAATGGTCAGAAAACTCACATTTCCACTAGTAGTATACGAGAGGCAGGGTTGCCTCAAATGCTTGCTGATAATTGGCATATTTTGTTTCTTTTCTTTTAGCATTTCAGGTGAATGTGTGGTACGATTGAATTATGACTTTAATGTGCATTTCCCTGACAACCATGAAATTGAACACCTTTTAATATATTAATTGGCTCTAGGCATTTTTTTGTATAAAATGCACATCCAAATTTTTACTTTAAAAGTATTTTGTCTATTTTTTCTGGCTGATTTTTAGGACTTACTGTGTGTTCTTCATTAAAGTCATTGTTAAGTATGTGTTTCTCAAATATCTTCTCCTGCTCTAGTGGTTCGCGTTTTTAATCACTTAATAGTGACTTTTGAAAAACAGCGCTTTTAACATTAATGCGATCCAATTTATATTTTTCCCTATTCTGGTTGGTACTTTTTTTGTTCTACTTGAAACAATTTTGTTATCTGAAGGACAAGAAGGTATTTTCTCACATTTAGTTCTAAAATATCCTCATTATCATTTAGCTTTCACATACTCATACAAATCAACACTTAATGTAGATTTATTTCTTTTTTTGTGATGTGAAGTGGGTCAATGTTCATTTTTCGTGACTGGCATAAAATAGATGCCTTGTAAGAGGCGGTATGTTTCTGGACTGTATTCTATTTCATTTGCATATTTGTCTATCCTAGATCCACAACCATATTGTTTTAATTACTATAGCTTTATAATCACCCTTAGCATATGGTAGTATAAGCACCCCAGTGCTGTTGTTCAAGATTCTCTTGAATGTTTTTGACCATATGTCTTTAGGAGTCAGTTTGTCAATTTCCACCATAAAAGTGGTTGGGGGGAGAACGACACTGCTGGGATTGAGATTGGATTGAATCATATCAATTTAAAGAAAGTTGACATCTTTATAATGTTGAGTCTTTCAGTCTAGGATCATTGAAATATCCTTCCATGTATTTAGATTTTCTTCAATTTCTTTTCATTACAATTGCAGTGTTTTTGATTTGGTCTTTGCGATATAATGTCTTTGATGCTTTTCCAAATAGTACCACTTTTAAAATTTGACCATCATTTGTTTCTAAAAAATGATTTTATTGTCCTATTGACTTTGCATACAACTCCTTGTGAGGTGTATTTATTTAGTCTAAGGTTTTGCCAGAAGACATTTTAAAACTAACCACATATACTATTTTTCATTTGTGAAATGTGTTGCTTTATATTAGTTTTCATATTTGGTGAAGGGACCTTTTGATCTGCACAATAAGTCCTGGAGTTGTGCGTGCTTATTTCGTGAGTGTCCACAAAGTACAGAATGAATTCTGAACAGGCAGAGACACAATGTGGAAATGATAGGACACGTGAATGATCCCTCAACTTGTCTCCCCATTCCTTCAGTCGGGCTCCAGAAGCAGCAACAGAGCATCAGGAGGAGACCAGACATCACTGCCTTAGGAACTTAAAATTAACAGGTGAGATACATTTGGGGAAAGCTTAGGCTGATGATTCCCCTCTGCTACAGGCATCCCATCAGACATTCAACTCGGAGCCTGTGTGTTTATCAGACCCTACACTTCAAGACACCTTTGTTCTAATCATTGTGTCATAACCGCAGGAGACCGCTTTACACACTGCTTTCCAAAGCCTCTTTGCTTAGAGTTTTAGACTTTTGCCCTGCCTGGATTCAGAATTGAGTAAAAACTTGTGGAGGGCACTGATTCCATATTTGAGAGACCCCGAATTTTAATATGTTGTCTCTCCAAATTTCAGCGATCAAAAATAGCTTTACTGGTTTCCCTGGTCTCAGTCATAGCTACCTGTTGTGGCAAAACTATGTCTAGTCTCTTGTCCTATACAAAGATTCATCATTTCCAAAGGAAGAGCTACTTCAGAAAGTAAACTCACCCTGAGGCACTTTCATCTGCAGAATCTTAACACCTTTTTCCTATTTGTTTCAGCAGTCCTGATGTATGTATGTATGTATGTATGTATGTATGTATGTATGTATGTATGTATTTATATTTTTTAATTACTAGTTTCAGGTGCACAAAACTACATCATGATTAGACATTTATACCCCTTACAAAATGATAACCTCCCCCCAAGTCTACTATCCCTCTGACATCATATATACGAGGTTTGACAAATATGTTCGCAAACTGGTTGCAATGATGTTGCTAACCTTTTTTGATATCAGAGGGATTATTCATTATGAATTTGTATCAACTGGACAAACAGTTAACCAAGTTTACTATTTAGAAGTGCTGAAAAGGCTGCGTGAAACAGTTAGGTGACCTGAACTTTTCGCCAACAATTCACGGCTCTTGTATCATGACAATGTACCAACTCTAATGGCACTGTCTGTGAGGGAGTTTTTGGCCAGTAAACAAATAACTGTATTGGACACCCTCCCTACTAACCTGATCTGGCCCCCAATGACTTCTTTCTTTACCCGAAGATAAAGGAAACACTGAAAGGAAGACATTTGGATGACATTCAGGACATCAAGGGTAATACAATGACAGCTCTGATGGCCATTCCAGGAAAAGAGTTCCAAAATTGCTTTGAAGGGTGGACTAGGTGCCGGCATCTGTGCATAGCTTCCCAAGGGGAATTCTTCGAAGGTGACCATAGTGATATTCAGCAATGAGGTATGTAGCACTTTTTCTAGGATGAGTTTGCGAACTTAATTGTCAGACCTTGTATATAGTTATTACAATATACTTTTGTACCATTTTAAATTTTTCTTATTATTTTTGGTGAAACGGTTGGTTTGCCACCATTTACTCCTTTGTACTTAGAATTAGTTCTTCTTTGCCTAATGTTGACCTGTGTGTATGTGTGTGTGTGTGTGTGTGTGTGTGTAAGCGTGTCTGTTACACTTGGGCTTGATAATGGTATGGTAATTTCTATCAGATTCAATTTTGAGTGTAGTGTGTCACTCAGTGTGGGAAGAAATAGGTGTGACTTAATGCTTGCCAGAGCCAAACAAGTGAAATAAAACATTAAGCTCTTCATGAAGCAAACACACACACACGCACACACACGTAAATTGCAGCTACGTGATCCAAAGCCCAAATAAGGAGATTGACTCAGGAGCATATAGGATTGTGGGTCACAGCATTAAATAGTTTTCCTCAAAGACACAGCTCTGAAGGGGAATGAATTGCAGAGTATAAAATTGATGCATTTAACAGTCTCTTTGACTGGTTGTTATCCTGTAGTCAAGATTGCATTATATGTGTTGCTAACTTGCTACTTTTCTTTTGGGCCTTTTAATGTTTACTTTGCCAGAAAAACTCTTATGTCCAAAACTGTGCTGGGAAAAAAAAGTCACCTCTACTTTTTCTTATGAAATCATACCCACGTTGTAGAAAATTAGAGCTGTCAGGGATAACAAAGGTCATAAACTCTATATTCCCTTTATAACTATAATGAAACTGAGGACAAAGGACATTAAATCATTTACTAAATAATATATATTACTTAGTGGTAGAACCAGTGCTGCAACCCAATTTTCTGTCTCCTTGTCCAGGATCTTTGCTTTCCACAACCAAGTTCCCTTTAAATGGCAATGCAACATGTATCATCACCATGTTTAGTCTATAAGTACCTACGTTTCTGCTTTGGTTTAAATCCAAGCCCTGGCTGTGTACCAGTACTCAGCCGCCCTCCTTCATATCACTCATTAAAAAAAAAAAAAAAAAAAAAAGTGTTATAAGAAAAGTACCTAAATGAAAGCAGAGAACCTAATGGTTATGGTAGATGGTGGCAACAGCCATGAGAGACTATGTCAAGAAGAAAAATTTGGTGAACTTGTGTAGACTTTCTAATGTATAAGTGTAGAGGGAAACTTCCACCTAAAAACTAAAAACAAACACAAACAAAAACAGTTACAACCATAGCCCCGTTTATAAACTCTGCCTTGCGATGCAACAGCACATGATGCATAGGCAGTACTCAAATTGTTTCTCCTTTAGTTCCTTTTCTTCTCCAACCATTAAAATGTGGGATCACATGCACATGTACAACAAAATATCCTGTTGAGATTTTCATTAGTTAAAATGTGTGGAAGATGCCACAATTTAACGAGACCATACAATAGAGCATACAACTTCTATACAAAGTAATGTACTCCCACGTTTGCCAAAATTCCTTTATGTGAGCTTACAAATTGCTATGTCATACTCCAAATCTACATGGAAAAAACTATCATGGGTATCAAGGTACTTTTGTTATAGAAATGATGGTTTTCCACTTTAGGCTGCATTTATTGGGTTATGCACATAATAATATGACTCATTTGATGAAAATAGAAAACGAACATGACATAGAGGAAGCAAAGTGACAGAGCCTGAGTCATCAGCCAAACTATCAGAATAAAGTTAGGATGGGCTTAAAAGAACTGAAGCTGAAAAAGAATTGAATTGCCAATTTTAGTGAATCTTGAACTCAGTGCAATGCTAGGGTCATTGATTTGTTTTTTTTAAACTAACTTGCTTACTATGAAGTGAATGACTTCTAAAATATTGATAAATGAGGGTAGGAATGAGAAACAGTTTTCCAGCTATATGGCTACATATCTATATAGTTATAAATAAATAGACATAGATTACATAAAACAGTACTAATGATGTTCACAAATATCAATGCATTTCTCTCCTTGGTGTTAAAATTAGAGGTATTTTACTATTACCCTGTAAAAAGCAGATGGAGTGCTAAAATTTAAAAGCTGGAACTACTATAACAAAGTGTTCTCTGTTTATGGCCTATTTTTTCTCCTAATTCTGAAAATACTTTAATCATCTACTACTCTAGGAAAATGACTGTTGTGCAGTACTGTTCAATCTTCATTATATTTTAGTTTGCAATATTTTGGATTATTTTTGTTAATGCTTGATTTTTCTTATTTGCTGAACCAAATATGTATGTATAAGGCCAAATGCAATAATATTCAAAATGATGTCTCCCTAAAAAGCACACCACCCTGTGCTCAAACAGATGTCATATCATAAATCCTTATTATGAAATGAGGATTTTCAGATTTGCAATAATCACAAAAGTTATGGGAAATCTGTCTTTCAGTAGTTTTCACCAGGAGACTTTTGCTTATATCACATAATGGTTTTGGACTGCAATAAATAAGTTGATAATATCTGGATCATTTTATTGGTATATAAAAGCTAGGTTGAGCCACTTAGTCTGACCTAGATTTTGGTAGATTGAAACAGTTTTGCAAATTACAAAGCAAAAATCACACACACACACACACACCTAGTATAATAAAAAAGGGTGTGTGCTTTGGATTTGGACAGACCAAGTGTTAATAACCATTTAGCCATTTCACATATCCATAGATGAAAATTGCAACTGGTTTTCCCTCCTATGTGTGGCATTATGCTCTGACTTGTCACTGAGTTCTAGATAATTTAGCACATATGCTATGCAAGTATAAAGTAACTATCTATTTTTGACAGAATACCAAAAATATTAGTAACCTCACCTGAAGTCTCATAACAGAACATCCTGACACCAATCTAAGGATGTGACAATTATCTATTAAACTGGTTTAACTGAGTTAAGTATGCAACTGACATCCTTGAGTGCCTGGTTTCAACCAGAGTTATACCCTCTAAAGTCATCTTACTGTACAATTGCAGTAACCCTTTCAGATAGGTGTTATAATTTCTATTTTAGATGTAAAAATAATGAGATTCAAAAATGTTTCACTTTCAAATTCACACTTTCAAAAATGATTGCCACAGTTACAAACACCTGGTCTACCTGAATTCACAGCACATGTTCTTTCCATCCCACTATGTTAATCAACATTTGAGGAGCCCACTCCAATTCTCCATTGGAAGGTGGTTGTCAGCCACAGTCCTTTACAGCAGTTACGTGATGTAGATATGCTTGCTTCCCTTAAGAAAGAAGAAGGACTAATATTTACTGAGCACCTATGAATGGGTGATGGGTAATTATATACAGTGTCTAAGTCGATGTACTTATCAAGGCTGGCTATATTGATATCTGCATATTATACTAAAGTGAATACTGAATGTAGTATGCTCACACTTCATGGTTTGTCTTTTATGATTTTCTTTGTGCATCTCCACTTACTCAAGATTTATTTGATTCCTGAGGTTGACTTGGTAAAGTAGATTTAAGAAGAGTAAGAAGATATGCTTGATCCTAATAAACTACAGTTTAATGGAGAAATATATTTATAAACAAATAATTACTATAAAAAGCGGTCCCTCTTCTCTTGCTTATGCTTCAAATTTATTTCCTTCTTTTTTCCTGACATATGGTCCTTATAATTAAAAAAAGTTGACAGAATTTTCAACTCATACAATCTGAGCAGACCATTTATATAAAAAATGGCATGCAACAAAAGTAGATCATTTTATAAACAAAATGTATTTCACGTGTACTATCTGATACATTGCTTTTCTCAAATAATTCTGGTGTCAACTGATTCCTTTGGATGTTGTTTGGTAACATTTTAGCCTCTCAAATACTCAGAATTACCAATTCTAGTTATTTTTTTTAATAAAAGAAAACTATCAATTTGGTGTAGCTCTTTTTATCAACCTCATGGATCATGTTATTACTATTATTTTTATTTATTTTTAGCACAGTGCTTGCCACGTAGGAAGCCTGCCAAACCATTCATTTTATGAAGAGTCAGTATGGACTGAATTCAATTCCTAAATATTTTGTACTTAATCCTATGATTCTACATTTCTTGGACTTTTACCAAAACATCTGAAACATGAAGATCACACTCAAAAGAAAGTATAAGCAACTGTTTTTTTTGTCTCCAGCTGTTTTTAAATAGATTGGCCCTTTAAACCTCCTAAGTTCATTATGGATAGAAAATGTTGAACAATCAAACAGAGAGGCAACAGTAAATGATGTCACGAAATGTTTGATTTCTATCACCCCCTTCTGTCCCTAGTTCCCAAGCTGGCAGTGAATATTAGACATTGAGAGTTTGTTGGCTTCTGCCAGAAAGCAGATGGTCACAAGAGAGGTGTGTTCCAACAAATGACCAGCTATTTAGCAACACCTCCAGGATGTCAGCATAGTTGAGGTAAATTTTACACAGCAAAAATGAAGAGGTAAAGATTTATGAGGTAAAGATCTATTTATAAGGTTACCAAAACCCTATTAAGAATGAGCAGCCTTAAGTTGCCAACTTTCCAGAGAAAAGCTAATTTAAGAACTTTCCAGGAGGAAGCACTAAAGACGACTTTCATGGCTTCTTTTGACAGTAGCTTACATTTTCTAACAGTTCTAGCAAATATAAGTTTCAAAGGTGTTCTTTTGATGATTCTCTTTAAACCTACCTCTACCAGCCTTGATGAATTTTCATAAGAGAAAATGAAAACAGAACATGAATAACAAATTCCCTGTCAACTTAATTTTGTTGGAAAAATAAGCAAAATAGTGATTAACTGATTCCATGAGATCCTAAGGTATTTTTCCATATCTTCCTTTAAAAGGCTTTAAAAAAAAAAAAAAAAAAAAGTCCTAAACCGAGAACAAAAAATGCCTTTCCTCCTCCAGAATACTCTCTATTCATTTTGTTCACCGTGTTGGGTTGATTGACATTCCCTATCATGGGTTAGAGCTGAGATCATAAAGTAACAAATATTTATGGAGTTTAGCTCAAATCAGCAAATATTTATGTAGCATTGACTGTGTGTGGAGAACTGTATGGAAAGAGTCAATCATTTTATTCTCCGAGAACCTAAAGAAATTATACATTTTTTCCTCAATTCATGTGTTCCTTTTCCTTAGCAAGATGAACGAGGATCAAGAGGTTATTTTTCAATTAAATAAATTATTTGGGATACTGTCTCAGCAGCCGTGATTAAAACTGGTGGCTCTGCCCACATGTGAAGGTTACAGGGTAAGGGTTTATTGTAAACCGGATGTAATCCCTGATTTGAGGCCGGGCACTGATATTGTGCTAGAAATGTCCTGCATGGTTATTACAAGTGGGGAGTTTTTTTTTCCATTTCTGGTGTTACAAGAACATTTTCAGCACTAATTGACTGCAATGGCAAATTACCTGAAAGTGGAAAATAATACAGATTCTCAGCGTTAACCTACACATTTGAGTTTTAGGTAAATTTTAAGTGCACCTTTTAAGCTTTGGTTTTCACTAAAAACAAACAAAAAAATGTTTATACTAGATCAACCTATGGCTCGGGGAAGGAGGCTCACGACAGTAGCACCAGAAAAGCACACATTAGGCAGCAAAGACTTCCCATGAATGCATTTCCTAGCATGCTGTGTGCAGGTTGACTTTTATCAGGTAATTATGTTGAATTTTCTCCTAAACCTTTTGTTCCCTGGGCAGCACCATCTTTTGCGTAAAACACCATCAGTACGCCTTTCTCATACATCATCCGTGTGACAGCTTCAGTGGTGTGCTGAAGCAACAGCTCATCAGAGCAGCGGTGTGCTGTGATGATTTATCATAGTAACGTATCATCAGAGGTGGCAGGATAACGCATGGCCAGGAGCATTCAGGAGGGTTATGAAGGAACACACTTAGTTGCACAGGAGGATCCAAGAAAACCTGGAAAGCTCACTTGAGCAGACGGGTGTCCTAATCCACAAAGGGGTTGTTTGTGCGCGACAGCTATCATTCACGCTGCATGGAGCTGGACACCTGACTGCGGTGGGTTGTCCAAATATTGTAAGTTTTTATAAACTCTTTGTAAATATAATTCACATTAAAAAAAAAACACAATTTGTGGTTATTAAAGGTGACATCAAATTGAAGACGTTGCTGTATATTAGGGGCAGTCTAGAGTCTGTCCATATCCCATTTCCTTGAAGGATGTGTAGCTTCAAAAAGTTATTTATTCTAGAAAACCACTTTCCTGTGTGTGATAGGTCTGCTTGAAATCCTAGTCAAGAAGTCTAGGCAAATATTCCAACTTGAAAATGAATGTAAGGCAAAATAGCCTACAATTAAAAAAAAAAAAAGTACTGTGTATCAAATTCAAGTGTTAAGGAAAAGACTGACCATTTCAACATGGTTTACAATGACAGCAACGATGTCATGTAATTATCAGGGGACAAATTGTTGAAATCCTCACATCTTAAAGGATACCTGATGTAAATTGCAATATTAAGTAAATTTCCAAGCGTCAAGGAACTTCAACCTTTAATTACACAAAAGTGTAATTTGCACTTTTGAAATTACAAGAATAAAGAAGCCTCATTGGGCGTGTTGATTTTATTCATTTTGTGGCTAACTCAGTTTGCGATATACTGAGTCATAATTTGTAATACATGGTGTCTGATAGCCTCAGTCACATCTGAGAAGATCGTGGAACATTAAAATAGGTCCAGTATGGGAAGCACATCGTCCTCTCTGCTAATGAATTCTACTTCAGGAAGGACAGAGAGTGCTTTGGCCCCGATTTTGATGTGTACGCACGTCCTACTTTCTGAAGGTGCTATTCGCTTAGAAATATCTTTTGGCAAACCTCCCAACACAGCATTTGTCAAGATCTTATCAATCCTCAGTCCCAATTGGATGAGAAATATTTCCTGAGTAAGTTATTTCTTCTCCATGCAACAGGAAGCTGTTGTCACCAACTTTATTGGGCAATAAAAAGGGGAGGGGGAGAGAGAGAGAGAGAGACTTTAAAGAGACTAAATCCTACATTTCACTGCCAGTTTGTATTTTTGATGTCCTCAATATGTGGTACCTTATTTTATGAGTGTGGATGCATTTTCCAAATTCCTTCCTGCCCAGGCTATGTTCCTGTCAAATTTATTTTTGTGTTATTTCAATAGCTCTTATCTTTATAAAATACATCATTGTAATTTACCTATTTATGTATGTCTTCCCCCACAGGCCACCAGCTCCTTGAGGACAGAATTATGTTTTACCAATTGCTGTATTCTCAAAGGTAACACAGAGAAGTGCCCAATCGATGCAAGTTGAAATGTGTTGTTACCTACAGTGACTTAAATATATAAATTTCTGTTCACCTGAATGAGCTTCTAGTTATATAGATCTTATGTTGATTTTGCTTATTTTCTCCTGGTATCTCTTCTATGTTTGGTTGATGATACATTAACTGAATTTAGTACAGAAGCGTTAATTGAAAGCACACTATTTGCCAGGGTTGCTGATATCACTCAAACTAGAGAATACTGTTTTGGAAGCATGTACTTGCAACATAATATGTGAAATGTTGCCAGAATAACAGCCATAATAAGAATAGTTAGTCATAGTGAACTGAAAATCTATTATAAACAGTAATGACTGAAGTAATACATAAGTAATGACAATGAAGTTTGTGCTTACTAAGCAGAAGGCACTGTGCTAAGTGTTGAATTTCATACTCACACTCATTGTAAGGCAGACACCAGTAATGCCTCCACTTTACAGAATTCTCTATATGGAGCTAGGTTCAAGAGGATGTCACTTCATCAGAAATGCACAACGAGTGCATGACAAAGCAAAGACACCCAAGGGTGTCTAACTTGAGCCTAAGCTCCAGCCACCTCTAAAGTTTTGTATTAAAAATATGCACAGATACTCCAAAGGTAGGAAGGAGTCTCTTTCACAGACTGCGGCTTCCAAAGGGATTTCTGGAGGAGTTACCTAAACTGAGTCTTGGACTTTATCTTCTGGTTACCGAGATGCTAAAAACTTTTAAAAGGAATGATATCATCAGGTTTGTGTTTTTGTTGGCTCACTCTGGTGACAGGAGACTATGTTCAAGGAAAGTCAGGGTTGAGATAATACTTGTATAATACAGAACAGAGACTCCTGGACTTTGAATACATCAGAATGACCTGGAGGACTTACAAAAGCTGTGAGGGGGCAACCATCTCTAGAGATTCTGTAGGTCTTGAGAGGGCCCCAGGATTTGCATTCCTAAAAAGGTTTCTGGTGATGCTGCTGCTGCTGCTGCTGCTGGTGGTGGTGGTCTGGAAACCACAATTTGAGAATCACCAATCCAGATTATGGCAACAGTTGAGGACAGTAATGGTTAGGATGCAAAGTAAGAATACACAATAAGGACGGAGAGAAGGGGCTATTGTTGATAAATATTTAGATTACAAAACTTCAGTTTTCAGGAATGAGATAACTGAGTTTTGAAAAAATAAAATCTGGTATTGTTCTCATATTTTCAGGTTGGCTGATAGTATTAACTGGGATAAAGAAATCAATGGCGACCATTTTTTGAAAGATCATGGAAGATGTTACACTTTGGGATTTTGACATTTGAAATTATCGAGAAACAATTCTCCATGAATTTCTCAAGTTTCTGCTCTTTGTATAGTAGCTCTTTTTCTAGGTTATCTTTTTAAGGATATATACACACCAAATATAGATGCAGTGTCTGCCTCTGGACAGATTTGTTTGCTCTCTAGGATAATAGAGTGACTAATAATATCTGGGCAAGGATCCGGCAGGGTTGCTTGCAATCCCTTTTAAAACCTGGAGTTTCCTAAGGTTATCGTGCCTCAACTGTGACCCAATTTACTGCTGTGTGTACAGCACCTACCAGGGCCACTCCCTGGTCTCCTGACAAAACCTGCATTCCTGCTACTTCTGTGTCATAAGTAATAATGTCCTTTTTCTCTGACCCAGGAGTCTCATGTCTTCTATCAGGATCCATGAAAATGTAACAGGTTAATTTGTTAGCTTGCAAGTAGGATACTATTTTAGACACGTTCTTGACAGACTTGTCTGTGGGACATTCGAGTGGAGATATCTAAGACCAAGACACTCAGGAAAATAGGCAGGTTTGAGCATACAGATTTGTCAGTCTTCAGTATATAAGTGACAAAGATAATGTGATTAAAGAAGTTCAGTCAAGAGGAATACATAACACGTAGATTTACGTGGACAGTTGGTCAAGGACAAAAATGAGCTAGTTTTCCTTTTTAGGTCCTGTAACAGTACTGGATGGTGAAAGTAAAAGTCTTACGACCTTAGTTATGGGTAGGAGAGGTAGTTGAAAGCAGAAAATCAGGAATTGTTCCTTTAGAGTTAAAATCAAAGCAATTGATTTTAAATTAATTCTACCATTTATTTTAAAGCATTTATATAAAAAATATTGGCTTAAAATATGAAAGGAAAGTTGGTAGAAGACAGAAAATAACAAATTAAAAAAAAAAAAAAAAGCAACCACTGATACATGCAATGACACAGCTAGATCTCAAAACACCAAGTTAAGTGATAGAAGCCAGACACAAAAATCTATTGATTATATACGAGTAGTTCCACTTCTGTAAAATTCTAAAAAAGGCAAAGTTAGAGAGACATAAAATTGATTGTAGATAACAGGGGCCTGGAAAGGGAATGGAATTGCCTGCAAAGGGTACAATCAAATTTTTTTTGGTGAAGGCAACATTCCATATCTAGATTGTGGTGTACATACTTGTCCAAATAAATTAAATGATGCCCATAAAATTTGTGAATTTCATTTCATGTAAATTATACTTTAATAAAACTAATTTTAAAGGTAATATTTTCATATATATATATATATATGTGTGTGTATATATGTATATATGTATAACTCAATCTGACTTCTTTTAGAATTTCATCAAAATATCAAAACTTAAGAATTCAACACAAGTCTAACGTTTATATTATGTTATTAAATTTTTCTTCTTTTTGACCTTCTATCACCTGGCAACACTTTCATACAAACATTGAATTTATGATGTTTGCATTATTTAGATGAACTCATCACATTTCTTTAGTTTCTCTACCTTGGATTTTGTATTGCCTCCTGAGTTATGAGATTTTCAAAGCCCTTGGAATATGTCGATTTTTATATGCTCTTAAACTACTCAATTTTTATATGCTTTTGGAGCTCTGAGGTCTTAAGATGACAGGATCTTGATAATGTCCCAGAAGGGAAATAAAAGAAAGTGGGCACTAGTCTAGAATACCTAACGAATGTCCCCATCAACATTTGAGTCAGGTTGTTTCAGATGTACACACCTAATTCAAAGAAAATTGTATATATATACATATATATATATATACATATATATACATATATACATATATATATACATATATATACATATATAAACATATATACACATATATGCATATATACATATACATATACATATACATATACATATACATATACATATACATATACATATACATGTATATATATATATATATAATATAATCAGAGAACCTGAGCTTTAGTTCCAGGGTTGTAACACCAGGTTTTCCTTGGTTGAGTCATCTAACAAGTCTACCTCAGTTTATCTTTAAACTGAATATCATTATATGTTCACCCAAAGCTGTGTTTAAAAAATAAGAAACAAACATTTGGGAAGGCAGCAATAATGCACACGTTATTTTTGGTAAAAGGCTGAGAATCATATGCAGTGAATAATTAGAATTGTAGGGTAGTTTAGTGGAACTGCTGCTCTCTACTCAAAATTACTAACCTCTCAATATCCTGTTTTGGCAAACATTAATTATTTATTCATTCATTTTGAAAAATTCTTACTAGTTCCTAGTAGAGTTATGTCAATTACTGTGTCAGGCTGGGAAAACAATGATGAGGAGAACAAATCTAATTGTAGATCTCACATTGCTTACAATTTAGTGAAAGGTAGATATTAATAAGTCAGCATTCTGATAAATGAATTGAAAAAGAGGCTTCATATGGACTCATGCTCATTAAAACTCTAAAGGGTTTTATAACAATGAGACAAAACATGCAAATAACTAAACCTGAAGTTCAAACAAAATATAAATTCAGGCAAAATATAAATTTCTTAATAATTTGGACTCAATTTCACATCAAGCAAAGTTTTCTTTGAATCTACCAGAAAAGCTCTTTAGAAGAAACATCATTAATTGAAAATATTAGGAACTGCACATTTTTAATTTATGTTCAAATATTTTTTAATAGACACTGCAGGAAGAGAAATAACAATCTCAATTATTATTTTGTAGTCAGATATAATTCACATATATTTAAATTGTGATGATCTATATTATCAGTAATAATATAGTGTACAGTGTATACTATGATTTAGATGTGTAATAAATAGTTTGTAGAAGTCATGTTATATATGGAAGATAGATATGTGTAAACCTAAGAAATAGTAATTCAATCAATAAGAAATTACTGAGAGTATATATTAATACAAGTCTGAGCAAACAAACACATATATATGTGCACATATTAAATTTAATATTTTCACAAAATCATGCCAGTGTTATAAAGTATTTTATAAAATTGATTAGAAGTTTGATTTTGAAAGAAACATAATTTATCATCTTACTCATTTAATTATAACTGAATTATTTTAAGTAATCATATAGCATTTTTACAAAATAGCATTAGGCATATTTCAGCCATCTAAATTACAATGTGTTTTATCAATGGGATTTACTGTTTGTATTTTAGGATTTGTGTTATTTTCTGAGAAAAGTAGATCAAAATATTTATTGAAAGGTGTTAATTTGTTTTTAAATAAGTGGATTGTAAAAAAAAATAGTCCTTCGTTTAACAAATATATTTAATAAATAAAATTACACAAAAAGATACTTGAATGTTACATTAAAGATCATAACAATACACAATATTTTATGGACATAGATGATCATAAAGTAATATTAGACATTATTTTTAGTTAAAAGTATGTCTACTTTTAACATACTTTTAAGTAAAAATAAGGTACATGGTACAAAGTGGCTAAAGGTATTTGTTTCCTATTGATGTCATAACACCAATCTATTGGCTTAAAATAACATAAATTTATTATCTTACATTTCTGCAAGTTAGCAGTCTGCTCTGACCTTACTAAGCTAAAATCACATTTTTGGCAAGCAGGGCTATCTTTCTGGAGGCCCCAGGAGAATCCAATTCCCTGCCTTTTCCAGTTTCTAGAGGCCCATTTCCTCCATCTTCAAACCTGGCAACATCTCACCTCTGCTCATTCTTCCACAGTCACAGCTCCCTCTGCTCTCCTCTTCTGCCCCCTTATTCCATGGTAATGTACCCTTCCTGACATTGGGGTTCACCAGGATAATCCAGATAATCTCCTCATCTCACGCTCTATACTCTAAATCATGTCAGCAAAGTCCCTTTTGCCATGTAGTGTACCATAGTCACAGATTCAAAAGTTCAGGATATGGGCATCTTCAGGAGTATGGGTGTTATTCAAATCTCCAGGATCTTTATGTCATGCATGTCATTAAAATGTGACTCTGATTAGCTTAATGCTTTCACTAATTAAATCAACAAACATCTGTTGAGAGTTATTATAATCAAGTACTGTACTAGAAATGGAAACGCAAAAAAAAAAAAAAAATAAGGGTAGATTCTATCTCTTCAACAGAGTAAAGTCTAGCTAGAAACATAGATTAGTAAATTAACTAGTAGTGTAATGTCATCATATGTGTGCATATAGATCAGACTCAGTTGGTACAGGTGGTTGGACATTTAAGGAAATTCAAAAGTCTTTAAAAGAGGTAATCCATGAATTTGTTTTGCAGAGCAAGTAATATAGTTAATTTGGTAAAGAAGGAAAAGAACTCTTGAGACATATGACATTCTTTAAACAATTTAGTCCCCATTGTTTAAAGTAAGCATTAGAGTTCTATCTTAATAAAACTCATCATTACATTCATGATGACTATTTCTTCTAAGAAAATAACTTTGCCCTTTTCATCTAAATAAGAACTGTACAGTAATGGTAACTTAATTTTCTACATTACATTTTACCCACCTACTTAAGTCAGTTCTTGATAGAATGTTCAGTTATTTCCCTTTTAAGAAATTCTGTTCTATTTTAATAAAGACACTGTTGTGCTAAGTAGAAAACTAATGGCTGGAAATAAACACGTTCATAAACAAAGATTATATTCTCAAACATCCTCCCAAAGATGGCTCTCCTCGTCTCCTTTCCTTGCTGTCCAAAATACCCAATAACCATAAAGATCAAGGGATACTTCACTTTCCCTTTCTGAAACATTTAATTTAACTCTCCCCATACAGTAACCTCTAACACATTTGTGTGAATTTCCAAGTAAGCTGCAAATATTTTGTGGAAAGGCACATATTTTCTTAATTTTTATAATCCCATCATCTAGTAGACTATATTGCAAAATCTCACACAATAGTTTCAAATTAACATTTTGCAGCATATATATGCGTCGTAAGATAACTAGCAACAAAATGAGGCAGGTTCTCTATCTGCTTTAGTAGATAAGGAAAATACTTGTAGATAAGTTAACTACTTACCTTCTAAATCTGCTGAGGCTTAAGGAGATTAATCAATTTGTACAAATTCTCCTTGTTAGTAATTGCTAGAATTTCAAATCCCTCTGTGACCTTCCTACAGACATTTAGCCCCTATGTATTTCTGTCCTGCTTGGTTAGATACTGAGGAGAAGGAATGGACAACTTCTACCAAAAACACAATACTTACAGGAATGCCCCACCTCAAAATAGAGAAAAAAATTCTAAACCAAGCAAACTTGATAGAAGGCACTATAGAGATGGATCACTTGTCCACAGCAAATTCAGGGGTAGGAGCAGACTCAAAACTACCGTCAAACAATTAACCTGCTGTTGTCGCATGCAACAATTTTGGAGAACATCGTGTTATTCCACTCAGAGATTGTTTTTGTTTGTTTGTTTTCTTTCTTATGCTCAGGAGTGACTGTAACAAATCCAACATCTACTATCCCCACAAAAAAAAAAAAAAAAAAAAAGTTTCCTTTTTAATTTATTTCATTTAAAAAATGAAACTCGTATATGTAGCCATTTAGAAAGACGGCAGAAGAGAAATACTACAAAATTTTTACTCAAGGGAAAGAAAGTTCAACAAACAAATGCTCACTTGAATGTGTGAAAATGAACGAAGGCCCAAGAATGGAGGTCCCAGCATGTTTTGCTATGTTGTTTGGGACAGAAGGAAGGGTATGTAGGCTCTGGGGTCAGGCAAAAACTCCTTGGTTTCTCCCACCTCATTCTCTGACTGGCTCCGGGATTCAGTAAATATCAGGCACCTAGGCACTAATACCCTGAGTGTCAGAAGAGATGATCCTTGTAAAGCATTCCCTCCTTAATTAGTAGAGTTCTCTAGATTGCCCAGGGTAACTCACCATTATCATCATCAAAAACTTCCTACTTATTTCCAGGACTTAGACCTCAGGGAGGTCATGACTTCCTGCCACCTAGAGAAAGGCTTATTACTAACAGAAGAATATAATTGGCCTGGGGATTGCATAGTTTGTTATTTAAAGAGGAGAAGTTTCTTCCCAGCCTTCAATTTGACAATGGGATGTTAGCCATATGCGATGCATAGAAAATGACAGAGCTAGCTGAGTGAGGAGGTAAACTGCAGGCTAGTGGTCCTGCTTTGTTAAAATGAGAGTTGCCTGTATGGGATATAAAACTGAAATCAACAGACCAAAAAGACAAATAAACACTCATTGATACAGACAACAATTTAGTAGTTACCAAATTGTGTGGGGGAGGGGTGGTAGAGGAGAGTAAAGGGGGTCAAATATATGGTGATGGAAGGAGAACTGCCTCTGGGTGGTGAACACAAAATGCAATATACAGATCATGTATTATATAAATGTACACTTGAAACATATGGTTTTTCTAACCAAGATCACCATAATAAATTTAATTTAAAAATTGAGAGTTGCCTGGTCCCTAGACTCATGACAGCGGATTAGTGGGTAAGAAGAGGAGCTAAGACACCTGCATATTTCACACTGAATCAAACAGATGATGTGATTCCAACTTGGGAATGCTAGGATTTTATATATTTGAAAAGTAATATCATAATTGGAAGACTAATAATTTATCAATTAACCACTGACCCATTATAGAGTTTGTGGATTTTGTCAAAACATTTATTTTACCATTTTTCCCCCCTTTAAATACCAAACATACACGCAGGCTCCCTTAGCATTTATTAGAATCTCAATTAGAAACAGCTATTCATTACAAGTTCTGACAAAAGATTATGGCATATGGGGAGTGGGTGGTAACATTCTGTCATTTCAACTTTCCAATTCCCTTAGGATTTTCTGAGTTTTCTATTTTATTCAAGAGTTCCCTTAGAGATGTTACTTCAAAAATGCAGTCTCTTCATTTCCCTCTAAAATCTTTTCAGACAAGTTTAAACAGGATCTTTAGTTTGGAGACCTAGGAGCCACGTTTGCATTCTGGCATGCATTTCTGAGTTTTACCTTGTTCCTTCTATGCTGTAGAAAGGTTTTATTTTCTTTTTAGTTTTGTTAATTTCATGAATAACCGTTAAAAAATAAAACATTAAAATTCTCAAAAGGTGCCCAAGAATTATTAAAGCACTTAAGATGCACTTTTAGACTTGGTTGATGCTTTATGCCCATGGCAATCTTGGCTAATGAGGCCATTTACATTCATGAAATAAAAAGATGGTCTGCAGAAAGCCATGAAATACATTTTTACACATTTAAATACATTAGTGGGATTATCTGGACATTACTGAATTGCAAGGCCAGGAGCCTCAATTATTTGAGAAGCATATTTAAAATAGCCATGTTCTCATTACAAAGAATTTAAGTTTTTTAAAGTTTATATTGCCAAGATATCATTTATAGTGGTGTTAATGATTATTCTTACTAAAAAATGGAGCTGTGATATATCTCGTTGATGTGGACCATTAAAGCTTATTTTCATAATTTTCCATTGCTGTAATGTTATACTAGAGTTACAGAGTGTTTCAAACATTCCTTGATCCCAGTGAGTTTAGCCAGCTGAATTAGCTGTTTCAGGATATTAAAGTATTTGGATAATTAAAGCAGGGGGTTATTAAAATAAATAAATAAATAATAATAATAATAATAATATTCCACAACCACCTTAAAATCCAGTGGCAGCTTGGACAAGAGGAAAATTTAATTAATTGCTTTACAAGTGATTTGTCTCTTTAATTTTCTTTGCATTTCAGGAATATCAGTGAAAATAGTACCATTCTAAATCCGTGTCAAGGTGAAAATAACTTCAATTTTCCAATTTATGTTCCCTCTTCCCCCAGCACCCTGGCTATATTACTGGCCACCCGGTCCTCAGATAAATAAATGATCACTATATAAATGATCACTATTATTTATTTTTCATTAAGAGTTTGTGCACGCGCACACACACACACACACACACATTCATACACTTCTTAAAATAATAATTCAGTTCAAATTTATTTTACTCAATCTTTAGAAAGGTAATTATGTGATAGAATAATAACTCTGAAGGCACAAGATCCTTGAATTAATCCAGAGAATTTTTCTCCCTAAATCACAGGACTCTTATCTTGAATATGTTCAGAGCTATGCTATGAGACAATACCAGTACTTAATGTTTCCTAAGCTTTTCTCTATTAAAACATTCAAATTAGTTTTATATGCACACATAATTTACTAAATGCAACATATTTAATTTGTAATTTTTATAATGTACCATAAACTAAATACTTCCATATTTCTCGTAATAAGGTATTCTACCACTGTGTATTTTTTTCAAAATATATTCATTTTGGACCCCCTTACTTTGCCTGATACTTTACTAGGTGCTGACATTACTATTGCAAAGTTTTATTTATTATACACTTCAAATGTTTTTTAGTATTAATCATATGACCTTCATTCACAGTTAACAGTATGTTCTAGCCTCAATGAACAGTGTATTTTATCTGCATATGACATACACCTTTATCCAGTGTTGGCTGAGGATATAGAGCTATATTTCATTTTAATTTTTGTGTCTGAATTTTCCATTTGCACATTTGCATAATTCTTGGTAATACTCTAAATTTTCAAATTTTAAATAATAAAATAAAATTGGTCATTTCCATTCACGGGGTTGTGTAAATCACTGTCACTCTTACTACAGAACTCATCCCTCACTTGTAGTATATGGAAGCAACACAGAGTGTTGATGTTTCTTATAGCCTTCTTTCATCTTCTTCTTACAGTAAATACATTCCTAAAATGGAGGTTTTACTTTCTAAGTGCAATAGTTATTAATTGAATCCTAAATAATTTACTTTTAGGCACAACTGGGGGAGAAAAGTCAAGAGGACATGAATTAGCCTATAGTATTAGCAAGAAAACAAAACAAAGAACTATGAAAAGATAAAATTCCTCACAACACAATGCTGTGATCCTCTATCACCAGATGTCATCTATACACTGGCAGGAACCATATCTGGACACTGCCAACTTCTCTGCTTCCTCCATAAGCCCCTCTGAATTAGAGGCAGAGTGGGTTGTATACAAGCCAGCAAAACAGACTCAGTTTCTGCCCTTTTCTATTCATTGGCTAATGGGAGAGGAAGGTATACTTCAGAGAATGCCTTAAATTAATGACTCAGATTAATGTTTAGTCATAACTCTGATAAGAGTTAAAAGGGATATGATCTGGGGATTTGACTCAGATACTCGGGTTAAGAAAATCTTCCATGGGCAGTGATGTCCGAGGGACAGTATCACAAAATGCACAGAAGAATGGGCTTCTCAGAATCAAGGAAGAGAGTGCACGAATTACCGGAGGAGCCTAGATAGGTCAGACACTGAAAGAAGACCACGCTGCCTGGAGCTGAGAGAGCACAGGGAATACGACCTCCGTGGCCCCAGAAAGTTAGATGAGACCAGAACACGGAGGGCTGAGTAGACCGTGTTAAGAATCTCGATCTCCATGTTTACACCATGGGACTTCCCTGAGCTATTTTAAATAAATTAATTTGAATTTGGAAAAGTTACTCTAGTTTCAGGATGGAAAGTGGACAGTGCATCCGGGAGGGATAATGCTGTGTGTGTGAGGTGTTCCTTCTGTGGGTCTCACCTGTCGCTACTGCTGCCACAACAAGAATAATAACCAACATACTACTGACTGAACTCTTAAAGCCGATTTATGTGGTAGCAACTTTTTAAAAAAAAAAAATGTTATTGAAGAAAAGGCTTAGAGAAGTTAAGCAAATTGTGAAGAATAGCACAAATAATAAACAAAGCCATTGAACCCATTTCTTCACTTCAGAATCCCAGTTTTTTACCACAAATGCAATATACTCTTTTTCCACACCGCACTTGTCACCTACTCTGATCCTCTGTCTTGGGGGTTAGGGGAAGGCCTTACATAGTAGCCTAAGGAGGGTATTGTTCTGGGAGAAGGAATACCTCACTGATGTGCTGGTAGAGAACAGCTTCTCTGATCTTCTCCCCTTTCTCTGGAGGAATTCAGGTTAGGAATTTTCCATATTTCTCTTCTCCTAGTATCCACTGAGACTATGAAAGCTAATGATTCTGCCCCTCTGGTGGCAAACAGTAGGTCCACGTGAACTAAACAAATGACAAATTTCTCATTCCCTCAACAACTTTTGACACAGCTGATCTCTCCCTTCTTGAAACACTTATGTCACTTGGTGTTCAGAACATGACACTCTACCCTTTACATCATTTGCCACTGTTTGTCATTCTCCTGGGCTAAATCCTTCATCTCTTTGCCAAAGCTAAGAATTATAGGAACTCCAGTCTTGGTCTTCAAATCAACTGTCTTTAGGTGAAATCTTCTAGTCACATTGCTTCAATAACATCAGCTCAATGAATCCTGCATAGATAAATCTTCAACCCCAACTTCTTTCTGAACTCTGGAGTTATATATCTAACTTTCTACTCAACATCTCCATTTGGAAAACTAAATGCATCTCAAATTTGACATGCCCACGCTGAATGCATGCCTATCCCTCACCCAGATCTGTTTATCTTCTAGTGTCATTTTTTTTTTCAGAAGAGAATTATTTAGATCAAAATATGGAATTTTTCTTAATCATTTTTTGAATTTACATCCCATGTACAAACCACAGTTGAATTTATAATCAGACATATATTAAATCTCACTGCTTCTCACTACTTGAATCATTATTGTCTAGTCTCAGAATACGTATATAAATGATGTAATACCAATACATCATTTTTTAACTGGCCTAATCTCCATAGTAGATGCCCCCATCTCATCCCCCTAATAGGTGCCTCCACTGCACGTCAAGGTCATTCACTGTGTATTCTTCCCACAGCTGTCAGAGTGGCCTCTGAAAATACAGAGGATGCCAAAAAAATGTGTACACATTTTAAGAAAGGAAAACTGTATTAAAATTGTAATACTGAATATATACCGATAGCAAAAGATCTATACAAGTCACGTTTGACTTCTGCAATGACAAGAGGTGCTCAAATTGGTTCCCATCAGCATCCAGACACTTCTGATTACTGCGAACAACTGCTTGAGCAACTTCACCAAAGTGTCCACTAGTCTACATTGTTTTGGGGACCCCATTCTATATCGGATCACGTGGCTCCCATCCCCCTATCCTCCAATGGTTACTCACACCATGCAGAACAAAATCAAAATCCTTTTCATAGACTCAGGGCCATATGTGTGGTCTGGCTCCCTATTACTTCTCTGGCACCATTTCTTATTACTCTATCTCTGATCCAGTCTATTCCTGTCACAGTTGTCTCTGAGGTCTTCCAAACTCACTTTTATCTCAGGCTTTCTTACTTGTTCCCTTGCCTAGAACATTTTTCCTCTTGATGCTCTCATGGGTCACTACCTTGTTTGCTTTGTTCACGCCTGTACTCCAATGTTATCTCCTCAGAGACGCCTTTTCTGATGAAGCTGTCTAAGAGAGCACACAGTCTCTAGTCTTACTTAGTTTTATTTTATTTTTTTTAATTTGTTACTTTTTCATAGCATGATGATGTATACTTTAACGTCTATTTACTTGTTTGTTGTATCGACTACCTGTCTCCCTGACTGGAACGTAAGCTCTACGCTGATAAGGATTTCGCCTGTCTGTCTCACTACGGTAGCCAACATCTTGAACAGCATTAACACATCCTGGGAGCTCATTCACTATCTGTTCAGTGAAAGATGCAAGAATTGAATGAGTTGTTCTCTGTGCCCACAGCTCCAATAGCTGTACATCTCTAGATTCTTCTTCAATGTCTGCCCTGGGGCTGGAGTTGCTCTGACAGGAGCTGACCAGTCTCTTTCTCCTTCTCACCCTATCTCTGAACTTCTCTCAGCTTGGACCTTGGAGATTCGTACTCCTGGGCAGAAGCTGCAGCTCTCTCTGTCTTCTTGACTGTGACCATGGGCAATTCTATGTATCACACCTTCCTCAATGGTGGATTTGGCAGGAGGAACTACCACTGAGAGTAAAATGTGGAAAACATCTTAAAGTGATAAGTACAAAGCCTGGCACTTAGTAAGAAGTCAGTAAATATTATTATTTATTATTTTTATGGATCCCTTAGAATATCTTCTCAGATTAAGCAAAATTATTTAGTCCATTTTTCTTTTGTTAAACTTTCACAACAATCTATTTTCAAATGTGATTCTAGATAATTTAGTAAAAACAAGCCCAGGTGTTACAGCTGCTTGCTAAAATATTCCCTTTGGACTGACCATAATATCTTGCATTACAGTTTGTCTTGTTTTCTGTATCTGTTATGTGCTTATGTGTTTAAATTATATTTTATTTTAGTAATATGTAGTAAAGTCCCTTCTGACAGAGAAAGAGTGGTCATTTATATGTATTTCCTTGTCCTAAATCTCCATATGTTGAATTATGTTGGGAGTCAGTCTCTTTGTTGAAATGGTGCATTCTTTTGAAGTCTGCTAAAATTTTGCATTACTCCATTTCTAGTTTCATTGAAATAACTCCAATTAACCAAAGAAACATTCTTTAAAAAAATCATGGCATTGTGTATGTAAGGCAGATACCTAACAGAATGCACCTTTCCATTTTATGTTAGAACTGTGGCCAATTATATTTTGTTTTTAGTTTAATGGATTCAATCTCAAGCAGAATGAGAGGTCTCAGTCACTGAAATGTGCTGTGCTTTATAAGATAACTCTTTAGCTGACAAGGTTTCATTTATTGAATCATGTAAATGGATTTTCTATATACTCATCAAATATCTCTAAAAATTGATGCTTGAAAGATCAATAACATCAACCTGGGCCTTTTTTTTTAATAGAAAGAATGGATAACTAAGTCATGCTGTTAGGAATGCAGTACCTCTTACATTCAGACTTCTTGGTTTTTTTCATGATCAACTAATGGTGAGAATTATCAGCTTATATTTATGTAGAATTATTATCAGATACTCCAATAACATTTATTCCTGTATCACAACCAGGTATGTTGGAGAGTGGATCTAGGAGGGAAGGCTCCCCACAATTATCTAATATGCAAGCCCCTAACTGCACAGATGTTCGGGTGCAGTTGTCAGACCTGTCTCAGTTCTGCCACTAATGATGAGGTTTGGGGAATTTAACTAGGCTCCACTTTTCTCTTTGAAAAGGAAGGTTAGGACTAAATTGTCTCTGCTTTCCTGACTCATCTATGATGTTTCAGTGTCTCACTAAAGATAGAAGTCTCTGGCAAGGCAGACGTAACCCAACTTCTGTATGACAGGCTAGGCCAGTGGTGAAATACCTGTATATGTTTGGTATTTCTTTGTGTATTCAAATTGTTAGGGGGAAAAAAACCTCAGCTGTCTTCCAGAAAATGTGTAACAACATATTGATAGCAAGTAGCTGGACTGTCCTCATTGGGCAAAGACTGGGAGAATATCCACACTGTTTTCAGTATGTGTGAGGCCTACTACCCATTTGAAAATGAGCTATGCAATAGTATCAATTTTGCTCATTCTTCTTTAATCAGTGAAAAAAGGGGTTTTTTTTTTTGTTTGTTTGTTTTGTTTTGTTTTTTTTCATAAATGGCATTTTTCTTCTGAGATAAATGACGGGTTCCATCAAGAATACAAATACAACATCTGAAACTTTCAGAGATGTTCCTAGAAGGGAAATTCTACCTTACTGCTGATGTTGGGATTCATAAATAAATACAACATTTCAAATATAAAAAGGCATCTACTTTTTTAGACTTAAAAGATAATATGTTTATTAATATTTGTCAATAGCATTACTATTTTGGGGTTCATCTATTAGAGATGTTGAAAACGGTATCAGTAACTTGAACTGATTTTTAAATGTCTTTAAGTGAGTCTCAGTGAAGTTTATTTTGTTTCACTTACATTTTAAATGTATAACTATCCATTGGAACATGTTTGACATAGAAATTGGTCCCTAAAATGAATACTACAGCTTTTCTGCTGATTTTCATTTTAGTGAAGTGTGTCCTGATGGTAGTTCTAATTTATTATTGAGCATAAATTAAATATGTACTAATCAGTTTATACGCAAACACACTCAAATACTTAGATGCAGTGGTGTTCACTGTTCATATTTAAACAACCTTCTCTTCTGCAATCCATGACAGTGTTCTCACAGCAGGAAACAATAAAACGGTACAGATGGCTTAGTTTTATATGTGGGCTTTAAATAAGCAATGTATCTTTCTCTAAAAAAAGAAAAAAATTAGCTAGAATTTACTGATAGCTTACTCAGTAAATGCCTAGAGGTGAGACAATTTTTACATTGAGAACAGTGGGAAAAAACTCGTCTCCTTGTGGAAGAAGTTGGATGGGTTCCACTTACCTTGTGTAACTCGTGCCTTCCTCCTGATCACTGAAACTTTGGTTAAAGTGTAAAATGACTCAAAAGACTTTTGTTTTCTTGATAGAGTCAAAATATATGACGGATTTGAAAAATTAAAAGGTTGTGGAATTGGTAATCTAGCCACTGGATTTTGAATGATCCTTAGTATCTCATTGTCTCTTCATTTTGAGTGTTTTCATGCTGAGATTTCATGTGTACAAAGCACCTCACTGAAAAACTATGTTCAATGAAAACGAGGCTACGTTTTCCTGGAAAGTAAGCCCAAGCTAGAGATTCTGTTTTTTCTGCTTCAACAGTGCCCTTTTCCTTTAGGCTCTCATTTTCCTCCTTTCACATACTAAGAGTTACTTGCTTAAAGGAAATAATCAGAATCATTTTTAATGTAAAACCAGGCCAATGAAAACCTTGTAGTTCCAAACTTATCTCTAATTATGGGAAAAAATTGCTACTCTTAAGTCATTTGGGGTTTAAGGTACGCAGCTGGTTGGGCAGTTGTGGTCACGAGAGCAGAGAGGTAAAAGTATTAGGCACTTTTTACAATCCCTAAAATATTCCAGCAAAGCCCAGTTCCAGCTGGTTTTAAACCTCAAAATCAGAATTCAGTTACAAACATTTTATTATCAGGAAAGGTCACCACCATCCAGCTGAGGAACTGTGGAAATTACATTAAAATGTGTGATGCTTGAAAAAGGTAGACTGTTTCCTATAACAAGAAAAACAGCCCTTACTCATGGTGCGACTGTCAACTGCTTAAGCTTTTCTCCTTTCCTGTATTTATTTCAGACAGATTTTCAGCTTTACTCTGGGATCTTCCTTTCTCACCAAAGAGAAATTTGAAATATGGAAAATAATTATCATTTTGAGAGGTGAAATATTAAATTTGTATCTAGAGGACATTGCGGCTGTTAAAACTGTTGATAGAGCATCTGGAAAGACAGTAAAACAGTGGTTTGCATTTTCACTTCAAATGCACGGAAAGAGAAAAAGGAATATCCGTCCATAAGTCTTGTGAAAGCATAGAACCTGTGTCCTGCCTGACAGGGGGAATAATTTAAAAAGTCCCTAGAAGTGTTAACTGAATGTAATGTCAACTGTCAACAACTGCTTTCAAGAAATAAATTACCTCTAATACACTGTGTATTTTTTCCCACCTTCTTTCCCCTGTTACCAATTAGTTAATACTTGCTTTGACAGAGAGATGATGATGCGTCATAATCCAAGACTTCAGATGCAGCGTGAATAACTTGAATAACGCTCTTACAGGAGAAAATCTCTCGTAAAGCCTCACTATATCAATTCCTAATTTAGGAAAATGCAGCAACAAGCTGCAAAGTGCTCTCAAGTTAATGTGCAAATATTTATTGCATTCTCCTTTCTTGTCAGTTTCATGTTTCACTTAGGTTTCTCTCTTCTCCCAGGGACACAGTTCCTAAAGGAATTTATTGTGTTTGCATTGATCACCAGAGAAAATGAAAGTTATACTCAGCAAGTATAAAATATATCATTCTTGAATTCCTAAATAGGGGGTGCGGTGATACACATGAGACACGCGGTTATCAGAAAATGAGGTCACATATTAATGTGTCTGAAAGGAAGTATTTATATGGAGAAGTTAGGGAACTGAGCCAGGGAATAATAAAAATTATATATGAGTCAAGCAAACAAGCTAAAAACTTTCAGATGAAATAGCAAGGCAACTATATCTTAGGTAGCCAGTAAGAAAAAAAAAAAAAAAGTTATGTAAACGTGCCTGGTTGACTGTAGGAATTGCACTAGAATCAAACTAAGCTATTCTCAGAGCCGAATCTTGGAGCAAAACTCCAAGTGTGTTATCTCTTCCACTTGTGATTCTCTGCCCTTTTTCCACTGGCCTCTCTTCTCCTCTGCTGACCTCTAACCCCTGTACCAGGTCACCATGCTGCCCTTGGGACCCTCAGGACACAATTGCAGAGGTGCCGTCTGCCTCTTATCTGTACCTCTGCCCTTCCTGCATCTTCTTCCAATCAAATGTTATTAGACCTAGAGTTCACTACTTTCACCATTTGTCATGGCCACAGTGGCTTTTGATGTAAGATGAAACTCTCTTTATGTTGTGATAAATAGCTAGCAACATGCGTGGAAAATGCATAAAAGCTAATTTAAAAAAAAAAATTCTCTCAATTCTTTGGTCCCCATTCAGGCACAGCTAGCTTAATGATTTTGTTAAAACTGAAGGCAAATTATGTCAGTTCTTTGATCAAAACTCTCCGATGTCTTTATGTCTTACTAAGATTTGAAACGAAAGGCCTTGCCATGTGAAAATGATCTGCGGTAGACAACAACCAGTTTCCTCCCCAACCCTGCTTTTATTTTTCCGACTTATCATCCTTCCTCCGCATGCAACCCTGGCCTCACTGGTTTCCTGGTTGTCTCTTTAACATACTGGGCACACCTGTCTCAGAGCCTCTGCCCGTGAGGCTCTGGAATACTTCCCTCCTTTACTTGCATGGTTGAGTCCCTTACATTTTCCAGGCCTTTACTCCAATATCATCTTTTTTAATGAGCCCTTTTCTGGTCATGCTGTTTAAAATGACATTGCCAGGTTTCTATTCCCTACTTCTCCCTGACCCCTTTATATCTTATCACTTTCCAGCATGCTACATATGTTACTTATTTTCCTCTATCTTCTTGTGAGACAGTAAGCTCCATGATGGCAAAGGCCCTTGCCTGTTTTGTATATTACTGCACCCCAAGTGCCTAAACAGTGCTTGGCACCTAATATACAACAATAACAAAACATGCCCACTGCTAGTAAATGAATACATCCCATCAGATGGCCACTTAAAACTGAACCTTTAAAATCTTTACAAACCGAGGCACACAGAGATTGTGCAAGTCTACGAATTGGCTTTCATAACAAACCAATTCAACAGTTTTTTATAACCAATGGGACTCTGTCATTTAATACTGCCTTTCTTTAGCTAATTTTTCATTAAGATCATTCTGTGTAACACAATTTTGGTCGCCAGGCCAAATTGTAAATCATTTCTTTCAACTCACAAATAGAAGCTACTTTTAATGTCTAATGGGCTCATATTTGTGTATGTCACTGAACTATTCAGAGTCCATCTAAAGGCACAATATGGAATGAGCTGGTCTTCTGTTCCATCCTCTCAAGAAAAATAAATAAAAGATCAAAACGGCCTGAAAAATCAATGACCTTTCTTGGACCTCTCTAAAAACTGAGATCACAGGGCAAACCACTGGCCCAAAATCTGAAAGACAAGCAGATCCAGAGACTCACAGCCACATCAGCTCACCCGGAACAGGAGCCCTTGCCATAAGTTGGCAGGAACACTTCCATATTCATTTTGACAACTTGCTAGAGGCTGAGTGTGGACCAGCATGAAAACAAGATGCTCCGAGGGTCACAGACTGAGGTCTTAAGGATGGGCCCGACTTTCATAGGTTTTCTCTTATGAGCCCCACTCAATTCTCATGGTGAGAGCCAAGAAAGGTCCCCTGGTGGCTGTGGTAGTGGAAAAAAAAGTGTAACCATTGGGAAATAGAGTCTTCTCCTTAAGTGAGGACTGATCTCCAAGGGGAAACAATTTGCTAGAACCCTATCCCCCACTGGAGAGGGCATTTCTTCAACTCCAGTCCCCTCTAGTCTTCCTGTCTCATATAAGGGAAGAACAAAGTTAAGACACAGCTGTGAAGGTCATAGATGAGGAACTTAGGGCAATGAAACACTGAGGTTTAATCATCATTTTACAAAATAAATAACCCTGCAATCTTCTACCACACCAAGAGGTCTCCAGAACAGGAACAGTGGGTTGTAGCTATAAGAACTGTAAAATGCAGACTGTAAGAAGTTTTTAGGGAATCCAAAGACAGCAAAGGAGACAAAAACAAGAACACAAAAAAGAATTGAAGCCTGACAGCTACAGCTACACCAAACATTAAACACAGTCCAATTCAACCAGACCAACTAAAACATCACACTACAGACTCTTATTACCTCTTTTCCTATTACTTAATGCACCATGTCTATCTTTTAACAAAAATTATAAGGCACACTATAAAAGGAAAGAACAATCTTAAAAGAAAGTCTTATGAGAACAAGACTGAGACATGGCACAGATTTTGGAATTCTTATGCAGAGAATTCAAAATAACTGGTTAACACACTAAGAGCTTTAACAGAAAAAGTAGACAACATGAAAGAACAGATGGGTCATGTAAACAGAAAGATAGACATGCTAAGTAAAACATTAAAAGGAAATGCGAGAAATCAAACACACTGTGAAGAAATGAACAAAGTTTTTGAATGGGCTCATCAGTAGACTAGCATACCCAAGAAATTAAATTTGCCCCAGGAGAAACAGTATTTTCAGTTAGTAGGATCATTACCCATTTTGGTATACAACACCAAATTGCTTTCCAGAATGTCTTATCCGTTTCATTCTTTCACCAGCGCTATAAGAGAGGGTTCATTCCTCCACATCCACATCAATAATTGATAATGTCAAACTTTTAAATTTTTGCAAGAATGATGAATGAGAAATAATATTTCACTGTTTCTACTTGATTTATCCTGATGGAAGGGGATTTATTTCTCCTTCACAATTTTTTTTTTTCTTTTGTAAATTGTTTATTATTGTTCTTAGCCAATTTCCACATTTGGTGGAGTTTTTCTCATGGATTTGTAGGCATTTAAAAAATATTTCTAGACATAAATCTTTTGTCCAACAGAGGTTGTATTCATAATTTTTGTATTTGTTTACCCAGAAAGTTTTTAATTTGCATATAGTCAAAAGAATCACTGTTTTATTTTTTAAATTTTGATATTTATAACATACTTTCTTTAAGAAAGTTATCTTTCCCAAGTTCATAAATATATTTTTCGTTTGGGTTTAGGTATGATGATACATCACATCTTTCCCATCTATCTCTGAGTTCAAAACAAACTGAAAAAAACAAAACAAAGAACATGAGATTTGGAAAATGAGGGTTGTCAGGAGAATCCATATATAAGCACAGTTGTGTGCTTCTGTCTTCGCACAAGCACAAGTTTCAGGGACCCACTAGATGGAGTGTTTGGAATTGCAGCACAAAAGACTCATGTTAATTAAACTCCAACTATGTACAAAAGGAAAAGAGAGAGAGAGGTTTGGGTACGAAACCAAGTATTTTTGCCAAATAGAAATGAGGGTAAAGCACAATTGAATCATCCTATTGAAATTTTACTTACCAGATATGTCTTCTTTATACATTGCACATGTTCCCTTGTATTCTTAATTTGCTAAGATTTGTATCCAAGAATGGCTATCTGGCTATGGATTTTTTTTTTTTTTAATGTATTGAAATACATATATTTTTCCTTTATTCTATCAATGTAGCAACTTAAAGTATTTGATTTTTGAATGGTAATCCAAATTTGTATTGCTGGAATAAACCCAACTTGGCACTGATCTTCCAGTTCATGAATCTGCTCCTTTATTTTAAAATGATGTTAGATCCAGCTATCTGTTCAGCTCTAAGTTTCATTTATTGCATTATTGAAGTTCAGAATTCCCACTTGATATTTTTCATAGTATAGACTTCTCTGATGTATTTCCTTATCATGTCATCTAATTTCTGGAATATATAAATCCCACACATTTAAGAACTCTACCTGAGTATTCTGATACCAGAACCTCTTATAGGCATGCCGTATAATCTGTTTTATGCTCTGTTTTCAGTCATGCAGTTTTATTTGCTGGTAAGCTTGGTCATGGTTGATAGAATATTGGACACTATATATGAAAAATTGTTTTACTATTTTTAATCCTGAGAGGGCAACTAATGGAGTTAAAATTTTCTAAAATTGTCTTTTCTGGGAAATGGTAATAGAACTAAATTATATTAGGCTTTAAAAACCAAGAGTATACATTTTAATCTTAGAGTAATTACTAAAAGAATAGCAAAAGATGCAAAATAAGCTAGAATAGATTCACAAAGTAGAATATTAAAAATATTTAAATGATCCAAAGAAAGTTCTCCTCTAATGTAAGTTATAGGATCAGAAGGAAGCAAGAACTGTTCACTAGTCTGGGTAACATTTTACAAAGAAAAAAAGAGTCTAGTTCCCAATATTCTAATATGTTAAATTTCAGTGTACTAAGAAAACACTAGTCTTATTTTTTTTTTCATTTCCCTATGAATTCATACGAGCACCATAATATTTAATGTTTTCACAAAATGTTTAAGGTCACCAAACAGTCCTATGCTTCCCATTGACTATTGAGGTCACTATGCATGGTTTCGACTTGCAAGCCATTTTTATAGTCCCGTACCACCATGCGGACTGGAGTCTAACCAATGTGAGTGAAACCTCTTGCTGCACTTGCCACTATAAATGGAAAGGGTTATGCCTCCAGATTGCAGAAAGGCTGGGTTGCCATATCAACTCTTCCGAGTCTCCTGCATGCCAGCCTGGAATGTGGACTTGCCAGCCTCCACAATCACATAGGCCAGTTCCTTAGAATAAATATACATTCATTCTTTCTCTTTCTCTCTTTCTCTCTTTCTCTCTCTCTCTCTCTCTCTCTCCACACACACACACACACACACACACACACACACACACACACACACACGGCTGTAATCTGGTCATTCCCTGCGGTTAAAAGATTCATTCCACCACATTGTTTTGAATTCATCTCTACAGCCGGGGTTGAGCCTTTAAAATATGTTTTTTTCTAAACAGCTATATACTATGTCAGAAGGGTAGTAGATTGGGGGAGGGGTTTACTACTTTGTGAGGGGTATAAATGTCTATTACATTGTTTTGTACACCTGAAACTAATAATAATAATAAAATAAAATATGTTCTATTCTAGGCTGCAATGTCCCAATTTACTGAAAGTGTAACACATGCAAAAATGTGTAACCATTACTAAAATCCAGATTAATATCAAAGAAAATATACATTTGTTCTATAAAATCTTCACATTCTGCTGTCGAGTTAAGCAAAATGAAACTCAGTTGTGCTTATTACAATCAGGTAAAAATCACTGGATTTGTCACTGATTTGAGATTCGAATATTCACAAACTAGACAGTTATAGGAATGTATTTAAGCAAGGAGAGCAGAATTCTCCCTTAATTTTTAAATAATTTTTAAGATATGCTAGCTTGCCATATGTTTTAATTTGTTGAGTACACATTGCATTTCCTAATCCAAACAAGTGTCATAGACTTTCAATATGAAGAAAGGAGATACCCCCACTGCCTCCCCAAATTAGAAAAAGCAAGGTCCTAGAAAAAGACTCTGCTGCCTAATCACACATCCTCTGATGATGGGCCAGTGTCCTTCCTGGATTACTGATGTAATGAGCCCTTTAGGAAGCTCACTTGAATGAAGACTCACAATAGGCCAAATTCTTTAAATCCATTTGGAAGGTTACCGATTGCATAATAATCTGTTTGCTTTTTTGGTTATATATCATTTCGGTTTGTCAAAATACATGTGAAAATATAATTGTATGGCCTGTACATACAGGCCAGGAAGAGGATCCAGGAAGATCCTGCTCCCATTCTCATTGACAAAATCTTATTTTATTTATTTCATAAAACAAACAAACAACAAAAGGATGAGGAGAGACTAGCATAGTACGAAGGTTCTAAATGGATGGATTCTGAGAACTTAAAAAGTTTTGGTTTTTTTTTTTTGGTTGCTGTTCTTTCCTAAGTCTTTTTTTCCTACTCTTCCGTCCATTGTCATCTTGTCTATATCACTCTTCCTTTCCCTCTTTTTGTGACGTTATTAATTTTGGCATAGAACAAATAGCCTTTGTGTCTTTTTCTTTTACCCAGTGTTCTGTAATTTCATTTTTGACGTGTGCTCAAGTATTCATCCCCCACAAGCAATTACAAGTGCCATGTCAGCACAAAATAATGACATGCTTTTACAGATTACTTGATAATTATTCCTGACATTACTAAGTACTTTAAAATATTAATGTGTAATGTTTTAGAATTCATGATATTAAAGCATTTGAACACATTTTTGAAAGAGAAAAAAACCCTACATTGCAAAGCACTTGTACTCAATTTCCTCCATCTGCATGTGAAAAAGCAATGAGCACATGTGCAACTAATAGGATTTCTGAACATAAGATGACTATGGTACAGTGAAAGTGATATTAATTTTCTCATAGAAGAGTAATATTAGCCACAGGTGTAATTTTTCTGCAGTCATAAAATGCTATGTCATTTTTAATGATTCATTTTACAAATATTTATTAGATGTTTACCATTTGCCAAGAACAGTATTAAATACTTGGATTACACTGGGAAATAAAAATGAACCTGGTTCTTGCTCTCATTAGTCTTTTCAATCTGGTGGAGTAAATAAAGAATGATCCAATAAACACACAATTAGATTATCAAAGCCGCAACTTTGAAAAGTACTGTGGAGGGATAATGCCCAAAATAATATAGAGAAAAGAGAGAAAATTGACCAGTGTTTCAATATATGAAGGATGAATAGGAAATACATTTGCAGAGAGAATTCTAGGCAAAGAGTTTGGTTTGGAGAAAATACGAGAGAGGTGTACGGCAGACTACAGAAAGGGAGCCTGGATCTGATACAAGATGCAAGGGAGGTGTGATCAATGCAGGTCATGCTAAAGATTATGGTTATGCAGAAAAGATTAATGGAGCTTCACTTTAGCACTTCAAGAACACGGGAAATATAATCAAATTGGAAAGTACCTAGGTGGAGATCTAGAAGCAATTTAGGAAGCTATTCAAGTACTTCAGATGAGAGATAATAAGCTTGGATTCAGGTTGTAGTGGTAGAGAAGGAGAGATGAGAATCACTTAAAAGATACTTAAAAAGACAGGGCTTGGTGAAATGGAGTGGGGGAAGAAGTGTCAAGAATGTCTCTGATATCCCTGACTTGCACAACTGGAAATATAAAAGGTGAAAGACGACTTAGTTTTCATTCAAAGATCGTGAATTCCATAACTGCTTTTGAGCATGTTCAATTTGAAAGTACTTGAAGTCTTTTCAAGTAGTTATGTCACATAAGTAGTTGAATATATAAGCTGAATCATAGAAATTCCAGGCCAGGTTTTGATGCTCAGTAGATGTTTAATGAATAAAGAAATAAGAGCCTTTGTGAATTACTCAAGGTTAATATTAAGTCAAGTCTCAAGTCTTAGTCATATGACCCTATCCTCATTTCTGTATGTCATGTTGTCACACTTTGATATTTTATGTCTATGAGAGCTCTTAAACCACTATTATTTAGACTCATTGATAGCCGTCTCAAGTTAGTGGTCTCCTGGGATAACTGATGCTTTTGGTGACTGACCCAGAAGCCCTAGCTTCTATAAACTGGTTGCTAAGGTTCGTAGAACCTCCTTCTATCAAGTATTTCCCTTGCCCAATAAAAGGCACCTCATTGGACAGATCTCCCATAGCTGGTACCTAGCAGCCAATGACTAAGTCTTATAGGAGGAAAAGAGGCTAGCTTTTCTTCCTCAAGTTGGGACACCCTTGCAGTGCACGTATCCTCCATGGTCATCACACCATTTGGATTAGTCTAAGGCTGGATGAAACCTGATGGATCGCGTTCTTGCTCAGCCATTTCTGGTTCTTACTCCCTTCATCTTCTTTGCTAGAAGAGCAACCTTCCTGTTTCAAATGCTGTAACAGGAAGCCTCTGCAATCGAGAGGCTTCAAACAACAACACTTATTTTTCTCATAATTGAAATTTGGGTAGTGCTTGATGGGAACAGCTTTTATCTGTTCTGCTCATCTGTAGCTGGGGTGCTAACATGATCTGAAGGCTGGTTTATGCTAATGCAGGCTAAACTCGAATAGCTACAAGTTGGAACAGAGATGATCCTTGGATATCTTTTATTATCTCTATGAAGTCCTTCTGCATGATCCCTCCATCACGGTGGCTTCAAGGTAGGCAGACTCAGCTGCAGGCATGAGGCACAGGAGACCAGGCAGAAGCTCTACCCTTGTCATGGTTTAGCCTCAGGAGCCACATGACATTGCCTCTGCCACATTCTCTCAGCTGAAGCAGTCACAAGGCCACCCAGGTTCCAGGGAAAGGGAAATAGGTTTCAACTCTTTAGAGGAAATATGGACAAGGTTCTAAAAGAAGATATGTAGACAGGACAATTTGCTACGTTTCAATACGTCACATTTATCTGAATCCCTGCCTCAGGCTTCCTAGGGAACCCAATGAAGACTAGTAAGGAAAGTAAATTGGTTTCTTACACTCCTAACATTTTGATAGAGAAAGTTTGTAATTATTTTTGACATTATTTTTAGTAACACTCTATTTTGTTTATCATACACACTGATAAATTCTGTTAACATAAACTTTTTAGTATCTCTGTTGACTCTACAGATGATACCAATAGACATGAACCAATTATTTATATTCTTGTATCATTATGTATTTCATATTCAATTTTTAAGAAACAGCCCATTGATTAAATATTTATGAGTTTTTAACATAAAAATCATTATTTGGTATACTTGGGAAGCTTTCTTTTTTTCTGTTATAGGTTTTTTATCTAGTTCTTAAGATTTGGAAAATAAACCTATGTTACATAATATTGATAAAATACAATAAAAATTAGTATTTTTTTCTCAAGTAGACACAACATATAGCTTAGGAAGAAAAGAATGAAGGGAAAGTGCTTTTTATTCTTCAAGTCTGAAATTGAAGATACTACACATGGGAACCACTTTATTCCAATACGGAACAGGAGCAAATGGAAAATAAGTGGTTTTCAGATGCCCTGGAGAGATCATAATTTTGAGTCAAGCTTGTGGGTTTGAGCAGTCATAGAAGAATATTCAGGAGGGAGGAGGACGAATGATTGTATTAGATGAATCACAAAAGAGGCTGCAAAACAGAAGGGGAGATGCAGCTTGCACAGACTGACTCCCTGTCTCATTCGGTCTCCATGGGATTTCCCGAGAGTAAGACTGAGCTGCTAGTAGAGAGCTCTGTTGACATAGATTACCAAAAATATTTATGGAAATACCGATCACTGTGGTTGGTTTGGATGTTTTATCATTTAAATTTATAAGTGGGTCACTTCTGAATTATGATCTGAATCATATTTTGCTTTCTTGTATAGTTCACTGTTATAAACCAAGTTAATTTTCATATGTAAATGCACATGTAAGTATTCTTTCAGTTTTACAATCTGGAGCAACACAATTTGTTGATGTTAATTACTCCTCTGCCACCTGTGTTTTCAGTCAAAGGCTTTGCCAACTGACTTAAGTTTAACTCTTGTTAGTTCTGAACTTCTGAGAATTTTTAAAAATATGTGAATAACTTTGTGAGCCTTGATAAAATATTTACTGATGCAAATAAAAATATTTCTCAGTGCTCACCCTGGGCTGCACCTACTATTGTGTAATTTATAAAAATGAATATAATTGATTCTTACAATTGCACGAGGAGACTTATATTTGCGTGTTAATAAATGAGAACCTGAGATTCAGAAAAGTTAAGTTGCTTGTGATGGGTCAAAGAGATAGTGAGTATGAAAAGCTGAGGTTTTAACCCAATACTTATTATGCAGCTGCTACCATTTGAAAAAGTATTAAGAAATTCCTGAATAGATGATTTGGAAATTCTAAACAATATGACTTAGAAAAGTAATTGGGTTTACCTGGGGTCTCTTAATATTTTGAGTAATTCTATTAGCTTTTGTTTCTCTCTGAAAAAAGAGTGTGTGTGTGTGTGTGTGTGTGTGTGTAGAAGGTAAAAGTATACACATTTTAAAAAAGAAAAAAAAACTATTAAATTCGTAATACTTAATATATACCAATTTGTAATACTCAATATATACCAATAACAAAAGATGAATACAATCCATGGGTATACATTTTTTGGCACCCCTGGTGTGTGTGTGTGTGTGTGTGTGTGTGTGTGTGTGTGTGTGTATATATATATACATATATATACATATACATATATATTATATAACTAATATGTATATAAAATAATATGTATACAAAAACCAATAAAATTATATATAAACATATTTAACATATAGATGATTTTCTTAGTTTTTTGTTCCTGAATAAGAACTTAGTGATTATCAGCAAAATCATAAATTCAGATGAATTTCCAAGAAGTTTTAGTTGTTTCACCTTCACTTAGATTTATACTTATTTAGTAGTGACTCTTTATATTTTAATTCTAATTTGTTCTGTCTTTCAAACATTGTGAATCAATTACAATGTTACACCCAACACTTAAATGAAGTATTAGAAGTATGAAATTTAATAAATCTGTGATTCAGAAATAATCAAATAATCACTCTCTAATAATTGTTTTGGAAATGAATACTAAGTATACAACGTCATTTTGCTTTGTTGTCTCATTGACCTTAAAGTTTACTCAATACTCTAACCCAATATTTTATGTAATTTAATTGTAAGGAAAGTCTCTGAACTGGCAGAATTACTGGGTGATATTAACAAAAAGAAAGGTGCGATATTGTATACCAGCCTATAGCATGTATAATTCTTACTTAAATAGTTAACAGTTGGATATAGTACAACAGATTAAAAGTTGATATTGACATAAGGATCTAAATTGCTTAATCTTCTCAGCAGTTATTGAAGAATATCTTTGTTTTCTGCAAGGAGGGCATATTCTTTTGCTCATCGATGATGGCATTTACAAAGGGTGGCCATTAACTGTGTAATTTGCTTAATCTTATTAACAATCTTCTAATCAAATGATGCCCAGGAATTGCAAAAGAGGTTACTTGTTTCTGCTCTGTTGAAAATACTCTTTCTAACATTTCCATTGAAGTGTCTTCATATTACATAAAATACCACTAAAATATATTAAATGAAGACATTGTTGTTGTTTTTGTTTGTTTTCTGACTTCAACGTTTGCATGGAATTGACAGGGACCAAACAGTCAAAGATATTGAATAAATGCCTCGTATATACCTTTAGGTGTCTGTTCTAGGTGCTGGAAAGACAGTCTTGAATAAGTTAGCTAAAGAAACTCTGCCCACACCCTGGCTGACTTCCCTGGTCATGGGCAACCCTTGGACACAGGGAAAAACACGCCAAATCTCAGGAAGCTTCTATCCTTAAAGGGCAGAACTTAACCAAGTGAAGACTATTTCTTTCAGAATTCATCCATTAGCCCACAAGCAGCTTCAGCAGCAGAAAGTGGAAGGAGACTTACCAGCTTTAAGTGCCAGATGACAAATACTGATGCTGCCAGAATGGCTGGAAATTTAGCTGAGAGAACACTGAAGAATGGGATCTAGAGAGAGGACGTCCGCACAGGTCTGAGCATCCACTGCCAAATCCTTGGACAGTAACCTGTGCAGGCGCAGGGGAGACCTCCAGGAAGCCACGGTAAATAAAGGGACACTCATAAATAAGCTTTACAGCTGGGCAGAGAGCAGCTGCTGTGCCATGAACAGGGAGAGAGTTTGCTGTTTAAGTCAACCAAGACAACCGTCTGAAAGGACAAAAACCAGTACTCGCTACTTGGTCATTGCCCTTAAAAAAGTGATAAATGAATGACAGGATATGAGAAAAAGAGAAAGTTTGAGAGTTTTAGTGAAACAAGGGTTGAAAAGAGAATTGTCTAATCTTTTAAGAGGGCATTCAGAAGAGAGCATAGACATTAGGGGATAGTCAATATCTGAATAGATAAGAGTTGATTTGAAATTGTCTCCCGAATGAGAAAGGTCAAAATGTCTAAGATTTGGGGAGCACGGTGAACAGAAAGAAAAACAACGGTTCTGCATGTCTCTTTGGTTCTCTTTCCCATATAGAGTGCCTCTGAGGGGGACATTACCTCACTGTCCACCCTTGCAGGCAGGAAAGTGGCCTCCCGGGGGCTGCTCACCAGACAGAGTGCCGCTGGCACCTGCTTCCTTTGAGCCACAGCTCTCTGATGTCATTTACACACTAAACATCTTGATTTACCTGACTTTGTTCATTGTTATAGTATTTTGTCATAAACGTCTACAATCTAACTGGAGACAGAAATTCTCTTTGTTATGTCTCAGTTATAACTTTTAGTGTATATGATGTCACAACTAAACTTTTAAGTAGAGTTGAGTAGTTGCTCTTTTAAGGTTTGAAATTTAGGTTGATGCTTAGGGTTTTCAGAATAACATGGAGAAATCAGTAATTCCACTGAGACAAAATTTAATTCCCAAAGCTGTGACTGAGTGATTTTGATTGGTAGTGTGTCTCCAAGAGGCTCTGCCTTGCCCTCTCCATTGTCTTGTACACGGTATTTCTATTAAAATAATACATTGTTTATCTGGACGAATTTTTCTACTGGTGTTACTGCCATTGGAATCCATTTGAAGTGAAGTGAAAACTGAGGAATTTTAGAAATTTACATCAAGAAATCAGAAAATGTTTATGTGTGAGAAGTACAATTTCAACTCTCACAGCAGTTCAGCTCAAACTGTTCGATGAACAAACCTGTTGTTTATTCATATTATAAATTGCATGGAGGAAACTGTGTTATCATATCACCTGTGAATGTGGAGACTACTAAGCTTTTCTAAACAAAACCTTTCACTTAAGAAGTTCTGCTTTACAGTACACACACGCACCGGCACACACACACATATCGAATAGACTTTAGGCTTGTAAGAGCTATTATTTACTCTGACTCTTTCTATGGAATTTCATTTGGATTACTTTGCTATTTAATCTTTTTCTGAATACTTTGTGAATGGGATTTCCATTTGTTTCTTTCTTTTTTTTTTTCCAAGATTGACTCTAAATTCCTCAGCATGGCCTTTGTGGCCTTCCATTAATGCACTTCTCATTATTGAGCTGCAATCTTAACTGCTAAACTCCTAACTCACTACATTCTGTTTATAAGGACCTTGTCTGAGCTCTCCAAATATACCAAACCTTGTTCTGCCTCACATCCTTACATAGGCTTTTTCCAGTGCTAGTTCTTATGTATCTACTTGCACTCATGTAAATTTCACTTTCCTAACCTCTCTTGTCAACATCAGCTATGTCTTTTATACATTCATATAACAAGCTGTATTGTTTGACTTGTTCTTGACATATACATTACCATCATTATGTAATTTTATGCATTTTTGACTTGTACTCTTTCTCATCTATTACACTGTGGAATAAGAATAAGTTCTTATCTGAATATTCACCATTGCCCGGGCCTTTTGCAGTGTCTGGTTCCCCAGAAGGTGTTCAGCAAATATGGACTTAAAGAATGCAGGAATGCATCAACCTAATTTTTGTCTTGCATTTGAGCAGCCAACATTATCTCTGGGTGTCACTCTAGATATTTAATTTCCATACTTCCTTGTGTTGCTTAGGTATTGTTTTCAATGGATTTTTCTGAGTTATCTTTTTTAATTGATCTAAACTAGAAAGTATTACCTAGGATTCACTACATAACATCTGCTTCCCTAGAGTTTCTTATAATCTTTTTCTACAATTAACCCACATACAAAATGAGTTCTGAAGAATACACTCATTTTTATGATTTCAATATGGTTCTATATAATACAAATCTATACAGTATGGATAGGTTGTACTACATAGTATCAATGGTATTAATATCTGTATCAATGCCATTATAATTTATCTGCTTGCCACATAACTGTATGACCTCTGTTGACAACAACTGAGAGTTGGAGATAATTTGGATGAGGTTATTGAAAAAAAACATATGTATACATTTCTTCTGAGAATTATCTGATTTTCAAGTAAACCAACAAATTTTTACTTAAAAGAAAATCCATATTTTTAAAATGAGACTGTAAATCGCAATCATGTTTTTGGAAAGAATGTTTGTAATATGTATCAATAGCCTTTTACATATGAATTACTTTATATAGTAATGTAATTTCTTTTTTATCTTTTCTTTTTTAAAATTGTTTATTAAATTCATTGATGTGTCATTGGCTAGTAAACTTATAAAGGTTTATATTAGATAAACCCACAGAGAAATAAGTATATATGTTTTCATTTCAACACCATAAATATTACACAAATTGGAAATAAAGTAAATGTCTATCAATATGGAAATGGTTATGCAAAATTAGGATATCCATATAGTGTAATACAACAAAACAGTACTCAAATTAAGAATATAATTACCATATGACCCAGCAATCCCTTTCCTGGGTATTTACCCCAAAATTCTGAAAACATTTATCCTTAAAGATATATGTACTCCGATGTTCATTGCAGCATTATTTACGGTGGCCAAGACATGGAAACAAAGTGTCCTTCCATAGATTATTGGATAAAAAAGATGTTGTAAATATACACAATGGAATACTACTCTGCTATTAAAAAAAGATGAAATACTGCCATTTGCAACAACATGGATGGTTCTTGAGATTATTAGGCTAAGGGAAATAAGTCAGACAGAAAAAAACCGAGAACCATATGATTTCACTCATATGTGGGATATAAAACTGAAAGCAATGAAGGAACAAGAGAAACAAACAAAGAAACAAAAACTCATAGACACAGACAACAGTTTCGTGGTTACCAGAGGCTAAGGGGGGAGGGAGGATCGTAGGATAGGTTAATGGGGGTCAAATATATGGTGATGGAAGGAGAACTGACTCTGGGTGGTGAACATACAATGTGATACATAGATTATGTATCACAGAAATAAACACTTGAAACCTATGTAATTTTACTAACCATTGTCACTCCAATAAATTTAATTACAAAATAATAAAAAAATAAAAATCAAGAGAAATAATATTTATGATTACATGATTTGTTAAATGATCTCAGCATAAGGCTAAGTGAAACCTGATGCAAAATGGTACATGTAATAAAATGTCAATTAAACATGAATGTTTACTTTATATACAAATACATACACATATGTAATACAATACTAAATGAAACAAATAATTACAAATATCACATGTGGTAGTACAATTTTAAGAAAATAAAAGCATGTTGTATATGAATATGCATACCATACTTACACACAGACACACACTTGAAAAACAAAAAACATATATCAAATATTAATTATGTTTTCCTCTGCATGGGAATTATGGGTAATTTTTTCTTTTCAAAGCTCTTCTGTATTTTTAAATATTTTTAAAAATTCTATGAATTAAATAATGCAAGTTTGTTGCTTACATAATAAGGTGACATTATTTTAAAATTTATCTTACTTTTACCTTCTAAATTCAGCAATAAATGTGTTAGAGTGATTATTACAATTTCTGGTGTTCTTAAAAACTCTTTTAGCCACTCTTTGCTTAGCACTCCCAATGCATAAAAAAAATCTGCTTTTTTTTTTTTTTTTACTTCACAGATAAATACCACACTGAAAGTTTGAAATAATTTCCTTTTTTTTTTTTTTTTTGAGATTTCCACCTTATTTTTCTTTTTTCCAGTGCGTTCAGAAATAGATTTTTAAAGAAAAAAAATAACACTATCCATATTGTATTTCTCATGTAGGAGGAAATCATGAGCAATCCAAACATTGATTTTTACATATGAGGTCTTCAAAGGCTGCTGTGTCTCTCTATCCTTTGAGAGTTATAATTTTCCTTTGAGTTTTTACCCTGACAGAAAGATACATGAAGATTGAATTTTTATGTTAATGTTACATTTCTGAAATGTAAATATCTTGATCTGCAAAGGTTTTGAAGACTCAAATGCTTTTAAAAAAATCTCCTTTCATTAACAATTTTTGTGAATGAAAGGAAACAATACGTTGATTAGCAAACAAAGATAATCAGTGTACAGAAATCACTGAGTGGCATTAATTACATGTTGACATTAAATAATCAACTGTTGTTAGCATTCTGCCTTTCATCTCTGGGAAATTACTTGCTCTGGAAAATTACAGACTGATGGGTGGAGATTCTGACTTTGCATAAGAGAGGAAAATAGGGTAAGCTTTCTACTTTTAAACTATAAGTCATAAGCATATGGCTACAGCAAAAAAATGTGTGCTAGAACCAAATAGTTATTTATAACCTTAGAATTAACTTTTTCTCAAAATATTTGTCTTGCTTGGCTCCTACAACACTATCTTCTCTGTGTTTCCCCATCTCTCTGGCAGTTCCTGTGTGAACTCCTCTTAGGAGGAGAGCCCATGATGAAGCAGGTCAAAGAGGGGAAATAAATGATCCCAAGCCATGCCCAGATAAAATTAAACTCTATTTCCTCTCTAATCTTTTCTAGGATAAACCTTATCACAGTTTAAATTTCCCAACTAATATTACACTAGACTCCAACAGTGCAATGAAATTAAAGATCTAGCACTGGGGTAGTATCTCATGTTCACACCCTCTGGATAGCTTTTAACATGTGATTATGATATCGGGCAGTATCTTGGATTATACTCCTCTGTTCCTGTGATTGTCCCCGATAGACATGGACTTTCTGAGGCGAGGGGTGTGATATAGTCATCGGCGTATTTACATTACTCAGCCATGTGAACATACAAGGAACGGTAGCTTGAAAGTGACATCCCATTGTGCACCCATTTCGTTAACATTGAACCACTACTATCTAAATTTTGTCTTCACATCACGGTCATCAGTGTAACTGTAATTTGGAGAAAGAAATGTTTAAAAACTTTGTTTTTTTCATGTTGTTAATAATTCTTAAGTGAATGCTTAAGTGTTACCATAAAGAGAGAAGGAGAAAGAGAGAGAGAGAGAAAGAGAGAGAGAGAGATTGAGAGAGAGAGAGACTGGCTAGTCTACATGGCAACTTTCCCATTTCACTGGGACCAACTTTAACATTTTAAATGGAATATGCTTCCAGGTGGACTTCTGGCTTTGGCATGAGGTGTAAAAAGCTGGAAAGAGTATCATTCTTATCTTTTCAACAGCAAAAACAATAGCCAAACCATCTTCACTTATACAAGGAGAACAAAAATATAAGCTGGACAAAAACATACAACTGGGGTTAGGCTAAAACACTGGCAAAACCACAACTAAAGATCCAGAAACCCAGGGACTTCTATGAATAAGACTTCATCAAAACAACCTAAAACTGGCCCCACCCAGTCGTACGCCATCAGGCTAAAGCGTTTCGTGTTGCAAGTTGTACTTTCCTGCTAAGAGCAAGTGAAGGACAGGGAGACAGAGCCTTTTTGAGGAGCCGCATGAAAGGACCTAAAGACGACGTCAGGCAGACATGGAGGAAAATTCTCTGGCAAAATTGCCCTCAAGTTTAGCCCAAGGTAACATTGACGGTAAAGGAATTATGAAGCCTATGATACCTTTCTCAGAATAATCCAGAGAAATACTTATTCCCAAACACAGAAGAAGAGAGATTTCAGATACAGAGAGAAACATACTCAGACAACGGCTACCCAAAAGTCAGTGTTGACAGAATTAAAAGACAAGCAAACAACTTGTTGAAGATATTTGCAAATTATATGCCCAATAAAGGACTTGGTTCCAGAATATATAAAAGTTCTTTAAATTCAGCAATAAGAAAACAAGCAAAGCAATTAAAAAAAAAAAAAAAAAGGCCAAAGTTCTGAATGAATATTTCACCAAAGAAAATATATGATCGTAAATAAGCATATGAAAATCTGCTCAGTATCATCCATCATTAGAGAAATGCAAATTGATAGCAAAACGAGATATCACTAAACCTACAAGAATGACTCAGAAGAAAAACTGAAAATATGAAGTGTAATTCTCATGCTTTGTCGGCAGGAATGAAAAGAAGCATGGCATCTATAGCATTTGTTAAAACCTCTTTCCCTACTCCTTTCTATGAGTATATTTATCACCTTGGACAGGTTACCTATGGAATAAAATAATCTATTCATCGATTATTATGTTTCTTTAGTTACCACTTTCTGACTAAATTCTACTGAAAACTTGGGTTCTTGGATGAATTTACAGCTAAAGAGATGGTGAGAGAACTTGGATTTAACTAACTCTGGAGGTGTGTGCTTTCATTTCCAAGGGAAAATGAGGCTTGCAATCTTGGAGACTTTTCCAGATCATAAAAGTCTTAAAAGTGGAGAGATGTATGTACATTCCAAAAGGTCAGGGAAAGAACATCACAACCTTTCTATCCCCTTTCCAAGGAACCGAGGTTTCTATTACTCCTTGTAAGAAGGGGAGGGGAGGCAGTGCTCTCTTTTTCCTGAATATAAACAGAGAAAATACATTTCTTCACCTAAGGCACTGACTATACTTACAAGAGATTGTTTTTTATTGAAATATAATTAACATATACCTTGTGTTAGATTAAAGTGTACAATGTGTCGATTTGAGACATATTTGTATTGTAATATGATTATGTCGAGAGCATCAGCTGATGCCTTTGTCATGTCACATAATCATCAGTTCTCTTTCGTGGAGGGAACAATTCAGATCTAGACTCCTAGCAACTTTGAAGTTTATAATCCAATATAATTTTCTTTAATCACTAATCTGTACGTTAGCTCTCTAGGACTTATTTGTCTACTGGTTCCTCGCATGAGAGATTTGACCTCATTTGGATCACATCATCCCAGGGATAGCAACCAGAGAATGTATGGGGAACACGCAGTCATTATTTGTATTTTAAGTAAATAATGATGATCTGTCTGATCAAGAACATCTGTGTTTACATTCATGCTAAAATCAATAAAGATAAATATTAAATAAAATACACAACCATACCTCATCCTACTCTGGCCATCTGGGGCCTCAATATTTGGCTCACTTCAAAAAGAAAGGGGTTCATTTTAAAGCATAGTAGATAAAATAGAGCAGCTGAAATCTACAAAGGCCAAGAGTTAGTAGAAGTGAAATGGCGGGGACGCCCTAGGAGCTGATGACAACAGTGGTACAGTTGCCACTCTGACAGCTGAAATGTCCACTATTTGCCCATGTGTGTCTTTAATTAATCAAAGCATAACATGAGCACATACGTACACATGATATCAATGATGTGACTGGATTATAGATCATTTTTAGAGGCATGCACATGGGTTTCTCCCTCTTAGCCTGGGAGAAGACTGGAGCTTGAAACTGTAACTGTACATGATATTTATTATGCTTCTCTTTTTCCTTTTTTCAGGTTTAATCTGGGGAGAATTTAATCAGCTGAATTTAGTGTGCATGTCATTTAATAGGTTAATCTCTATAATAAAGGGTCACTGTGGTTCAACCCGACAAGATAAAGGAACTCTTTTCAGAAAGAAAAATCGAGGTCAAAGACCTCAATTTTTGAATTTAGACCTTTCTAACATACTATTCAACATAATATTGTAACCTCTGGTATTAAACTTGGAAGATTGAAATTATAATTCTGACCCTACTGAGTTAGGATAAAGGCTTATGATCTGGCTGAGTGATACCTTCTAAAATAAGTAAATTGACAGAAAAGGGTAAAGTTATTAAATGATTAAAATGAGGATTAATTTAAATAATCTAATAAAAGAGTGCCTTGTTAATGGCAAATAATTTAGTCAATTATAATTACAAAATTATTAGAGCAGAATACTTACTATAAGACGGATTATGTTGAATCAGTGTTTTACATTTGGATTTTACTTATCTATTATATTCTTTTGTACCCACTATAGTAAATAAAAAGTACTATTTTACTTCATCACTGTTATATCCAAAACCAGTTGCACATGAGAATTGTAATTTATCATGATATTATTCAAAAGAAGAGAAGATCACAGACTATATTACCCATCATTCATCAAGTATGAGCTGATATGGTGTTTTCATCAAATGTTGTTCTGTTTCATAACACATGTAAGAAAACAATTTTCCTTCCTTGGCATATCCATGGTGATAACAGTATGTCCTAGCCACTCTCTCACACACCTTAAGCCAGTGATACACCCAGTTAGTCCCCTAGACCTCTAGGTGATATCTGTGAAACAACTGTAATATTTATGCTTACTTTACTCCTGATAGCATACTTACTAATGATTGATTTCTTTGTGAATCACTTAGAAGTCTCACTTAGGCCATATAGCAATGCGTTACACCTTTACTTAAGTAGTAAATAGTAAGTAAATTTAAAGAAAATGTATTATTCAAACTATATGACATTCTGGAAAAGGCAAAATTATGTTGACAGTAAGAGGATCAGTGGTCGACAGAGGTTTGGAGGTGGGGTATGGAGAGTGAACAGATGGAGCACAGAGGATTGTCAGGGTATTGAAAATACTCTGCATCATACAGTAATGATGGATACATGCCATTATGCATTTGTCCAAACCCACAGAATGTACAACACCAAGGTACATTATGGACTTTGGGTGATTACGAGGTGTCAGTGTAGATCCATCAATTGTAATAAATGCACCTCTCTGGTGGGAGACGTTCGGGGAGGGGTATGTATGTGTGGGGCAGAGGGCACATGGGAAATCTCTGTGCCTTCACTTCAATTTTGCTGTGAATCTTAAACAGCTCTTAAAAATAAAATCCTGAAGAAAATAATAAATAAAATATAAGGAAAAGAGGGCACATAGTAAGACGACAACTTAGTAGAACAAAGAAAAGGAAAATAAAGTTGGACTAACGAGAATAAGCGGGCTGATACTTTAAGTTGAGCCATAGCCTTTTTTTGTTTTTCTTTTTTCTTTTTGTACTAGCTATTAAAATTAAGCCTTTACCCAATAAAACTTTCCCAATGGTCACTTGGTACCATTCTTACTCTCTGCTTGAAATACCTTGGATAGGGAACACAGTTCATCCCCACTTAACCACATAGTTTTGGTGACCTCTAGGAGAAGGCATTCTGTGAGTTGAGGTCCAGCTATCCTTACTGTAGTTACTCTGTGTGTAGAAAGACCAAAGATGGCCCCGACTCAATCCTACAATGTAACATCTGCTTACCTACTTGGGAATACAAATAAAAATGAAAAGAAAGTTATTCCAGAGCTTGTGGATAGTAAATACATGTGCGATCTTACAGTCACCCTTTATCAGGACAGCACAGCACCCTCTATCAGGGCATTCTTTCCAATCTGAATCTACAGCAGCCTCTGAACTGTTCTCATAGTGGAAAAATCTGGGATTCTACTTGATCAGAATTGACACCAAAGCATAGACTTACCAAGGAAACTCCATGCCTCTTATTCTAAAGATAGTACAGTATAAATGATGTGTTTCTCTTTTATTTAGTCATGCTGAAGTATGAAAATAAACTAATAAAATTAAATCTCAAATATCTTAATTATACATTATCCTACTCTTATATTCTGGTCATGAAAAGGAAAGCTATATTAGGATGTGGCTTTGGATTTAAAGTGCAGAAAGGAACTAGAAATCAATGTAAAGCCTGAAGTGTTTATGTCCCTATTAATTACACAATTTGCATGGTTTTATAATTCACTATTATTTGAAATCTATTCTGAATCTTTACCCTTGTTATCTAAAACGTTGGGTATATAAGTTGTATTAAAAAAAAAAAAAAAGAAAAAAAGTAAGCCCAAAGAGTGTGGCTTAAACCATAACATGCTGTTAAGATTCTGAGGGTTTTCTAGGTTGAAATAGATGATCCTCCCCTGGTGTCTTGCCTGGTGCTGCATCTTAAGGCTGCCTTGACTTGGAAGTTCAAGGTGGTTGTTTTCCTCACATGCTGTGCACCTCAGGTTGATGGCGGAAACAGCTTGGAGCTGGCTAAATATCTTTTCCTCTTCATGTGGCTTCTATTTGTGGGTGGGGTAGTCAGATTTCTTACACGGTGGTTGGCTTTTCCCAGAGCATGCATTTCAAAAGATCCCGATGGAAGCTACAAAGCATGCTATAATCTAGCCTTGGAAGAAATTTAGTACCACTTTCCCTGTATCAAATTGGTCAAAATCCAGTCAAAGACTCAGCATAAATAGAAGGGAAGAGGTTGTGCATGAATGTAAATGCAAGTGGTCATGTTTCATCAGGGGTTCCTCTTTAAAGACTACTAACATACCTACTTATACTACTGGGCTGGTATAGAAAGTTAAAGAAAGGAGGTATCACTTTAGAAAGGGGAGTGAAGTACCTGGGTTACAAAAGGAATTTGTTAGTAACTGATGATTTGTATAAAAATAAATCTCAATTACTGAAATCAAATAAGAACCTGTATCTTGCCGGCTTCACCGGATAGATTATCATAAATTACATTTTGTAAATGCATATCCAGTTTTAAATGGAAATGTCTTCTTACTGAAACAAGTGATGTTTTATATTTAATGCTCATACACCATAAACCATACCTTAGGTTGCTTTACTATTTCATCCTAGCGCAGAGATGAGAATTTAATACATACTATACCTTTGCTCATTAAACACTATAACGGATAAGTGAAGGAGACTGTATATCAATTATGAACTGTATCTACATTGTCTAACGTGATGCTGAACTTAGTTCAATTATATTATACGTTATCAAATAAATTCCTTAGTTTGTGAAATATCACTGCATTTAACAATGAAAGTAGAAGTGAATAACTTCAGGAGGTATTTGTAAAAGTTTTGTTTGTTTGTTTGTTTTTCTTGTTCTGAATCAGCAAATAACACATATCAGCAAATATCAATGAATGGATCTTTCCCCCCTGGTATTAGCCTTATGTATAATTGGGATGGAACTGCATCACATTATTATTTAATGCCTTCTGAGACCTAATTGTAATCTCAAATCCACAGTGAATAGGGACTATAACTTTTATCCCAGCGTGCTGATAATCTAATGGATTTTTCTTTTCTGCTTGGGTATTCAGTATTGTAGAGTGAGAGTGAAACTCTGCGGGCATTCCAAATAATTACTGCAAAGTATAAAGAACAATTAGTATTTAATCACAACAAGATGGTCTCTTTGCTGAGTCTACAAACTCAAAGGCATAGGAAAAAGCCTATAGAACTAGTGACTAATTGATAGGTCGAAGTCAATGAGTTCAGTTTGTGTGTGTGTTTGTCTGACAGCAGAAGTAAACGCTGCTCAGCTTTGTGAAATAACGTAAGTATAGATAAATGATTAGGTAGGCCATTGAAAATATGTATTCAATAAAAGTAAATGATAACAAGTTTCTAATATAGCTATTCAGTCCTTTTACATTTTGTGAGGTTGTGCAAGATTGACAGTATTTTAAATTCTTAAACTTTGATAGAATTCATCAATGAAGCCATATGACCTTGCAGATTTCTTTGGATTGATGATTTTTTATTATGAATTCAATTTAAAAAAAAAATAGGGCTATTGAGATTTTGTATTTCTTAAACCTATATTTGTAATATGTTGCTGCCTTGCAGCTGCCAGACCGGCTGTTCCCTGCGCCTTCCCCATGACAACACAAGGAATTGTCTCGGAAAGCTGACACCCCATGGAATAATGTGGGTAAAGCTTCCTTGAGGGAGTGTCCCGGAAAACTGGGAACCGATGGAATAGTATCGGTCAGGCTCTCTTCTCTGACGGTTTCAGTACAGTGATTCCATCCCGGGGGTTTTGCATGTGTGTGAAGGCCCAGTAGGTGTTGAAGCACAATGGGGGCTTTTGGGAAGAACAGCCAGTCAGGCACGTGACTCGTGGACCATGGAAAAAACAAGCTTTACTTCCTTGAATGATTACTAATAAAAGCCATGCGTGGGGCCGATTCGGGGCTCAGTCCTTGAGGCTGGAGTCCCTTGGCCCTGCTCTCACTCTACTCTTGGCTGCTGTCTTTCTTAACCCTGCACCGCCCTTCTCGATTACCACCGCTCTTGTCATGCTGGACGCCACAGGATGTTTCTCAGGTAAGTTTTCACACTTTCACAAGTCATTAAATGGTTTGTCATATAGATGATCATAATATTTCCTTAGGATCTTTTAATGTCTATAGCATATGTACTAATACCCCCTTTCATATCATATACTGATAATTTATGTTTTCTTTTTTTCTTTAATTAGTTCTACTAGTTTTTGATCACCATTATTAACCTTTTAAAAGGATGAAGTTTTAGCTTTGGTAACTTTCCCTACTGTTTGTTTCCTACTTCATTAACATTTTTTCCACTTTTTAAAAAATATATTTAAAAAAATTTCAATTAGTTGACATACAATATTATATTAGTTTTAGATGAACAACAGTTATTAGATATTTATATAATTTGTGAAGTGATCACCCTGATAAATCTAGTACCCATGTGACACCATAGTCAATTATTATAATATTACTGATTGTATTCCCTATGCTATACTTTATATCCCTATGACTATTCTGTAACAACAAAGTTGTACTGCTTAATCTCGTCCCCTTTTTCACCTTCCCCCCGAACCCCCTCCCACCTGGAAACCTTCAAAATGCTCTCTGTAGCTATGAGTTTGTTTCTGTTTTGTTTATTAATTTTGTTTTTAAATTCCACATATGAATGACATTATATGATATTTGCCATTCACTGTCTGACTTATTTCATTTAGCATACTCTCTAGGCCCATGCAGGTTTCTGCAGATGGCAAGATTTCATTCTTCTTTATGGCCAAGTAATGTTCCACTATATATATATATATGTATATGTATGTCTGTCTGTATGTATGTATGTGTGTGTGTGTGTGTGTGTGTATATGTATATGTATGTGTGTGTGTGCACATTTTCTTTAACCAGTTGTCTGTTGATGGGTGTTTGGGTTGCTTCCATATCTTGGCTATTGTAAATAATACAGTAGTAATCATATGTCTTTTCAGATTAGTATTTTGGGTTTCTTTGGATAAATACCCAGAAGTGGAATTATTGGGCTCTTCTTTGTCTCTTCTTATAGCCTTTGTTTTAAAGTCTGTCTGGTATAAGTATCGTTGTCCGATTTTTTTGGTTTTGTTTTTCGTTTCTACTTCATTAACTTCTGTTGTTTTCTTTAGTATTGCTGCTCTACTCACTTGGGATTAATTTTCTCTTTCTACATTCTTTAGGTGGACATTTCATATATGCTTATTTTTAAGTGTTTCGCTTTAAATGTAATCATTCAAAATTAAATAGCACTGACTATAGCTAATAAAATTCTATCGTATACTTGAAATTTGTTAAGAGAGTAGATCTTATGTGTTCTCAGCACACATATAAAATACCTATGTCAGGTGATGGAAATATTAAGTTGATCACGATAATCATTTCACAAAGTATATGTATATTAAATCATCACATTGTATACCTTAAATATATACATTTTTTTTATTTTGTCAATCATATATCTCAATAAAGCTGGGGTTGGTTCTCAATAAATACCTTTCAATCTCAAAAGAGCGAAGTGGCAAAATTTTAAATTAAGTAATTCCCTATAAACTCCATTTTAGCTCAATATTACAATATTATTATCGGAACTGTCGGTGGTATTGGGCTATGACTGACGCTTTTAATCTCATTCCGGATCCTAGTGTCCTTCATGAGTTTCATAATTTACCACTCAATGTCTCCTTTTCTTGACCCCGTATTTGTTGAATCTGATTTCTCAAGCCCCATTCTTGCCCTTTCCATTGTTATAGGTTTCCATTTAATCTGTTAGTCAGCTTTTTATTGGGTTCCATGGAGGACAGCTTAAAAAAACATGTGATCCGTTCACTACATACAGAGCCCTCATTAATAAGATCCCTTTCATTGACTTTTGATTTGGGTTATTTTCCTAATATATATATATATATAATCTGTATCACAGAATGCTAAAGTGATTTTTTTCTATAGGTATGAGTTTAGTAAACTGTTAGTTTAACTGAAAATTCTAAATGTATCTAACTGGTATATAAAGTATATGTATCCATACAAAATGTATCTATACAGATGCCACTTTGCAATTGAATAAAACGTATATAAATAAAACTGGCACCACCTTCATTACATTTTCTAAACTCTTAGAAACTCCTCAAATATTTTAAAATATATGTTGCATTATGCACAAATTGGGAAAATGCACAGATTAGGGGGAAAAAAAACAAACACTTAGATTTACCCCATCTACTAAATTATAGTCAGTGATCACGGGACAGGGTGTCCACCAGGAATAAGTGTTGTGGTTGCCCTTTAAAACCAAATAACACTGAGTCAAAGGAAAAAACAAAACCAAGTTTTAATGTCCTTGGCATTCATAATTTAAGAAGTCCTTAGTTTGGAGACATCATTCTTCCTGGTATATAATACAACATTTTAATGGTAAATCATTCCAGAAAGTATCATTAAATCCTAGGTCACTATACCAAAAATATTGGCTGCTAGGGATCTGATTGTGATAAATATACAGTCTGCCCAAGGTTTCTTTAGATTGGCATTCTCCATATATGGCTTGATCTTCCAAAATAGGAGAGCAAGCTATTGAACTTAGTGCTGCTATACACTTGGCATTGTGTACCGTTGGCATTTGAGCAAATGGGCAGAAAAACATCAAAGCTGCTAAATTTAATGAGGAGAGCACAACCTTTAGTGTTTCTGTCTAACAGCACAGTATCTAAGTTCCTTTCTTCAATTTGTTGCATTTGATGAAATGCTGTTCTACTAAAAGGTAACCCCACAATTTAGTCAGTACATATCCAGTCAGAGCAGCTGAATGGAAGGGTGAGGTCATGCCTCCAACTGTGTTTACACTGATTCACATTTTTCTAATAATTGTATTTAACTTGTTTTAAATGGGAATATTTTTGGTTCATACTATTTAAAAGCTTATTTATATGTGTGTGAGATGGAACACAGTCATGCTTCAAAGATTATGAAATCAGATAAAAATTACAGCAAATTTTATTAGTTTTTCAAAGGTCAATAATGACTGCGAAGTTGCATGAAAATAGGCAAAGCTACAGGGAAAATAACGAGAATTTATAATGACCTTTAAGTCAATAAAATGAAAATGGTCACGGGCTTACTTTCTAGCTTTTCTAGACGGATATCATTTTGAAAAGTTTCAAACAACAGACAAAGTAAGAAAGCTCATTGGGGCTAGAGCCATAGAACTGGTATGCGAACACTAAAGGTGTTTATGCAGAAAAAACACTGTCAGGAGAAACGTGCTACAGACAGCTTGTGTGAGGAAAATGAAGCATCGATTCTATATGGGCAGACATGTCAGCCTTTAATCCCAGCATGGCCATTACCTGGATATGTGACACTGCGAACTTATTTAAGTTCTTGGGACCTCTATGTAGCTGAATGCCTGTGAGGATTTCATGCGACACGTGTAAAAGTCCTTACCACAGTACTTGGAATAAATGGTATTTTCATTGATCCAATAAGAATTTTACATTTCTATGTAAACATAGATATGTAAACGTATCAGACATTATATGAAAACATCCATCCCTGTTGGTAATACTTGTCTTGTTTGACCTTTCTAAATCCACCAGAGCTTATGATACCAGTAAGTAAATTTTTAATCTTATTACTTATTGTTGGAATCCAAAGGTCACAGTCCCTAAGCAACCTTAATCATTGCTTCTTGCATTTAAAATACGTATGGTGGAAATATAAATTTCAGTTCCAAATATCACTAAACTCAAATGCAGGCAGGAGACACCTAACTAATTTAATCAAGAATACTCTTTTAAATGCATTTGATATGTTTAAATTAACTTCCAACTTCTGTAAGCAGAAATAAAAATAGGGCAATTGAGCATGTTTTGATATCTTTTCCTATGAAATAAAGTCTCTGAACCAAAATTATGTGCATTAAAATATTCAGGTCTGAGGAAAGTATTTTTTATTACTATATCAACAGTTTCTTCCTAAATTTGAAGGTCAATCTTTGATCTGATAAGATATTATATCATCTTCTACTGGTACCTGGCTTTCAAATATTAATACACTGACATTTTTGGTAGAATGTCTGTTTATTATGTTTGCAGTAAGACCAAAATAAATCTATTTGTCACCTTAAACTGGGTTGAGTCTGAGACTTCCTCCCTTTTAGGCAATGGCAGGACAGTGGCAAACAGGCCGTGCTGTTGAGAGCAACAAGCCAAAGCACATTTGCTCTGAGCTGCCTGCCTCTTTGCCAGGTGGCCATGAAGTAGAAAGCATCCTGGGACCACTAACAGCGCCACCATGTCGTAACTGTTTTGACTCACAAAACCCTATGTAGAGAGAAACAGTGTATAACAAATTAAAGGTGCTAAAACCTTTTCTTTTGCTTTGCTTTGTTTTGATTAATTTGTATTAAATACAGTGAAAACTTATATGTGTGCACATACAAGATCTGACAATTAAGTTCGCAAACTTGTTGCACCGATGTTGCTAAACTTTTATGATATCAGAGGGATTATTCATTATGAATTTGTATCAACTAGACAAACTGTTAACCAAGTTTACTCTTTGGAAGTGCTGAAAAGTCTGTGTGAAAAAGTTAGACGAAAATGACCTGAACTTTTGGCCAACAATTCATGGCTCTTGCATCATGACAATGCACCAACTCACACAACACTGCCTGTGAGGGAGTTTTTAGCCAGTAAACGAATAACTGTATTGGAACACCCTCCCTCCTCACCTGATCTGGCCCCCAATGACTTCTTTCTTTACCTGAATATACAGGAAATATTGAGAGGAAGACATTTTGATGATATCCAGGACATCGAGGGTAATATGATGACAGCTCTGATGGCCATTCCAGAAAAAGAGTTCCAAAATTGCTTTGAAGGGTGGACTAGGTACTGGCGTCGGTGCATAGCTTCCCAAGGGGAGTACTTCGAAGGTAACCATAGTGATATTTAGCAGTGAGGTGTGTAGCACTTTTTCTAGGATGAGTTTGCGAACTTAATTGCCTGACCTAATATAACCTCATCTATATTGCACTAAAATGGTGTACTAGTCTTTCATCAATACGAAGTGTTAGCATTGAAATTAGTCTTTTTAAAACAGCTATAATTTATAATGTATTGATAACATCAGAGGATAAGATCAATGGGATAACGGTATTATTAAAATTCTTGCTGCAAAAATACTTAAAAACAGTTTGAAGCTATGGCTGTTTCAGTTGCACAGGATTTGTAAAGCACATGAAATTCACTAGAAGAGCCTTCTCAATTAATACAGGGGTTGACAATACTGCTTCTATGAGCAATTGCCCCAAGTTCAATTTTTATCAATGTTTTCAATCAAATAACATCCAAACATGACTTTGCCTAACTGCAAAGCAGATCTGTTGTTATATAGCAAGAAAACAATTCACTAAACATACTATAATTTGTCTTTCTGCTATTTTTTCCATCAGAGACTTTTACTTAATTTTTAGGATACGATGAACAAAATCTGTGCTGTGCATTGAAGACTAACCATCCCAGACAGCAGTCTTAAAATGAGATAGGTAGATGCCCAACCTTTTAAATAGTCTTTTCTAGTTGCTGTTTTTTTCCTAGTTAAAGTTTTCTACTCCAGTCTCATGCCCTCCTCTGGCTCCCTGTTCGCTGCAGTAATTATCCAGCCTAAGGTAATGGATACTGTCTCAGTAAACGTGTTAGCTTCAACAGGATGACGACATATCCCCACACCTAGGACAGTGGCAGACTTGTAGGAGAAGCTTCCCAAGAACAGCGACAGAGATATAGCTCTTTTTTTTTCTCTTTCTTCTAATATTTCATTGTAGTAAGAACCCTTAACATGAGATCTAGTCCCCTAACAAATGTTTAAGTGTACAACAAAGTGTCATGACCTGGAGGGTCAATGTAGACAGAACCTAACTGAGACTGGATGCCAGTTGATGAATAGGTCCCCACTTACGTCTCCCCTTAGGCCATAGCATCCGCCATGCATTCCACACCCTGCTTCTATGAGCTTGACTATTTCAGATAACCCATGTCGGTGGAGTCACGCAGGGTTTGTCCTTCTGTGACTGCCATTTCACTTAGCAAGATGCCCTACATACATATCCATATAGCAGGATTTTTTTTTTTTCTTAAGGCTGAGTAATAGTACACTCTATGTATATACCATCCCATACCTATGTACTTTATATATGTAGGCACTCCGATGTTGATGCATAAATATTTACATCTTGATATCCTCTTGATGAATTGACTCTTTTATCATTATATAATGACCTTCTTTGATTCTTGTTACAGTTTTTGGCTTAAAGACAATTTTCTCTCTTAAGTGTAGGTTCCCGGCTCTCTCGTTTACCATTTTTGGAGACTATTTTTTCCATCCCTTCACTTTCAGCCTCTACTGTCCTGAAAGCTAACAGAGTCTCTGCAGGATATCACTGGGTCTTTCTTTCTCTTTTAAAATCCATTCAGCCACTCAATGTTTTGGTTGGAAAATTTAGTATATTTAAATTAATGATTGATAGTCAAGGACTCACTATTATTTTAAAATTTGTTTTCTGGTTGTTTCGTAGTTCCTGTCTTTTTTTCTTGGTCTCTTTCTCTGTCATTGGATGATTTTCTGTAGCGGTATGCTGTCCTTTCTTTATCTTGTGTGTATCTAGTACAGGTTTTTGCTCTGTGGTTACCATGAGGCTTACATTAAACATAGTCAGCACAGCTTACTTTAAACTGATAAACTTGAATGCATGCAAAAGCCCCATTTCCTTATTCTTCTGGATTTTCTCTGTTGGTTTCTGCACATCAGAATCAACAGCCACGTTTCCTAGTCCTGATAGGTGGGTCTTGTGCAGGAAATGAGCTTTGTCAATCAGCCCAGCTCCAGTTTCTGTTTGTCCTGCGAACCTCCGTGATTGTCCGAGCCTCCATGTTAGTTCCTATTGGTTGCCCATACTTGAGGGTGTGCCGAGATCCATCAGTGTTCTAAAGATAAGGAGCACAGTCAACCTCTAGCTTCAGGCTGTTTAGAGCTGTCCTTGCACAGCAGCTGGGAAGGACACAGTCAAGGCCCTTTGGGGAGAAACTGGGAGCTAGGCATGTTTGCCTGCCAGTGATGTTGGTGCCTCTCATCCATGCATTTGTTGGTGGACAAGCTCCTTCCAGGGAATGACTGGCCACTTGGTTTTATTGTGCCAGAGGGAGACGGTGGGGGGAGAGATCACCACCTCTTTTGGTCTCTGAAGAGGATTGCAGCCAGTACCTTACACACTTTCGCTATAAAGAAACCAGACCCTCAGGCAGCAGCTTGTGAAGTACCAGTATGCAGTCAATCCTCTGGTGGAAAAGGCAGGGTGACACTGTCACTGCTCCCTGTGAGCTGAGCCCTCGGGACAGCCATGGGGAGTGCTCACAGGCCTATTGAGAAAGGCTTGTTTGTTTGCTAGCATCTTGGGGGACTTGTGAATTCAACCCCATTGGCTGTCAGAGCCAGGTGATCAGGGGCTCAGTCCCTCAGGTGGGGCTACAAAAGCTGGGATGCCAGACATGTATACCTGCACCTTCCTGAGAGAGATGCTGGCGACTTGGAGCAAGCAGGCGGCAGAAGGCTGGGGAAGTGCCCACAGCTCACCTGTACAGGGGATCCCAGCCAGTCCCCAGATGCACACCAATTAGAAGCAGGGCCCTGCAGTATCAGCTTATATGTTACGCTGCCGATTCCCTGCCACGGAAACACTGGGAGACAGACAATTAGCCGCTCCCTGTGCACTGAGCCTGGTGGGAACTGCCATGGTGAATGTTGGCACTCCCTTCACAACTGCTGCTAGAGACCATGTGCCTCCTGGTTGCAAGCCCTGTAGCCTTTCAGAGACAAGTGTTTGGGGGACTGTCCTTCAAGTGATGTGCTACAAGTACTGTTCTAACCCTTGCTCCAGGAAGAACCTGGAAGTTGGGCATTGCTTCCCATTTGTGTGGTGCTGTGGTGTGTGTGTGTGTGTGTGTGTTGGGGGCAGGGGTGTTTGTGGGAAGAGTGTGACTCAGTCCTTCATACCTTTTTGCATGTAGGTATTTTCTTATTTACCTGGTGTGAAGGAGTCACTTAGCTGGTTTCTGGAGTTCTCTGAGTGAACGGCTGTGTGTGCAGCTGTCAATTCCCTATATCCATGGGCGGAGGGTAGTTCAGGAGCCTCTTCAATCAGCTAAGCCTCACCCTAAGGTATGAGCCTCAGTGTGGTTTTGATTTGCATTTTTCCTTGATAATTAGTGATATTGAGCATCTTCTAAAAGACCTAATGGCCATTGTATGCCTTCTTCGGAAAAATGTCTATTCAAGTTTTTACCTCATTTTCTAAGCAGGTGATTAGCTCCTTCACTATCGAGTTGTATGAGTTCCTTTGATATTTTGGATGCTATCTCCTTATGTGATATATGGTTTGCAATTATTGTCTCTAATTCAGTAAGTTGCATTTTCACTTTAAAAGAATGGAAGAGTGGGCAGTTAAGTGAATGAGTCTGTTAACATAGAAAATGTTGTTTTCCTTTCAGCACAGAGATTCAATTCTATTCTTCTCTTGAATCCTGTCTTGGTTAAAATTGTTTTTTTTTCCCCCCAATTATTTCCCAAATTATAAGCAAAGGGCCCAGACTTTTCATTAAAAAGAGTGAAATATATTTAAACAGTGAAAATATATATTTTGTGTAGAATTCTTGTGTTAATTTCATCACAACTGAACTGGCTTTTTGGCCAAGATTTTATTAAGTCACTTTGCCAGCTGTGTGTGTGTGTGAAAGAGACAGAGAGAGAAAGAGAGAGAGGCATGCACTAGAAAAACATACTCATCACTGTTAGAGTAACAAAGTAACACAATAATGGACTCCTCCCCAAGGCAGAGGGTATGACCTTGCCTCAGGGGTTGTTTACACACATTTCACTAACTTTATATTTTATGCATCTGACATTGTAATTAGTTTTATAAAAATGCTCTCTTACCATTCCGTTTGGTTTGCTATTGATCAATTTGGAACACACTGCTTGCATTTTAAATGAATCTGCAAGTATGGAATAGACTTTTTTAAATTTAGTTTTAGGTTTTTGTTTTGTTTGAAACAATGTCTAGCATTGGTCAACATATGCTCCAAATCAATTTGATCTACAAAGAAAGAAAAATACTTTTTTTTGATAGTCAGAGTAGAACCATCCTTTATCACTCAACATTTTCTAATGAAAGACATACAGTCTGGTCTGCAGACATTTGGACCAAGATGACAGACTTTCAGTTCATTAACCTGAGATCTGGGTTATTCTCACACATTCCTAAAGTCTTACCATGCTTTTCAGCATATATTTGATAGCAGAAAACTAGTCCTGTAGACTTAGAGTAAGAATTCATAACCAGCATTAAAAATACTAAACCCACTTAACAATATACCAAGTGTTAAAATTATGGAAACTAAGTGGCATTGGTCAAAAGAGTTTTTTTAAAAGGATATTTTCTGAACTACTTGCTTCAGTTTTTTTGTCACTTTTATAACAAAAGTCATTCAAAAGATCTGCTCAAAGTATTTTCCCACACCATTAAGGTGAGCTGTAAAACTTTTATGAAGTTGTGTGATGAATTTAGAAGTTCTAAAAACTTTTTCAGGGACAAAAAACTTTTTTTTTTCTTTTTTAATAATTTGATAAATGGCAGGAAAACTTGAATATCCGTTTATTACAAATTCTTTGTAACCAGAATGGCCTTAATGTTTCCCTCAGTGAGATTAAACTTTAGACAGGCTTCATCCTGATTCTAGGCCTTAACCTTCCTTTTCTTAGAGCATTTACTTTAGAAAACTTTCTATTGCAAATTCTTTCTCTGTCGCTTTGAAATGTAAATCTTCTCCCAGCCTCTTGCCAGTTTTACAACACATAAATGTCTTTTTCAGAGACCTAAGAGCCAACTGCTTGAAATGCAATCATCAAGAAAGATAAGCGTCAGTCTCTCAGTCTCTGTGGGAGGGTAAGAGCCTGCCTTCAATAAAGGAAGATTAAAAAGCAGAGATAGCCTAATCACTGACCAACCTTCCTCCTAAAATCCTTCAGTACTTTTTTTATTACATTACCCCAGAAAGAAAGAAAGAATTAAAATCATGTAAAATGGAGCTAGGTAGAGAAATTATGAATATGAGGGCTTTTTAAAAAGTAACTTTTAAAAAGTGCATTTCCCCCTCTTTAATCACATATAATCAGTTAAATATGTTTTTTCTTCAGGTCAACTGAAATTATTTTTCAGTGATATGCATATTTATATGCCCCATAGAAACACTTCAAAAAATATATGGGTATACCTGGGGTTGTAAAGATAATTATAGGTGGTATTCAGATGAGTGTATTTTATTTTAATAGTATAGACTTATTTCAAAGCTACTTTATATTTAATATTGCATTGTGTTAATTTTTTATATTATTACTGGATCCAGCAATTCTACTTCTGGGCAGTAACCTGAAGAAAACAAACACACTAACTCAAAAAGATACCTGCACCCTCAAGTTCATTGCAGCATGACTGACAATAGCCAAGAAGACATGGAAACAACCTAAGTGTCCATCAATGGATGAATGGATAAAGAAAATGTGGTGTACACACACACACACACACACACACACACACACACAGTGGAATATTATCAGCTTTGAAAAATAATAAAATCTTGCCATTTGCAACAACATGGATGGACATTGAGGACATTATGCTAAGTGAAATAAATCATAAAATTAATATCTGTTTAAAATATATACTCAAATAACACACACCATATGAGGATGATGCCTGAAGGACTGTGTTTGGGAAACACTGTCCTATCTATGACAAAGTGGGTCTGTGATGTCATGAATTGTCTGCCACAGGTTTATAAACTCCACTAAGGTATAAGTAATGGTTATTAAGAAAATCCTTGCAATTTGTTTCTGATACTAAGGAACTGTTTACTCTGAGATAAATTTAATAACTGAAATATAAATGTTATTGAATTATTTTTTCACATCACATGTTCATTAAGACCAACTCAACTATAAGTCAAAAATCCTCTCGGATCTGGAGAAACAGAAATAACTATAAAGTGACTCTTACCTAACAGAGTCATAATAAAAGGGGTTGAAAAATGTGTAGATAATCAGCAGACAATTAAAATGACATGTGATAATTACTACATTAGAAGTGCTAATGAAATTCCTTGGAAAGATGATGTACCACAAAAGAGAAAATTGGGAGATACTGTATACGTCAACAAAATATACATAAATTATCTTGAAATTTATCAAGAAGGAAAGGAAGAAAGATATCCCAGGCAAAGAACCTACTTTTCAGCTTTTGCAAAGACAGTAGAGATGTGAAAACTATGACGTGTTTGGGGACAAGGTAAAGGAAAGAGTTGTTTTCTGATGTGCAGAATGAATTAGCTACACAGATTGATTTTCAGTTCTGAAAATCCTTTTATGCATGGCAAAGCAATTATTTTGAGCTTCGTCTATGTTGTTATTGTATCAACAGTTCATTTATTTTTATTGCTGAATAGTATTCTATGATATGCCTGCCTCACAATGTTTTCAGCCATTCACTCATTGATGGACAGGAAGAAAAAAACTTACTTTTTTTTTTTCTTTTTTTTTTCTTTTTCTGTACAGACAAATGCTTCCTTTTCTCCTGGTAAATACGTAGGAGTGAAATGACTGGGTGATAAAGTAGGAATGTGTTCAACTCTTTAAGAAACTGTTTTCCAAAGTGATTGGACAATTTTCCCTTTCAGTCTGAGGTGTATGAGACTTCTTGTTCTTCCATCTCCTCACCAACAGTCTTTTCAATTTTAGCCATTCTTTTACGTATGATAGTTGTTTGATTTCTTATTGTTAAAATTTGAGGATTCTTTACATATTCTGGATAAGCTTTCTTTATCAGATTTTCTCCCAGTGTGAAATGTATTTTTATTCTCTAAACAATGTCTTCTAAAGGGCAGAAATTTTTAATCTTGAAAAATATAAATTTTTATATTTTTTTCAAATTTTCCACCCACCCTCTCTGTGCATGAGACTTTAATTACACATACATTAGGACATTTGAAATTGTCCCTCAGCTTACTGATGCTCTGCTCTGTTTATTTATTTTTATTCTTTATTTTTTGCTATGTTTTTCTTTTTTTTTGCATAGTTACTATTGCTATATCTTCAGATTCTCCCATCTGTTCTGTTGGCAAAGTTAATCTTTGTTAATTCCATCCACTGAATTTTTCAATTTAGATACTGTAAATTTTCATCTCCGAAATTACAATTCAGGTCTTTCTTATATCTCTCATGTCTCTACTTATGAATATATGGAATACGGTATAATATCGGTTTTAATGCACTTGTCTTCTAATTGTCACATCTGTGCCAGTTCTGGATTGGTTTCAAAGCACGATTTTTCTCCTCATTATGGATTGTATTTTTCTGCATCTCTGCAAGCCTATTAATCTTATTCTAAATGGCAAACACTGTAAAGTTTACCTTGTTGGGTACTGGTTATTGTTTTATTCCTATAAATACTATTGAAATCTATTTGGGGGTGCAACTAAGTTACTTATAACAAGTTTGAATCTTTAGGATCTTGTTTTAAAAATCGTTAGATGGGACCCGAGCAGTTCTCATTGTAGGGCTAATGGCTTCCCACAATTGAAGCAATATCCTCTGTGTACTCCACCTAATACTCATGAATTATGAGGTCTTTCTAGGATAACTGGTGGGAATAGCCACTGCTTCCAATCCTGTGTAAACATTGCTCCTGGTCCCTCTAATGCTTTGCCCTGGCTCTGGGTGGTTTTCACACATGCATGCGCTGGGTGGAGCTGCACACGTGGCGAGGACCCTCTGCAGTGTTCTCTCTAATGCTCTAGCCTGACTCAACTCTATGGGTGGCCATGTTCTGCCTGATTACTCTATCCCTGAATGGGGAAACTCATCAATTACAAAGGGCATAAAGAGGAGAAACAGAAAATAAGGCCATTTAGTAGCCAAGACAGGAAAAAAAAAAAAAAGAAAGAAAATGAGGAAACCAGCATGAAATGGATTGAAGAGGACAGTTTAATTTTAAGATCATCTTTTGTCAGCCTTGCAAGTGATGGCCTGGTCAAGTCAATATAGGCATGTTCTTCCTTAAGCACAGGATTTTTTGAAATATATGAATTCCTCAGTTCTTACCTGCTCTGCTTTTTGCCAGCCATCTTTTTACCTGCTCCCTTTAGTGAGTTCTTCACTAATTTTTGTTTCCTTATTTTATTTCTGTGTATTCAGTTTCTGCTTGCTCTTATTCCACATTATTCTACATTGTACACCCCCCCAGTACTGGACTCTAATCAGTGTAAATATCTGAATCTGATTATCTGAATTACAACTGATTGCAATTATAATCTAACCATCATTTAGAATAAGCATATCTATATGTGAAATGACATACACATGGAATAAAATATATATAACAATTAACTTCAGTAATAACAGCCTTATTAATCAAAAATGTAAAAGAACAATTAAGTACTAACTAATTAATAAAGGCCTTGAAAATTCAAAAATGTAACAAACTGAGTGTATATCAGGAAAGAGTTCATCTTTTAAGTTTCATTGGTATTTTTCTATTAAAAAAAAAGGAAAGTATTTGTGAATTATTACAAATCCATTCTCAGGGCAACTTTTGGTTTTGTTTTCCTTACAACTATACTTTTGTTTTATCCCTAGAATATTTTAAACTGCAATCCTCTGACGAACTGCAAATTTTTATAAAATTGGATAAAGTGTCATCTAGGCAACATTTCCTTTTTTCAAAAGCTATAAAAAATAATAACTTTAAATGACTATCTGTACAAATAATAATTTAACAGAATACCAATAATATATTTAGTAACATTTAAGGACTGAATTATTTATTTTGGCTGTTGTTGAGAAGAAAGAGCATTGCTATCTTTATTATGAGAAGCATGCTACCCGATGACAATTTGTAAGTAGAGATTCAGATGGTCCAACAGGTGTAGGAGTGTCTTTGATAGCAACCTCAATTGTATTTCCTATCCTTCTATTTCTAGAGGAGAGAAACCACACAGCAAGGTCTATGCAATGAAACACAGATCTTTGCTGTGTGATACTGAATTCCTGGGTCCCAGGAGGTTGATTCTCTGGGTACCAGCAGAACATCCTTTCTTTAATTCCAGCCCAAGTCAACACCCATCTTCTAAAGAGTGTCACACACCACATCTTTTAAGTTGATTTTGTTGCTAGCTCATGCTTGAAACACCTGAATTTTTCCCCCACATCCCTATCTGGACCATTTTTCTTCAGACTTCATGTTCCCAGGGGATTTGGATTTTTAATCAATCTACAGCTAACAAATCATGACAGAACACATTAAAGGAAAGTAACAATTAATAGTGAGATAATTTGTTATGAAAATAATTGCGAACACTTCATAAAACACTTTCTAAATTTTCTTAGATAAAATGTACAGAATGTGTTCAACATTCGCTGCTACTTATAGGGGGCTGGAGGAAGAAATATAAGTTGCGGTGACTGTGCAAAACACTGTGCTTATTGTTTTACATGTATCTCCTTTAACATTTTTGACACAATTTTCAAGGCATATTAACAAATGAAAAGTAAGCCCAATGGAAAATAAGATTGAAATCCATGGGTAAAAACTTGGATTTGAAAGAGAGGGTTACATATGTTCGAATGCCCTTAGGCTACTTCTATTCAGCCAGCCAGCTTTTAGGCAGCAGATGGATCCTATAGACAGTGACATAAGTGGAATTCTGCCATTGAATTTTTGACAAAGACAAACTATCAAGGAACTCATCATCATTAGACATTTGTGACTTCAGTTTCGGAGAGGAAAGCATCATATTACAATCGGTGTGTAATACCATTAAAAGGATGGAATGAGCCTTATATGCTTCTTACTGTTTCAGTTTTGTGGGCACTGGGGTGTGTGTGCAAGTGTAAAAGATGGCAAGACTGCTGTGTGACCACATTTACTGAGTGAAAAAAATATTTCCACCTTATTTTCCCGTTTTTCACTCTTGAACCAAATGACCCTCTTTTCTCAAAAATTATGCAAATATTTGCAACTAGGTTTAAAAATTAAATGTGATAAATCTACAAGTTGAGGGAACATAGACAAATTTTGTAGTTTTAAAATATGACATTTTAAATAATTGTCATTAATTGTGCGGAGAGGGGAGAGAAAAAAGCAGCAATACTGCAGTTGAATTTTTTTTTTCTACCTTAATCTCACCTTTCTTTTCATATTGGTAATTCAGTTTTTAGTCAGGATAACCTCCAAAATTTCAGTATTATGTGTAACAATACACACAAAGTTCTATTCTTCACAGGCAGAACAGACATTTCAATATTTATACAAATTCTCTCTCTCTCTCTCTCTCTCTCTCTCTCCTACCCCCCTCTTTTAATGGTTGTTAAGCGCTCTGTTAGCCTCAGGAACTAACTTATATGAAGACTAATAAGTAGCTGAAAAAGAATTCAATACATCTTATCAAGCAGGTGAAATGATTTTATTTCAGGGGTGCTTTCTAAATACATCCTATGAAGCTAAAAGAAATGGATTTATAGAGTAAATATTGCATAATGTAAAGGGCAATAGGAAGAGAGAAAGTCCTTAGTTTTGATGCTTGAACAATGAGATTGTTAATTAACAATGAAAATAAAATAATTCTCTAGATGTCAGTTTTCTATATCTGAGGGGCACTTGCAATAAGGTAAGTTTTCAGCATTTCTCGATGAAAACTTATCTGAAACAATTTGGCAGTAAAGCGTAAAAAAATTAACTAAGCATTTTACTCAGTTTCTTCTTTCTCTAGCAAATAAACATCCTTCAAATCTATGCACAATTGAAATAATAAATTTAAAATACCTGCATTCGAAATTCTTGTGATTGTCTTAGGGTCAATATCACTCTGTTTCTGCTCATGGTTGATATGTTTTATCTACAGCAACTAGTCCTTATTCCATTAAATCACATTAAATCCATTAATTCCATTAAATTCATTCAGGCAACATGATGTTGCCAAAGTATAAAACAGGTGCCTCAGATGCCAATATTCTTCCTAGGAACTATTCAGGATTTCAAATTTCAAAAATTGCCTTTGCTCCATTAAATCTGCACCTATTTTTCCTTAATATTGTCTCTGAACCCATAATGTTGGACATTGTCTCTGGCTATGAAGAAATTTACTCTTCATTCTCACTGCTTTCTAGGATTGGGAACTTGCTTCCTTTTTCTATTTTGGACTCAGTCGCCTCTCTGAATCTCGCACCTTCAATTGATCCAGAAAGCAGCTCCCACCTTGTAGCTCAAAGTTCCTTTAATCCATCCCTAAAGAACTTCAGATGATGTATTTTTGAACCAACAATGGACCTGGCTAGCCAAAGATGGGAATTAAAAAAAAACAAAAAAAGACTCTTGGGCTTTGAACTTTCTCAGTGTCATGAATTATATAACCCCAGTGAAATATAATTTAGGTATTGCCTTTTAGAGACACATGCTCTGGACCTGCCCCACATCCTTACACGCCTGTTAAGTCACAAAGTTACATAAGGATGGTCACATGGGAAAGTCAGTCAAGTCTTTGTGTTTCCTGTTCATTGTTCTCCCTGGTAACATTTTTTTTTCTCTCATTAGTTTAAATTATTCATTCCAAAAAAGAGAAAAATGTATGAGAATCAGAAGACATCTGATAAAGATTTCAGGAGAATCAGAGAGTTTCTGATAAAGGCTACACTTTGACTATACTTGTATAGGGTGTGAAAATTAGTAAACAGAAACCTCACTTAAAATGGAGTCAGGAGGCTGGAAGAAAGAACTCGCAGTCATGCGTCACTCAATGCACAGTACTGATCTCAACAGGAAGAGCTGAGCCTTACATCTCCAAGAGAAAGTGATACTACCTTACTACCTCAACAAGAGGAAGAAAAGATTCCTCTCTGCCTAGTAACAGCTCAGCCAGTGAAAAGTCACTATACTTCAAACATTCAGATTCCTCCAATGGATTCTTTGTTTATAACAACTCCTCCTAAGTTCATAAAAGAGTATTCCCCCTCCTTTGTTTCTCTTGTGGGTGGTTCACCTTCAGACAACATGTCCAGAATTGCAATTTTCTGTTGTTCCCAAATAAACTCATCTTGCTGGAGAAATGTCTGGCTATCTATTTGTATAGGGTCAACAAGGAACATGATAGTATAGACAATTGAAAATAGGGTATGTGCAATAGCTGTGATGTTTATTTAGATAATATAAATTATTATTTTGATCTATATCACATAAAATACAATTATTTTGTTACTGTTATTTCACATTAAAAAAACAAACTGGACTTAATGGATGTCACTGTCATAATAAACATAAAGTGCATATGGAACATATTAAGTATATTATATAAAAGATATCCACTAAATTTAACTTGATTTGCAAGATAATTTACTGGTTATTTTATGTATTGGAATGAATAAATATTATCTAAGATTATGTTTTGTCAAAAAAATTTAAAGGATAATTTTTATTATGTGGTCACCAATATTAAGATGCTTATATATTCTCATGATTATATTTTTATATTTCTAGTATTTAAAAGTTTCACACTATTTCTTCCCAATATCATCTCATTAGCCAAGGATACTGGCTATTCTTTCAGATACTGTGATGGTGAGTGATTGTACATAGCAAGGTCAGTAGAAGTTAGTGCATAAATACTACTTTTATCTGTTTATAACACAATGATTTTTCTTCATTTCTGGCTTCCTTATTTACATGCAGTAAAAAAGCATAATAATCTAACATGTTGTAGGCAAAACAGAATAATTTATATAAATGCAAGAGCATCTGCCAGTTACTCTCTAATCCCTGTTGTTACACTGAAATAACTGGATAAATGCCTGTACATACAAAGAAAATTGATCTTGTTTTCAAATAATCAGGTTCTATATTTGTAAATTGTTTGGTTCTGCTTGATTTCAGGTGAACTTTAAAATATGAAATCAATTCTAGATTTAGAAAACTTCAATGAAGTGAAAAAGATATATTAGTCCTTTCTCACAGTTGATTCTTAGTCACTCACTTCTGCCTGCATCCATAATGAAAGTTCTATCTGCTTCTGCAGTTTTTGTTTTCCTTTATAAATATTTTCATTTTACCAATATATAGTAAGCTAAATGCTGCAATCTCAAATTCAATTTAAAGTCCTCTCGTTCCCACCCTGATGCAGATTACGGTAGACCTAGTTCTCTACTAGGTTGGGGCAGGGGGTTGCTCTCTCACTGTTGCCCACTCTTTTCTGGGCTTTCTGTGCTGGGGTTGTGGATGGGAAAGAAGAGAAAGTTATTTTCTCATTGACTACCATTGCCGAGCTCCTTGTTCTCTCATATAGTGGTCGTAATTGCTCTAAATCTTGGCATTTCCCCCACAATGTACAGCTCTTATTTGGACCAAGAAAATTTAATTCTCAACCACTTTGAGCAGAATTCACTTAACACAGGAAAATTGTATTATCTTTCTATGTGAAATGGGGTTATTCTCTTTAAGCCTTTTCACGCTTCCTTTGTCCCATCTCCATGTCCCAGCAACATCAGCCACCCTACTAGTTCAGTGGCTCACTCGAACTTATCCAAGGATATTTATAAGTATTTGATTTAGTTAAAGGGATCAAGTGTCAGCCAAATCACCTTGGAAAAAGGGACAGAAAATGATGACATCTCCTCACATCTACTCTCCAAAACACTGCTTCACTCGTCCTTTCTCTCCACCCCTCTTGTTTGTTGAGGGTATGGGGAGGAATAGCTAAAATGCCACATTTAATCCAGTTCTTCCAAGTCATTAATGGACTCTCAACTGTCAGTGCATTGAACTTGGACTGTAGAACTACTTTACATATTGCGATTCTTAGTTAGGACAGATGTTCGGTATTATCATAATGTTACTATCCAGGTCAACTAATTACAATGATGAAATTAATAGTGGTCCAGTTGAATTATAAGGTCTTTGAGAGCAGTAACCTCATTGCAATAATCTTCATACCTACAGCTTCATGTGCAATTTGGAAAAACATTGAAAAATCTTTAACAAAAGATAATGGTTTTGAAATAGGTTTTAGAGCCATATTTGACTAGTGAATTTTTATTCATTGATATATGTTTAATGTTCTGTGATCATTTTTAAAACTATAGAACCATAGAACTCTAAACAGCTTTAAAATTCACAAAAATTATCATCAACTTTTGGGAAATCCCATAAGGATACTATTATAATAACTAGGGTGGAGTATTTGGGAAGGAAATCACTGAGACAAAAAAACCAAAATCATACCATATTCACTAGTTTGTTTTGTTTGCTCTAACTACTACCAAAAACAAGAATGTACAACTATCCACTTGTTAAGTAACACCATTTTTAAACATACATACACACTCACAATCTCACACACATAAATTGCACTGTAAGAGTGGTTATGATAGCACAAATGTAAATTTTTATTTTAGGATAAATGTTTCATCTGTCAATTATTGAACATACCGTTTCAACCTATTTGGTTGAATGCAATAAAACTTACCTCATTATAAAACAAAACAAAACAAAACATATACACCATCCAAAATAATGGAAGAACAAAAGTAAGATATGAAACGAGAATAAAATTAACTAGCTCATTCATTTGAGCTATTTAAATGGCTTTGCAAGAGTGGAATGACCATAAGCATTTCTGTAGATGTAAAAACCATTTCACAAAAATCCAACAGTCTTTCATGATAAAAATCTCACCAATCTAGTTATAATAAATAACTTTCACAAACTGAAGATGGGCATCCATAAAAGACTCACAGCTAGCATCATACTTAATGGGAAATAACTTGAAAGCTTTCTTCCTAAGATCAGGAAAAAGACAAGGGTATTCTCCCCACTTCTATTCAACATTGCACTGGAGGTTTTAGTGAGAGTAGAGTAAGAAAAATGAAATAAAAGCCATTAGGACTGGAAAAGAAGATTAAACCTATCTCTATTTCAAGATGACAATCTATTTTTTATAGAAAAATATTAAGGAATCCCTTAAGAAACGGTTAGGGCTAATGAATAAAGCAAAGTTGGGTACAAGACCAATATACAAAAAATAACAAATTATTTTTCTAGTACCAACAAATCTAAAAATGAAATTTAAAAAACACATTTGCAATAGCATCAAAAAGAATAAAATACTTAGGAACAAATTTAACAAAAGTGAAAAATGTATAACCCAAAACAAAAAAGTATAGTTGAAAGAAATTAAAGATCTAAATAAATGGAAGTCATCCCATGATCATGGAGCAGAAGTCTTATACTGTTAATATAACAATACTACCCAAATGGATCTATAGAATCAGTGCAATACCTAACATAATACAGGTAGATTTTTGTAAAAAAAAAAAAATCTATTGGAAAGCTGATACTAAACTTCACATGTTAATGTAAAGACTCAGAAGAGTCAAAACACTTTTGAAAAAGAACAAAATTAAAAGACTACTCTTCTTTATTTCAAAACTTGTAACAAAGGTACAATTATCAAGACGGTGTGGGATTTGCTTATGGATAAACATAGATCAATGGAATAGAATTGAGAGTTTCTGAATATGCCGTTTCCTGTCAATTGATGTTAGTCAAGGGGAAAAGATTAGTTTTTCTCAACAAATGGTGCTGGATACTGGATATCTACATGGAAAATAATGAAGTAGAAACCATACCTCACACTAAAAAAACAAACAAACAAAAAGAAACAAAACTCATACACATAAATCATAGACTTTAGTGTGATTATTAAAACTACACAAATCTCTGAAGAAACATTAGAGTAAATTTTTGTACCTTTGGGTTAGGCAAAGTCTTCTTAGGTATGATATTAAAGGCATAAGAGACAAAAGTATAAATCTAAATTGGACTTTTTCAAAATTAAAATCATTTGTGCTTCAAAGAAAATAAAAAGAGAATACACAGAATGGGAATATTATTTGCAAGTCATGTTAAGTGACTTGTATTTAGAATATATAAGGACTTAAAACTCACTAATAAGAAAAATGTGAAAAAAATCTCAATATCATTATCAAGAGAGAAGTACAAATCAAATCCATGATGAGATACCACTTCAGATGCATTAGAATGGCTATTAGCAAGTGTTAACATTAGCATATTGGCAAGGATGTGGAGCTATTGAAACCGTCACACACTGCTGGTGGGAACAGAAAATGATGTGGTCACTTTGGTGAACAGTCTGACAGTTCCTCAAAATGTTAACAGAGTGTTCCTATGACCTAGCAATTCCTAGGTGTTTACCCTAGAGGTATGAAAACACATTCCTACAAAAACCTGTACATGAATGTTTATAAGAGCATTATAAATAATGGCCCAAAAGAGGCAATGGACTAAATGCCATCAACTGATGAATGGTTAAAAAGTGGTATATCCATACAGTGGAATATTAGTTGGTAATCAAAAGAATTGGAGTACTGACATGTGCTGCAATGTGGATAAACCCTGAAAACATAATGCTAAGTGAGAGAAGCTAAGCTCATCACAAATCACCACACACTGTACAGTCCATTATATAGGAAATATTTAGAACAGGCAAATCTGTAGATACAGAAAGTAAATTAGTGATTTCCTGGGCAGGAGTGAGGGGTTGGAAAGTGGGGTGTCTTGGAGTGGTGGGGGAATTGAAGTGCTGAGTTTTCTTTTTGGGGGAATAATAATATTCTAAAATGAGATTATGGTGAGTGTTGAACAATTTGATGAGTATACTCAAACAACATTGTATTATACACTTAAAGCAGGTACATTGTATGGTATGGGTATTATCCTCAATAAAATGTTAAGGATGGAATAATAATAATAATAGAGAAATTGCATTTCCAGTAAGATGTTTAGAATGCATCAAATCAATCAATGCTTGGAGATGAGAACAAATTACCAGCCATCTTGCCATTACTTCAATTGCCTCACTAAAATTACAATAATTAGCCTACATTGCAAAAATTCAATCAAATTATGGTTATCATAATTTAGAACAGAAAATATATTTAAAGATGGGCTGGGTTTCCAGTTATGCATATATAAGAAACTTGAAAGTCACCATTCCTTTCTAACAACGTGTCAAAAGCTTAACTGAAAAATCAACCACCCTTCTTTCCATCAGGGTGGCAGAACAAGGGCAAACTGCTCCCCACCAGGTCAGAGCGACAGAAAGGCAAGTACAGGAAACGATGGCAGACCTCAGCAGAGTCTCCCAAAGAGAAAACAGACTCAGGGGAGGAAAACCAGAACTGTAACTGAGGGAGTGCTGGAGGCTCTGTGGGAATAAGTCTGAGCATGAAAAACCCCAGAAGAATCCAGTCCTAGGGGCCCCCACAATATTGTGAGATTTATTTCCAGGATCTCAATCAGGTACCCTCAGTAAGTGTTAGAGAAAAATCCTCCCCTTCTTCTCCCATGGGGAGGAGAAAAGCAACCATTTGGAATTACCTGGAGTATCTATCCTGTCCCTCTTCACAAGGCCTGCCCCCAGGAGAAACTAGATAATGACAGCCTACCCTCCTGGGGTGTTAGCAGAACCGAACTAACCTGGGGAAGGTAAATACTGAACACCAGCTGGCTCTACTCATCCAAGTGGGGGAGAGAAAATACTGAACACTATCCTCCTCTAGTTTCCATTTGGGGAACGGGAAGTACCCAACTCCAGTCCACTCTAGCCATTCTGTCCCATATAAACTGGGGAAGAAAAAAACAAAGACAAACAAACAAAAACTTCAGCAACACTTGTCACAATCCAGAGGCATAAATTCACTAAAAGACTGAGATCTAAAGTATGACTGTACAATACTCCCCCGCCCTCCATATCTTCCAAAGGACTATTCACAGCAGTCCCTTTTACCTGTATATCATGTCCAGTTACCAATAAAAACTTACAAGACATATCAAAAGGAAAATATATAATTTGCAAAGACAGAGCAAGACTCAAACAGACATAGCAGGGGTGCTGGAACTATCAGACCATGAATATAAAACACCTATACTTGATATGCTGAGGGCTCTAATGGATAAAGTAGAAAGCATGTAAGAGCAGATGGGCAATGTAAAAAGAGAGATGGAAAACCTAATGAAGAACCAAACGAAATGCTAGAGATAAAATACACTGTACAGACATGAAGAATGCCTCTGATGGGAGGGTTAGTAGACTGGACACAGCCGAGGACAGAATCTCCGAGCTAGCAGATATATCAGTAGAATCCTAGAAGACCAAAAGCAAAGAGAACAAAGACTGAGAAAAAACAGAACAGAATATCCAAGGACTGAGGGGCAACTATAAAAGGTTTAATATGTGCATCACAGGAATATGAGAAGGAGAAGAAAGAAACGTAGCGGCCAAAACTTGAAGCAACCATGGTGTCCTTCAGTAGGTGAATGGATAAATAAACTGTGGTCCATCCAGACGATGGCATATTAGTCAACACTAACGAGGATTGAACTAGCAAGCCATGAGAAGATATGGAAGAAACGTAAATGCATTTTACTAAGTAAAACTAGCCAATTTGAAAAGGCCACACACTGTATGATTCCAACTATATGAGTATGACATTTTGGAGAAGGCAAAACTACTGAGACAGCAGAATTATCAGTGGTCACCAGTGGCTGGTAGGAGAGAGGGGCGGCCAGGTGGAACATGTGTCTAAACACATAGAACATAGGACACCAAGGGTGAACCCTAATGTAAACTGGGGACTTTGAGTGCTTTATAAGTTGTCATGGTAGAGTTAGTGGTTGTAACAAATGTCCCACTCTGATGGGTGGTGTTAATGGGGGAAGCTATGCACATGTAGGGGCAGGGTTATATAGGGAACCTCCATACCTTCCCCTCAGGTTTGCTGTGAACCTTAAACTGCCCTTAAAAAGTCTTAATTTAAAAAAGGAAATACAAGACCGAGGTTGAACGTACCTTTTTATGTAAAGCGATAAAGTCTGAGGAAGATTGATTAAAGGGCTGAATTCTGTTTGCTCAACTTCTGATGGGATCTTGGGACAGACACGACTTGAACAAAGCAGATTTGGGTTGATATACAAACTTTTTAGGATTGCTAGATATCTGGTTCAACGTCTACTCTGGAATAGCACTGCAAAATTCCCAAAATTGAATCTGCGAGGACAGATTGTGGAAAGTATGGGGATACTGTGATGGAAGGAACTGAGAACTAAGTTAAGAGTTAGACCATGTGACTAGCAAGAATATTCTGTGGTCTCCTGCATTTACCTGCATACATGATTAGAATAGATATTCTGTATGAATTGGGTATTTTGGCCTTGACCTTTTTACAGTTGAATATTAACCAAATCCATGCTTCTCTAGTTTTAATTATTCATCCTATATAGGGACCTTTTGAATCACCCAAACCTTCCTCAGTAGTCAATATTAAGCAATATTTAAGTAGTACATAACTGGTGTAGGACAAATGTAAGGTTTTTTTTTTGTTTTTTGTTTTTTGTTTTGGCAAGCATGAAGTAGAGATTTTGATTATAAAATCTACCTTTTTAGTAGGTTTGTCTGGGTAGTTTATGACATATCGTTCATGTATGTTAATAGTAGCCTATCTAGGATTACCCAAGGATTAGCCTGCTTTCTCCAATTACTCCAGATGTACCTGGTGTGGGAAAGACTAAAAGAAATGCAACAGATCGGGGGAGGCTTGTGTGCCATTATAGTCCTGCTTTACGTCTTCTTTACAAAAGCAACTTTGGAGTCCAGCCTTCTGCATGCTGGTGAATTGGGGTCTGGTGAGTGTTTCCCGTAATACAAGGACATTTGAATTTGCTGCCCTGTTGTCCTAAGGCATGACTTGGGTTTGTCAATCCTTAAAAGTAATTTGGAGGAGCAGTGCATTGATGGTGCCATGATAACTGAGTCCTCAGAGAATAGAGTAGAGACAACTGCATTGAGGGCTGCAGTCGTCCATATATGACAGACGCTCTCCCCATAACTACAGCTTAACTCCCAGGCTTATCTCAGCCTGTGAAATTCCCGGAATGACCAGGGACATTCTTCAAAGTCTGATAAATAAGTTCTCTCTCACTGACTCTGTCACCAGGCAAAACATCTCAGAGCCTAGCAGGCTATTCAGACTTTGAGAAAATCATATTCTTTATTTAGGGATTCTGTTGTTTTCTATTCCTAAGGGACAGATCGGTGCCTGAATGTGAATAGAGGCTGAGCTGAAATAAGCTTTAAAAGTTTTATAAGGATGGTGGCTCAGGCAGTCTTACTAGATTCCTATGTACTGACTGTTCGCATGATCTTAGTAACAAGAGAAGACACACAGACCAGTGTGTTGTGCAGAACTCAAACAAGGCTACTAGTGGAGCTCTTGGGGTCTGCACTCCAAAGTAGCCTAGTGTCGCTGTCAGAACAGAGCATGTGCAGGCAATTGCTAGCTTCCTCCCAGGGCTTGGGGACGGAGGGGGTTGGTACTCCTGTGCGACCGACAGACATTAGAAAATTCTGAGGTCAGAAATACTGAAATTGTCTGGGTGATGTCAGAGAGCCTTCTGAGCGGAGGGAGAAAGCAGCCCAGCCAAATCCACTCACAAAGCGCAGTGTATTCCTCAGGGAATCTGAGGAGAGCGCTGCCTGTGAGAGCAGATTGTCTCTGGGCTGGTGTTGACAATAGGCAGCCCTCCAAAGACCTCCCTTCTCCTATAACTCTCTGGTTCTTTGATGAGGGATCCTGGACTGAGAGTACACTGCCACATGTAAATGAATCACACCACGGAGAAGGTAAAACGGATGAAAGAAGGAGAGGGCCGGTTGGCACAGGGGGTAGAGCAGTAGAAGGGGGATTTGTCTTAAACCCTGGGGGGACAATTTGGATTTTTGCAGTCTTAGGTCAGAGTTAAAGCCCTTGCTGTCAGTCCAGGCAAATGTGCCTGAGCTTACAGACAAGAAAACAAAATCAAAACAAAATATTTGGTGCACTCAGTCGTGGAAACTTCTATGGGAATTTGGAGTATTAAAGTGAGTCATGGCCATACTCACCTTAAAGTCAAGATTCCAATTCAGATGGGGATTGGAATGTTCATTGATGAGTCTTAGATCTGAATCCCAGATATGAAATCTACAGGCACGAGTGCTCGATCATACACGAGTGGTTTTCTACCCCTCCCATCCGCTGTAACCACCAATGTAACAAAAACTTCCCTCAGTGTCAATAGGAAAAGGAATCACTTAAAAATTACTGTATGTAATTCCTTGAGGATATCCACCAATGCACAGCTGACACAGGGATTATATGTCAGCTGACCCAGAAGCCCCAGGGGGCTGGCTACTGTTGGGTATGGCTGGGCTTCAGATTTATTCTACCAGGTTTCCTAAGCCTGTAGTAGAAGCAAACTTACATAATGCAGTTAAAACCATCAGGAGGCAGAAACAAAGTGTGTGATAATGTCAGCTCCATAAAGAAGAGTTCACTTAGGCACCGGTCCTAGTCTCACACTCAAGAGGAACTGCCATGGCAGCCAAGAGGCCAACAGGGACACCAAGTCGACCTAATCATTTTGCTTTGTTATTAAAACGCCATGATTATTCAGCTTTCTTGAACATGCCTATGGTTTCTTACAAAATGAAATTAAATACGAAAGTTTTATATATAAAGCATCCCTGGTGGCATGATTCAAAGCCTCAAACCATGCTGTTAACAAGTCAGTGGCTTCATATCAGTCAGATGTGAAGAGACTGAGACTATTTGCACATGCACAGTATGGTTTCTGGTAGAACTCTACTTAGAATTTTTGAAATCTGAGCCTGAATTGCAAACAGATTTTATGTTCACTCATTTGGTGAGGGGAGCAAGTTATCTGTCATTACCAGTGTGTTTTTTTTGTTTGTTTACTTTGGTCTTTTTCTCTTTTTTTTTTTGAACTGTTACGTTATTTCACATGATGTTTGCAGAATTCTGAAGTCCCCATGGGGTAGAATATCACTGAGATAAATTATTAGTTTTTTGCGTGGGGGGCAGATCAAATAAGATCATTGTCCTCTATAGCCATGAGGGATGTGTGTATATGTGCAACAAAAACCTTAAATTAGAAGAATTTTTAAAATGAGGAAGAAAGTCCCTTTCAAAAATAAGCACTATTAAGATAATAATAGTAAGTCAAAAATTCCTGCATGTTATTATTATTTTTTTTCCATATTGATTCCGAGGTATTACCCATCATAACTTACTTATGAACACTGACGAGTTTTGGTAGAAATCAATGATCTTGAAGCATGTAAAGATAAACATTCCTCCACTAAGCTTCATTTTTTTTTCTCCATTTAGCTATCTTATATGTTTGCTGGCAATAATGTAATTTCACTCTCCTTTTCTTTCATACCATGCAGAATTGGGCATATAAAATTATTTTATTACGTACGTTTTACTTTCTAACTTTATAAATGTACTACATACATTTTAATTTAAAAAAGTGGTTTATTATTGAGTGATTTTTGTTCAGTCTCCTGGAAGCTGCCTGTCCTTAGATCCTTTCTTTTTTCCTCTCTTTTCTTTTCCTCCCACTGCCCTTCTTTCCTAACAAAAGTAGTAACAATGTTTAAAATTTTTCAAATAACTTTCAAGCATCTAAGGTAAAAGTGAACGTCACTTCACAGACACAACCTTCAATTTCATGCTCAAAGCCTAAGAAGTCATACCTTTTAAAAGACTGGTTGAATTTTGTCCAGCTTGGCTTGAGTCTACTTATTTTATCACTGTTTGATTTCTTTGAGTAACACCTAGTGTTGGGGTATGCATGTGTGTGTGTGTGTGTGTGGGGGTGCACACCTCTTTTGACACCGTAATTTGGTCAATTTACCTTAGCAAATCAGAATTTGTTACACATATAAATGCGACAAGTGTACGGCATACACAAATCTCCCTAAGTGTGTATCTCCAGCCTATTATTTTGGTCAGGGGAACATTAACAAAAGCTGTAGGAGATGAGCTCACATACTGTTGTTGAAAAATTGACCCTTCTGTCACAGGCACAGAAAACTCAACAATTCTGGTAATTTTATTATCAACAATAGCTTGAGCTAAGCATTATCAGTCTCTGAAGCCAGCAGACTGCCTGATTAGCATGTCAATAGCTGAGTATTCTCTTCGTTTAAGGATTACCTCATCTGCTTCAGAGACAGCCTAAGTACCTTTGAGTACAGGTCCAAAACGATTTAAGTCTCCGATGCCCTATCATTTCCCATAAACTGAAATTTTTTCTACTGAGAAAGAAGGTCCAAAATATATACCTCTCAACATTTCATGAAGAAGTAGAAGTGGGTGTATCGTGGAGAAGACTCTGATAAAAGACTGTCCTTTTGCACCGGTAATTCTAGGATGTTATCAATGTCTGGATGCGATTCCGTGTGTGTTGGCAGATTGAATTAATGTTAGAAGAGTATTTAAACCACAACATTTGCTGTTGCAAAACAGATTTCAGCTATGAGCCTTGTCTATTATTTTTGTTTTCCACCCATTTACATGCCACTTCTCAAAAATAACAGCTGACATAAAAATAAAACGCACTGCCTAGTTGGCCGGTGACCGGCAGCAAGACGACAAAGCTCACGAATGTGACGCTGTGGCCATAATTTTACAGATTTTGCAGCGTCTTCTATAATTATCGAGACGCAAAGACTATTTTACTCAGGCATGTAATAAAGTAGAAGAGCTTAATTTATTGGAGATTAATAAAATCTAAGGAAAGATTGAAAGTCACTCTGAATTCTTAAATACAGGCTGCAGGTCACGGTGTGATACTATTTACTTTGTTCTTTACAAAACACACAAATAACATACTTTTTCTAAGTAATTACTCAGCACCAAAATGTTGAAATCTTATTATTATTTTTTAGAATAAGCAATTTCCAGGAGGGCCAGTGACTTTCAGTGTACCTTGGAATCAATATTACAAGTATAATTTAACGACCAAATTAGCACAGAATCATTAGATAGGGGTCATCTGGAATACTGATTTTATAAGCAGTATTATTTATATGTTATAAATATTTGTTGTTTTCCTAAATAAGGAAAACAAATGAAAATCACTTATTTTGGCATCTCTCAGAGCCTATGATGGGTATGAGTGAGTGTGAGTGAGTGTGAATGTGTGTGTGTGTGTGTGTGTGTGTTTTCAGGGAAGAAAACTGTGAAATTGTCTTTGTTAAAATATTCAACAATTTTATATCCCAAGAATCAGGAAGCTTTATATTGAGAGTAACCTAAGTGTTATTTGCTATAATTATTTATATTCTTATTTTTGAGAAAAAAAAAAAAACAGAGGAGAGTTGGTTGTGTACAGTATCATTCCATTTCCAGGTTGTCTTTATTTTTCTGAGTTCAAAATTTCCTTTTCTCTCCCCGAAATATTTTAATCGCTTTAATTTTTCTCCTTTAGAACACTTCTAAATTTTCCATATCTCTCTACGAAAATCTAAGGAATTGAGCACAAAAGAAGATTATCTTACCTTGTAAAATGTCCTCAACTTGACCATTGTACTTCTGACTCAGGCACAAGAGCTGGCCTGTTAAGACTCCTAAATATTTTCAGACAAATTGATGTCTAGACCGTGACTTTCCCATTTGTATAATTGCTATCAGTGAAAATTGTAATAGGATTCATGCTGAAACTGTGTGAAGGCAGGCAATATCATTTCTTGAGCAGGAACAGCGGTGAATGTTATGTAATAGATATAAAGGATGTTTACCACAGGCCAACTATGACAGACCTCAGCACTAGGAGACTGGGACATGGAGATCCAGCCACTACCAAAGCTAAGGTGGGACTGTGCAATCAGGTGGCAGTTGGGTTAGATGTGATTTAAGGTCCTTTCAAATGCCAACGTTTTATTATTTTAAAAACTGCAGTACAGCAACTGAGGTCTGTAATTTCAAGGGACAGAAGTGGTATAAAACCAAAACTATGGGCTTGGCATTCAAAGTGAGAGGTGGTGGTCAGGTTCATATCCAGGATGACAGACTCTAGTGGTTTTGGTCCAGGTTTTGGGGAAGTGAAAGGAGAGATGGTAAGGAACACTGAAAGACAGGCTCCCTATTACTGGGTATGATATTTCTAGGAAATATGATGGAACCAGATAGTATTTGGTTTTTCATTTTTCACTTTCTTTAATCTAATTACATTTGTTTCCATAGCCTACAAGGTTTTAGTTAAAATAGTCCGTGTAATGGAAAGGTATCTAAAATAAGACATTGACAAACTTTTAAAGGGCAGCCATGCACTTTCTTTTATTTCTGAGGTCTCTTGTGAAAAATAATCTGAGAATATCATTAGCACTATTCCACCTACAAGAATCTATCACCCTAAATCAAATGGTACCAGTAAGTGTTTTATTTAAATCAGGACACTTCTCTATATGAAAATTTGTAGACATAGAAAGTCACCGCTCCCTGTGTTTCCCTTCATTATGTTACCTACTGTCATGAGAGAACCTAACGTAAGGAGGGTTATAGTGCAATCAATACAAGGCCCTCCAATCCTGTGTGACACTGGAAATGGCCATGCCACCATGGGCAGAAGCCCTTTGTACAAGGTCAAGCCACACTTCTTATTGAAATGATCTCACAACTCTATTGATTGTGAACAGACGTAGGGGCACTGCCTTTGAGTGCTCTGGTTAAAGCTGCTCACAGGGAGTCTGTCAGATTCCTGTCAATGCCTAGGAGTCTCCATAGTACTGTCATACATCATGGTGTTTATTCAAATAATGGCGAAATACATGCTAAGTTGCCCATGATCTTGAAAACCTACAATAAATGAAACTCTTCGTCGTTCATCATTTTGATGAGGCCGGCTTGGTAGAATCTATTCTAGACTGACTTTCTGCTGCTGCATGCTAATGGTAGGGGTTTGTGATGGGAAAACATAATGCATTAAATAGAAGAGGAACATCAAGGAAAATTTCAGCCTGTCAGACTGAGCTCACTTTGACCCACTCTACTCTCCCTCTGCATGAGGAAGTTGCTTCCCAACCAAGGAACCCCAAAGCTGATTTAATAATTACCTTGATATATATACACATTCTACCATTTTCCTCTGCATGTGACCACTATCTTAAAAGCATAAAGAGCTATTTTGGATTGAAAGACATACGGGACCATTCCATCAAGAAGAATATAGGACATTTCCTCCAAGTAAGAAATTGGAGGAATTACTCAAAGGCTACATTTATCAGGGGCTACAGACATTACTTTCAAAGAGTACTTGGTTTCAGCTGGATATGACCAAAGGAAAATGATTTGAAATCAAATAACAATTGGGTGAAATACAAGCTCACCCTCTGATAGAGCTGGAGGTACTGTAATTCTGGAACAAGCTAACATCTTCAGTGCTGATGAGATTACTCTCTTACGATCAGGTGCCAGACAGAATTCCACATCCCATGGTTAAAGATTCAAAGGGTCCAAAATAATGTCACAGATATGAAAAGGATACAAAATTTGATCACCCACATTCATTGGGAAATCTGATCAATCTAGATTTTTTTCTCAAATGTAATTTATTTTCAAATATTCATGGAATGAATATTAGGATCGTGAATAATAAGCCTCATTTCTCTTCTGCGGTGTTTACACTACTATGCACTCAAAAACATCAATGAGATAGAAAATGGTAAAAAAAATATATACATATATGGACCTGTTATTTTGTTGCATTAGCAACAGTGGTCAAGATACGTTTGTTTGATTGTTGCGTCAATAAAAGTTACATTGAGCCCTGAAATATGTGAAACTCTTGTGAGGCCTGTTACTGTCACTCATCTTGGGACATCGGTATTATCTGTTCAGGGGCTTATCTGTTCCATGGCACTTATCCACACGTAACCTCATCTCAAAACCCACTGCTCTCCTGATTCATTAATTATTTATTCACAAACATGTACGAAACGGCACCTGTTAGGTATATATTGTAAGTACTCTACAGACATTTGTGAATAGTCTTTCATAAATTAAATAACCTCAGTCCTAAGAGCAGTGAGGTAGCCTGTGCATAAGCCCAGGGAACTTGGTCATTGCACTCCCCCTCAGAAGACTGGGAAGAGAGAGATTCCACTAAATTGTACTGGGATGGAGTCCACGTCAGCTGGCTATGTGACATGCTGTTCAACATTGCACAGCAACACCCCCTACAACCATATCAAAAATGGGGCATTTTTATTGGTTGGTCTCTATCACTTGGTCTTGTACCACCAAAGGTGAACAAAGGAATGGGTCAAAAGCAATTGTGCCAAGGAGAAGGTGAAATTTTTCTTCAATGGGTATAGAGTTTCAATTTGGGAAAGTTCTACAGATGTGGTGCATAACCATACACCTATAGTTAACACTACTGTACTGTACACTTAAAAATGGTTAAGAGGATACATTTTATGTTATGTCCTTTTTACCACACACAACAAATGAATACCAAAAGAGCACAGAATCATACTGAGTGGAAGGCTGATGAATATCTGAGTACTTTTTCATAGACAGTGTTACAAGCTGAATTGTGTTCCCCCAAAATCTATATGCTGAAGCCTTAAATCCTAGTAATCCATAATGTGGCGTTCTTGGAAGCCATAGTTTTTAAACAGTATGAAGTTAAAATGAGGCCTTGAGGATGGCACCTAATCTAAGCTGATGGGTGTCTTTAGAAGGAGAGGAAATGTGGACACACAGCAGGGGTATGCATTCACCCAGGAAAGACCATGTGAGGACACAGGGAGAAAGTCGCCACCTGCTATCCAAGGAGAGAGACTTCAGAAGAAATCAAATCACTGACAACTTGATCTTTGACATTTACGCTTCAGAAATGTGAACAAATAAATTTCTGTTGTTTAAGCCACAAGCAAACAAATAGAAAGACAGAACCAAAATACCAAATATTCATAACTACTAGTGACTATGTAGTGAATAATTTGTAGTGAATAATTATGTAGTGAATAACTACATATTCACTACACAACTCTGTAGTGAATGATTTCTATTTGTTAGGCACTGTTCTCAACCATTTACTCAACCTATGTCAGAGTCCTAGGAAGTATGTACTATTAATATATTTTATTATACAAGGGCAAAATAAACAAGTAAGGGAGGGTTTATATGTATTCCATTACAAAGTTTACATTACTGGTTCATAGACGTTTAAACAGTCATAGACTTTTAAACAGCTATATAAAAAGGTAGACATTTGTAATGGTTATACGTATGATAAACACATATGTCAACATAATATTGCATATTTAAGTGGAGAAAAGAGTTTTTGTCCTTTGAATGGCCCCATCAGATGAAGTTTTCTTATTACTTATAGCACATTTGAATGAGACAGCAGTATTAGCAACTGCAATAAGTTCCTTTCCTAGCTGTTTTTGAAATCAGTAACTCCCAGTGAGTTAGGAAATGGGGTGATTTATCTAATCTTTTAAGTTCTCATTGCAGCCAGATTTTGCAGACCGTTGAGCTTGTATGAACCTCATCTTTCTGGGGCAGCCTCCTGACTCTCCCTTTAGTTGACTTAGAGTGTGACTTAGAGCTAATGAGCTGTGATAACAGGTGTAATAGAAACATAGGTACTTACATAACAATTGTGTATCATAAGGTATTTCATGCATTTTTCAAACAGAAATTTATTCTTAAGAACTGAAATTTTCTAACTTTTTTTTAAAATCATCAATAACAAGAGTAATAAGGCAGATAAGGACAGTTTCATAAGGAAAGATGGTTGCTATATATTTTTTGCATTGATCTTTTCAACATTTCAGTTGTTCACCAATATTCTTACCTTGTACATCCTCTTTCTTTAAGTGTTCTTTTCTTCCTAACATAGTGTATTAGGTTAGTGAGAGACCATTCAGGTACAATGATGGATATACTCCATCAGAACAGCTCAATCACAAGGAGAGATGGTAGTTTAAGACTACAGAGATATCTCTTGGAAATCCAGAAAAAGATGAAATTTGTCAAAGTAGACCAATTGCTCACCATACCTATATATCCATGTCTGTAGATGATTTTAGGATTGAAGAAACCTCTTTCCTCTGTACCAGCCCAGCTCGTCCGTACAAACATCCATTCCAGTTTCCTCACAGGCATCTCTGACTTAAAGTCCAAACATCTTTCCATGGTGTGTGTGTGTGTGTGTGTGTGTGTGTGTGTGTGTGTGTGTGTGTACTAGGGCAAAGCTATGTAATGCATAGAAATATTTTATTTAGGGAATAATTGCACTATATATGTATTCCACTCAATATCAAACAAAAAATTAAGGCCCAGAGACTTGCAGGAAGCAAATTTTTAGTAAAGTCTGAGTATGAGTAAAAAGTTAAAAGAAAAGCCATATGGCCTTGCAGAAGAGTCTAGCTTTGGTATGCCCTCACTTCTATTCACAGTGACAACTAGAGGAAAAGAAGAATGACCATTGGTATATACACACGAAAAGTTAAAGAAACAAAATGCCATTCCAGAGTTTCTTACGTACTTTTATGTCTTTAAGCATAGAAATTGGGGGTAAATTATTTCTAGAGGAAAGCACATGAATAGCCATCTTGGTTTGAAACAAAGAATTAAAAATTTTGAGTTATTCTTGACGATAAGTTTGAAGTCAGTTGGTGTTAGTTGCTCCACATAAAGAGTATAAATTGATTTTTTTTTCCTTATAGGATTGTGAGGAAAGATACTTTTCTCTCTCCTCTTTTGTAATATATATATATATATATTTCTGGGAGAAGCCATAGACTTGGGAAAACTGTCTCTAAAAAGAATCAAGCAAAAGGCCATAGCCACTTGGTGGCAGGCAGGCTTCACTAGAGAGACTCTCTAATCATCAGAAAGATCCTTTATACACAATAGCCTTGCGTGAGTGGTGATCTGAAGAAGAGGGGGCTGTGTCTATACTCGAGAGGAAACAGTAGGAGAAGAGATCAGAAGCTATAAAGACCTCAGGTTTTAAAATGATATTCTAGAGCAATAAGTTTAAGTGCTATACAATACTTTAGAAGAAGAGAAAATTTAAAGACCAGGAGAATGTAAGACATTTCTCCACCATTATGATTCTATGGAAAAACGGGAGTGGTCACAACATTTTCAGCAGCAACATGAAATAGATACTTAAATATAAGCATGACTATCAAAATTTTGATGTTTTGGGGATACTAGCATTATGCCAGTGGTCTGATGATACTAATTTTATTCAGTGGGTTACATTTCACCTTTTTTTATTACTCCTGTTTTTGTAAAATCACTACACTTCTTACACTGAGATTTTAATTGTCCTTAATGAAACTTGTGATAGTACAATGGGTGACTTGGTGGCAAGTTAATTATGATGAACCTCTCCTATCCTGGAAGGCCCAACAGAGCCTCTTCCGGTATAGATCCTTATTCTGAAAAATGAGTGCCTTTCCTTCTTGGAAAGCCTCAGCCCGTGGCACTCTCTGAGGGTTTATGGATGCTTGACCCACAATATCACATCTAATTAGAAGGTTCATTTTAGGGCAAAGGGGGTGTGGGGGTGAACCTATGACCATTAAATCTGTTATATATATATATATATATATATATATATATATATATATATATATATATATATATATATATATATATCAAATACACCAAAGCATCCTGAGTGCTTAACCTCACAGGATGACAGAGGAGCCCACTGAAGGCACAGATGAAGCACCTGTGTGGAGGCAATGCTCTGAATGCATGCGTGCCATTTTTCAGGACATAGTATATGTATTAAATCAGAAACTATGGCACTGTATCTCAAATAGAAAATGTTCTTGGGTTCAAGAACCAAGGTGTGGAAGCAAAAGTGGGCTACATACAGGAATTCCCAATGACTCATCAGGAGACATTTACTTTTCCATCCCTGCAGCTCTAGGCTTTGCACGGATGGGGTTCCATTAGAGAACTTTGTACTCCTTGTGTCTACAGACCAGTAGTTGAGAAGAGGAGTCAACATTTTCTAGGGAAATTGACCCTGCTCCTAAGGGAAGGTGTCACCCTTTTATCCAGTGGATGAGCTCAATTTGGATTAACGTGCAGCAATGCTGACCTTAGAAGAAAGAGTACAGTAAATCCTCACTTGACATTGTTGATAGAGTCTGTGACTTGAAGCTAACATGTAATGAAAACAATTTTACCATAGGCTAATTGCTATAAACAAGTTGAGTTCCTACAGCATCCCAACAACATTGTAACAAAATGACACTAAATGAAAGGACATTAGTTGAGAATTACTTAGGGCTCAGACCTGTCAGGAATAAGTGATTGGGTCAAACCAACATGTAAGCCACCAAGACCTGCTGAGTTTATAGCTGAAGAAGTTCAGTGTGAATAGCAGCGAAGGAAAAAAATGAGTACCAGTTTTGGTCTTGACACAAACTGCAGAAAGAATGGCTGTCAATCATCTAGCTATCATTGCACCTATGAATTTCCTTCAGAAAAGAAAAAGAGGGACACAGATCCCTAGAGAAAATACTCCCTGAACGTGCATGGAAATGGACTCTGTTGGCACAAAGGGTGGACTGTGACCTCCTGGAACAGAGGCTTCCAGTTATCCTTTCAGAGCCTAGCTGCAGTGGGCACAGAGGTCTAACAGGCCCTGGGCATTCAGATCAGGCTTCTCTCACTCCCGTTCTCACCCCAGCCAATGACCAGGCTCATTCCTGCAGGAGGCAGAACTCTTCCAGGGGGAATTTTTGTCTTGGGTACTCTACACAGATCTGGCAGAATTAACTTAGAATAGTTTTTCAAGTCGGAGATTGTCTGGCCCAATCCTCCTGCTCCTTCCCATTTCACAGATGGCAGAACTGCATCTCTGCCAAAGGTTACTTGTCATTCTTGCCCCCTTATCCTTAATAGGCATTTTTCCTCAATAAATCTCTTGCATGTTAGATTCCATCTTAGTGTTTGCTTCTTGGAGGACCAGGGCTAACAGAGATCCATTTGCCTAGAATCACGGTATCTTTTTTTAATACTTAAGTTTTAGCATTTTTCCGATCTTTATCTGGGCACACACCCCCGCTCTGCTGTTAGAGTCTTCAAATCTCTGAAGTTTCTGTCACAAGTTTGGTCTAGGATGTAGTTGCGGGCATGATATAGGATCTTTACTCAAGAACCAAACCTGCACATAAGCTGACTTTTCCTCCCCTCTCCCCTCAGTCCTAACAATCGTTTAGAAACTACTTTCTGATTAATCGTTTTTTAAAACTATTAATCAGAGTAAGCTATGTAAAACTCCAAACACCAGTGGCTTAAAACAAATGATTTCTCTTTTTCATTCTAAATATCCATTACAGTAGGCAGGACATAAGCTCTCACAGTCACTCAGGAAACCTGAATACTATCCCAATTCTCTTAAACCGTGTAATCTGGAAATGGACTCTGCAGTCTCCAAGAGAGAAAAGAACGACCACATGCTGTGTTTTTTCATGTTTTAGTTGATTAGTGACACATGTCATTTCATATCAGAGAACACCGGATGGAATGAGCCACTTGGCCATACCTAACTACAGTACTAGGTAAGGGGGTGAGCAGCTGGAATGTTTGGTGGCCACCACTGCCTTTTCTGGGGAATTTAAAACTGCCAAGCAGATGCTTTCAAACAGAAAACCTGCTGCTTTGTTTTATGCTGTCAAAAATACTTTTCTCATGGAACATACGCTTAGCCACTTGCATCACAGGAAGAACAAAGGCTACAAAAAAAAAAAAAAATCAGCAAAGTACTTGGTTAATTGCAAAATAGTAAACCAACATACACATAATGGATGATATGATGGAATATGTAAGACACTAAAGCATGAAAGATATCAGATAGCAGTGTGTGAGAAATGATTTATACCACCCTAGAGATCTTGAAAAAGGTAAAAACCTAAAACTGGTTACATGAATTCACATTCTTTACTTGTATTAAGAGTAAAAGGTTTGAAAGGAAATATCTTTAGCAATAGCTATGCTTTGATTCCCAACATCCCCAAAATAGCATCAAGTTTAGGAGGAGTGCGTTCCCTCTTTACTTCAAGTGAGCTCAGAGAGTCTTCAGCTAGGAGAATTCAATACAATTTTTCTTTCGCTAGGAGATTGAGTGGATGGTCTCTTGACTCTTGCTCAAAGAATGCAGAGGGTAAGATTGAAGTTTCCAACTGCCTGGCAATGCAGTGAAGAAGAGCAAAATGTAGTAACTGACTAAGACTCTAAGGTCAACTCCCAAGGTAAGTTTTCTACGTACAGAGCAAGAAATGTAAGCATGGATCTTTGGATGCTTGTTCATTCTCCCTTTGTTCCATAACATTAGAACTTGCATCTAGACACATAATCATCCAAAAGAAAGACTACATTCTAACCGCCCCTCCCACCCCCTCCATCGCTGTTGAATGTGGTCATGTGCTCAAGTTCTGGCCAACGTGATGGGCACAAATGGAAAGGTCGTGTGGCAGCCTTGGGAAACCTTCCTTAAAAGTTGGTGCACAAAATTTAACATCTTCTTCCCTTTAACCATCATGTTGCTGGAATTTTACATCATGGAGCTGCGATTTTACATCGATATTGTCCCTCTTTTGTCTGTGTACCACGTTGCCTGGAATCAATAATTTAGCTATTTGCATGGTGCCCCCAGGACAGAGAGAACAGAAGCAGCCCTGATGGGTCTCCCTGAGTCTCAGAGGACCATTTTCCAGTGTCTCATAGGGATGCTGAAATTAGGTGTATGAATCCACAGGAGAATGTTGTGATTGTGAGTATGCACGCCTTAAGAAAGAAGAACATGGAAACAGATGGGACAGAGGAGGCTAGCAGTAATACACGCTGCTACGGTCTGAAGATACCCCCACCGCCCATTCATATGTTAAGCAATGATATTCCGAGGTGGGGCCTTTGGGAGGTGATGAGGTCACGAGTTGGATTAGTGTCCATAAAATCTGCCTGAGAAAGCTCCCTGGACGCCTTCTGCTATGAGAAACAAGAAACGTGTCACTTGAAAAAAAGCCCTTGCCTGGTCCTGCTGACACCCTGATCTCAGACTTCCAGTCTCCAGAGCGCTGAGAAATATCCTTCTGTGGCTTATAAGCTACCCAGTCTATGGTATTTTCTTGTAGTAGCATGAACAGACTTAGTCACATGCCAATGACTAGAGAGCAGGTGAAGAAATGTACATTACAGCCCACGGCACTAAGGACCAGATGGAACACCTGCCCCAGTGCCTTGATGCTACACGCCATCACAGGGGTAAGGGGATGAAACATGGACTGACAAAGGAAAATTCTGCAGTGACTAAATGTAACCAGTGACTGAAGACCAAATTAGGTTCTATAATATGAGCTCTGACAATTAAGTTTGAGAACTTGTTACAATGATGTTGCTAACCTTGTTTGATATCAGAGGGATTATTCATTATGAATTTGTATTAAATGGACAAACAGTTCACCAAGTTTACTATTTGGAAGTGCTGAAAAGGCTGTGTGAAAAAGTTACATGACCTGAACTTTTCACAAACAATTCATGGCTCTTGAATAATGACAATGCACCCGCTCACACAGCACTGTCTGGGATGGAGTTTTTAGCCAGTAAACAAATAACTGTATTGGAACACCCTCCCTACTCATCTGATCTGGCCCCCAATGACTTCTTTCTTTACCCGAAGATAAAGGAATTATTGAAAGAAAAATATTCTGAAGAGATTCAGGACATCAAGTGTAATACGACAACAGCTCTGATGGCCATTCCAGAAAGAGTTCCAAAATTGCTTTGAAGGGTGGACTAGGCGCTGACATCGGTGCATAGCTTCCTAAGGGGAATACTTTGAAGGTGACCATAGTGATATTCAGCAATGAGGTATGTAGCACTTTTTCAAGGATGAAATCCACGAACTTAATTATCTGACCTCATAGACAAACATTTTGCTTTTAAACCTGGTATTTTGGCCCATGATTTTCATTAGTTTCATTGTTCTAGGAAAACTAGAATTGTCCATGTATAGAATAATCAGATTGAAGCTCCTGTTCAGAGTGACCTCAGAAAGGAAATCTCTTAAAATGGCAAATATTAAATTGAAACATGATGTTTGCTGGATTGTGGATCATTTGGTGAGTCATCCAGGTTACCTACATTTACAATTGAAACAGAAAGCAGGAGCCAAATTCTCAGACAGTGAAAATGGTATCAGATTGATTCTGATTTTCCAATATGTAATGATGGGGAAAATGATGAATTTGTCCGAAATACAATCAATGGGGTGTTTTAAATATATCAAATCAAAGCATTTTTAATATAATATTTTACTTTTTAAATCCCTTTTTTTTTCTTATAGGGAAGAGCCTGTTCCAAAAAAACAAAAAAACAAAACAAAAAAACTTAAGCCAATAAATTCATATTTTTTCAATTATTTGGATTTTTTCACTTTCTGAATTGTATTTATCAAGTAAGTGTGTTTTTCCTGAATAGTGATTTAGCTAGCTTAACTCCATGGGTTGAATACATGACTCTTATCACCATGTTGAAACTCTTCATCCTGACTTTTATATTTTTGCTACTAAATTCTATTTTATGTTTGATTTTTAGAGATTATTATGATTGTACTATCATGTTTTTTTGTTTTCTCCAGAGATTTAAAATTTGCCAATGAAAGAATATTTGTCCTTAATTCTAGAGCAAACTAAATTACAGCCTACTGTATGTAACATATTTGCATTTGTTAAAAGAAATACTTATTTCTGTTTGATTTTAAGGCAGAGCATTAGAACAGCCTTCTGAAAAGAAATCTTGTAAAGAGTGATGTCTAAATTAATATGCTTATAAATATAAATCAGATCATTAATATTAGCACAATATTGCTTGATTAAACAATTTTTCTCAACTATGTGCAGTTTTGGGTTAGGTATGAGCCTATTCAATCATTGCCACTATATTCTAGAAGTTTATATTAATGATTGAAATCAAATTTATTCATGAAATTAGAAATACAAAGGCCGTTTAATCACAATTGTAATGCATTTTATTAATTAAATGATTAAAGACTGTTTCCCTCTTGATGACTGATAGGAGAAAAATGTAAGACATGCATTAATGTATTTTACAAGAAGTCTTTCCTATATTAATATACTAGCATATTTAATATATTTAATAAGTTATTCATAATACATTAAAACTAATGTTTTATATATATATATGTTGTCAGTAGACTAATTTTGTGTTCGTTTGTAGAAGCAGATATATTTCAAGTACCTTTTTGAACTATTATGTTGCATTTTTAAAATTCTATGTTTGCTTCTGACATAAAGTAAAGAGATTTTGGGCACTGAAGTACGCCTTAAACTATATGGTTTTAAAAAGAACTGTAATTGCAGCTGACTAATAGATGATAGAAATAGACATGTACATCTGTGTTCTATAAAAGTCATAACTCTACATATATTTTCAAAACAAAAATGTGTTATACAATGTCTTTTACTGAGATTTAAAAAGATATCTTTTAAAGGCCTTTAAAAATGTTTCAGAATGGCACTTTTTTTGGCAAGGGAGAAGGTGACATATATCTGAAGAAAGCCAATGAAAATTATTTCACTAATATCCTACCCACCTGTTGAAAAATTTTGCTATTTTCCCTGCTATTTCTCCAATAAATATTTATAAATACTTACTGAATACTTCAAATTTTGATTGTATTTTCCTGGGTATTTTTTAAAGCAATCTACTTTGTTTAGAATGCAAAATCCATGAAATAATTCCCACAGTAATTATGGAAAAATTTAAACTGCAGCAGTAAAGCTTAAAAACAATTTAATCACACAGGTTGTTAGATAAATAACATTGTCAATACAATCTAAAGTTCGTAGGAATGGGATTGATTTCTTTGTTTAGACCACCAACATTTATTGAACACTTGTTGGGATCCCAGAGGAAATTAAAGATATGCCGTCTTAGTCACATAGCTCAGTGGATAAATCAAACAATAAACAAATACTCCATTCTGCCTTCTCTTTAGCAGTAGGAAGCATAGTGGTCGAGAATTTGGGATTCTATGTGTTTTTCTTAGGCTTGTCAATAATGTTTCTCTTCTCACAATTTCAGGAGATAAATTCCAACACATGGCATGACAGAGTAGATGATTCTCATGACAGTGCACATCCTTTAGAAGGGATTTTGGACATGTGACAGGTTGGGTTCTCAGGGAAGCAGCTCTGAGATGAGGTGAGCATTTAGGGAGAGACCTTGGTAACAGTACCTGCAGACGGGAGGAGGAGAAAGCAGGAGAGCAAGAGGGAGAAGCAGATTGGGGTGTCAGCCCAACTCCTGCACCAGGAAAACACTCCATGGGGTGCTGTAGAGCTAAAATGTCCCTGCAGAACTGTCCAGAGTTGGGTCAAAACTATCAAGCCATTAAGACTCCTTCCACCTTCATCCACGTAGCTCAGTCACAGGGTTGGGGCTACCCAGAGAAACAGGGTGGACTTGGGCCAAGTGTAAGTTTGCAGCTGAAACAAGTGTAGGTGGGGCAGCCTCAGAGCTGAAAGCTGCCTCAGAAGCTGGGGCCCCAAAACTTCCCTAGGAGGACCTGGGGCCATATCACAGCATCTCCATAGACCGTGATTGGGAAAAGATCTCTGTGAGGATTGAACACCTCGCAAGAGTGAACATCTGAAATTCACCATTTTCCCCTTTCTTATGTGTTGGAAAATCACAGCCAATCCAGTACCATTTCTCACTGTCAGAGTGATTCTTTCAGGCTTTCTGTTTGAATTATTAAGTGAGGTGACCCAGCTGACCACCATGTGATCTACAATCAATCAAGACCATTCTTATATAATTGTATGAACTACAATTACAGTGCTCTATGCTACTCCCAGGAAAACAAAAGCAGTACCAACACAAGTTCTTTTTAGATATGAAGAAATCAAGGAAACATTTAGATAAGGAAGACACACTATTTTATCATCAAGAAAGGTACATAATTTTGCATTGTGAAAGTATATATGAGGTATGACGTTGGAATTAATATTCACACATATCGTTTCCTTATATGAAGATAAAAATTAAATTAATAAAGAGAGTGTATGAGCTATCTTTTCATTAAGAATCTTATTTCAAATTCTAGCTCACCTATCGCTGTTTACCAAATTGCAGTTTACCGAACTGTTTGTCATTCACAAAAATAGCAACCAGTTAACCTCTTTGTTAAATAATTTAACAGTTTTAATGATTATTTGTCTGTCGTATGGATGTATGTCATAATGAATGTATATTTAAATATGCTCTATATTTTTCAAATATCTTCATAGACAGATTTCCAAATGTATTACAGAGACCTTGAAGGTTTTGACAATAAATTACCTAATAGGAGAACAATTCTGAAAATTGGTTGTTTTGTCCAACTAATTCTAGCAGCAATAATTTATATGTCAATGATATCGGTTGCTTCCTGTGAGGAACCTTTTAGCTAAATCACCATTTCCTGACCTGCGAGTATTGTCAAGATATTTAGATATTTACATAGAAAAATTAAAAATGTTTGGCCAGTTGTAATAGTATCCTATCATTCATTTTTAGTAAAGTGAGAATTTATTTTTTTCCAATATATTTTAAATCTGTCTTTTATGTACGGTATCATCTCATGCATTTTCAGAGAGCATGACTATACTCTTCCATACACTAGCTCTGTATGAAAAGTTTCTAGAGAAACACAAAATTAATTGATTTCACCTTTCTCAACTAAGAGCTCTGAGTGACTCAGTATAATCTTCCGAAATGGTTCACTCTCACTCAGCAGTCATACTGACGTATGAAATTCTTTTAAACTTCTTTTGCCTAGATAGTGAATGAAGGCAGCTTAGTTTTCAAAATTTATGGCAGCTGCTTGCTTCAAAGTGTTGTGCAATCTAAGAGAAAGTGTAAAAATAAAACCTACTAGTCATGTTCTTTCAAATGGATATAATTTGTATAGCTTAAAAAGGTCATGTTATTCACAATTTTTTTTCACATTAAAATATTAAAAATATTTAGGTTGTATCTTCAGACTCTAAAAACTTCTTTCAAATAATTTGTCTAATATTTTTCTTATAAGAACATCTATAATTCTGTTTACAGTCCATTTTCAGAAATTGTACTTTATAGATAATCAATCTTGTTGTTTTATTAATGTAAAATTAACATATTAATCATTTATTAGAAATCCTTCATAAAGAAGTACAAAGTTCATTTTTATGTTTTCCTCAACACTGTTAATAATTTTTTCAAAGTTCTTTTCTTATATATTTACTTTTCTTATGTATTTATACCTCTCTTTATCTATATAGACATGTGTCTATCAACAGATCTATTAGTTTATTCTCACTTTCATAAACTGGATCAAAATATGCATTGTTTATAACATACTTGTTCCAATTAGTAATATTTGTTTTCTCTGTCATGGAACATAAACGTATCACATTTTTAATGCTCCCATAATATTTTCCACTTGGCACATAGACAAATGTTAATGATAATTCTATTGATGAATAAATCTGTTTCCTAGTTTTTGCTGTTATAAACAATGCTTCTATTCACACTTGTATAAAATTTTTGCATGCACATGTAGGCATTTCTATAGAACATGTTCATAAAAAAGAAATTGCTAGGTCAAATGGCAGGCCACTTTCCCCAAAGCATCCAAAGTGGTTAAATCTATTTGTGAACCTAATGGTATGAAATGCTCTTTTCCCTTTAAACCTTTAATTTTAACCACATTAGTTTTTTGTTTTTTTTTTAATATGTATTTCGTTCTCTGAAAATATTGCATATTTTTGTAAATTTGAAAATATTGTAAATTTTCCTCCTTACTTATATTAGCTTTAAAGTGAGTTTCACTATTGTTTGGTTAATGTTATTGTTGCATCTTTTTGTTAATATTTAAAATAAGAGAAAACAAAGAGAAGATAAATATATTGGAAATAGAAATTGAAGCTATTAAACCCATATACACAATTCTAAAATTCTTATCATGCATAATTTGGTTCAGACTTATTTTAGTGGATTTTAGCATTTTTAAAATATTTTCATTGGCCATTTGGATTTCTTGTCTGAATTACCTGGTTACATAATTGTACCATTTAAAAAATTGGGTTTTAACCTTCTTGTAAATCTGTACAGGCTCTTTATATATTCTATACATTAATTTTATGTTATTCATATCACAAAGCTCTTCAGTCGCCTAAAATGTATCATATTACTCTGTGTATTTTTTCAAATATATGTTTTAAAACATTTTTGTATGTTTAAATCTGTCAGTTTTGTGCTTTACAGTGTCCACTTTATGCCATGTTTAGAAAGCCTTCCCCAAATAAGCTTTTTCATAATTACTTAAAGAGTCATGCCATTACATACTAAATTTCTAAATATATTATACATTCCTCTTTTCTTCTTCTTTTTTTTTTTTCAAGGAGGGCACAGCTCATAGTGACCCATGCGGTGATCGAACTGGCAACCTTGGTGTTACCAGCACCACGCTTTAACCAACTGAGCTAACTGGCCACCCTACATTCCTCTTTTTCTTGAGTAACTTTTCTGCTCTGTTGGTTTGTTTACTAATTAATATCTTATTAAAATATAATCTGAATTATTTTTCTTATTCATGTTTTGCTTTAAAGAATAAAAATATCAATTTATAAATATATCAACAGAAAGAAGAGATAAAAGAGGTACTACATTTACATAAGGCAAAAGATAAATGAAAAGTAATAAAATGTGGAGAATAAATTTATTAAAACTGGACTCTAAATTATCATAATCAAGTTTGGCAACATATAGATAATACCTTTGCACTATCCCCACCAAATTCAATCTTAAGAGATTTAAAAATATTATCTGAGGAAATTAATAATCGTAGTCAAAGGTATGCTTTTTAGATCTATGTTTATAGATGTGATTTCCTTTGGTTAGCAAATCATTGTTTTTCAAATAGTCAATTGCCTGACCCTTATTTGACTACAAGCAAAATACTGAACAATCAAATGGTTCTTTGTAGCTTGCCTGTGGCTTATTTTGTTTATCAATAATTTGCAAAAATTTTCCTCCTTACTTATATTGGCTTTAAAGTGAGTTTCACTATTGTTTGTTTAATGTTATTGTTGCACCTTTTTGTTAATATTTAAAATAAGAGAAAACAAAGAGAAGATAAATATATTGGAATTAGAAATTAAAACTGTTAAACCCATATACACAATTCTAAAATTCTCATCATGCATAATTTTGAACTCATGATGAAATAAAATTAAAATAACTGAAAAAAGGAAAATGGGTCAAAAATAGGAATTTGAGTTAGTGTGGACTTCTGCTCTTTATATTTTGTTAATTCAGATTAACAAAATTATATTTTGTTAATTCAGAATGAAATTCAATTCTGTCTACACAAATCAATTAAATTAATTTTAAAGTTTATTGTGTCCTTGATGTTAGAGTGGATGCAGGGATGAGTGTGTAATATAATGGAGAACGGTAGAGTATATGTGTATGCAAATAACAGTAAAAATAAAACCTTATCGTGACATAGGCACTAAAATAATGGTACTGGTAAATACCATATGCTTTCTTGTCAAAAATTTAACAACATGGCTGTTAGCTAGAATTTCATAACTATTTAATATTAAAAGCAAGAAAAACATGTCCCTATACGAGGTCTAACAAGTTCGCAAACTTAATGCAACGATGTTTGCTAACCTTTTTTTGGTATCAGAGTGATTATTCATTATGAATTTGTACCAATTGGACAAACAGTCAACTAAGTTTACTATTTGGAAGTGCAGAAAGGGCTGCATGAAAACGTTAGATGACCTGAACTTTACACCCACAATTCATGGCTCATTGCATCATGACAATGCACCAGCTCACACGGCACTGTCTGTGAGGGAGTTTTTAGCCAATAAACAAATAACTGTATTGGAACACCCTCCCTCCTCACCTGATCTGGCCCCCAATGACTTCTTTCTTTACACGAAGATAAAGGAAATATTGAAAGGAAGACATTTTGATGACAGTCAGGGCATCAAGTGTAATATGACAACAGCTCTGATGGCCATGCCAGAAAAAGAGTTCCAAAATTGCTTTGAAGGGTGGACTAGGCACTGGCATCAGTGTAGTTTCCCAAGGGGAGTACTTTGAAGGTGACCATAGTGATATGCAGCAATGAGGTGTGTAGCACTTTTTCTAGCCTGAGTTCGTGAACTTAATTGTATTTTAATAATTCATTGAGATTGAAGGCAGGTGGTATGCAGAATGCTTTTGAAAATTAGGGCTTGAATCCTGATTTCAACCCCTAATTGCTATGTGAACTTGGGAAATTTAAAAAAAAAAAAAAAAAAAAAAAGCCAAAACTGTAGTTTGTTCATGTTTAAAATTAACCATCAGGGCAATTTTGAAGGTTCAAGAAAATAAGTAGCATGTCTGAAAGGGCTTTTCATGCACATGGCTGAGTCTCCCAGCATAGCTTCTCAGGGGGTCTTGGGCATTTTCCTTCCTTTCTCTCCATCTTGTGTTTTGAACTCTGGTGTGAGATTTCACGTCTATGAATTAAAGATCTCACTTGCTGAAGGGCTGCATTTTCTTACTGCTTTTTCTCCTTTCTTTAATCATTTTTGTGGCACTCTCATGGTTTAACTCGTTTAAGTCTTCCTGCGTGTATCTGACAGGTAGTTAGTATTGCTCTCTGATGGCCAAGTGGGAGAGTCCCAAGGAGGTTTGTTTAGTTATGCAGGTACAGGTCAAACGAACATGTAGGATTGGGGTTCACACTGCCATCATGTAGCCTTTCTACACCCTTTCCCAGAAGGCCTCTGAAAGAGGAGAGAGTTTGGTCACTGGAGAAACCACCATGGATATTATATTATTACAGGAGAGAAAGAAAAACTCAACTTGTTAAGAAATAAGAACTACTCGTTCCACATGAAACTATTTATGTCATGGCCCTAGAGGATAATAAAAGATTCATATTTATATTGAACCACACCTTGATTTAGCTCAGCACAGTAAATATTTTAATGCTGGTGTCCATCGGGATACACAGACATAAAGGATTAGAATAGGATTGCTCTCAGCATACAGTAATTGGTTGAATGTGTTATTTTATAATGTTCTGAATGAGAAGTAAGCAAAAACGAACACAGTGAGGCATTCAATTAGTAATTTATAGTTTTCTCAGTATCTTTCAGTATCTCAGTGTCTTTCTCAGTATCCTCAGTATCTATCAAAATCATACAACTTTGCTTTCTGCCACTTTAGTCTACCTTACACCTCATGCCTCTTTCATAGTTCAAACGATTTCTTGTCTTATGAGAACATATATTGTGATGTATTCCCAGAAATTAAAAACAAAAAGAACTTAACAGCTTTAGAAATTAATCTTTATTATTCAAGTCTTTAAACGTCTTTATGAGAGGTATGTATTATGCTAAAGTACGTCAATTAATGTTTCAGATTTATATAGTTTTGCTTCGTGATATACTGTCACATTTACAAAGTTCCAGGTAGGTGAATGTCTTAAAAACATGAAACCAAGAAAGTATCGAACTAAGATACAGATGAATGTTTTTAAATACTTCTAATTATTTAATTGTCCCTACTTACAAACCTATAATGGCACATTAACACCCTGTAATACCACATTCAAACTCCAAGTGTGGTTTAAAAGATCCTTTAGCTTATTCTAGTCACGCCCTCTTTCTTCTCCCCATCTGTCCTCAAGATCTGCTCACCTGCACTACTGCTCAATTAAATGTTCATTCATAACTTTAAAAAAAAATGATTGCACTATATTATAGCTATGTTTTTGCTTTCCAAACTCATTGAAGGCAAAGAAACTGCTTTCTTTTCTCCCAGAAATGCCTAGTACATAGGAGATGCTTAAATGTTGGAAAATAAATTTTCAAAAAATGTCTCGGACAAGGTAGGTTTTCAATAACTCCAGCCTTGCTACTGTGTTAGTTTAAACAAAATATATTGGCCAACTTATAGCAAAATATGGAACATGATTTCAGATTTAGAGTTAGAGAATCCAAAACTGAAGGTAAAACGTTACCAATTACACAACATTCTAAAGTGAGCAGAAAACAAGTCTCCACAAGCATCAACAATCGTATGTAAGATAGTTATTTAGATTCATTGTAACATTCAGTTATTGGTTTAACAGTGAGAAATGCTGTAGTTTACCCTTTCCCACCATGGATGAGGGTCTTTTCCTGCTTCCATAGCCACTCAAGTAGAGGGACATTAACAGGACACTTGTAAAGACTGGGGCTTTTTACCAAAAGGGGAGAGGGAGACACAATCTCTTAGTGGGCACATGCGGAACTGCTAAAATTTTAGGTCCTCCCCTTTTCATTGTGAAAGGAACTTGGCAAAGGACATGCTGTGAGAGCTTGACTAGTTTCCTCTGGCTTGCCTGCTTCCGCGTTTGGTATTTCTTATGTCATTTCTTCCGGTTAGGTATTTCTTATGTCATTAGGCTTGCTGGAACAAATTGTGTTAGAGACAAAGAAACAACTTGTGTGCGATGTGCTTGGGAAGAGAATGCCCCTTCCTTCCACACCGCTTCCTGTGCCCTTGAAGGGCTTGGATGAAGACCCTGTGGCTTCACATGGAAATTTGGAGATGAAGCAGAAGGCGTGGTTTGCACAGGTACCTGCATCTGAGGCAAGCTCCCCTCCTTATTGGAGAGCAAATCAGGGGCTAGGGAAGGTTTAGGGAATGAAAAGGATATATAAGTGGCTCTCTGTGAGGAGGGCATTATTGAACATGCATGCTGGGGTGAAGCCAAAAGATCCTCAAGATAACCAGGTACAGGGTATGCAATGGGTGACCATGTAAGCAGAGGCCAGTCGTGGGGGAAACCACGAGTAGCCCAAAAGGGACATGAGGTATTTCTACAATGCTGACCACTAATTGGTTAAATAAGACATCCCCAGCCCTCTCTCCTTTCCAACATATGAGGGAACAAGAGCCCACAATTTTTCCTCCATTCCAAAGATAAGGGTCTTGGAAGAGGATTAAAAAGGCATACTATGTTCACCTCTTCTCTAAGTCATCAGAGCAAGCTCTGTGCATTGATATGGGGAACAGTTAAGGTGTAGAAAAGGGTTATAATCTGAGTATGAGCTCAAGTACCATGTTTCCCTGAAAAAAAAGACCTAACTAGAAAATAAGCCCCAGCATGATTTTTTAGGATGACATCACCTGAACATAAGCCCCAATGCGTCTTTTGGAGCAAACCTTAATATAAGACCCAGTCTTATTTTCAGGGAAACATGGTAGAAGGGACCACATTTTGGTTAACAGTGATTGGAGATTTTTGCACTCAACTTGAGAATTCAGAATAACTATGGTGTACACCCAAAACTAATATAATACTGCATGTTAGCTATATTTTAATAAAAATCTTTTAAAAACCTGAGAATTCATTAAATGGAAAAGAAAGATTCAACGAAACATGGTTGAAGAAATGATTAGAGAAAAATGAAACATGTTTGTATCACCACTGATCTCAGAAATTTGCTAAACTGGTTACATGTGCAAGATAATATCATCAATCTCCATAGGAGTTTTAGTTGCTATTGAATTCATGGGTGTGATCTTTAAATCATACATTTTAAATCATAAATTTGGACATGAGATAATAAAGTTATGAATTCATATGGTTATGTGTTCAAATAATAAACTCCAAATAGTAAAAATTTAATTTTTTACTTCAGCACTTTTTTTTATAATAATGAATCTATTTCCTATCCATTAAACAAACCAATTATCTCTGTGTTTTTCAGTAATAATTGGAATAGTGGCTGAACAATGCATCCCTTAAACATGACCCTGAACTCCAATTGATTCAAATCACTGTATTCACTCTGCTTACTGCTCTATGGTGAGGCACATTCCAAATTTCTATCTCTACCTTCATTACTTATTTCCCTTACTTGGAGGTCTAACTACTCTAAGGTGTTTATGATAGAGGTCAGACTTATTTGCATGGCTTCATCACTTCTTGAGACCCATTCAGGAGACCGAGGGTCTAATAGATATATCATGGCATGTTTGGTAAACCTTGGGGAGAAAGAGATTAATTCTTAGACATTTAAGTGATTTTCTTTATTGTATCTTCGGTAAGTATAATACTATTTCTTACTAGTTTGGTATTGAGAATTGAAACATTTGCATTGTATATCTAAACAACATGACTTTCTTTACTTGCTGAAAACAAAAGTTGTTGGAATATTCTACATACATTTTTATTTCCTAGGTTTTCTTTTCTTCATCTCTCCTTAAAGTGAGTTAATTACTAACAAAGCTTTAGTAAATCACCTATATATGTGGCATGCCCTGTCTACAAACAGCTTATAACCTATGTGGGGTGGCCAAACAAGTGAAAGTTGCAATCATAAAAATTCTGTATATATCATCATCAAATATTGTGAACAAAACCTAAATTCTGTCACACTAAAAATTAGAGCTAAGAAAGTGACTATTCATGAGATGAGAAAACTGTATAATACAAAGTTTATGAAACTAAATAAAATTAAGAAAGGCAAGATGGGGTTTGGACATCACTGGGGGAGATATATTCACAAAAGTATAATCTGTGTTGGCTATTAAAGAAAACTATTTTAGAGCAGGAATAATCACTTATAAAAGAGAGAAGCAGGTATATGATAGTAGGAACAAACTTTATGTACTGCAAACACACAAGGATACATTTACTTTAATTTGTATATTAGTTTACAAACTGGATTTATATCAATTATTTTGAAATGTCGTTACTTTGTTTTGTTGTTGTTTAAAATGTGAGGAACTTCAATCCATTAAGACTAAGAGTCCATACTAATTTTTTAAAAAATAGAAAATATGAGACAGTCCAAAGTATCTGAGGTAGCTGCATGCTCTTGGGTATGATTTTCTAAAATTTTTCTTATCCTCAGTTATATTTTCTAGGAAAATGAGTCAATGATAAGCTATCTAACGTTTTAATGATTAAATAATATTTAAATTAGACAGTATGTTTCAGACATACGATAGACATTAATTTGTTTATCCATTATAATTTTATATAATAATATTTTTTTTCAAAATTAATCATATTTTAACTTAGTAAGAATAAAAGATGGTTCTCTCAGTATAGATTAATGTCTTGTGAGGGATTCTTCAAAGTAACTAGAAAAACTCAGAAAGATGACTTTTCAAATTCTGACTCGGAAAGATATCAAAAATCCCAATGGAGTGGGTTAAAATTGGCCAGGATAAAATTATGCTGCTGATCACCACGATGCTATGAATTCAGCATTTCCTCATGTCAGAAAATGCACGCAAACTGTTTCATTTAAAATATGATGACTATACAGAAACGGTTGCCAAAGCACAACCATTAAAATAAATAGTGTGGTACAGCTTCTGCGACAGACGCAGTGTTAAACAGTCATACCCAGAATTAAAGGATGCAGCCGAGGTAAAGCGGGAGGCTTGGCGACATTTCAACTCAATTTCCTGGCTTTGGTAACTTCTCCTTAAAGTACATTTTAACAAATCAAGTTAATTTTCAGATGCCACGAGTAAGCAAGCTATTTCCCAGTGTGCGTTTTGTATATCACCTGGGAAATGGATAAATTATTTCCCACCCCTTTGGCATCAAAGAAGACAGGCCTATACCCGACCAACACACTATTTCAAGACGTAGTACTCCCCTGTGGTTTGTCTCAGCAAGGCAGTGTATTTCATCTATAATGGTCAGGCACTAAACACACGACCATTAAGATCTATTGTCAAAAAAGCCAGTGACAAGCCATTCTAAGTGAGTTTGCTGGTTAGTTTCAGATTATTCGACCATGTATAGACCTTACATATCAAAGTCATAATGTGATAGAGTAATAACGTATCAACTTCCACCACTGATATGACAAAATCCTACACAGCATCCCCTAACAGCTCTGGGTGTAGAAGAAACTACAACATTTTGTTTCTGGAAATCAATACACTGGATATATAAATAGAGCTACTCGAGTAAATCATTCTTTAGTTCTTTGCTATGCTGGATTTAGTGTATAATTGCATCAATTCAAGTCTTTAGGAATGCAGGTCAACGTCTGGGATGTTTTTGCCATGATAGAGCCAATGAATATAAACTACACGGAGCAACGCCGGATGCTTTTACTCTTATTGCTTTAACTCCCATGTGTGCATAATAAGGTTGAAATCAATAAACGCCATAAATAATACAGTGAAGTGAAAATACCACGCGATCACTGAGCACAAACGGGCAGTTGGACTGCCGAGCAGGGCTGGGCTGTGTTGTCACCACCGTCTTGGGGAAGCCATGCTCCTCACTTCTCTTCCAGCCCTTCGGCTGAGTTCATCTCCTCTTGAGCTCACTCACTAAAATTTATACAGAGTGTTCTGACGTATTTCAAGTAAATTATGGGTAAGGACATCAACAGAGAATATAGTAGCGATATGATGATAGAAGTACTAGAGCTCCCAACACTCAACAATCTCTCCTTCTCATTGAAACCCTAGGGAAGTCAATATTCCTGGTTTCAGATGGCAGCGTAAAGGCAGTTTTATTCAACAGCTTTTCTAAACCAAGCCTAAAAACAAATAAGATACACACAAAGTAGATAAAAACTTAAAAAGAAACAAAAAACACTAACAGTCCAAATATAAACTCACAACTGTGAAGAATATTAGAAAAATTTGCACCAAAGCACAGTGATAATGTAAGACCCTACACATAGCTCTTTAGACAGCAAGTGATATTCCTAGAAGTGGATGCCACTTTTGAAAGGGGCACCAAATGGTGCTTGGGTTACAGTGAGATTTAGCGCTCTATGTCAGCAGAGAGAGAAGGGTGAGTACCACTGAAGGTGAGGCAGAGTGGAGAATGAGGAGAAGGGGGCTGTCACATACTTGCAGACTATACAACCTGGCACTCAACTTGAGAGAGACTCCTAGAGGTGACAGTGGTCACAGGAGAAGGTGAAGCCGCCACTGCCAGATCCTGACACTGCGTGACTGTCCCTGAAGACGCTTTACTGAGAACCAAAGTGACCTCCTGAAGAGATGAAGCAAAGATAATAGGGCTATAGAAGTGGGCAATATATTGAACAGAAAGCTCTCCAAAAATAAGCACAGTAATTAACTTGTAATGTTTTGACAAACTGAAATATGCATTTGGAAAAATTTCTCACAGTAACAATTGGTGAACTGTTTGACTTGTGGTTTTGTGTTTATTTTTTTTTTTTTTTTTTTTTTTAGGGAAACACACTAACTACTTGCAATAAACTGTCTCCTAATTTCTATTTTCCCTACAAATCTGCTATGATTAAACTGAATGTACTCACAAGGCATATACTTTATTTCCATGAGTAAGTTACTTAAAAAATTATTAATCTAAATCTACATAATCATAGTTGAAAAAGTCAGCTTGCAACAGCGAACATTATATCAACCTTCAAACACAGGGCAAACTTTCCTTTAACAATTGTGTGTGTGTGTGTGTGTGTGTGTGTGTGTGTGTGTGTGTAATTTTCTTTACAATTCTTTGTAAATTTTGTTTCCTTGGACATTTTTGCTGAAGTTGTTCTATCTTGACTATGATAAAACTCTTATCTCTTTGTTGTAGTGCACAAAGGGATTCCAAATGTGATGTCCTATTCATTTTTCAAAGTCCCAAGCTCCTTAGAATCTCTAAGGTTTTCATTTCCTTTTTCTTCTCCAGGAGCTGGCAGCAGTGGCATGCTTATGAAGGAGACTGTTTCCTCTAGGTTCAACTCTTCACCCCTACCTCTCTCATCCCCCTCCCCAAACCTCCTTTCCTTTTAGAAAGTCTGACTTCCAAATGGGGTTTCAGAATGACAGGGGGAACGGGAAATGTACTACTTGAAGTTGTTTTTCACTTTAAGGGTTTCTTCAGCTACAGCCTTTCTTCTCTTAGAAAGAAGAAAATTTGAAAGGTGAAAGGTTGTTATTATACATTCGAAAGCATCAATTTCTATTGGAATGGCTTTAATCTCACTCATATTTATTTTAGAACTCAATAATACTGGGTAGTGTTCGACCCTTGTGGATATGTGCTCATTGCCACTTAACATAAAAACATTTTAGCTAGAAATAGTGATTCTATGTAAATAATTTTTTATAAAGTTATAACTTGGAATTTAGACTTTAAGTTAAAATAAACATCAGTGTTCTCAGATTCAGTGATGTTCGGTTGTTGCATTTTTTTTTTTTTAACATGAAACAATACTAAACTATTTTTGAAACATTTGATTCTGTGGAGGAGGGAAATCTCTAGTGGAGGATATTTAGCCTTCACATTCTTTTTATATAGTAGAATTGCAACAATCTGATGAAAACAGAATCTAGCATTTAAGAAATGCCTAGAGAAACTTGGATGTATAGAGCTACAGTATCCAAGTAAGTCGAATTTTTACTTTTAATTATATGAAATATTACCTGGCCTTGATATCTTTCTTTTATTTTCCTCTTCTCTTCCTACTCAGTAGTCATGTCCTAATTGTAAGTTTGTAGCTAAGGCTGGGGACAGACTGGACTATTTCTTTAAAATAAACTTTTTTTTTTTTTGTCTGAGAACTGATATTTTGAACAGCTATGGATATTTTTCCTATTTCATACACATCACAAGGACCTGAATATTCAAGACTACGTTTGTTCCCCATGTTTTTTCCCAAAGTACCCAGCATGGATTTAGCATAGAAATCATCTTATCTCTCTTAAAGTTCATAATGAGACCACCTTTTATCACAAATGTAATTTAATATGAAAAATAAATTAGAATATGTGCAAGCTGTAACTGATACCATATTCAGAAATTTCCTCAGCTGTAATTCTGCTGTTTAACAAAGTGAATATTCCTTCTACCTGGTGAGTACTTACTGTGGTCTTTGATGTAAAGTGCTCTAGAGAGGAATAATTCTGATGGAAAGTAAAGCACATGGCCTCATGTGACAGTATATGGGAGGATGAAAATGCCATAAGGAGCACACAGTCTCTACATGGAAGATGGTAAAAGAATTTACCATGGTGGTGGCTTATTGAAGATTTTTGAATAACCTTGAATGAGGGATAACATTTTGAAGCATAAGAGAAGATGATGGTAGTAAATTTTGTTACGTATATTTTACCACAAACACACACAAAAGTAGACAATGGTGAACAGCAAGAAATGAAGGCATAGATTGTTTTCAGGATCTTATGAAGAATATACTCCTTTGCCAGTGAGAAGTTATTTTAAGATGTAAACCATCAGGAGAAGCCTGATCAGGGTGTTTTTAATGAATTATCAAGGAAATGTAAGGAATGTATTATATTACAAAAACTTTAATGAAGTTGAGAATTCAAGTTAGTATGATGAGAAAAGGAGAAATATGTAGGTATCACGGCGGCAATAGAATTTAACAATATTGGAAAGTATTTATAAATGGTTAATTAGGAAGGGGTGATTTCAAGGCTAAGTAACTATAAAATAACAGCTTAGACCTTACAATCGTCAATATTGTAAATAAAGATGGATAGATGAGTGGATGGATGGATGGATGACTGAATGTCATACATATTCTCTTTTTTTTAATTTCAAAATTACACAAGATACCTGTAATTTTTTTTTTTTTTTTATGTTCTTATTGAAAAACTGACTCCACTTAATTTGGGGTCAAAATTTATCATTTATTTTGAACTTAAGATGGATGTTTTAAGTCATGGCACACGTAATCCTTTTCACCTGATGTGAATGTGTACTGATAACTGGATTAAGAAAGTCAAGATAAAGTGAGAATATATTTTGGTTGAACAAGTTAAATTATTATTATTGCACACTTACAGATGCTGGGAATGAAAGAAGGTACAGAACAGAGTACTTGAAAGAAATGCATGTGTGTTCTTTTGCTTACAACTAACTGCTCCATCTACCTCTTGCAGGTACCTTCCCTTACATCATGGCAGCAGATCACTGATGGACTAAAGCCATTCTTCTCCTTCCTTGCATCATCTTCCTATCTACACATTGACAGCTATTTTCAGTAAGCAAGCAAGCAAGCGAGCAAGCAAACAAACAAACAAAAAATACATTGCCTGGATAAATCAGCTAAGTTATCTATAAAATAGACATTCAGGTACAATTACTTCATGTAAAATTTATTATTAATCATATATCCATTACCCACATTTGAGGTCACTTGGTTTTGCCCACTTTAATAATGCAGTTATCCTAGCTGAATTCTCTCTTCTTTCAGCTTATTTTAATACTTTCAGACCAAGCAGTTGTCTTTTGTTCACAAAGCATTTCTTCTTAGCCACTATAAACCAGATTAGAATTTCCTATTTATAAACTCATGGATTTTTGCACACAGAAAACAATTTGAGACTGGAATTCTTAATATGTTGAGTAACTAGGAGACCCAAATAATTTTCTTCCAAAGACTTGATTAAATACTTCTGAGAACAGTATTTCTTTTATTTGTAAGTCATCAGGGAACTCAAAATACAGAGTGGGCACTTCATTAATACTTGCTGTTTGATTGCTATCACTCACCAATTATGTTTTTGAAATTATTTTTAAAAATAGCTAAATGTATTTTGATTATATCAAATAGGTAATACAAAAAAGATACCAATGTACGTGACATATAAAGTAATCAATGTATCACTTATATGGTTACTGCATTCCCTCTTGTAATTTTTACATTAAAAAAGTTATTTCAAATAAGATGAGTCTAAAATAAATTTAATAGTTATTTCTAAGACATAGAAAAATTACCCATAGGTCTTGAATAAATAAATAAGATATTCAAGAATTCTTCAAACCAGTTTTGTTATTAGAAATAAAACCATGTATGTGCTTATGCAGCACCAGTCCACTCAAATTATGTTAAAACACACGGTTGTAGTTGGTGGTGATAGTAAACTGGCTTGCTGTTCATATTCTCACTGTCTTATTATGCTAGTCTTCTTTGTATGTGTACCAAACCTTTTGGTGAGGTTTTAGCAATCTACATTTTCAATAGATGTCAAATGTGTGTATATCTCTATCTATCATCTGTGTATCTGTGTGTGTGTGTGTGTGTGTGTGTGTGTGTGTACAGAGATTGAAAAGAATAAGTTCTAAGACTCTTTTCCTCCACTTCAGATTTCCTTTCCCAGTTTTAGGATTTCTCATTTTCTGTAGATTAGATATTTATTTCTGGTTTCCACTGTAATTCATGACTTTAATACTTGCTCTTAATGGAGATGCATTATAGCTGAGAAAAGTTTAAAGGGCTGTTTTAGTTCAGAGAAATAACCTGACTGGGGTTGCTTATCGCAATTGCATCTCACCTACTACAACCTTTCGAGTTTGTGAAATTGAGCCGAGAATTCTAGGAGAAAAAGCAAGCTTTACAAGCAAGATTTAATCTTTCTGCAAGCAGCTAGTCCATAAATACCATAACAACAGCTGTTCTCATGGAATATTAGCATTTCTGCTACTGCCCTCAGCTGCTTCTCAGAAACGCAAAGAAATGCACACATGGAAAATGTTCATTTTTAACATTAGCTTGACTTTGAAAATCAGGGAACATTCATCGGTCCCCAAAAGGAATGGATGCGCATTTCTGCTCATTATTTTGTTCCTGAGGTAGCGTATGATATATACGTAGCTCAGAGAGTCTCCGTTATTAACTACAGAAGAGGGAGGAAGGCGCAGTTTTCATTTGGTGGCGCAGTGTTCCACTACCGTCCATAATCTGGCAGCGGTCTCACACCCAGTCAGTGTAATTCTCACCGTTGTAATATTACCACATTTATTTCATCCCCTTATGCCTTTACATCTGTGACTAAAATAGAGAATGTGTGACACTGTAACAACTGTGGTAATATAAGTGAATAAACTCTCTTGCCTGTTCTGAACAACAAGGAACGTCCTATCATAGATGGAGCTCCAAGGTGGGGAAGAAGGTTGGGGGGTAGGGGAGTCAGGTCGTGATGGTGATGGATTTGTGTCATAGGTGAAAATTCCTGTGAATTTATCGTTAAAGTGGGCAAAACTTGCAGCCTATCCAGTCATTAAGTTCCATAAGTAACACAGTTCTCCATTATCATAGCACAATGAAATACCCACTTTAAGGCACTTACACACATGCCGTCTTCTCTGTCATCAGAGTCTATATTCCTATGTGTATAAATAACTGATAAACTCCATAGCCTGTTTCTTAGCATCGTGTTTAATCTTCCCAAATATAAGAATATTTTATTAGGATAATCATGAAGAATTATGTTTCCATCATTTTGACTTAGTCAAATAATTATTGGTCAAGCTTGGATACCTTCCTATTAATTGTTGTGTTTGCCTAGTTCACTCACAATGGATTCAAAGCCCTTGAAGACTTTCGGATGTTGATTTCTTCCTTAAAATATATATATATATAATACTTGGAAAGTATATTTTCTTATGGAACTTCATAAAGAAAGCAAAATTTAAGACAAGAATCCACATGGAATTAATGATACACAGAAAATTAAACAGTTACCTTAGACATACACAACCCCCACAAATGCCAAGAAAGTCAACTATATGGTGGAATTCTGAATGCATGGTAAGTGTGACTTAAATAACTGTTCTTCTTTTTAACACGAATTCCAATGTGTGTGTGGGACCCCCGCCCCCTGTTTTGTTTTCTTTTATCAGGATTGCTATATTTTTTGTGAAAATTTAAAACATTTTTTGTAGGATACTTATACCTGTTTGTATTTAGTAACAGTGACTTTGTCAGCAAAATGTCTATATGTTTAACTAAAACTGTACTATATATATCTTACATATGTCTGTGTAGCTACTAAAGATAAAAAGTTGGGGTTCTTTCCCTTCACTTTAAAATAGTCTTCTCAATTCTTTTCTAATATCTCTGAATGTTTTCTTCTTTTTTTCTTTATCAGAATGATAGCAAGGGAGCAGCTGATGGGTGGGGTTTATGAAATGTCTTGAGTTTTGTTGGAAATGAAAATCATCTATGATGAGCATTATTTCATAAAAATGTCCCCATAATTAAAAAATACATTATTTTTTTATAGTTCACGCTCTCAAATATGAACCTGCAACTGTGATTTTAGAGTTTAATTACGTCATCCCCATTATGTGCATGGTATACACTGTCTCGGGATTTATAGTTTTAATAGTGCAATACAATTCAGGTAGTTGAACTGACTAGGGTAGTTACTTTTAGAGACAGTTCATGAGATTGCCCCATTTCAATAAACCTAATTATATAATTTGTTTCCATATAACTAAATATTAATTAAACTTGGAAAATACAGATATATTATCATAGAGAAAGCATAAAGGCTGGGAGAGAGTGAGGAGAGAAAGAAGGGAGAGGAGAGAAGACAAAGGGCCTTTCAAAGCTTCAGAGATTACACCCAGTATTAAAGATGATGGAAATTTATAGGAAGGAGATAGTATGGGAAAAAAGTGTTCAATGATAGGTAGGATTTTAATAAAGAGTGATTGGGCATTCAAGGAAAATATTCTAAATAAATGAATAAAGAACAACAGTAAGACAATTCAGAAATATTAAGATAAAAGGCAATAATTTAGTCAGATTTGCTGGTTGAGTTTTGAAGGAGAGTCATAGGATGTAATGTGAAATTGCTACAAGCCAGGTGGTGGAAGGCTGAGAACATCAGGCTGTGGAGACTTGATTTGCAAGGCACAGGGCAGCCATTGTTCGGGATTTAAGGGGAATTGGCTTGATATAGTAGGAAAATCACCCCTTTAGGCCAAAAAGTCTGTCATTTTCTTCAGGGTGTTCCTAAACAGGAAAGGCCCTGGGCTAGAACTGAAACAACAATTTGACTACTGTCTTTTCAATGTTGGCCCTGTTGTTTATAAATATAATTTCATTGTGAAGTAATACGCCATTCGCGACAATGGTCACAGGTGGCATTCCCCCTCTTTAATGTACATATTGTGCTTACAGGAGAAAACTGGGAATTGCTATAAACTGGAAGTATCGTTTGTCTCTGTGCCCTCGGCATCCATGATGGAACTCCTTGTGCACACATTTCTTTTAGGCTCTAGCAGGAAAAGAAAAACAGAAAGCAAAAACAGAAACATGGAATTCAAGAGTCCTCCCAAGAAAAAGTTCCTGGAGACTGGCAGTGTAGTGAATGGAGATATTATCCCTCCCAATTAGCGCTGCTTAATAATATTTATCGTAGTTTATGCTCAGGGTGGAACACGACTCTGAAGGATTCAAAATATATCATGAATCCACATATCCCTCGGGAGGAAGGGCTCAACCTGATAATTGACAAAGTTTGTTTTAAGTGAAAACTTGCCACAGAGCTAGAAATAAGACGTCCCATTGCAACCCTACATCTCCCGAGAAATCAATTATCCACTGGTAGTGGCTTCCTTCTATCTGCCATAAAGCAGGGAAAGCAAATCAAACTTTCGGATTTGGCGAGACACAGAGGTGATGTGAGGTAGAGAGGCAAGAAGGTATTATCCTTGAATAGTAAAAAAATAAAAACTGCGCAGAGGACTTGAATAGACATTTCTCCAAAGAGGACATACACATGACCAACAGACATATGAAAAGATGCTCAACATCACTATTCATCAGAGAAATGCAAATAAATATCACAATGAGATACCACCTCAAACCTGTCAGAATGGCCATCATCAATAAATCAACAAACAACAAGTTTTGGTGAGAATATGGAGGAAAGGGAACACTTGTGCACTGTTTGAGGGATTGCAAATTGGTGCAGCCACTATGGAAAACAGATGGGGGTTCCTCAAAAATTTAAAAATAGAACTACCAATAGACATATGAAAAGATGCTCAATATCATTAATCATCAGAGAAATGAAAATTCAAAGAACAATGAGAAATCACCTCACACGTGTCAGAATGGCTGTCATCAATAAATCAATGAGTAACAAATACTGTGAGCATGCAGAGAAAAGAGAAGCCTTGTGCACTGTTGGTGGGATTGCAAATTGGTGCAGCCAATATGGAAAACAGTACGGAGGTTCTTCAAAAATTAAAAACAGAACTACCTTATGACCCAGTAGTTCCACTTCTGGGTATTTATCCGAAGAAATCCAAAACACTAATTGAAAATGATATATGCACCTCTATATTCAGTGCAGTGCTATTTGCAATAGCCAAGATATGGAAATAACCCAAGTGACCGTCAACAGACAACTAGACAAAGAAGAGGTGGTACACGTATACAATGGAATATTACTTGGCCATAGAAAATAATCTTACCATTTTCAACAATATGATGGACCTAGGGTGTATCATGTCAGAGATATTGTGGATAATAGTGGGAACGTACAATCTAGACCAACCAAACAACAAAAAAAAGAACAAATGAAAGCTCTTAACTCGTAATGTTCCTGAACCATTATGTTAAGTGAAATAAGTTAGACTGAGAAAGACAAATACCACATGATCTCACTTATATGTGAAATCTAAAGAACAAAATAAATGAGCAAACAAAACGAAAAAAGACTCATAGACACAGAAACCAAACTGACGGTTGCCAGGTGGGAGAGTGGTTGGGGGACTGGGTGAAAAACGTGACGGGATTAAGAAGTACAAATTGGTAGTTACAAAATAGTCATGGGGATGTAGAGTACAGCACTGGGAATATAGTCAACAGTATTGCAACAACTATGTATAGTCTATATACTAGACTAATCGGGTGATCACTGAATTAATTATATAAATCTCTAACCCCTATGCTGTACACCTGAAACTAATATAAAATATTAAATGTCAACTGTAACTGAAAAAAAAAAGAAAAAAACTAAAATAAAATGAACATGTGACATCCATATTTTTTTTTTTTTTTTTTTTTACTTATAAAATAATTTGGGGAAAGGGATAAAGTAGATGGATTCATGTGTGTGGTCACAGAGAGTAGCAATCTTTGTGTCTCATTTTCAGGACAAGCAGACAGTATCCCCTTCCTCATTTATAAACTTACTAGATGTTAGGCTGCTGAAAAATTCTTCAGTAAATAATTAAATGTCATATAGACTTTCTTTCTCTCTCTGGTAAGTGGTACAACTAAACACATTTAGAGAACAGGCCTGGCATCAGATTCCTGAAAAGCAGGGAGCTTGGCTGAGGGCAGTGGTTCAACATCAGCAGGGAAGTCGTGGGGGTGCTTCTTCTGTGTGACTGAGGAGCTGCATGAGAAGAACTAGGCAAGCAGAGAAAGAGTCTATGGAACTCAGCTCTTAATTTCGTACCTGGGTCTGGGTGCAGGCTTGCGCTCATTATAGATTTGCACAGTCCTTATGACACGGTAGACTCTCTGATAGCTGCAGTTATCAAACTCTATGCAAGAAGTAGAAAAGGAGAAAGGAGACTGTGCAAGGGAATTTTCGATTTATACGGGCATCTCTTATGAACTGACCCGAGGAGAATTGGGAACTATATGTATCTTTTCCTTAAAAATATATTTATCTACCGAAATGGGAAGTATTTGGTGACTTTATTTAACTCTAATTTTATTTATTGATGTTCATAAATGTTTATTTAGGAAGAAAATATAATCCTACCTAGTACCACTGCATGAAGCAAGATTGAATAGAATGGAGTAGAGCATATGACAGCTGAATGAGAAAGAGGAGCTAATTACTGCTCACTGCTGTGCCCCACGGTGTTATATGAGCCCTGAGTGCCTCGTGAATAGAAAGAATCTCTTTCTGTTACTTACAAAGAATGACGCACGGTCAGGGTAGTGTCTGTCTTTTCTTCTCATAGAAAGGAGACACTGCGATTTGGAAGGCAAGGAGGACGTATCAGCATCGAAGCACGAATCATTGCATGGCCTTGAGGATAATGACATCCCTCATCCTTTTCTCTGTGATTGACTAGACTCCTATCACCTTCGGCATCTTTTGTGTGGTCTTGTATTCTGTTGTGTGTAGAGTGATAATAGAGTAAGTTTAATTATGCCATTGCCAATCATGATAGAAAAATAATTCATAATGGGAACTACTCTGTTCCCACCAGGCAACGTGCATCAGAAAATATACAAAAGAAGGAATCATTTATTTACAGATTGTGTTCCAGATGTCTGGACAGTAATTGCTTAGAATGCAACACATGTCAGAGATATTGTGGATAATAGTGGGAATGTACAATCTGGACCAACCAAACAACAAAAAAAGAACACAAGAAAATGCTTAACTCTTAATGTTCCTGAGCCATTATGTTTGTAGCATTTCTCATTCATAGAAGGAAATAAAATGATTAGATGGAGAGAAAGAAAACTAACATGAGCTGTGAACCTTCTACATTTCAGCCACTTCAGACAATGTATCCCACTTAAATGTAACAATAAGTGTTATTATTTCTCTATTTTAGAAATGGGAATACTGAGACTTAGAGTTATTGATAACTTTCCAAAGTCACTTAAAACTTGTGAATAGCTAAACCCAGTTCTGTCTGATTCAGGGTGTGTTTAATACTGGACCTTCTCAGGATGGCCAAAATTTGATGCTGCCTTCAATTCCCCAGCTGGATCCTAACACCAGTTCTTGGAAGAAAAGATACCAAAGCACATGAGCCTCTCCACCTATGGTCAGTAATACCTCTTTTAAACTTCACAAAACCAGACATTATTAGGACTCCGGCATGGTCCTGGGCGTTGGAGGGTACAGGCAAGAGGGCAGGTGAGAAGCAGAGAGTAACTCTGGGCTCCCTAAGTGTCCACAACAGACACCTGAATGTCTTTGAGTCCAAAATAAGTCTTAGAGGTGTGCTTTGGTCATTAAGACAGCTAGCAAAAATGATTTAGGTCAGTTTACTTAGAATCCACTTACTGTATTTTGCCGTGTATAATGTGTACTTTTTTGACCAAATTTGTTAGGGAAAAATAAGGATGTGCATTATATACGGGTAGTACTAATTCTGTATCTATATAAATGTTTTTTAATTCTTTTATTTTTGCTTTTGAGTTAAAAGTGTAGCTCTAGAAATCAATAATGATATCCATATGCAAAATAATACCCTGGAATACAATAATCAGTTTTGATGAACTTACAATAAACTTGCAATGACCAAGGGTTCTTGGCCTTCTATGATGCATAAATATCGTAAATTTGTTACCGGTACATCAAATTTCTTGTACTTTGTATCTGTTCTTGTGTTTTGTAATTATTTGTTACATAAAGTTTCTTGTAGCATAATATGTTTAAAAATAAAAGCTGAAATTCCTTTATAATACAAAAAACAAGTACCTAAATGTACACAAATAACAATTTGAATTAAAAAAATTTAAATGAAAGATTTTTCCCTGAAAGTTTGGGCCAAAAACGAGGGCACACATTATACACAGGAATGCATTATACACGGCAAAATACACAAATGAATTTCACTACTTCAACCAGACTCAAGAAATAATTTCCTTTGGATCACTGTTTTGTCAAAAGGCAACAGCTATTTAAAAATCTTCATGTGGGGAGAAGAATCTCGGTTCTTTCACTCATATCCATCTCACCAATTGAGAACTGCTCTCCCATAAGGGAACAATTCTTAAGGTATGCTTTAAACAGGGAAAAAGCAGAGTTGATATCTCGCTCCCTCCTCATTATCATTTATTCTATTAGTATAGCTGTGATTACTTACTGAGTAATTGAGGATTTAGCTACCTCATTCTGTTTTTCCACGAATGTTAATAAAAAAGAAGAGGCTTTTTCTTAGTCAACATACAGGAAATATGCCCTTCCAAGCACAATCATACAGGTCAGCTGTGTGACTGACATCAGTGACACCCAGGATGCTATTCTTATCTTTTGGCTCATGGGAGAGTGATGGGAATTTATAACTCACTTTCATGAACTGGCAGATACAAAAAAAAAAAAAAAAAAAATCTAGATGCCAGTCACTTTCCTGAAAAAAAAAAAAAAAAAAAAAAGATAGCTCAACACTTCAGTAATTTGCTAAATAATTTGTTGCATTTGCTGTGGCCACAGGTTCTGTGAAATGAAGGAAACTACCCATTTGAAGAGCATAATGGGATATTTATTTTCACAATAATTTCTTAAAATATAGAAATTTCTTTCAGACAAAAATCTATCGAAAATACTGTAAGAAAGAAAACCCAGTTTTGCTTTTCTCCAAAGTGAACCACAAGCATATTACCAACTTACATAGATTTAAATTATATTTTAAAATAAAACTCCTCGTTACCTTCCTTCCAGTAAAATTCCTCCTTTTTATCAATGGAGAATCTAAACATCCCACTGATAAAAATGACAACATATTTTATATGCTACAATTTTGCAGTGATCTTAATGAGTCATCAAAGAAGTGATTAACTGTTTCTTGCATATGTGAAAATTCAGGCCATTACATTAATATGATATGCACACATGCACCCCTCATGTTACTAATGCTTCTTACTTTGGACAAATATATATGCTTTGCCATAGTTTATTTGCATACATTCATAATTTGAGTGAATTTCCAAAGGAAAATTTCATAGTTAATTTGATTCTAGCTGGTTATTTACTGAGAAAGATTTTTGTCATTAAAACAAAAAATTTATGAAGTGGTCCAAAATTAAGAAAAGTGAAGAAAGAGATGACTAATGTCTGTATAAGAACAATATTTTTAACAAAAATTTCCATAATTTTTTTAGGCTAAATTGTCTTTATAATCTGTAAGCAGGCAGGTATGAAAAAAGAGAATACACATTATTTAAATAACTTCCATTATTTAATTTCCCATTTGCATTTTAATATAAATTTTGACTGCACTACCTGAGATTTTCTATAAGGCCAGAATTTTAATATTAAAGTAATTAAGGACAGAGAAAATTGCAAAATTTTTCTGTGATGTATTTAATAATTTTGTTTGCTGTCATCCACTGAATCTAACTTATGTTGTGCTGGGAAGAAGAAAAGTAATTGCTGTTCTAATAAGTACCCTACATTTAGCAATGTTTTCTCAAACTCGAACACAGGATAATAATAAAGATTTTGTATACACTAGTTCTCACGTTAAGTTAAAAAAAAATCCCCATTAGGACTATATCATTTCCTTTCTCATAGTGAAGAGAAATTCTAAAGTTAAAGAAGTTGTTAGGTAAATTAATTATTTGAACGGTCTTTAATGTATTTAAAGTGTAACTTTTGGTTTGTCTGACACTAGGTTGATCGGCTATATTAATTCTCTTTTATTTATCATATACAGTATGTGTGTGTACACACTGGAACTAGGTTGTAGTCTTACATTGCTCTAATAAAATTTGAACTTTGGCTGATGTTTTCTATGTTTGTCAATTCAATTTCTACAGTGCCACAGCTCTTGTCATGTATTAATAGTTTCCATTATAAATTCTGTCAGTTCCCGAACTTCTTCAACATGAAGGTGCATGAATTTAACCTTAAAGTTAGGAAAGGCTAAAGAAAAGTGTTACAAAATATGTATATTTGGCTCTTCCATACATACGTAAAGAAGTATATTTGCTTTCTCTTTGAAGATTAAGCAATTGTACAGATAATACACTTTGTCAACTTTTCATTTATTTATTGTGAAATCTTGCTGAAGAAAATCACAGCTGTTTTGCACCCCAACTTTCTAGGCAGCCACCCTATGAGAAATATATTTTAGTTGACAGACACCTGAGCTCCACATTTACAAAAATGTGCAGCAAATAGAGTTAATTTCTTTAACTCCACTTATCTGAATGCCAGTAGGGATTATAAATATGCATGTATTTCCAGTGGCATCCTTTAAATATTGCCATAAGGGAGAATGGTCCAGTGAACCGATCAACTGAGTACAAGATAAATTGTGATTAATATTTAGGTTCTAGATTTGTCCAAATCGATGACTTCAAAACCAAAAACTAGGGGGGAAATGTTATTGGTAGGAGTCTATATCTTACCATTTATTTCTCCACTAATGTAATGTTATCATTTATGATAGTTTTACTATCATAAATGGCACTGAACTCTAATCAGACGCCAATCACAATCCAGGAAGTATATTAGGTACTAGGTACTCAAAGATGAAGATGCCATAACTCTTCCCTAAAGAAGTCTAGAGAGCAATAGGAACCTCTATAGATAAATAATGTCACTTTAGGGCAGAGTTTTTCACCCTCAGTACTATTGGCATCTGGGACCCAAAAATGCTGTGTTGTGAGGTCTGCTCTTTGCATTGCAGGATGTTTGCCAGCATCCTTAGCATCCATCTGTTAGAGTCTAGTATCTATACTGCTCCTTCAATTAAGACAAGTGAACATTTCTCCAGACATTGGCAAATGTCCCCTAGGGGCAAAAATATCTCCTAGTTGAGAACCATCATTCAAGTTATCCAATGCAAAAATAGAAGTGCTTAAAAAATAAAAACTTAACTGTATTATTAGTGTGTATGGAGGCTTTTGTGGGTAGAAGGAAAGTGTGGTCAGATTTATCTTTGCAGAATAGAGCACGTTTCCTGAACACCTTCCTGACCTATAACCAGGATAGCGCACAAGTCAACCAGGATGAGTTGAGGCCATTAGAGGGAGAAGTCAGCGGCGCGGGGGGAGGGGGGAGGATTATTGAGTCATCACTGCACAGTGCATGGGAGGCGTGGTTCAGAGCCCAGCATGTTATGTGGGCACTAGATGATAGCAGACACTGAAGTCTTTCTAGGAAACTGGGCCAATGGGATCCTTTTGGTGATGGGTGGCGTGGAGGGTGGATAGTGATTATTTTTGTGAGCAAGTAATTTGTTCAACTTTCTGGTTGAGAAATGCAAAACTGGCTGTGGCATGGAGAAAGCACTGGGGAGAGCCTATAGGTAATGCCAGGACTTTCCCATGTGTAGGCAAGAGGACAGGGGACTCTGAATTAAAACAGTGTGGAAAGTGAGAAGGGTGTCCGCATTTAAGTGGGAAAATACATTAAAATGCCTTGATGGTTATTGAACAAAAGGAGGTGAAGCTGAGAATGACTTGAAGGTCTTTTTCCTAACCACGTAGCAGCTGATTGCAGTGCTCGGCCCGTAAGCTGGGGTCCTTGCACATTCTTGAGTGTGCTGACTGCAATGGTGGGCCTCATCCCAGAGGAGTCCCCTCAGGCTGGGGTCTCTGATCACTGTCATGGATACTCACACTGTCTCTGAATCTGCATTTGTCATGAGGGGACTTTCCACCAGTGACTGACGAGGAGCATAAATACTCCAGCCCCTTTGCACCCAAGCAGGGCAAATCTGAGAGGTGATTTGTATTGTTTCTAGAGCTTTCCTGCAGGAGTAAGCCAAAGTTACCACCTATTGTACTTTCCTTGATATTTCACCCTTTCATAGCCTCTATCCTTCTCTGGTACTTTTTTATTTTTTATTTTTCTCTTTTGTTCCTGAACACAGTGGCTAGTCTTTCCTAAATACAGTTGTTAATACATTATATTTAACATAAATCCTTGTGCCAAAACCTGCTTCTGACAAATCACGCCTTTTTATTTGTTTATTTCAAGTCCTTCTGGGATATTGGGGATGACCAGTCGTCATTGGGTTATGTGAAAATGGAGGCCAGTAAAGGTCTGACTGAAGTTTTAGGCTATATGGATCTTGAGGAAATAATAATTTTTAATTCGGTTATTGTCTCCTATAGGATATAATACTATGCTTTCATGTTTGCTCAAGCCTATCAATATGTGCATTCACCCTCTATAAATAAAAGATGAAAACATTCTGCTAATATATTAGCACCCCTTACAATAACAGCAGGTGGGTTATGAAATTAATATCCTATCATATGTCCAGTACAAATGTTTTCCCATTATGACCTCTGTCCCACTGTCATTTGAGCTGCAGCTTTCTAATGAACCCTGCCATTTATTTGCTTCGTCCCTTATTCATTTATTGATTCATGTGCACATCGTTCATAAATAATTGTGACTCTCTGTACTCTGTGTCAGTCCCTGGTAAACAATCATCCATTAAAGAGTTATTTTTCTACATGCAAAGTAACTACAGTGTGTAATATCTGAGAGGCATATGCTCCTACCAATTAATAAAAATGAATAATTCGCCACATTCTTCCATGGAGAACTAAGAGAGTACACACCACAGTCATTATTAAAAGCAAACTAGGCCTGAAGCTGTATTAGATAATATTGTTTTACACATGCAGAAAATACAGGAAACCTAAATGCTAAGGAGATGGGCTGACCCATAAAGTCTCAGTAGTTTTGCACAAACAGGCTTCAGGCGAGACACGGAGCCTCTCCTATGCTTTAGCCAAGACTCATGTGCAGTCGGGCGCTGCTGAACTTTTAGCTGATTTAAAACTTCTAGACTGAATAGGAAGGACTCTGAGTCCCATCACACTGTGTGCTCCCCCTGAGGAGTCATCAGCCGCCCCCGGAACTGCAACTGTCATGTGAGAAGGCTCCCATAAAGTGTTCATTTAACTAAGTAATCACATTTAATTAATTAACATACTGTTCCGAGGCAAGGGCATAGTTTATTCCCAAATTAGACAGAGAGGAATATTCCAGCAGTCTCAGGAGACTAGCACACAATACGTTCCTGGTAACAGATACCATCTTACAGCATTGCTTTCCTAGAAGTTGTATTTGACTGAAGACCACGGAAAAAATGCCTTCAGATTTCACACAGGGAGGAAGGGGGTGGTCGGACCTTCCAGGCTTTATGCTGTGGATGAAGGCAGCCTAGGGAGTAGGTGTCAAAGACACTGGTTTTGGGCAGCTCAGACACTCGCCGCCACATCTTTTCTTTGTATACTTTTTTGAAATTTATTTATCTTTTGATAGATTTTTATTTCAGTATTTGAAATAGAGGGAAACACTGCAGCTGGGTACAGAATTTCAGACTTTTCGAGGTGTTATCAATTCCATGATCACATATGAGCATTAGATACAGTGCCCTGTTCGCTTCACAAGGATGCGGTGAGAGGAGAAGTACTTTGAGCAATGAAGAGGCCACCTCAAGAGTGTGTGTCTATTTAAAGAATGATAACACTAGTAATATGTATGTCTTGTCAGTTTGCCAGGTAATTCCTCCAAGAATATGAAACTGATTTTCAATAAATGGAAAATAGGAAGAAAGTAGGAGTTGACAGTAGAAAATACAAAGGATAGTGATGGACTGGAACATGTTTTTACACAATTCCGTTCACATGTCTCGGCGTCTACAGACATTATGTTTGTACCAAGTTGTAGTTATAGCCAAGCCTCGATAACCACTGAACATTGATTTCCAGAACTTCCACTTTAGCTCACTACAAACACTGAGTTGCTAAAGTCAAAGCAGTATCTTTGTTCCTCATGTCATATCAGCTGCTGTGTCTTGTGTCCTAATCTCCTCTAACCAAATAAGAGCAGAGCATCTGGCAGCAGAACACATATCAAGAGAAACGTGTGGATGCTACATGACAGAACATACAGAGCTCAGCTTCTGGCCACTCTCCTCTTACATCACCTGAGATGAATACACTCTGTGGACAGGAATGTTGTTGGGTAGTTGTTTTCGTAAATGTCTTTTTCCTAATTCTTGCCTTTGATATTATTTTCCCTTTTACATGGAAATTTTAATATATGTTTAATTTTACAGCTAAATAGCAGGAAATTATAGAATAAAGGATGACATACATAAACGTTACTTTTCCCCTTCTATGCTATCAAGGAATTCATAATTCAAAGACTAACTCAGACACACAATGTAATTGATGGAATTAGAGCATGCATTCAAATAAGGAGTTTACATGAAGAGGGTATGCATATATTCTTGGTGAAAGAAAATCACTCTCTTTCAACCGACAAAACATGTAATGATTGGTTTGACAATTGGCTCACAAATCTCTCACGATGCAAAGGGAAATTGCTTCTCTATCACTGACAAACTTTTCATTGATTTGTTGTAAGAATGGTTAAAGTTTCTGTTGGACACCATATACGTGGAAATTGACCACCAAAAAGACATAACAACAAATTTCACCACGTTAATGACTATGTTTATCCTAGTGCTACCATTTTCCTTCCAACTTATTTAAATAAACATTCTAGAAACATAAAGGTTCTACCATTCTGAAAAATAAATTATAACAATCCTCTACACTTATTACATTTTCAGTTTTAATTGGTAAGATAATCTATTGGTTACATAGGGAAGAGAACATATAACATATTGCATATACATACAGGCATGTAACCATAGCAATAGCTCAGGAGATCATAGTAATTACTGCAATCGAGTATTTCCAGGGAAACACCAGACAGGTCACAGAGTGACAATGCTCTGGGTGTGGATGTTTTGAGGACCTCAAAACCAATCTGACCCCTCCCATGGCTGCTAGGAGGCTGTGTGTGTAGCTCTCATGGCTGCAAGGTTTTCAAGATTTGTGTGGAACGGGGGAGGATTAAGTGGAGTCGGGAATGCAACTTGTTAAAAGACCACCCTAAAGCTGCTGTTTTTACTGAGGTTGCACAATTTTTTCTTGAATTAACACTCCTCAAATATGTGCAAGCCTTTGGTTAATCTCCAAATATCTGACACTGTGAATTTTGACCATTTCACCAATTTTTATTTTTAAATGGAGAACAGATTTATGGAGGTTCTCACTCTATAGTCCCAGAGGTGTCATCTTAACCTTCTATTTTAAACCATTTGCCGAAGACCATTAATTTTTTTCTAGATGTTTATTTCAATATTAAGTAATTTAACATTACTTCTAATCATCATCTTTCCTAACTGTAGTGGGACCTTTGAACTACAGGATATTTTAGATGCACACTGGCTCTCCAAACTAAAACGCCATTTGCAGCACATTATTTCATATGCAGCACATTTCTGTATTATGAGGGGAGGCCATGTTTCCTACCCAGTCATTTTACTTCCTCTGCAGTTAATTCTGAAAAATAAATAAGGGGGAGGGTAATCCAATTAGCCTTTCACCTCTCTGAAATATATATAATTTACAAATAATGATATCATAAAGCAAAGAAAATGTGTAGGAAAGATACGTGTACATAATTAGCACTAAATATTGTAATGTGCATTTATATCTAATCATTTAATATAAAAATTCAATAGTCTTACAACTGAAAAGACCAACAACGGACCTTATTCTCTTCATAAAAAGATGGTTTCCCAGTTCATGAATTGAGTATGTTACTGAATACATGTCACTGAAATATTAAATGGATCATTTAAAGGAATCATGAAGCATAGTTATTCAGGAAACAACTGCATATTTGAAGTTACTCTGAAGAAGACTGCTTTCTGCCTGCTTGATGACCACACACTTGTTTTTGATAACTGACAACACACAGAGCAGTAAAAACTATCTTCAAGACCACAAAAATATCACATTATGCCTTAATTGGATTTCCTCACTTGAAAATAGAAGACTTTTTTTTTTTTTTTTGCTTCACCTGCTTAAGCTTAGAAATATGTGTGCAAAAAAACGTATGCATATCAAATTTCATCAATGTAGGAGTTGTATGACACTGTGTAGGAGTAAGTACAATTTTGTTATCTAAAGTCTTTCCCCCCAGCTCACATGCTTTGACAAGTAAAAAAAAAAAAAAAAAAAAAAAAAAAAAAGGTTAAAAAAACACTTAAAGAAAATTCCACAGGAACAGAAATTAAAAACAACAACAACAAAAAACAACACAAGAATTTATTTTTGCTTCTCAAAGCGAACTGAAAACTGCCCCAAGATATGTTAGAAAAGAAATAAAACTATACCATGGGCAAACTAAATACTGTTATATAATAAATACTGTTAGACATAAAACAACTAACTTCCCATGAATAGTTATATCAATTTGTCTTCATATAATTTCCAGTCATTCGTCATTAGTGCTGTTTCTCTGAATTTGTATGATTCTCTTCCTGGTGTTCTCTAGTCACGTCTATACTAACAGTTATATGAGAGCTCTCAGATTGAGTCTAGATTTGCTTACTGTTTGATAACCACAATGGAAGGGTTTATTTCAGCAGTTAACACTGCTTGATAACTTTTCCAAGTATACTGCATCATATTAGGTGCTGTTGGTCTTAGTTTCCCTTGTCTATTTTTCTTGAATGGATTTTGTATCTGGTCTCAAGAACATGCTTTATTTTTCTCTGTCTAGCCATCTAAGCCTCGATTACAGTTACAACAGTCCTCAAATGCAATGGTTCTCAAATCGTGTTTCAAAGATCCCACTGAAATACCTTATGGACTAGCACACAGCGGGTGGATGACGACAGTGTGGGTAACGCTTGAAGCCCCATCTCTGTGTCAATCAGAACATCCACCTTGTATCTCTTTATATATTTGGTTCCTGTCTCAAATGCCACTTGAAGTAAAAAAAAAAAAAGAGAAAAAAAGGGGAAAAAAAAGAAAGAGAGAGAAGGGTAACAAAAAGGGAATTTCATAGAAAGAAGAAACTTTGAATAAAGTACAACAGCATGCAAACAACACTAATTTATTTGCCTCAATGATGCCTTGCTTCCTTTTTAAAAGCTCTGAAACAAATACACATTTTCCCATTTCTCTTAGATCTGCAGATAAATATATGGTGCCCAATGAAAAAAGACATTAGGAAAGTGATCCTATAGAAAACAACAAACTCCTTTGTTTATAATCTTTTCCTGTTTTCACATTTCAGATTTTCCTCTAAATCCAAGAGCAAAAGCATGGAAAATATTCATGCTTTTAAATGCTTCCAGCATAGATTTCACACCAAAAATCCTTAATAAGTTCTTGGCACTACATAAAAATTTTGGAATCACTTTATGATGGCCTAGTATAATTTAATTATGTGCAACAAATTTGTCCAGCAAGGATAACAAGGAACTTCTTAAAATACGATTTATTGCAGTGTCGACTCATTTCTGTACACCCCGTTCCCAGTTCTTTTATCAGAGCTGGCCTGGCAATGCATCATACAAATAGTACAGATAAATCTTACCACAGTCAGTGTCTTATGTATTCATCCCAAATTGCCTTTCCCCTTGCCTATCTGAGGCTATCATCCTGTTTCTATTTACTTGGGAGTTTTCCAAAACTGACTCTGTACTCTGGCTTTTTGAATTGGCTTCTGCCCCTCCCGCTAGTTCACTGACTTTATTCAGATTCTGTCATCTGCATTACAAAACCCTGCCAGTCTATTCAATTCACAGTCTTTCCAGACATTTTGATCTTCATATCATTTTCTGCTTCAACAAAGTAGACATTGATAATCTCTGCTCTATGAGATCCTGTGAAGCTGAATCTCTTTGTGTGTCTCGACTGAGGAAATGGGGATGGAAGGGCCATGCTCCACAAACAGCGACTGCAAATCCAAAGGATACTACCTGCTGTTCAGCTTCTAGCGCCGGGACTCATCTGTTAGGGAGTAGATGAATGACTCATCCTCAAGGTCTTCACTGGCCATAGTTACTATTTCTAGTGGACGTGAAACTCACCAGGCTGTCAGTGATCTGCGGGGTTTCTGTACTGCAAGAATCATATACACCCTCAATGGGAATCACAGGAATCATTAAAAGGGTCTTAAGTTGTATTGCAGGGAAAATATAGCCATGAGATTCTCTGTTCCTACAACCAAAACAAATATGGGATTTATTTCCCCCCCTGGGTTCCTTGACCTCCTTTAGAATAGAGTGGAGAGATCTGTCAATTAATTTTGGATCAAATTTGGAAATCACTGGCTGTCAGGAAGCAGTGGCAGTGACAAAACATACACTTTCATTGTTGTTTCCAGTGTATGTGTGTGGGGGAGGGGGATAATAGAATGAGGTTACAAATAAGCCTGATTTAGCAGGGAAGAAAAGAACTATTGACTGATAAACCCCCTGGGATTTTCAGTGTCGTTTAAGTTACCAGGATTTCCTTAACTCATACAATTTCCTCTTTGGTCAGAAATGTACCTGCTTGCCTTGGCTGCTTCTGCAACACAACAACCCTACCCTATCCAAATCCCAACTTCCCAAAACAGGACTTTTTGGAAAAGTACATGGAAAAGAACTTACATCCAGCTGCTCATTTTAATCACATATGGACTCCTTCAACATGGAATGATAGTCCACTATTTGTATGTTGTTACCACCTTGAAACAAGAGGTCACTAAACTATCTATCTACCCATTAGAAACCCATTTTAGAAGCAGGAAGACCGGGACCTGTCTGTATAGTAATCATGATTGCTCAACATGATTAATACTCCATTTGGAAACCATTTAATCTGCTCCCCAAATGACAGTACAAAGGTTTTCATGAAGCTGGAACTTCTGTTTTCCATTAAGATGAAGAAGATGCAAAACCTTTATCTTTGGGTAATAGCATGGAATAATCAGACACAACAAGATCATAATTTTCTATGAGAATCCATGCAGGGATGTTTTGAGAGAGGTGGGAGATATGAACCTACTCTTTCATATGTGGCCAACAACAACAACAACAATAATAATACATTTCCCTGCCTGAGTTTGGAATAACAGAGAGAAATGAGTCACCTAATTGAAAGGAGCATGGAAAATACTATTGAACAGTGGTTTAACCCTATAAAAGTTTAGCATGGAGCAACAGACAAGCTTGTTTATTTTCTTCAGGCAACTGTCAACTCAAGAGAGGGAAAAGTTAAACAAGTCCAGATTCTTTCACCAAACTCAGTAATTAAGTCACAACTGCAGCCCTGGGGAGAAATGAGTTAGGTTACAGAGAGGAGTCTTATTCCAACAGTTTTCCATGGAAACTGGGAATGAATTCTTCCTTCCTTCGTGTATATGCCTGTCACCAGTCTTCCAACTTCCTAAAATAATTTTATCTAGATGCGATTTTTTTTTTTTCCCCTATACTCTGACATCAGATTCTAACTGTATTTTTGACATTGAAACCTAATATAGAAAAGTGTTTTTTTTGTGTGTGTGTTTTTTTTAACAAATTTTTCACACAGCTTGTGTAGCTTTATACTTTCTGCTTCTCTAGGAGTTAGGCACTGTGTGTTTACAATTTTTATTTGTCTCATGGTTTGAAACAGACAATATATTCCATAGGTTTCTATTAAATAACTGAATACAAAATAAATGAATACAATATAGTACTTTCTATGATCACTAAATCCTAAGTATCAAGTGATAGACAAACACTTTTGGCCAGATATACTCATTATGTCACCGACAAGGATTTAAAAACCCTGGCTTGACCTTGGAAGCGCTGTGTAATTTTACACTAGTAAATCCACTGTATCCCTGTAGAAACCAACAAATAGGCCTGATGTTTCAAACATTCTGGATCCTTAGGAGTATGCAGTCGGTGTTTCATGATCTTTCCCTGCCCTGCCCTTGTTATAAATAAAGCTTAATGAGGAGTGCCTGGTCCTTTAGTGTTTTCTAAAATGACTTTGGCCACTAATTGGCTAAATTGAACAGCCACCACCTACTTCATTTAGCACAGCATGAATTCAGCAGACTTTGCTTCATAAAAACCTATAATATTTGAATCAAACTACCTTCTAATCAGCAGAACATGAATGATAGATTCTACATATGCAAATAAACAGTAAGGAGTTTGGCAAACAATTCAATTGTGAGAAAGTGACATACTTCCAACCATTTCAAATACAACAGGAAAGGCGAAGTTAATCATAATGTCTTAAACTAAGGGCGTTTTTATTTATTTTTTTTGTAATGGGTGGTGGAAGAAATGCTACTGCAGAAAGTCTCCCGATTCACATAAAATTAAGCTTGTTTGGCATGATTTCTCTGGATATAATCCAAGCACATATTAAGGTACGCTTTTCTCTTTTGGCACTGTAGGATTGCATTAGGCAAGGGTTTCACATATCTAAACTATTTCTGAATAATTTCTTCTTGTAATGGCCTTATCATAAAGTATTTAAAAACACCCCAGTAGACAATCCCTAAATAGATGCTTTCCCAGAATAGAAGTGCAGTGAGTCATATGTTAATAGAGTAATTTAAGTGGAAAGAAACCCTATAGGGTAAAAACAGGTTAGGATCAAATACTGAGAATTAAAAAAACAAACAAAAAAATGTTTTCAGAATATTTGAAAATGTGTAATACTCTCACACAAGTGTTGTCAGTATTTCAAAAACCGAAAAAGAACTAATTGAAATGCAAGGCAGAAAAATTGTAATCAGTTAGGAGACTTGGAGAACAGCATTCAGGCTCAATCTCACAGATGCTAACACTATGTAAAATCTTAGGTCCCTTCTCACTGTTACAGCTTTTTCCATTTGTTGAGCTTTAGATTTCTCTTTAACTACAGTACACCCAGTCTTCTCCATAACCTAAAAAAGAAAAAAACAAAAAAGACTTTGCCCGAGTTTTATCCAGCTGGTGAAAAATAATGCCTCCCACTCCTCCTCCCTCCTCCATATTTCACCTAAGGAGGAAAAAAAAAAAAATGTGTGTGTGTGTGTGTGTGTGTGCGCGTACACATGTACATCAAGGACTAGAGACTTAGGAAATAGATTGAGAAAGCATCAGAGAAAAAAGAGAGAACAGGGGGAAACCTATACACCGGAGAAATGTTTGTGAATGTCACAGCTACGGGATACAGCACACAAAAAGATGAGGATGTAATCAGAAGAATATCAAACATTCCATCTCCCCTAAACCTTACCAAACTTCACCACCATCACCCAGACTAGAGTAACAGTGAATTAGAAATGTAAGACCCAACTGTAAGGAGGAATACATAAGAAAGTACAAAATCAAGAGGACAGACAAAACAAGGAGGTAGAAGAATTTGAAGCCTCTGGCACAAATATTTACAGCAATGTTAAACAAAGACCAACCACAAACTAAAATGCAAAGAGGAAAAAAAAAAAAAAGAGAGACCAGAACATCCAAGAACTGTAGGAACCTATATTTAAAAAATTGAGTTACTGGAATAACAAGGGAAAGTAGAGTAGAAAAATATTTGAAACATTATTGGCTAAGAACGTTCAAAAAATAATGGCAAATATCAAAGCATAGATTCAGGAAGCTCAGAGGATAATAACCAGGATAAATACTAAATAAGTCACACTAGGCGTATTATTTTCAAAGTGAAGAAAACAAAAAACAAAAACAAAAATTATGAAAGTATTCAGATTAAATAATTGCTTTCTTATAAAGAAACAGAAATAATAATTACAGCAGACTTCTCACAAATCATGCAAGGAAGTTGAGGGTAGAGTAAAATATTTAAATTTTGAATGAAAAAAAAAGGAACACTATGCAAGACCTATATCTACATCAAGGAGAATATTATTCAAACATGAAGATAAAGAAAGACTCAGCTGATCAAGTAATGAGAGGATTCATTGCCCGCAGAACTTTCCTGCAAGAAATATTAAACTAGTTCAGAGAGAAGGGAAAGGATAATATTTAGAACTTGGATCTACACAAAGAAAGAGAGAGAGAAAGAGGAGGGAGACATGCTCTAAAAGTAGAAGCAAAAATAGTAACAATGTATTAGGTGATTATAAACATGGATAACTGTTTTGTAAGGTATCTGTACTTCATGTGAAGCAGTATAGAGCTATTTGAAGGTAAACATAGATTAATGTATTTTGTAAACTAGGGAAACAATATAAAATTATTTAAAATGTGTAACTGACACACTGAGATAGGAGAGAAAAATATAATAAAATTCTATAAAATATTTAAGCCTGGAGAGGGAATAAAATAGAGATGGGAGTGGGGGAGAAATCCAACAAATAGGAAATTGTGACAAACAAGATACCAATCAAATTATATTAATAATTATTGGAAATGTGAATGATCTAAATACACCATTAAAAGATAGAGACTGTTTATATTATAACTACCAATTTGTACTTTTTAATCTCTTCACCTTTCTCACCTATCCCCAATAACCCCTTCCATCTAGCAACCAATAGTTTGTTCTCTGAATCTATGAGTCTATTTCTGTTTTGTTTGTTTATTCTCTTCTTTAGATTCCACAAATAACTGAGATCATATGGGTATTGTCTCTGTCCGACTTCTTGAATGTCAACTATAATTTTTAAAAAATATGTGTGTATATATATATATATATATATATATATATATATATATATATATAGTCATGTGGGATGTAAAGTATTGCATAGGGAATATGTCAATGGTATTGTAATAGCTAGATATGATGTCAGAAGGGTAGCAGACTTGTTGGGGTTATCACTTTGTGAGGCGTGTAAATGTCTAATCACTATGTTGTTTTGTACACCTGAAATAATGAAAAACAGGTGGAGATTGTTAGAGGGAATTAAATACGAAAATAAAATAATATCTACAAGAAACCTTCTTTAAATCTAAAGATTCAAATAGGTTAAAAGTAAAGGGATAGAGAAAGTATACCATGCTAACACTAACCAAAAGAAACCTGGACTAGCCATAATAATTTCAGACCGAGCATATTTTGGAACAAGATCATCATGAATAGAAAAGGGAACTAAAGAGAAAGGGATGGTCAATTATCCAAGAAGACAGAGCAATCCTTAGCATGTATGCACCTGAAAAAAGAGCATCAAAATACAGGAGGTAAGAAATAATAGATCTGAAAGGACAAGAAGGCAGATCCAGCATTAGAGTTGTCTATAATTGATCAATCAGACAGCAAATTGATAAGAATATATACAACCTGAACAATACTATCGATCAACTTGGTCAATTTGACATTCATAGAATATTTCATCTGACAACAACAAAATGCACATTCTTCTCATGCTACAGAGGGTATTCACCAAAACAGACCACATTGTGGATCTTAAAACATACCTTAACAAGTGTAAAATTATAGAAATGGAATTAAACAGTAAATCAAAAGAAAGAAGGCTATAAAATGTGCAAGCATTTGGAAAATAAACAATCCACTTCAAATGGCACATTTGTCAAAGAATTTTTGAGAGAAATTGAAGAGTATATTTAAAGTAAAACAAACAGATAACTAATAAAAAACATTTGGAATGTACTGAAATGAGTGTTTAGAGGGTAATTTGTAGCACTAAGTGCGTGTATTAGGAAAGATCTAAATTAGATCATCTTAGCTTCTAGCTTAGGAAAGTATAGAAAGAAGAATAAATTATTCTTAAGCAAGAAGAATAAAAGAAACAGTAACAGAGAAAAAACAATGAAATTGAAAACAGAAAATGGAAAAAAAAAAAAAAATCAATGAAACCAAAAGATGGTCCTTTGAAAACATCAATATACTTGATAAAGCTCCTGCAGACTAAATGAGGGAGAGGGGAGGGGATGTGAGAAGAGGGATATTGGTCTCGGGCATTAAATAATTAATAAAGGAATACTCCATGCTCACAAACGTTATAATTAGATAAAATGATGTGATTTTGAAAAAGACACAAATTACCCAAACTTACACAGGATAAACATATACAGAATTCCCCACTACTCAAAACTCAAGTGTTTCTACCATTTCCCCAAAAATAAGACCTAGCCGGACCATCAGCTCTGAGTCTTTTGGAGCAAAAATCAATATAAGACCCGGTCTTATTTGACTATAAAATAAGACCGGGTCTTCCATAATATAATATGAGACTGGGTCTTATGTTAATTTTTGCTCCAAAAGACACATTAGAGATGATGGTCCGGCTAGGTCTTAGTTTCGGGGAAACACAGTATTAAACTTTCCTTACCGTGGCATAAAACAAAGGGTTTCCCCCACTTTCTGAAAGTTTGTGTTATACCACTTCACATTTACAAAAGATCTACATGAGTACCTATTTGGGGTAAAGGAAAGAAATATGGAGAGATTTTCACTTGTACGAAAAAAGGCTTTAGTACAATAATGTAAGTCTTTTGTAAAACGAAGTGGCATAATGCAAACTTTTGTGAAATGGGAATACCTGTAATCAAAATAGACCTATATCTATTGAAGCGGTTTTATCCATAAATGATCTTTCAAAACCAAAACAAAACATCAAGCCCAGATGAGTTCCCAGAAGAATTCTACCCAACATTTAAGGAAGCTGTGTTACTAATTCTACATAATCTACTCCAGAAAACAGAAGCAGCAGAGCGCTTCCTAATTCAATCTATGAATCCGAATTACCCTAATATCAAAATCAGATAAAGACCACTAGAAAATAAAACCACAACTCAGTATCTCTCTTAAACACAGATGGGAAAATTCTAAAACAAAAATATTAACATATCCAATCCAACAATGCCTAAAAAGAATTAGGCATTATGACCAAGTAGCTAAGCATGGGAGGTTCAAATTTCAAAACCAACCAAGGTAATCCACTACCATCAACAAACTAAAGAATAAAAATCATATAAGCCTATAAATTGAGAGAGAAAAAGCATTTGACAAAATCTATACCCACTCATGATTAAAATGAAAAAAATATATAGGGATGGAGGCAATATAGGAATAGAGGGGAACCTCAAACTGATAAAGGAAATGTATGAAACACTTCCAGCTCACATCATACTAAAAGGTGAGAAATCGATGTTTTCCTCTTAAAAATGGGAAACAAGGCAAGAATGTCTTCTTTTTCAGCATTTCTGTTCAATACTGTACTGGAAACTCTATCTAGTATGATAAGGAAAGAAAGGAAACATATAAGAAGCAATAGTTTTGTTTTTTTTCTCTTATAACATCATGTTCTATGTAGAAAACGGCTGTAAGACAAGCAGTGCAAAATCTAGGAATTGAGCAAAGCACATTTCAGGATACAACATTAAAATACAAAAGTCACTGTATACCAGCTATGAACAATTGTCATTTGAAATTTTAAAAATCCATCAGTTGGCATAGTACCAAAAAAAAAAAAAAAAAGAAATACTTAGGTATAAATCCAACAATATATGTACACAGTTATATGTGGAAAGTACAAAACACTGATAAAGGAATCAAAGAAGATCTAAATAAATGGGGAAATATTCCTTGTTCGTGCCTGGCATCGCAAGACTTGATATTGTTAAGATTTCAGTTCTTCCCAACTTGATCTACAGACTCAGTACAATCCCAATCAAAATCTTAGATTATTTTGTAGATACACACAAGTTTAAAGTTTATATACAAAGCATAGATCTGGTATAGCCAACAGAAAAAGAACAAACTTGGCAGAATCAGAGTATATGATTTCATGACTTTCTATAAAGGAACCAAGAAACAGGGTGTTGGCAAAAGAATAGATGTGCATATTACTCAAGTAGAATAGAGACCTCAGAAGGGAACACACAAAGAAATACAGTTAACTGATTTGGATAAAGATGCAAAGGAAATTCCATGGTACAATGCTAGTTTTCAAAATAAATGGCCCAGGAACAAATAAACATCCATATGCAAAAAAAAATTAACATGACACATACCTTACACCTTCACCAAAATTAACTTCAAATAGATCATAGACATAAATGTAAAATGCAAAGCTATAAAACTTCTAGAGAGAGAAATATAAAAAAGCCTATATAACATTGGGATGAGCTTTTAGGGACAACGCCAAAAGCCAGATCGAGTAAGAAAAAGTTTGATATACTGAACTTTATTTAAATTAAAAAAGAAAAAAAGAAAACCTGTTGGTCTGCAAAAGCTAATGTTGAAAGAATGGGGGTGGGAGCCATGAACGTCAAGAAAATACTTTTAAATATTTCTGACATAAATACCTGATATAAGACTTGTACCAAATTGCACAAGGGATACTTAAACCTTAATGATAAGAAAAGAAACAAATTTTAAAAATGTGCAAAAGATTGAAACAGACTGCACGAAACATGTACAGATGGCAAACAAGCATAATAAATTCAACTTAAAATAACAAGGTGTTGCTACACACCTGTTAGAAAAGCTACAATCCCAACAATACCAATTACTGATGGGTTTGCAGAGCAAAGATATTCCTATTCCTTGCTGGTAGGAATTCAAAATGGTAGAGCCACTTTGCAAGATATTCTAGCAGTTTCCTACAACACCAATCAGAGTCTTACTATACCACCCAGCAATATTATTTTTAGGTATTTACCTAAATGGTTTGAAAACTTATGCCCACACAAATGTCCTTCAAGAGCTAAATGGATAAAAACTTTGTTGTACATCAAGCAATGAAATTCTATTCAGGGATAAAAAAGAATGAGCTATAAAGCAACAAAAAATATGATTGAATCTTAAGTGCATATTGCTAAGTGAAAGAAGCCAGTCTGAAAAGGCTACATACTGTATAATTCAATTTTTGTGATATTTTGAAAAAGGTAAAACTGTGGAGAAAGTAAACAGATCAGTGGTTTCCAGCATTTGCTGGAGGAGAATACATGAAACAGAAGATTTTAGTGATTTTTTGTGATACTGTAATGCTGAATACGTGTGCTATATGCCTGCATGGCGTCAGGAGGGTATACGGGACATATCTGTACTTTTTAAATTTTTCTGGGAAGCTAAAACTGCGCTAAGAAAATAAGGCTTTTAAAATATACTTATTCCTTACTCTGAAGAATATTTATGCTGTATGTGGAATTCTAGATCATATAATTTTCCTCTCACCATTATAAATGTGTTAATATTGTAGAGTTCATTGGAGAAAACAGGTCAATAAAAAATACAGCTGCAATGTTTTTATTAAGTGAAATATCATAGACACAAACTCCCCCTATAAGGGAAGTGTATAGTCTAAATAACATTAGGAATATCTGAAAAACCTTCCTTAATAGGCTACGACCTATATGATCTTTAAGGGAGGAGTTTGGTATGAGATGGAGGTTCCAGTCAGATATTATTCTAAGTGGCAAGGATGCCCAAGGCATTGAAGTGAAAGAAAAAAATCTCACGGTCAGAAAAATGCACATGGCTTAGCTTGAAGTATAAAGTTTAAAGGGAGCAATGACAAGAGTTGAACTATCTTATATACTTAAGATTTTAAATGCTCACCTGAATAGGATTCATTAAAGGATTCATTAAAGGATTTAAGCATGGCTTTGAATACAGTATGTTTGCATTTGGAAGAGATTTTGTGGGTGACTGACTCGAGGATGAATTTAAGGCAGTCACACCAAAGAAAAGGATTGATGTAAGGAAACTGTTGGAGTCATCTGGACAGAAATAACCAAAGGCTGAAACACAGTATGGGTTGTGGGATTGTAGGTAAATTTGGAATCATAAAATTAACACGAAGGCATCAATGGCTGGATATATGGAAGAGAGAGAGGGAGATAAATCCAGTAGGGTACTCATGTTTGTGGCTTTTGGAACTGGACATGTGGGGAGCGCTACTCAGTGAGATGAGGATCAATGAAGGACGGGAGAAGGAGGAAACATGGCTCTTATAGAGTCAATTAAAACTCGAGGCTCCTGTTCACATGTGATGGTGTATGTTGGGCAGAAGTTCAGGAAAGCTGTCTGGACAGCAGATGTGTATTTTGGAGCACACATCATAGTCACCAAGTCTCTACATGATAAGACCCCACAGAGAGATTGTGAGAAGTCAGCCAAGGAAAAAATGCTAAGAAACACTGGCATTTCAGATAAAGTCACACAAATAGAAGCCTGCAAAGGATGCTGGGAAGGAGCAGAAGTAAGAGGTAAATTAAGGAAGGGTGATCTCATAAAAGCCAAAGGAAAAGAGTGTTTCAATGAAAACAGATTAGCATTGACAAAGAGAGTAAAATCAAGATCTTTGAATCTATAGAGATTGCTTTCAAAAGCAATGAAGGAAAAGCTTTAAGATATCTTGTTATCTACAGATGAATCTGCTTCAAAGAACAATGAGGATTCTTTTTTGATGTGGGAAAATTCCTTAAACTACCTAAGCCTCACTTTCCTGATCTGTAAAATTAGCATAGATTTAGCTCACCTACTACATGTTTTTCTTTTTTTCTAACAGGAATAGCTTATATATGTGAAGTACTCACAGCAATACATAATCAATAGTGCATGTTATATAAATATTTGCTATTATCTAAATTTCCCCCTTCCCCCCTTTGGATTTGTTGCTGAGATTGGGGAAATTTTTTGCTAAACATATACAAATACATTGCTGTATAACTTGTAATTTTGATGTTTTTGAAATTTGTTTGAATACATGCACTACAATCTGTGTCATACCCTTGAATGTTAATACCACTGACTCCTATCACAGCACACCAGGGCGCTGCGGGACAAAGGACAATTACCAGAAGTACCTGGAGTTTGTTACTGCCAGAGAATGTGCCATGTTTCCGCTTATCTCTCCAAACCATATTCCTTAAAGTCTGGCCATACTGGGTGGTTAATCCCTAAGTCTGAGATAATTGTGGGATAGATGTTATTATGGTAACTGAGGGGGCTGGCACTGGACCACTTAACCTTTGAGGAAGAGGTTTGCTCTGAACTGCACTTAGAAGGATAAGTTCATTATCCTTCTAAGTATCTCCTGCTTTGACTAATTCCACCCTCAGTGCATTATGCCAATGACCAGAAGTGGGCCACAATTATTGAGCGGCTATGTTGAAACTCATGACAACTTTACCTACCAAGAGGTTACTGACGACAGTGTAGGAGTCATTTCAATGGAGTAGTTGGACAAAAGGCAACATCCCAATGGGCTTTAGAAAGCTCAAAAGTAAGAACAGGGCTTGTGGACTGTTGGAGAAAGGAATGGTAATCATAGGTGGGAGACTAGAAGGTGAAGTGTGAGTGAGGGATGGTTGTCTTTAGTAATTCAGAATATACTCTTGGATTATGTTTTTAATCATCATTTTCATTTTTTTTATTGTGGTAAAACAACACGTAACATGAGATCTACTCTTCTGTTTTTATGACAACTTTTCTAGCTCCTTCACATATAGCTTTCATCTTCTAAAGTGCTAACCATTTTAACTATTTGCTTAAACAGGTACCAACCTAAACTTCAACACATATAAAACAAAGAAAACACTGATATAAATATAACTAAAAGTTTTGTTTTTCAGCTCTCTTTTTTTGTTTTTGCTTGCTGCAGGGCTCCCGACATCTAAATTTAATATTCTCCAAATAATTATAAGATGCCATAATGTACACACAACTATGGATTTCAATGAAAATCATAGGCACTCCAAGATGTAATTTATTCTAGACACTAAGTTTTTTGCAACCTCAATTTCCTCAGCCCTTTTAAAGGACACAAAGAATTTAATTACTATAGTAATGAATTACAAGTTAGTTTTTATCTACCAATAAGTAAATAACATAACACGGTTTATGATTGTGTTTATTGACTCACTAATTGTGAATAGATGTCTTCTGCAGGCTAGACATTTTACTCCACGTATTACAATAATGAAAACATATATATACCAATTCTCATTTCTGCAGTGTATATATATATTTTTTGCGACTCTAGAACTTTATCAAAACATTTAATATTGCCTTAAAACATACTAAAATGTCTTTTTTTAAAATAATTTTTCCAGTAATTTGTAGTTCGGGGAATCCCTGATAATCCTGATGTCAATCAGAGAAAGTCACATTTGACTATAATTGAAATAATATTTTTGAAAGCATATCAATTAAACAAACACTTTCAAATGTTGCAAATAAATACAGAATGGACATAAAGACAGTGATAATTATTGGGATACAGATTACCTACATATTTGTATGCATTTCTAGTTTTCTGGAATTCATATAACTTATTTTCATTAGAAAACAATAATATTTCAAATGAAAGAATGGGGAGAAATACAGAGAATTTTTGAATAAGGTAGCATAAGAGAAATTGGTCATAATATGTAGATTTTGAAATGTATTAAAATATTAGAGTGTAGAAAAATATTAATAAAAAATAGATTTGAGTTGATAAACTTGAAGGGAAAATATAGAATTAAATCATAGGAGAATGGAATTTCTGTCCTTCAGTAAAATCACTCAAATATCTGGTAAAATATTTAGATATAAAATTGTTTGATTTTAGCTGAATACTATACCCAAATAAATATTAAAGTTATAATTGTACAATTGAAATCATAAAATTTTAGAAAGTTCAATAAATACCTAATTAGTCTAGGAATGGTGGAATTTTTCTATGTGTAGTTGTAATAAATAATCACTAAGATTAGCGTTACTTGGCTAAATGAAAACTTCAAACGTCTTTGTGTCAAAACAACAAGCATATTTTAAGATGGAGCATATAAGCTAGGAAAAGTTCATATAAAATTTGAGATTTAAAAATTTGCTATCCTAAATATGAAGTGATTTTATACAAACCAAGTTATAAAAGGCCCATTTAAAAGTGAATTAAGTTCATGAATAATTTTCTTCAAAAAAATATTTTTTTTACATTCTTACTACTATACCAAACGATGAAGATTAAATAAATCATATAGTGTGAACACTGGTTTACAAAAGCTAATACTCTGATTTAGAAACATATTTTAGAAAGCTATATGGAAATAAATTTTTTGAACAGAAAAAAATTGGTCATATGTATCAAGGACTTTGGACAAGATCACAGACAGGAATCCCCTTATTAGTATCCTCTCACAACATAATCACAGATTCTTTTTCAAATTTTCTGTCATGATGTTCTATGATTTTAAATAACATATAAAAAGTAATGGGTAAAAATCAGTTAAATAAAAGAGGAGCAATCCAATAATTTATTGTATAACCATGTGGTGGCCTACACCACGGGATTAAGGAAACAATGATATTAATGGCATCAGAAAATTGTTCCTTTTCCATCATAAGTGGACGGTGCCGAATAGAAAATAATATTTAGGAACTAACTACATATAAAGGGTGTGTGTGTGTGTGTGTGTGTGTGTGTGTGTGTGTGTGTTTCTACAAAAAAAGAAGAAACTGGAAAGCTTTAGAAAATTATTCACGTGATTAGGTGTGGTTTCAATTTCTTTACATTCATACGTATTTTCTATAATAACTGAATTCTATATTCATAAGTGCAGCACCCAGATAAAGGTATCTCAAACATTTAAATGCAGCAGCAAGCCTAAAACAAAATCATCAGTCAGTGGTCAGGGAGTATGCAAATTTCACTGTCAAAACACAGAGGTCTAAGGCTAAGTTAGGTACAGAGTCAGTAAAAAGGAAAATCAAGAAAATGGAAGTTGAGGCATGGCCATCAATCAAAAATCAGGGAAACAGTGAGTGAAGCACACAAAATACACCAAATGCAAGTGAATTTCCTCATGAGACAGCTCCAATTTTAAACAGAGAGCTTTTTTTTATTTTTGCCAGGTAAGCTGCAAATGCAACAGGTGGGTCAAATTAAGAAATTAATTATTAGGCAAGTGTGATTGAAATACGCATTTATGAAAAATGAGAGAGAAATAGTCAAATAACTTATAAGTTTGAAAAACATTACAGGTTGCTGATAGGATGTTTGAATAAAGTAAATTCACACATAGTACACGTACTTACTTCTACATTGAAACATATACTAAAAAGGGAAATTGAAGAAGAACAAAATTATACATAATTATAACACCCTACTTTGAAATATTTTAATGTTTGACATATTTATTTATAGCTGTTTGATGTTTTTGCCACTTTTAAAATAATTTTAATTGTCCAGCAAATGGAAGTTTGTATTGTTTCTTTTCAAACTTACTATTACAATATTTATTTACAATGTGTAATGTATTTTATTGTCTCAATAACCATCATATAGAATGACTGGGCAATAGTCTTCCAAATGGATTAATCTCCTGTATTTGTTATTATACAATATAGTTTTATATTATAAACAAAGCAGACATTTGCAAAGATAGGTGTATATCGTACACTATTCCATATTAAGAACTACATAAATATAAACACACATACTTTTCATATACTAGATTTCACTCAAGTTATTAGATTAAAAATAGTAATCTTAAAAGTTTGGACACACATGGCAATATGCTTTCTGAAATATTGGTGCAATTTTAAAAGAGTAGCATTAATATTTGAATAGCAATTTCACTGAAATTTTAAAAATATTTACATACCTTTTTATTCTGTTAATAGAATATCTGAAAATAATGGTGTTTAAATATATATTATTTCACTTAAAGTGAATGTGTTTTATGTATAATTCATTTACTTAACCATAAAATTTTTGATCTAGTAAGATGGGCACAGGATGTACAATTTTGAATATAGTGTCTGTTCTCATGGAACTTTTTATCTAATAATAATGATGACCATAATGGTACCATCTAACAGATATTGAACTATTTAATGGGCCAGGCAATGGCTTTACCCACCTTTATCTTTATTAACCCATTTCTCTTCATAGTAATTCTCAGAAATGTAAATAATATTTAATTCCTACTTTTTTGATGAAGGGTATGCAATAACATCAATGAATTTCAAAATCATTGTGCTGGATAAAATAAGCCAGACACAGAAGAATACATACAGTATCACTCATTGTATATTCATGTCTAGAAAAGATAAATCTAATCTCTGGTGACAGAAATAGATCGGTTTTTACTGAGACTGAAAGTGGTATGAAAATGACTTGGTACAGATAAAAGAAACATTTTTTTTTGGATGACAGACTGCTCAATAATCTTGATTATGGTTGTGGATACCTGGGTGTCTATATTTGTCAAAACTCATTGAAATGTACAACTAAAATGGATGTTACTTTCATATAAATTATACCTAAATAAAGTCCATTTTAAAAGGATATGTGTGTATTCACCTTTTACTATCTATGCTGTTAACTTTTTGAGTCAGAGAACCAATGAATAGATTCTATTGGTTATCATTATAAAAACAAGTTTTGTTTCAAATGTTGGTTCTTTTTTAACCATTTTGTTTCATCTCTTAGGTGACACAATCCTTCAGTCTGACAACTTCACTGATCTAAAAGTAATGGATGCTTTCTCTACGCTTCATTTTTAAATAACAAACAATCTTCACACTTTTGTTTAGTCATTTTCCTATTCACTGAGGATAGAGGAGATATGGAAGATGTCAAAGGAAACATTAAACAAGTAGGTGGGATATTTTTTTTGTTTTAAGATTGTGAAAGAGAAAAGATAAATTATTGCATTTTTAACGAAGAATAAAAGTAAGAAGTTCTTGTCTAGGCAAGATGTAAAGATTAAAAAAAAACACAACAAAAACAACAACAAATCAGGTAATGAAAAATAACCTAATGATGGGAGGTGGAAAGGAGGGACTCTACAATGGTGACAATTGGTGGATGAGTAAAAAAATAAAGAATATTGAAAGAAATCAAGTACTATAAATAATTTCGCCTTTCAGAATATCCTGAGGCTTACTATACTGTATATGCAAAAACAGCATAAAGACCGTGGGTATTCACTCATGTAAGCTTTGTATTGACATTCTCCTGAATGTTTAAGGGTCGAATCTGATATATCACCGACCATGGTGTTACCTTGGTCAAGCTGCTTACCTTCTCTGGGATTCAATTATCTCTACTACATTGTGAGGTGGAGAGATGCATTCTTGGACTCAGCCTCACATTTTGGGATCAGTGTTAAGTGAAGAGCTGAATCCATAAATTTTAGAAGACTAAATCAAAGTTTCTAGCAATCTTACTTTCTTTTTCTTTGGCCAATTTAGTTGCAATGGGACATAGTTTAACACGACACAGTTTTGCTCAGGCAGATACTCTTTTTTTAAAAATTTTTGATTGTTAAATGCATTTATTTTGCTTCACTCAATATGCAAGATTAAGACTTACAAATAAATAATAATAATAATAATAATAAACGTTTCATAGGTCCGGTTTCAACAGAGCTTCATTCTTTAATACATCATCTTTTTAACTTGTTTACATGCAGTACTATCAAATATATCAGTGGTAACTTTTTCTGCAGACATTTTTATGTATTCTGATTGCTCACTAATGTGTTAATATACCTAACAGCTCCAATATTTTTAAACTCCCAATGAATAAACTTAGAACCTGGGAGAATCTCTGTAATCATTTTGCAAACTTAGCTATTTTAGTCTCGCCACCCACTAGGATGATGTCTTTAACCGTAAAATATCGAGACTGACATTGGAATAGGCTTTTTCCAAAAAATCCAGCTGCCACATAATAGGTCAGCATTCAATTTTCAGAGCTAGTGCCAGTAATGGAGATGTACAAGTTTCTCTCTTCCCAGTGGTCATCAGTCTCCATACTGGCTTTGGTACTGGAATAGAGAGTATACCTAGCACATTGCGTGAAGGCTGTGGGCCATCTTCTTCTCATTGATGTCCTTCCTAACCTTGTGAATTTGCAATAAAATTGTGACATTTTGGTTCTCAGTCTTATTTTTCTTGGCAGTAGTTCATAGCTCTAGGCTTGAATACAAAGATTCTTTCTTCAATAGTAAGGGTGGATATGTCAAAAGTGCCACTTCACAGGTCAAACATAGTTCTTTCCTCTCCAGCATTCTTACTGACAATAGCAGCAGCAGCAGTTGGCTCATCTATGATTCTTAGTAAGTTGTGTTCAGCAATGATTCCAACATCTTTGTTGGCTCGCTGCTGGGAGTCATTCAAATAAGTTGGTTCTGTGCCAAAAGCACTGTTAATTGTCCTAAATTAGGGGTTGCAATTATTTTCATAACCTTAGAAGATACTCAACAGAATAGAAGCTTTCTCTCTCCTTCTTACACTTTGAATCTTTGACCTTTCTGAATTACTCACCACATGAAAAGTTTCTTATCTGGCTGGACTACCACATTATCAAATGTGTAACATGTCAAATGGTTGCATCAAAAAGGTATTGACGGAATTCGTTGCAATATTAATCTTTGAAGTAAATGACCAGTGTGTCCATGTCATGGGTCAGTGCAAACTAGCTAGGGATGGTGTTATTTACTGGTTTAGTGGTAACAACCTCAATTTTCCTGTTCTGGAACATATTCACAAATATATGGCAGTGTCAAGATCAACACCCACTCTAGTTTTTTTTGACATGATTTCTAGGATAGTTTAGTACCGCATGTTGTGGAAAATGGTACATACCAGGCTGACACTGAATTCATTAAGAGTACAAGATTTAGAAGCCTAAACTTATCATAAAAATATTCTCTAATTGTATTGTTTAGAGCTTAGTAATCCAACATTCTTAAAGATGACATAAAATGAGGCTCTAAATGTTAAATTTGGTTTGTAAAAGCCAAGCCAATCAATGACTGGCAGAGCAGCACTGGACTAGTGTCTCTGTTCAAATCCAAAGCTACTTATGGTGATAAACTAAGCACCACTTCAGGACTCTATAAAAAAGAATATTACTTTACTTCAGACATACAATTTAAAATTCAAAATACAATTTTTGAAGATTAAAGCTGAAAAGTACAAAATGATGGCATGCATTTTAAGAATAATCCCTGGAAAGTTGATCAGAATTTGAAATACTTGTGAAGTTCTATGGCTAAGGCTTATAAAACCCTGTGAGAGAATTTGAAGTCTTCATTGTAAATAACACATGCTTTAAACAAATTATTTTTTAGGAAAAATTTGAAATATTAAGTTGTTTTTCAGTAAACAGTAAATCCAATCATTGTCTTCCACCACTTACTCTAATATATCCAGAGTACCATGACAAATTTACAAATCTATTTTTGCCATAATATCAACATTTGAAAATACCTGCAGTAATGTTTTCATTTATTTTATTTGCCTTACATACAAAGAATTAGAATCATTTTTTAAAGCTTCTGTGACAATAAATCATCCGATACTAATGCACAATATATAGTTGACAATAAACTCTAAGCTCCAAAGTGGCAGCATATGTGCGTTTTGCTCAGTATTTTATTTGATGTCTAGAATTCAATAACTACATGCTTAATAATGGATGCCTTAATTTACGCAATAAACACTAAATGGGTATGTATTTCACTGATATATTCCAACTCTAGGCAGAGAAGTATCACCGATTCTAACAGAAATTATTTACCTCAATATTTTTCCCAGTAGCCTCAGCAGTAAAAGAATAGTGGAGATTTGAAGAAGCAAATATAACTAGGCAATATGGACTCTCATTGGGGCAGCATGTGATTTTGCAATTTGAACTGATTTCTGAGTAACAGATTATAAACTAGATGAGGAAAAATAATTTCTGTTTTAATTTTGCTTCTCATTTCTAGCACTGCACTTGATTAGGTAGTAAAATGGTATGTATTCAATGAACAGTAAATCTGACAAATTGTATCATATAAAGAAAGATGGCTTCAGGTGGAGGTAGAAAAGTGGAAGGTGTATTGGGTTCCTATCACCCCTGTAAAAAGTTGCCACAATCAGTGGTTTAAAGCAACTGGCATGGAATATGTTCAAATAGGCAGTGTTTTCAGGGATATTTAAAGAGGATTAGTATTTCAGTGGGAGGGGTAGAACAGGAGATCTGTATAAAACAATAATTTCTGTGATCTATTATCAACTTAATTTATAAATATCTAGCCATTTGGCAAAAAAATGTTCCTTGGTGGAACTGACCCAAAGGGTTACAATATAGTGATCTTTGCTTTTCCTAAGACGGTAGTTGTTAAAGCACGTCATTTGGGACAATGGGTGTGGCATGGTGCTTTCCAAGGCACATTTTAAGTGCTCACTCGAATGACTTAGCTGTCAGTATGCACAAGGAGCATTTTCTTTTTTTTCCCCTCTACTTAAAATATGTGTTTACCTATATATTCAATGTGATTTAATGAAATAATTTTTGTATAGTATATTATGTACAAAGCCATATCTGCATTGTGGCGGAATCTAGAAATGGAAATGAGAAAGCACCAATTCTTATCCTAATGGATTAACTTCATGAATTGCATGCATATCCATTAAAATCACTCAATTCCTTCTTCCTTTGGCATAATCAGTAAATTAAAAAAAAAAACCTTCAGTAACTTTCAGGGCTGTTTCAGCTACTGCCTAGTTTGCTGTGAGGCTGTTACTTATCTCATTCTGAGAAGCAGAACCCATCATTCATGGTAAGCAAATTTAGATTAAAAAGAGTTATCTACTCTTTGAATGTGCAATCATACTAATTTCATCTGATTCCTGAAAGGTATTTTCTCGAGCCAATCAATGGGAAAATAGATGTAATTATAAAATTAGAGTTATGCTGTATTTTATATGGAAGGTTTATTCCAACAGAGATTAATGCCTGTTATGAAGTATTATGTCTTCAGGATCTTAACAATGACACCAATAACTCATAGTGAAGTACTTCTTTCTCCAGTGGATGTTGGAGTAACAAAGTTTCAAAATTTTTTTACTGATTTTTAAGGATTTCAAAATGTGTACCTTCAAGCATTTTTTTTTTTAATTTCCTGGTTTTAAATCAAGGAATATAAACCAAGTTTATTTTAACTTATTAAATGCTGTATTTATTTTTATTCCTGCATGGAAAAATATAACCTTGCTTCAAAAGAAATTAATATTTGAAATAAAATTCCCATTGAAAACATCAAAACAGATAATCGGTTTTTCTACATGCTGGTGTTGTCGCTCTCGAGGCTACAAGCTTAAATGACAGTGATTATACCTGTTACTCTAATGCATTATTCATGACATTGGTGATAGAGCATCTTCCAACAGCCTGTCACTTCCCATTACATTCCATCAAAAACCCATATGCTGCACTCTGTGTATTGATACTGAGGCATATATAGACATAGAATCCTCAGAAAGGCATATGGAGGCATTACAGGCTTTCTCACAAACTTTTGAAAATACTTACCCAGTGCTCCCAGTGGCGTCTATGATTATGCCATGTTCTGACTAACAAGAGTTAACAAAGCAGGCAAAAGGCAGCTACCAGGTATTAGACCTAAGATGTAACACTAAGGCTTTCTTGACCATTTTCATTTCCTATTAACAAGGTGGTTGTAAAAATGAAATGTAATAAGAGTATTATGACAGAATCCTATAGGTGTCTGCCAGAACAATAATGTTCAGTTAGATTTCTAACCGAACTAGCTAGATTTCTAGGACATGGACAGTTAAGAGGGAGGCATAAAGAGATTTTTCAAAACTGTAAAAGATACTTTGCATCCTAACAAAAGCAGTGCACATTTGTTCTGTTTTGGAGCAATCCACATTTTACAAATGTTCTTCTGTTTCACAATTCAGAATGTTGGCTGACAGACCTCTCAGTTAATATATAAGGAATCCTAGTGGCTGTTAGAAGAGTGACAATTTTCAAGCCTAACGCCATTTAACTACACTGGACTTCCTTCTGGCTTGTCAATGCCATGTGCCATTGGACGATAACATTTAGCTCTAGGTTCGTATTACTCTGACATGTGGCGCTACGTTTCTGTCGGTGGGAAACACAGACTAGGTTTTGATTATTAAAGTAGAAAACTTCATTCTCCTCACCCTTCTTTTGATGATAAGTTAACAGTGGGGGCAAAGGATTCATATGCTGCTGACCCTTTACCTAAGCACATTAAAGATTTACTGGTTTTAAGACTAAGGAAATAACCAATGCCTTTAGACATCGAATATCCTTTAAAACTTAAGACTTATCTCAACTTTGCTTTTTCGGATTATTCTTTTCATCTCTTCTGTGGGCAGACATGAATATAATCTCACCAAATGGAAAACAAAATCTAAAACTAAACTAGACAAATTATTTTAGAGTGAGGATGTGGGAAGACAATTTGTCTGCTAATAGCCTGGAGCTCAAATGGTGGGTTTGCAATGAATGAATAGGTTAATATCCGAGGATAAGTGCTTGGTGTTGGTGAGAATACTTGGTTTTTCAGTTTACGAACAGCCTGATTCTACTGGGAAAGCATCTTTGAGATAAGTTGGAAATTTACAAAGGCAACAATCAAATTGCATATGTTTATAGCACCCATTCACTGAAATCTGGTATTATAAGCCACTGATATTAACGAGAATTAGTAGAGATTTATGGCTGAGACTTCTATGGGGGCAATGGACTCGTTAATCCGTTTATGATAATGCAGTTGATCCCAAAGAATTTCTATATATTGAACTGTGTTTTTTTTTTTAAGATGATTTTTTAAACCTATCACATTCAAGTCACAAGTGACAGAAAACATTGTTCATTTGATCCTTGGTTAAGAATGATATATAACTAGAGACCAGAATAAGTATGTGTATAGTATTATCTATGTGTGTTTATATATATATACACACACACGTATTATGGATACATATATTATAGATAATACATATATGGTTGTTTTATATACAAAGCACATTCATTGTTTTGTAAAAATAGAGGAAGTGGTAACCGATCTCAAGTATTATTTAAGAGGCAAGCGTAAACTCTGTCTCTCATACATGTGTATGTGTGCATGTACCTATGCATGTATAGAGATATACATATATATCCATATACATTTGCCTTGTATATCTGTTCATGTTTTACAATATAGAGATTTGCAATTGTATAGTCTGATCAGTTATACTGATCACTTCAGCATTCAGAATCATTCTTAGCAAGATGATTGACCCCCTTAATAGTTGAAATTCTATTAAAAACTGACCTGTGCTATATTTTATTAGTGAGATATTTTGATTTTACAGTTAAGTCTGTATATTAACTGGATATTATTTTTTAGAAATAGTAGGTATATTAATCAATGGTTAATTTTTCTTCAATTAGTGGAGTTTGAGTTCTGATTAACTGAATTTAGGTTTATCATAACAAATGCCATTTAGTATATGAACTATCATTTTATAATTTACTTGATTAATACTTACCGATATATCATTAGTAATGTATTTTCAAATGAACCCTAACAAATTTTCAAAATATAATTAAATCAGAAACAATTTTCGAAAACTCACATTGCACAAAAGACAGTAATTAGAAGAGTTTGAAATTATCTTTCATTTAAATTTCCTGTTTTTACTTTATATGGCCTTTGCATTTGGCTACTACCTTTCACAGAGTTTTTCTCGTATGCTGATTGTAACATTGTTCATTTTATGTCTCTGTTTTATGTAAGGTAACCTGATTCTGATATATGTGGAAAGATAGAGTTATGTACTTGGGATTTGTATTTTAGTAGCTTTTCTTCTTGTTATGATGGCCCCACCCATTTTGGTGGCCATTGCCTACCTATCAGCATCTCTCTGCCTTTTTGACTCTGAAGTATATACGCAGTTATATCCTGAGATCAAAATACCAAACTACCAACGTATCACAGCCTCAGGGTGTCTTTTCAGGACACTAGTTCTATGATGGATGTGAGATAGTCTCATGTACTTTTCTCTGCAATTATCATAATTTTATGGTTTTTCTCCTGTATTCTGCTAGCATGGTGATCTCCATTGAATGATTTTGCATATTAAGCTAAGCTTGCATTCTTGGGATAAGTCCTACTTAGTCATGCAATATTATTTTTTACATATATTTTAAGGGATTTTGGATATTCATGAGGGGTATTAGTCTGTAGTACATCTCTTATAACATGATAGGGGAGACAAAAATTTCCCTTTACCCTCTTAGGTTCAGTGGCTGGGCCCTGTGAATCAAACTGATAAAATAACTGGTTAACAAAAGAAAAAGCAGCTTTAATTGCATACTTACATGGGGGAATTCACAAATAAAAATGGGCTCAGGGAGACAGCCAGATGACTGAGGCTTATTTACCATGTTAGGCTAAAGAAAGGAAAAGGGGTTTGGAGCTTCTGGGTGAAGGACAGCAAATTATCAGAGGGTGAGGGGAGGAAACGAGTAGCAAAGGTTTGTCTTGTTGTACAGGTCAGAGTCTCTCAGGTGATGAGAGTTTTCTCCTGAGTAGCTCTCTTCCTAGCATAGACATTTTTACAAGTGTAAATAAACTTCCTTTACAAAAGGGGAAAGTTATATTCTCATAGGCAGTGAAAAGGAGAGAAGGAGCTTTCCCTGCATCTGCTAGTTTCCAGCTGCCATTAGCTGAAAATAACCCATACACCAAAGAGGAATATTTAAAGTTAACGTATCTGGATACCTTTCAATATCAAGTACTGGTATCAAGGTTAAGCTGACATCTTAACATAAGTTACATTATTTCTCTATGATTCTATTATCAAAAAAAAAAAAAAAAGAAAAGAAAAGAAAAGAAAAGAAATGAAAAAGAAAAAGAACAAAACTTGCTTAATTTTAATTTTGGTGTTTTGTTGTTCCTTAAATATTTGGTAGAATTTACCGGAAAAACCATCTGGACTTGAGGTTTGTCAGAATTGAATTTCTTTAAAATATGTTGGCGTATTTACATTGGTTTCACATCACATCCAGATTTTTACAATGGAAAATCACATAGAACGTGAGATTTCCTATAATGAAATTGTAAAGTATACAATCTAGTGGAACGTAGTCCATGTACGTTATGCCACTACTATCTAGGTCCAGTGTTCTCAACCCCCCAAAAGGAAACCTTACACTTGTTGAATACTCACTCTCCACCCCCTTCCCCCCAGCCCCAGGCGAGCACTCCTTTGGTCGTGGCCCCTTTCACGGTTTTTCAGAGTCTGTCAAAGATGACTCTGACATTCTGCTTGAGTTTTTAATATTTATCTGGAAGGATGGGCTGTTAAAGTTGCCTATCCTTCCATTTTCCCACAACTATCTCTTGACTTTAATTTCAATAATACCTCACATTTCAGGAGTCATTGGAATTTAGAATTTAAAATTCTTTTTTTGTCCTTAGAGTAAATATGTGAGTGTTGTCTACAATAACAGTTAATGAAACTGAATTTCTGTGGGATTTGAACTTGTCTACAGTGACAGAAGGATAGAGCACATTCAGCCGATACCTCCTATGGGCCATGGAGTAAGTATCAGGAGATGCACATTATTTATTATATTTATTTGTAACATAAAATTCAAACTCAGAATTTCCATTCTAGTTTTAGTACTCTGTAGTTTAGTTTAGGTTCATCCTTAATAAAAAACTAGATTTGCGTAATACTTCGGAGTTTAATAGGTATAATCTTCATTTTATAGTTAAAAAACTAATGTACACATATGTAAGGTTCTTAGGTGTAGATCACAACAGGTAAAATGAAAACTTGGTCAAATTAAAGTTTAAATTCACATCTTCTAACTCCTAAATAAATACAGGTTATATTCTACCATCATGACTTATTACACACACACACAACACGTACCGTGTTTTCCTAAAAATAAAACCTAGCCGGACAATCAGCTCTTATGTGCCTTTTGGAGCAAAAATTAATATAAGATTATTATATATTATATTAGACCCGGTATTATACATTATATTATGTTATGTTACATTATATTATATCCAGTCTTATAATAAAATAAGACTGGGTCTTATATTAATTTTTGCTCCAAAAGATGCATTAGAGCTGATTGTCCGGCTAAGTCTTATTTTCGGGTAAACATGCTATGTGTACATACACGCATGCACACTCACCATTTATACAATGCACTATTAATATGTATACCAAAATGTCTCCCCTTTATAACAAGAGGATTTGTCCAAGTGTTATGTATAATTTAGCAATAGCTAGCTAATTATCATTTATTTTTTCAGAGACTTCGCTTCTGTCACCTAAATATTGAATTATTTCTAACAGACAAAACAGCATTCAACTTGAAATATCCTTGTTGGTCTTTGCAGAGTATTCTGTTCTAAACCAAAAAAAGCTTTTGATTTCGAGCTTGATTTTTTGAAGCAGTAATATCTCAACTAGTAAAAGTGTCAGCTTCATGGTAGATAATGTAGTGATGTACATGAAATGTAATAGTAGAAAGAGGTATCTTAGGCTTTTCATTATAAATATTGCATAAATGTTGACCTCCACCCAGCCCCTTGGAGATTTAGGTGTCTGTTTGAATATGCCAGACAGATTTTGTCATATTACTATATTCTCATATACGCCTTTTGAAATTGTGCTCTAAAAAATGACACCATTTATGGAACCCATAAAAAATATGATTTCTCTGGAGTTTTAGGTGATTCTAGTGAAATATTGAAAAGCATGCCATATTAAATATAGTAGTATTAGGTCTTTCCTCTAGGCAGTCAGATAAGTGGTTTAAGAAGTATTTAAAGTCCAAATCAGCTGGCCTTTTAAGTGCTTCCTAAATATATAACATAAGGAATCTATGGAGATTTTAACAACTTGGATTTAAATGATTGTTTTCTCCTTCAAATCGATTCTAAGATATTTCCCCAAATTTTCTATATTTATCATTTAATACAATTAAACATTGGGTAATATCTTTGAAACTAGTCTTTCCACCGCACCCTAATGCAAATGTAGTCTATTTTTCTTTCTTTTGCTCCTACATTAAGGTTATTAATGCGATAAGAAGCGGAACAGGGGGAGATAGAAATATTTCGAAACAGAAAGCTATTTAAATCTTATCGGGAATTCTTTCCAGTTTCACAAAGTGATACTGTGTCAAGTGGCATCAGCAATTTTGGGGATATCAAGTGGTCAGCCGCAGAGGTAACAACAGAATAACAAATATTTTGGTCAGGAATTTTAAATATATTTCTTGGTACCTAACATTCCCTTTTCCAGACAATGTCCTTAGCCTAATTCCCTAGTCTTCCAGTAAACCCTGTCAGGTACCCAGTCTCTTTCCAATGCATTTATTTTATAGATTAATTAGGTTTATTTAGGACTACCTGACTGGTCAGAAGATTGCTAGAAGTGAGGTTCAAAGAAATGGGCAATATTTGGAAGTGGATGCTTGACAGAATTGGGACTAGACAAGTACAAACCAGACAAGGACAAATCAAGTACAGTGGTACCTCAATTTTCAAACGTCTCCATTGATGAACATTTTGGTTTATGAACGCCGTAAACTTGGAATAAATGCTTTGCTTTTCAAACACGACTCAGAAGTTGAACATGTCACACGGTTTATGTTGAGTGCAAGATCCTGAGGCCTAGCTGTCAGCTGTTTTCGAACGTTTCAGAACTCATGGATTACATTTGAAAACCGAGGTACCACTATACTGTAATTAATACTGTACACATGCATGAAACAGCATGACGGTTAACTACATCATCTCTCAGGAATCACCTGGAATAAATTCTCCAATGAAGGCAAAGCTTTGAGACTCACCAAGAACCATGTGGCTGCAGGATGAGGTAGTTGAATAACCATAAATAATAATACTCTTAAATCCCTAAGTCCTTAAAGTAAAGAACTGTCAACACCATAGGGGTCCCTATAACTGTCCTAAAAAAATATTCATAACATTTGCAGATCTATACTACTTATGCAAATAACTGGACCAATTTGTTCTCACAGGAAGATAAAATGTAATATTTGCAGCTTCATCAAGTCTCCTGTGAAATCTTGGGTATTTATCAGGTAAAAGTTTCTGAGAATTACAAAAGAACATTTTTAAGGACTTTGTGTATTCCTAGTTTCAAAGCCCTAGTGATGTTTACTTGGCAACCAGAGAAGTCTCTTTTTCCTTGAGTGACAACTCTGTTTTTGCCTTGATTAAATATACCGTAATTTACCACCCAAATGTGTTCCTTATAATGGAAAACTAATTGCCATCCTAACAGCACCCCCATTGGCTATAGTCCTATAACTCAGATTTAGTTTAGATAGCAGTGTCCTAGGGAGTCCTATAGAGGTATTTTATTCTATAAGACTTCCAGGAACTTGATGATATAAACTGACAACAATCTAAGGAATATGTGGGACTGAAAAATAATTAAAACCAGATGGAGATTAATTTATCCATGTGAATTCACTAATTTATAATGAATTGAAACTTCTAGCTCAAGAATCTAGGACCCATTTTATTTTATTTTTTTCTAAGAAGTGGTTTGGGATATATATATATATATACACACACACACACACATATATATATATATACACACATATATATGTATATTTATATGTATATATGTACATATATACATATATATATATACATATGTGTATATATACGTATATATGTATAGATGTAACGGAATAAATGCTAAATAATATTATAGTATCAAAAAAACCTCTGATATTCAGTAAAGGAAGTGATCTAGTAATTTATGATGGAAGATTTCTAGTTTGAATTTGTCAAGAGCTACTCATACAAGGACCCATGGATGCCAGTTATGTCTCAGAATCTCTTCTTGAATACATTGGCTAGGGGAGTAATAGATTCTTTAAAAAGGACTTTCTTGGCTTTCGTTTGTTTGTTATGGCCCAGTACTGGGTGGGGATGTTGTAGTTTAATGGACTATACCATTTCAACGATGGTGAGAGGTACCCCCATTCTCCAGAGGCCACAAGATAAATTTCAGTTCTCTTTTCAATAGATCAATCCACAACAACAGAAAATTCAATATCAGTAAGGTGTCTGACCATGAAAATGAAAGCAAAGTACAAATGCTAATATAATAAAATAATGGGTAGGATCTATAGTCATTGGCACAGCTATTTTTACCATCATCCTCAATATTAAAAGGCAACAAAAAAAAGTTTTGAGACAATGTTGAAGCAGCAAATCCAAAGACTCACCGATTAAAAGACATTGACCAGTTAAAAGTTTAGAGGCTAAGCAATAGGCAAAAGAACAAAAATATGAAGGAGGATCGAAGAGAAAACACAAAAGTCAGCCATCATCACAACCAGTTCTAAAAACAAAAGCTACAACTTCTGCTTTTTCTATGTGATGTGCCCTTTTTCTACGTGATTGAAATTTTCTCTTTATTTCTTTCTTCTTAACACACTATTCTATATGGATTTATTGATATTGATTAATTGTATCATTTAATGAGCAGGTTATAGGTGTGCATAAGCAATGAGAAATGAACCATCAGGGATCCTTGGCTTGCAACAAGACACAGTACGTAATAAAACTCAGGACTGTCTATGGGGAAATTTTCAGTAGTTCAAGGAAAAGTACATTAGGTGAAGGTATCGACATTAGGGACCATGTATATGGAAACACAGGTATATGTTAATGTTGTGGATTACAATTGTGGATTGCTTGGACATTTATCATTTTGGGCTGCTTACTATCTGAAACTTCTTCCTATGTTTAGAGACCTTGTACCGTGTTGAGTCTGGACAAATGCTATTATCTAGTGAATTTAAAAGACATTTCATCCTTGATGTTTGGGAGTTACTCACTGAAGACATCTACACTTAAGGACTACCATACGCCAGACACTATTCTAGACACATACGTAGTATATTCATGGGAAATTATTAGAAGTTAAGGTTAATAAGATATCACACACATGGACTTCAGACACTAAATATAATGAAACATACAAAATATCAAGTTCACTTTAGTGCAGAACAAGTGTCAATCTTGTATTAACATCTACCTAGAGGCTGAAGCTGTTGAATGCAAACATTTAGAGGGTTCTGTTGTTAGAGCAATCAAAGAACTTTCAACATGGGGAAGAAAAGTCTGACACTGTATGTCCATAGGGAGATGCAAAGGAGACAACAACACTTCCATCTGGCCACAGAGTTTTTTGAGGCAAAGTGATTAAAGAGGTGAATTATAATATAAGGATATGATATTTGGTAAGGAAATATATAATAAGGACTAAGGCAGATAAGGCGAATGGGTGTATAAAATATTCAACAGGCAGGGAAGTCATTGGCCCCTAGTTTAAACTGAGACATAGATAACACAGTATGGGACTTGGCCATGCCAGACAACCCAACCATGCCATTAGAGTTATGACCGAATCACCGGATATCAACCCAACCTCCGAAGAGGGTTCAATTTCTGATCCATAATTTAATCAATATGACCATGTAGAGAAATCCCAATAAAAACTCTTGACACTGAAGCTTGGGTAAGTTTTTTTATTTGGCAATACTGTCTGCATATTGCTATACAGAAAGTGCTAAAAAATGTATATACATTTTAAGCAAGGAAAACACTGCATTAAAATTACGCCTCTTCTAACTGCAGAAGTCAAATGTGCTATATTCATTTTTTATTATTTGTGTATATTATTACAATTTTAATACAGTTTTTCCCTTTCTTAAAATGTGTATAAAATTTTTGGCACCCTCTGTACATCAGTACTGGGAGGGTAACATTTCCTGACCCCATTGGGACAGAACAACAGAAGCATCATATATGGGGACCTTCCCAGACCTTATGCCATGCATCTCTCTCCTTGGCTGTTTCTTAATTTGTATCCTTTCCACTCACTATAATAAAACTGTAAACTAAGTATAGTTTTCTTGAGTTTTGAATAGTTAGAGTGAAGTATCAAACCTGAAGGACTAGTGGAAACCCCTGAATTTGCACTCTGTTGGTCAAAATGAGGGTGGCCCTGGGAATCCCCAAGTTTTAGGTTGGTGTGTGAAGTGAGAGCCATCTTGTGGAGGACTCTGTCCTCACCCTGTGAAGTCTGGCCCCGCTCCAATCAGTCAGCATCAGAAGAAACATTTTTTTTTTTTAAATACTGACCAAAAAGAATGAGTGTGAGTTGGACTTAATTCTGCACTATTCATGTTAAAACAAAACAAAAGAGAAATCCAAAAACAATTTTTATCCTGAATAATTTTTAGCCTGTATTTGGGTAATGATTACAGGATTCAAAGGCAATTTACTACAAACAAACAGAACAGAACAGATTTCATTGCTCGTTTAAAAGGAAATAAGGCACACTGCTATCAAATCCATTTCATGTTTAAACATTTTAATTGTGTTATCTGAGATGTGACTCATCCTAAGAACTCAGTCATTCTGCCCTTTATTTAGCAGACACTCCCAAATACTAGTTGCACTAATGAATGCATAACTCACTTACCTCCATCCAGCAGCGAAGTGAAGATCAACGGTTGACATATTATTTATGGTGTACAACTCATTCTAAGAACTCAGTTATTCGGCTTTTTGTTTAGAAGACACTCCCAAATACTAATCGCATTGGTGAATAAATAATTCACTTACCTTCATCTAGCAGTGAAGTGTAGAGCCGTGGTTGACTTACCACTTATGGTGTACTCCTCCAGGATAACTGTTCTCCCATGAAACAAAGATGGTTTTGTTCTTTATTCCTAATCCAAATGGCCTGAAAAATGAGACCCAAAAAATTGATGCCTGCTTATTCACGCTTGCAACTTTATACAGTGAAAATAAATGCTGAAAAATGAGAATAAATTATAAACAGTTTGGGTTTGTGTCTTATTCATCATTGTATTTCCTCACCTAGCAAGTGCCTGCCCCATAATACAAACACAACACATACATGACACATTGAACAGAGGATGGCTTTCCATAATCAGTCATATAAATAAAGGGGTAACTTGAATCCGGAACATTCAGTACAGATAGGGGATACTTCTTTAAATGCTACTACCTCTTAAGTTTAAATAAATTTTTCAGAAAAAGCAAATGCTGTCATTTAAAAGTTCTCTATGAATCACACATCCGTTTTTCTATTGCTCATTTTATAAGGCTAACAGAGTGATAGTTCAAATCACCCAAAATAGTGTGCTCACCCAACTATAAAATATATTTTGTATTCTATGTCTTTGAGAAAAATTATGTAAAATCTTTATTCTAATGAGAATTTTATCAAACTTGTCCAGTTAAATACTTGGTCAAAATGCAGGTACTTTGCCATATTTTAATAATAAAAAATCACAAATCTACTCCTTATAAAACACGCTGTAGTTTACAAAGTCAAATATGTGTATGTGTAAATTTCATACTGGAAACATTCCATAGGAAATGTTTGTGAATAGATGATGCAATATTAATTTATGTCAATGTTATTTTCTCAGAAATCATTTTATCAAAATATAATTTATAATATATATTATATATTATATATATTTATATATAACATGTATGTTATATGTAACTACTTCTTAGGGTTGATATTTCAACAGCTTTGCAATTCATTTTGATAATAAAATCTGCTAAAAATGAAAAATGGCATATGTTCAGTTAAAAATGTATTATCAATACTGAGATCAATGTTTACCTCAACATATTTATAAAAAAACACATGACTCAAGAAAAATATGGTAAGAAGTATTTGCATTATTTATGACTTATGCTTTTCAAACCGTTGGTTATTTCTATTTTAATCCTTAATTATTTAGAAAAACCCTTTAAGTTATGGAAGGGAATAGTGGAAGACGGGAAATGACTTTATTTCATTTTATTTTATTTCTATTTTTATTTTTTATTGCTGAGGTCCCAAACCACCCACCCAACCCTGAGGCCATCTCTCTATCAAATTAGACAGTTTGTGTTAGGGTTTAATTTGGTGTTTCCATTCCTTCCCTGTAAAAGTATCTCATCTTAAAAAATTCAGAAACTGATTTGTTCAATTAATTTGCAGAATCTTATTTAATCCTCATAATTTGCCCTCTAGAACAGTACAGTTGCCATCCCATTCCATGAAAGAGAAAATTTCAGAACACAAGAGGCTTGGAAGCTTGCTCAACATTACAAGTGCCTGATATTCAAAATCAGACAGACAATCTCAAAGCCTGTGGTCTTTGTCACTGTGCTAGCATTTTCCCCCCATTCTCTCTACTGACTGCCCTTTTATCACATAAGGTGAGGGCTCAACTCTTATGCAAATTTGAAATAGGGCATACAGTGCTTCAAGATGACAGCCATTTAAAAATCTGGGACAAAGATAGAACACTTGATATGGAGTCTGGTGTTTGACAGCTTTGCAATTGGGAGACCATTTCTTTCATCCAATAAAGCATTTCTGTTACCATGTAAATGGGAGAAACTACTCTTTTCATTGTTGTTGTTTGTTTTTAATGTGGTCTTTTAGGATTATTTGCCTAGTGTTTCTATGTAAACACGTTTCCCTACATTTTGCCAAAGTTGGAAATAAACTTTCTTAATTTTAATGATTATTTTTCACTTTAAGTGGAAAAAAGTCAAATTTGGATAATACAAAGCAAACGATGCCGTAAAAAGCCATGTGTGTGCAGGCTTATTCTAGTGCTCTAGTTATAGAAGAAGGGGTTTAGAAACGAGATTGGAATACATATACTTAGATTGATTGCGAGGTTCATAAAAGATAACAGCACTGGCTTCCTGCTACCTTGATTAACATGCAAAAGACAGGACAGTGTTTGCAAAAGCTGCCCTCAACGATAAATGCATTACATCTGAATCTGCGATGCACAGAATATCATCTAACTGATTACACAGCCCATTCAACTACCTTATACAAAAAGATTAATGGATCACCGAAACCTTGAGAAGAATTAGCTGCAGAAAATAACACGTGATTCAATTCAACTTCTCACTGGAACTATGGCCTGAGTATCACAATTGGCTGTTACAAGCACCTGTATGCTACAGATATGGGTTTTCTACAGCAACCTGTACAGGACTTTCACCTGTGTTGATATGGACTATCCCAGACACCTTACAGAGAAACTGCAAGTTGGGAAACCTATAGACTCTAACTTTCAGAAAAGCATATAGCATATCACAATAGTCATTTAACGCCTATGTAAGTCCTATATTAGCATAACTATAATTTGACAATTAAGTTTGCAAACTTGTTGCAATGTTGTCGCTAACCTTTTTTATTATCAGAGGGATTATTCATTATGAATTTGTACCAACTGGACAGTCAACCAAGTTTACTATTTTGAAGTGCTGAAAAGGCTGTATGAAAAGTTAGACAACCTGAACTTTTCTCCCACAATTCACGGCTCTTACATCACAACAATGCACCACGTCACACAGCCTTGTCTGTGAGGGAGTTTTTAGCCAGTAAACAAATAACTGTATTGGATCTGGCCCCTGATGACTTCTTTCTTTACCCGAAGATAAAGGAAATATTGAAAGGAAGAAGTTTTGATGACATTCAGGACATCAAGGGTGATATGACAACAGCTATGATGGCCATTCCAGAAAGAGTTCCAAAATTGCTTTGAAGGGTAGACTAGATGCTGTCATCAATACATAGCTTCCCAAGGGGAGTACGTTGAAGGTGACTATAGTGGTATTCAGCAATGAGGTATGTAGCACTTTTTCTAGGATGAGTTTGTGAACTTAATTGTCAGATCCCTGTATATATACACAGAGATCACAAACAGATGCGATTCTGAAATGTGTTGACAACACCTTGATGAACATATTTCTGAGGTGCTCAAGGGTATTGATCAGGTAAGGCATCAGTATGTTGTACGGACCATGGTGGAGAGCTTCAAAGGCTGCCACAAAAAGTCTTTGGGTTTACTTTTTTTAATTTTTGAATGAGCTTTAAGTAGGAAACCACATATTAGGAAAAGTTATATATAAAACTTAAGCATTTCGAACAAGTGTTTATTACAGACTCCTATTAAAATCTTCATCAGAGAAAGACTTTCATAGTTGGTGGAAATTTCATAGCATAAAACTGTTCAAGTGAATTATTCTGTTTGACTTTGTTTGAATGACAGAATGACTAAGTGATACAGTAGACAACGCAAGACGGTTTAAAATAATTGCATTGGCTACAAAATAGAGATAAACTCATATGTATACCATGAACTTCGACACATAGCTTTTTTAGTTAAAGCTAAAAACAAATATGAACATGAATCTATCCTTTACTTTGAAAACAATTGGCTATATGTAAAAATTAATTTGTAATTGCCTAGAATCATAGGTGTTTGGGAAAGTCTATGTGTATGATTAAGATGTGTCTTCACAGCAAAGGAAACCAACAGAATGAAAAGACAACCTACCTAAGGGGGGAAAAAACACATTTGCAAATCATATATCTGGTAAGGGGTTAATACTCAAAATATATAAAGAACTCACAATTGAGTAGCAAAAAAATAATTTGATTTAAAAAATTGGCAGAGGATCCGAATAGACCTTTTTTCCAAAGCAGACAAAGAGATGACAAAATGGCATACAGGTAGAGGAAAAGGTGCTCATGCAACTCAACAACAAAAACACAAACAATCCAATTAAAAAATGGGCAGAGGACCTGGAGAGACATTTCTCCAAAGAGGACATACAAATGGCAAATAGACATATGAAAAGATGCTCAACATCATAATCATCAGAGAAATGCAAATAAAAACCACAATGAGATATCACCTCACCCCAGTCAGAATGGCTATCATCAACAAGACAAATAGTAACAAGTGTTGGAGAGGCTGTGGAGAAAAAGGAACCCTCATACACTGTTGGTGGGAATGCAGACTGGTGCAGCCGTTATGGAAGGCATTGTGGAAGTTCCTTAAAAGATTAAGATTAGAATTAGCATATGACCCAGCAATTCTTCTCCTGGATATCTACCAAAAAAAATCTGAAAACATTTACCCGTAAAGATATATGTGCTCTGATGTTCACTGCAGCTTTATTTATTGTGGCCAAGACATGGAAACAAAAGTGCCTTTGATAGATAACTGGATAAAGAAGATGTGGTATATATACACAATGGAATACTATTCTGCCATAAGAAAAGATGAAATAGTGCCATTTGCAACAACATGGATCGATCTTGAGATATTATGCTAAAGAAAATAAGTCAGATGGAAAAAGTAGAGAACCATATGATTTCACTCATATGTGGGATATAAAACTGAAAACAACAGAGGAACAAGACAAACAAATGGAGAAACCAAAACTCATAGACACAGACAACAGTTTAGTGGTTACCAGAGGGTAAGGGGGGAGGAGGGTAGAAAGGTAAAGGGAGTCAAATATGTGGTGATGGAAAGAGAACTGACTCTGGGTGGTGAACACACAATGTGATATATAGATGATGTATTACAGAATTGTACACCTGAAACCTATGTTAACTTTACTAACCATTGTCACCTCAATAAACTTTAATTAAAAAAAGAAAAAAATAATAAATTTTTTAAAATCCAAAAAAAAAAAAAAAAGGGCTCAACATCCCTAATCATGGAAATGCAAGTCAAAACCACAGTAAGATAACGACTTCACACCTGTAAAAATGGCTGTTATCAAAAAAAGAGATAAAAAGTGTTTTTGAGGATGTACAGAAAGAAAAAGGATGTTGGACACTGTTGGGAATGTAAATTGGTACAGCCACTATGGAAACAGTCTGGAGGATCTTAAAAAAAAAACTAAATCTAAAACTACCATATGATCCAGCAATTCCACTTGTGGGTATGTGAAGAAAACAAAAATACTAACTTGAAAAGAGACACGCACCCCCTTGCTCATTGCAGCATTGTTTACAATACCCAAGGCAAGATAAGTGTCCATCAGTGGATGATTTGACAAAGGAAATGTGGGATATACATATACAAGCAGTATTATTCGACCACAAAAAAGGAAATCTTGCCATTTTACAATAACATGGATGAATCTTGAGGGCATTATACTAAGTGAAATCAGTCAGTCAGAAAGAGAGGAATGCCATATCAGCTGACCTTTATGTGGAATCTTAAAACGAACAAACTCTTAGATATAGAGAACAGACTGGTGGTTGGAGAGGTGGGGGTAGGGAGGGGGACAAATGAACTAAGGTGGTAAAAAGGTACAAACTTTCTATTACAAAATAAGTCCTGGGGCTGTAATATACAGCTTGATGACTATAGTTAATTACACTGTATTATATATTTGAAAGTTACTGAGAGAGCTCTTTAAAGTCTTCATCACAAGAAATGTGTAACCATGTATGGTAATGGATGTTTTGTAATATATACAAATATCAAATCATGTTGTATACCAAAAACAGATATATGTTACTTATATATAAAAAAATAAATAAATAAAATAAAAATAAAAAACAAAAACAAACAAACAAACAAAAAAAATCTTGCATAAGTCTTCAGAGGCAAGTAGTGGAAATTTGAATTACTAGCATTTTCTAATTACGAATGTTTTAAAATCAGAAATGCTAATAGTTGTTACTAAGGCTATATCTACTACTAATATTACTATTGATACTATCACAATAACAGCAGGGATATGGGAGTCATAAAGTGAGTGATATTTTTACATGTATTGTTACTTAAATTTTTATGCATAAATCATATTTGAAAAAGACTACTCTTTTTTGTTCTATTTATTTTTAAATTAAATTTATTCGGGTGACAATGGTTAGTAAAATTATATAGGTTTCAGGTGTACAATTCTGTAATAAATACATAATCTATAGATATATTGTGCGTTCACCACCCAAAGTCAGTTCTCCTTCCATCACCATATATTTAGCCTCCTTTAACCTCTTCTACCACCCGCCTCCCCCTTTACCCTCTGGTAACCACTAAACTGTTGTCTGTGTCTAGGAGTTTTTGTCTCTCTGTCCTGTTCGTTAGTTGCTTTCAGTTTCATATCTCACATATGAATGACGTCATATAGTTCTCGACTTGTTCTGTCTGACTTATTTCAAAAAGACCACTCTCTCAAATGGCAAAGTAATTAAATGGAGATTTGTATTATATTAAGCTAAATTCCAGAACAAAGTCTAGAATCAGAAGATTGTGACAAACATATGGTTGCTAGATTTAAGAAAAATACAAGATTAAAGTTAAATTTAAATTAAAAAACAAACAAAAACAGTGTTTTTAGTAAAAGTGTGTGCCTAATATTGTCTGTGACATACACTAAAATTTTACTTGCTGTTTATCTGAAATTCAATTTAACTTGGCTTCCTGTATTTTATCAAGTAAGCCTAGACCAAAAGGAAAAAAAAATGACCCCAATAAAAATGTAAAATGAACTCTTCATTGCACATGCAGCATCAACGCAAATCTATTTTAGGTGATTGTTTTCTTCTTTCTTATAAATGGTTACACAGAAATATGTGGGGTTTTCAACTTAAAAGAAAACAAAAAACTGATATAAGAATAAAACTTTGATCTGAGAGAAAGGGATTCAGCACTTTAGTAACAGATATAAATTATGAGAGAGGCAAGGAAGCAAGTCCAGTGAGAGGGCACAGCCATCATTCCAAACGTTCAATAACTTATGCTATATACCATGCCCTTTGGCAATGCAGGGCATAGCTGTACCTGTTCTTAGGGGCTAGTGGTTTGGAGCTGCCTGGGGAAAATGGCGAGACAGGAGGAGGCCCAGGCCAGCTGGAGCCGACTTCTGGAATAAGAGGGGTGTACTACACACTGCCTGGTAGGAATACCAGAGAGGTCAGGGAGTCGCTTTACAGGGAATGTAAGGAAACAGGGAAAACCCTAGAAGGCATGCACTATTATGCGTCTCCGTTTAAAAAATATGATATTGAAGTGGAAAGAGTTAGACATTCCATAGTCTCTGTATTCATTTCCCTTTGCTGCTTGTACAAAGTACCATAAAATTACAGGGTTAACACACACACACACACACACACACACACACACACACACACACAAATTTATTATCTTACAGTTCTGGAGGATGGAAGTCCAAAAGCGTCTCACTGGGCTAAAACCAGGATGTTTGCAGGTCTGGCGGCTCTGGGAGAAAATCTGTTTTCTTCCTTTTTCCAGTTTCTAGAGGCCACCTGTGTTTCTCGTCCGAAGGCCTCTTCCTCCCGCTTTAAAAACTCTTCCTTCAGCTTTGGAACCAGCGACCACGACGCTCCAATCTCCACTCCATCATCAAATCTCCTGATCTAACGCTCCTGTAGCCCTTTCCTTTATAAAGACCTGTGATTATATTGTGTCCACCTGGATAACCAAGCATACTCTCTCCTTTGTCAAGACCCCATGTGATTACAGTGGGCCCACCTGGGCAATCAAGGCTAAGTCTCCCTTTTCAAGATTCTTAACTTAATCATATCTACAAAGTATTTTTCAGGTAAGAGAACATATTCACAAGTTCTGGGCATTAGGACACGAGCATATTTGGGGCTATTGCTCTGCTTACCCCACTTTAATATTTAAGAAGTTAAACCAAATAGCCCATACCAAACTTTGTGGGGACAGAGCCCCAGAAAGCAGTTTCCAGGCTCTCGGTCTCACATAGAAAGGTGCTGGCTCAGGTAGTAAATAGTTGTCAACTGTGATTGGATGGCCATCAGCTGTGGCTAGTTGGCCGTCAGCTGTAACCAGTGAGCCATTGGCCACTAATATAACTGCTGTGGCTACGCTAGCAAGAAAATGGGGGCTAGCAAGAAGATGGTGGCTGAGCTAGCAAGAGCAGATTGCAGAGAGGCGGATGCCGCCAGCAAGAATATAGTGGTATGACTCCCCTATCTATAGCTCCGTGGGTGTTCCTTTTTGGCCTCATCATATCCTGCGTTCTTATGTGGGGAGCGGGAGCAGAGACCCCACAGGCCACCCTGCACGACAAGCTTCTAGAGATTATAATATGGAAATAGAGATAAACCAATAATTGTGAAGCAATCACTGGTGATAGCAGGTAAACCTAGATTGAAACCAGACCTTAAAATTTACGAAGTGTAAGACCATAAGTTTACCATTGAACACCGTTAATACTTAATTTTCTTATGTTTAAAATGATGCTTAAAGGATATACCTTTCACCAATAAACTTGTCTCATAGTAATTATTATAATGACTAATATCTACACATTGTTTACTATTTTGCAGTCATATTTAAGCACTTTATCCATTATCAGTCCATTTGAACATCATAGACAGGCTTCTAGGGAAATACTGTTGTTACCCTCCTCGTAACGTGAGGAAAGTGAAGCGTATCATTTTAAAACCATCTCAAAAGCTTGATACATCACACGGGCGATGCAGGAGTTTCCGCAGGTATTCCATCCTGCTTCACCACCAGTGAAATCTTACAAAGATGCTGTTGCCCTCTTCTAATTGTTATCAGTACTCTGCTTATCACCATCAGAGATGGGTCCTTGCTGTTACCGCCAGCAGGTGATCTGAGGGTGTTACTGGGCCGATTATCCAGGAAACATTATGAATCAGAGATTTGCATAGTGATGGTTTCCCCAAATTCGCTCTCAGGAACAGGAGCTAAAAGGATGAGGGAAGAAGAATTGGGCAGAAGACAACAATTGAATTGTGATACTGGGACAGCAAAGGCATCCGCTGGTCTGATAGGAAGTTTTCAGCCTGGAAGGCTCCTTAGCTAAATGCCAAAAGAGGCCAGGGGGCTGGGAAGCCTTACACACACATAAAGGTGATGGATGTGGGAAGTCCTTGCTTGGAGTGGGGTAAACCTTGAGCCAGACAGCTCCCCCAAAAAAGAAAGGGATTCCTGAGGATGTCCTCAGCTCTAGGCTCTTACAAAGCAACACTTCTGACAGCTCACAGAAAAGCTCTGGGATCTTGAAAAAGATATCTGACTTAGATACTACAGCTCTGATGCATCCCCGTTTCAACAAATGGTAAAGCACATCACTAGCATAAGAAAACCACATCTTTGAGTATGTGTTGTTGCTCAAACTACGCTTGTTGCGGTAGTTATTTCAAGACAATAGACTATCTGGTGCTATTTATGCTTTTCATTATGTCGTGTATGTTCTTTCAGTTTTTTAAATGAGCAAGCATCCATGATGTAATTAGAGTGCCACATACCTGTTTTTATTTTTTAATTAAAAATAAACAGCAAAGGACTTAGGTCCTGTCTTCCACTAAACGCTGGTATGCTTTCAGGTGTTTAGAGTTTTGTTAGCCACTTTGTTAAAACATGATTGACATTTAAGAAGCTGTTCCTATTTAATGTGTATAACTCAGTGAGTTTGGGGATAAATGTACAGCAGTGAAACCATCACCACCATCAAGACCATTAACATATTCATCACTTCCCAAAGTTTCCTCCAACCTCCTTATTATTATTAGGGTATGTTTTGTAAGAATAATTAACATGAGCTCTACTCTCTTAGCAAATTTTCAGTATCCAGTACAGTATTGTTAGCTATGGGCCAGGAGGAGGTAATGCTTGCAGGATACAAAGTTTCAAATACCTGAAGTTATATAAGAGAAGTTCTGGACATCCACTATGCAACATAATACTTTCAGGTATTTAGTTTTAGTTTCCAAAATAGAGAAAACACAAATGAGTTTATTATGTATTCAGCAAATCCTTTTAATTAAAATATTTCAACTCAGACTTAGTTTAACCTTACTTCTGTTTCAGTTTGAGTTAAATATTTATAATCATTTTCCTGCTTCTTTGTTATATATGCGTCTACACTAAATTTCTCATATTTTATATATATTTTATCAACACAATTTCAACAGACTCAGTTTTTCTTTCACTGTTTTATATTCCTCGTTTCTATTTTATACCTTCTGTCACCATAGTACACATTGGTGTTATTTCCATTTCTAGGTGAAATTTGTATTACCTTTTGGAGATATTTTTCAAGAAATTGTTTGTAGGTCAATCTCCTCTTGTTCTCTGTGGATACTGTCATTTTCCTCAATAAGGACTTTAACGGGTCTCTTCTCCCCGAACTGCAGCTTGCAGTGAGACTAACAGGCTTTTGAAGCTGCTTGTTAGATTTCTTTGATGTATTTCTGAAGATTGTAGAGAACACAATCAACCCCTGGTGTGTTTATATGTGTTTTGATGTCTTTTCAAATCCAATTTTTGTTTCGAAAGTGGAGAAGTTCACAGACATATTTCTAACACATTTTATCCTTCTGAACTAACATCTTACAGCCTTTCACCTGAATCACCCTGATAGCCTTCCACTGGTTCACTTCTCTTGTATTCGCTACGATGGAAAACAGAAAGATTATGCCATTTAAATTTGCTTGTGAGAGAACTAGGTATATATTAAAACATATCGTGGCCCTTTGAAATATTCTGATTTGATTGGAATTTGCGTTCATTTTATTAAGGAATACTCTGGACCAAATCAAAGTGGAGAGAAGAGCTGGAGTGATAAGCACATTATGGTTTGCATCTTTACTAAGAGTGAGAGAATAGTTCTGACTAGTTACCCCAAGGGACCTTGATGAGTAATTAGGTTCCTGGTCGGCAGCTTTTATTTTGGGGATATAATGGACCATTATTACTAATGAGAGTCCCCCAATAATAGGTAACTCTGATATCTGGGAGTTCTAATAGGATAGAGAACCCTCACCCATCATTCTCCTTTCATACATTGTTCTATTATCAGTTAAACATCAGTGAAAATTCATGATGGCTACCACTTAATTAGCAAGAGAGAAGCAATACCAATGACAGTACTTACGATGGGTATACTCTCATGAGTATGTTGCAGAGAGTCAAACTGAGTAAGAATTGAAAAAATATGCACAATTACCCCAGTGATGCTTTTTTAGAGAATATTAAATGAGTAAATGCTAATTTAAAAATTAAGTGATCCTTATTTGGCCTAATGCAATTCACGCTGGATCTTGATATAATTAGACTAAGCATATTTGTTGAAAATGCATTTATTCTTAACAGAAGTAAAAAGAATAGAGCCTAATGTGTGATGTTTCTGGGCTCAGTGTTTTCACCACCTGGCTTTGACAACTCCAGCCAACTTGTTTTCCTTTCAATGAGTCATCAATTTGAGGACTAATATCCAGAAAAAAAAACATCTAAAGTCAAGAGAAATCTCATTTTCAGAAATCTTTTTCAAACATCCCAGCCTCATCAAGTCTTGGGTAAATGGTGCTCTTCTAAATTCCCATGCACACGCATAGGGCTTTGTTGCAGTCACCTCTTTATATTTTCCTGTTTATAAGTAGATTGATATGAAAGCATATCTTAAAATGACAGTATGTCTTCATAATTTAACTTTGGTAACTACCTTATAATAGATAACCAATAAGTGTTAATTTCCTAAAATAAATGTCATATTTTAAACTTTCTGCCAAAATGGCAAATTAGTAAGGCTGCCTGCTTCTTCCCTCAAAAAAATCAACACTGGAAAAACTATAAAGGGTCTATAAAGCTGAAACTATTAATACCCTGTTTCCCTGAAAATAAAACCTAGCCGGACAATCAGATCTAATGCGTCTTTTGGGGCAAAAATTAATATAAGACCGGGTCTTATTTTATAGGACCGGGTCTTACATTAATTTTTGCTCTAAAAGACGCATTAGAGCTGATTATCTGGCTAGGTCTTATTTTCAAGGAAACACAGTATAAGCTGAAATCCAATCAATTAAAATAACAATGATAGGCCATGAGAAAATTCTCAAATGCAGAGGCAGAAAGGAAAATTCTACTTCATTGAACTTAGAAACTTCTGTTCATCAAAAAAACTTCATTAGGAAAGTGAAAGCACAAAGCAGGCCTCATTTTTGCCATAGAAGTATCTATTTTTGCAGTTGATACAACAGACAAGAGACTTATATCCAGAATCCAGACAGAATACCTATAAATCAATAGGAAACATACAAGTAACCTCACCCTCAGAATAGGCATACATTTGAACAGTCACTTCCCTAAAGGGAATACAAACTGTTCATTAAACATGAAAAGGTGCTCAATTTCATTACTGTTTAGGGGAAACGTCAATTAAAGCTGATTGGATACCACTGCACCAGAATGGCTACAAAGAACAAGTCTGATGATATCCAGCTTGGCAAAGCAGGTGGAGCACCTGGAACTCCCACACCTACGTGTAGGGATGTAAATAGCTTCTATTACTTCGGAAACAACTGGGCGTTACCTCCTAATGCAGATCACATTCCTGCCATAATGCAATTCCCCTTCTGGGGATGTTCCCATCAGCACTGCGCACACCTTCATGCCAACACGATGTTAATAGCAGCGCTATTTACAAGAAAAACACAATGATTGACAGCAATTTAAAGGGTCGTGAATAACACAATGAATAAATAAATTGTCACCCAGTGGAATACTGCCCCTTAACTCCATGTCATGTATGTATTTCTCAAACACAATGGTAAGAAAAAGAAGCCAGCTGTAGATAAATACATGATTTCAGATAGAAAAAGGCAGCTGCAGCAGGATACCAATTGTTCCCAGGCTGTGAGACTTATTTTACCAGGAAAAAAAAAAAAAAAAAAAAAGCAACAAGCTCATAGTGGGTGTTGCCAGAAAAGTTAAGATGGAAACTTATCTAGAATTAGTGTAATTACTTTATAACCAGAAATACATAGGCAAAGTTACTTCATAGAGCTTTTTAAAGTGTATTTCTTATTATATACTTTATAAATGATGTTTAGGAAAATAAGTACCACCAATTGTGTCATTGTCTATTAGATATTTTGAAAAATTACATAAAACAAATACAAAATTTATCTAGACCCCCCAAAACATTTGTATTCCTATCTGTGTTCAACATGTTTGTTTATAACTTAGCACCTTATGCAATGTCATGATCCCTTTTTGCATAATACATTTGTCAAGTTTGAATGGTTGTTGATATTTAAATGCTGTATTTAATTAAGATTATTCACATCTATTAAAGTTTATTATGCCTTTAAGATTAAGCTAACGTACACTCTCTTCTAAAAAGCATTTTCAGTAAATTATAGGTCAAAGTAATTTATTTTTCTTCTACACCAATAACCATTATTGTTTCTAATATTTAACCCACACTTAATCACTTAATTGCTAAACAAAGCCATTACATTACCTATAGTTCTTTCCTTCATTTATTGTTAAATAGTTCATGTGCTTACACCATTTTATTTGCAGAAGAAAAATAAGCTTCTTAAAAATATTATATGTGTATGTATAAATTAATCTTAGAGTATATATTGAATTGTACATATCAGGCATCAAAACATTTGTTTACATATTAATATTTCCCTGTGTCAATATATGTGGGGACAGAGCCCCAGAAAGCAGTTTCTGGGCTCTCGGCCTCACATAGACAGGTGCTGGCTCAGGTAGTAAATGGCCATCAACTGTGATTGCATGGCTATCAGCTGTGGCTAGTTGGCCGTCAGCTGTAACCAGTGAGCCATTGGCCAATAATATAACTGCTGTGGCTACGCTAGCAGGAAAATGGAGGCAAGCAAGAAGATGGTGGCTGAGCCTGCAAGCGGAGCAGTGAGGGTTGAGAATTGTATGGCTCCTGTTTCCTGTGTCTCCAACCCAGCCACCAGCGAGAATATAGTGGTATGACTCCCCCATCTATGGCTCCGTGGGTGTTCCTTTTTGGCCTCACCATGTCCTGCGTTCTTGTGTGGGGAGAGGGAGCAGAGACCCTGCAGGCCTTCCCACATGACAATATACCATAAACTTAACTTTAGTTAAATTAAGTGTATAATTTTGCCATTCCTACAGAGAATATTTTCTGTGAACACTAGCTGTTACTTATCACTGTTCAATATCGAATGTTTGGTAAATGTTACTAAATGTTGCAATGAGTTAATAGTTTTCTATTCTAAACGCCTTGCACATTATAGTAAAAATGGAATTCACTCTATAAAGTAGTAGACAATTCAACATCTTGATAATGATGAAATAAATGAATATATATATATTCATATACCAACATTATATAATTCATTAATATTTGTATGTCCCTTATAATGTGAAGCCCGTGTGGTCATAATTTCAAGGTAGGTAGCATGAATATCAAGGAAATTTCTTTCCCACATCCATCAAATCTCTAGTCACCTATTCTAGATTTAATCAATTTAGCTATTGAACAGGAGCATATCTTAATTACCAAAAACACATGTCTTTACACGTGTACAGATATTATGTCTGAAAGTCACGGTTTTCACCATTTAAAAACAGCTTAGAACTTTACAAAAAACGAATTTTGAGGGGGAAAAAAGCCATAAGCAATGGACAAATGGATTTAAAGGCTTGTGATGGCTCAATTTCCCAGAAGTTTTTGAAACGAGGGTGTAATTTCTACCATTACAGTAAGCCATTTATTCTAAAAACAGGAAGGGGATATCTAGCATTTGGATATTTTAAAACAGCCTCCCATTACACATTCCTGATAAATGGACAGTTGCAAGGCGAGGTGATTACAAGGTTATAACAAAGTAACAGAAACAAGCTTCGTGTTATACCCCATCTGGGGTAAGGAATGCCCATATCATGGAATATCTTTGTGTGTTTATTTTGGAAACTTGGTGACCCTTAATTATAATATCAAAAGTCATTTAGGAATTATTTTACCCCCTAAGGTATTGGTAAAATATACCAGAAGAATAGTTCTTGCCCTTTAATTTTTTGAGTGTTTGCCTTCAATTGTGAGTTAGCTCTAAGCATTCAGGATGACACTTCTGTCCTATTCTTTCATAACAGCCCTTATTGCAATGTCAAGAAAGCGATAAGTGGTTCTGAAAAATCCATTCTCAGACAGCATGTTACTCAGTAACTTAACTTCATCTTTTGACTGATGTGATAATTTAGTAAATGAAATAAAACATCTAATTTTAGAAAAGAGAACTTTCACTGCAAGGGCTAATGCACCCTTTTCAACATGATAGATGTAGCATTTTAGGACATTATAAGTGACCCCAGGAAATGTTGCTTTACTTATACCTTCCCTGTGAGGAATTAATAGGTGGTTTCTGAAGTGCTTGGGCGTGATATTCCAACGGAGATCAGAAACGACAATAGTTTTCATGCATGTAAAAAGTTTTAAAAAGGGAAAACAAGTATGTGCATCTCAGAGGCTCTGATATTGGCTTACAAGAGAAAAGGGAAGGGTCTTTAAGCATTCAAACAGCATGTCTAATTGGCACAGGTTTTACAGCAGCACATTATTTCCAGGACGGCTGCTTGTCATACCCATGGTCGACATCAAGCTCTTGTGTTACTTATGTTTAATCACAACAGCCTCCCTTAAAAAATGATTCCTCTATGTTTGATCTGAAATTGTGTTCTCAGAAATTTAGAGAATTACTCTGTTCAATAAAGATTCCTTTCTCCTCAAGATAAATACATAGTACAATGCATTTAGCAATTTACATAAAAGTTTGAAGATGGGTTTCATTGTACATGGGAAGAGGACAGAGGTGTTGTTTTTTTGAGGGATGGCTCAATATATTTTTACATAAATATACTTTTTCCCCCAAGGATATGCAGGACCATACATGTATTTTTCAAAGACAATCAGAGTCTGGCCCAACATTATTCTTTCCTATTTTCTCTAATCATGGAAACTTATAGAAGTCCAGGAATAAGAGAGATAATTTTTTATAAACTCTATTGAATATAACACCTAGACAAGTGGATGAAATCTGAATCTTATAAATCAAGCCCATTATCAAGCTCCTAAAATATTTTAAAAATAGGTACTCTTGTTTTCTATATGGTTGATTAATGTAAACCATAATATAAATTGATGAGAGATCATTAGACACACACTCGACTCAGGATGATAAATCAGAGAGAGATTGCTTTTTAAGTATATGTCTGCATGGAATTCAGCAGTAAAAGTCCATTCGTACTTCAATCTGTGTTCTCTCAATGACTAATCAACCTCAGTAAAATGAGCACCTCTGAAGGGAATTTGGAGACTGAACCGGTGGTGCAGGAAGAAAAGAATATGGATAGCATCAAAGACAGAAGATACATTTTCCTCCTTCAGCATTTTGCTTAAGGTTACTTGTAACGGATTCCAAGTTTTTCTTGCATTGAAGGAAGTTAATATTGAAATATAGAAGACAACCAAATTGTTAGAGAACCTGGTGGACATCCAAATTTTTCATTGACGAACACATTTATGTAAATTTTTCATTGATGAATACATTTATGTTAGCAATATCATTCTAATTCTAGAAGTAGCTATTTTATTAACTACAAAAATTTGCTTAGTCATTAATTTCATTATGGCTCCAAGATTATCTGGTTTTATTTCAGTGAAATAATTGTTTTCAATATAATTAACTTAGTCATGTTTCAGTGTTAGAGAAATCAGGTTTCTTGCTCTAACCTTTCCTTGGGCTTGGCTTTCTAGTAGATACCTAGGTGATGTTGATTCAACTAATTTGAAATCACAGGACAAGTCAAGAAGAAAGGTCTTAGTCATGATTATTAAATATTAAATTTCTCTGTTTTAATATATTGTTTAACAAGATTATCATTATAAGCATGAGGATCATTTAAATATGGTATGATAATCTGCAGTGATTTTTTAAAAATTATGTATTTAAAAAATAAGGGTTAATAAAGTTGAAGAAATTTGGATTACTATTGCCACTATTTTAAAGACACAAATAATTATGCGGCTTTGTAAGGAAGTAAGCCTGATCAAGGTGAGATGGAATGAAACAGTTAACCTTTCGAGAATGTACATGTTTAACATTAAGAGTGTAAAAGTTAAAAACACAGCTTAGCAGCTAGTTTCACATGTATTTCATTTCTTTTCAGGGTCACGATGTTGGTGGGAAAACATATTTGTACTCTGTGCTCCTAAACCACATATACACTCAGGCAAGTTGTTATCATTATTATTTTTGAGACGGGTGAAAGACGGATAAAGGTTTAAGTCGGGATATAAAAATCAGTGAATGTACTTGTTCAATAAATAAATGAAAGCAGTAGAATATGTTACTGACTATTGTTAAAAGACATTTAAAAAAAAATGACTGTCATTAAGATACGAACATGAACATGAGTTAAAAGATTTAACTCAAGGGTACCAGGTGGACGCTATAACTGGTTCAAAGGCGAATCCAAAGAAAAGGCATATTTATAGATAAGCAATATTGAAAAGAACATACAAATGGAGGCAACATTCCCTTCCTCAGCACTGGGAGAGGGAAGGCTCTTGAACTAGGCAGGACCCAATTTGCACATCTATAGAAAAGAACTACTGGCATTGCTGTAAGCTTCTATAATTTCCAGAGTTGTAGGAAAAAACCCAGATATCAGAATCAGACCAATTGCAGGGGGGTCCTCTAGACAATGCATAGTTTTCTACTGAGGCACTTTTTTTTCCTCTACAATACTAGATATTGAATAACTTAACATACATTTTAAGGAAAATCGTGATAGTCACGTACAAAAACAGCTCTGCTATTTCTGCTAGTAGTTAACGTCTGCATATATTAGTCTCTACTGATTCCAAGGCCCAGTTTCCTCGTTGGTAAAATAAATGAAATAACTACATGTAACTCAGGGTTTTTTGGGGGGTGGGGGAGCAGCAGCAGGGGATTAAATGAGGCGGTTTATGGAAGAGACCCTCAATAAATATTGTAAAAGTGTGTCATATAATTCCTACAATAAATATTTGAGACACATATTTTCACAAAACAATAATCAAAGTCTGTGTCTCAAAGTTGTATGCCCGTGCCACTCCTAGAACGAACTCTCTAGAAATCCTAGAGTTGTACCTGGCATTTCATATACTATATACCGTCAAACCCATTTTGTCCTCTCTGAACTGAGGTGCTCGCAAATCTTTGGTGTCGCACACTTGCTCTCGCCCAATTGGCTGTCATGGGCACTGGCGGCAAATGCTCAAATCTGGTCATTGCCGTTCATATGGTATTATCAGCACATCCATTGGACTATGTGCCTTTTTTGAAGATACATGCTGAAATCATCTGTTGTTTAAATTGTCTTAAACATAGTCTACATGGTTCACATTAAAACAAAAAGTAACAGATTGTGTGGAAAATCATGAAAATGGAAAAACAACATGTTAATTTTTGGAGGATTTATTATACTAAATTTATTTAGTCATAATATTCATATGTGAAATAATAGAACTTCAAAGTTTTTTTTCTAATAATTTAGTTGGACATATATTTCCTTTCTTAGTAATACAGTAAGACCTCACTTAACATTATCAATTGGTTCTTGGAAACTGCGACCATAAGTGAAACATCTAAGAAAACCGATTTTACAATCAGCTAATTGATATAAACAAGAGTTCTGATCATAAAACAACAGACTTCTAAATAAAGACCCCCAAAACTTCTAATATTAAACACTGAAATAAATGTGAGCTGTACATACATTCAAGAAAGGCTAGAAAAACAAGTACGATTATTATTTTCCAACTTGCTCATTCTAGTTTGGGGTTGCAGGTGGTGGGAGCCTCTCCCAGCCGCTCAGGGAGCAAGGCAGGACCCCCACCCCCCCTGGACAGGACACCCACCCGTCCATCACAGGACACACTAACACACACCCACACATTCTCAGACTTGAACCAGTTAGACATGCCAACTCACCTCATGTGTGAGGAAATCGGACTATCTGAAGAAAACACCCACGCAGACATGGGGAGAACATGCCAACTCCACAGAGACAGTGGCCCTGGCCAGGAATCATTTTTTTTTCTTTCTTTTTTTTTCTCATCAATGTTAGAACAAAATAACTTTGAACAAAACAACATTATTCTAGGACCTGCTGTACATAAATGATGGTCCCTCTTTAAAATTCACAGCTTCCTAAATACAATGAACTACAGCATACTAATTTAATTTTCATAACAGCACTGATAGACCGATAGTGTTTATTGCATTGTGTGAATGAGAAACCTGGCATTTGGAAAGCACTAGAACCTCAAAATCCTAACACCCATCCAATGCCCTTTCCATTGCCCCAGCGATCATATTAATACTCAGAACTCCGTTGTTCCATAAAGATTTCACTTACAGCATTAAGTGAACACGCCATCTCAGAAGCAGCAATTTCTTGCTCCATTGTTTAATTCCTTAGAGATGCGATGCCTCAGTCACACTCAAAAAGTATAGTTGTTGAAATAAAAACAAGTAAAATGTAACTTATTTTAAACCTATCATAAAGAGAATTTATGTATTTTTTCTTTGTAAATACAGAATGCCATGTCCTTGCTAAAGATAGTCAATGTTAAATTTTTCTATGATTTTTTTTGTTTTATAGGTTTAGTCCCTTTAATATGAAGTTATATATATCAAAAGTATTACACCGATATGTCATTATACATCTGGGGAACACGAGATGAAAGTCTTATATTAAGTCAGATTAGATAATCGAGGTAAATTTTTTCAATCTGTACACCTTGATCTCTCCAGTTTAGATAAAAAAATTCTATTTTGTATTTGTCTTTCCTTCATTTTTCCTGTCCTTCTTACTGAGTTCCCTTTACTCATATGTTGCACCTATTGTAACTACATGCTGAGACTTTTGCTTCCTGATGTACACTTTTTGTGTGCTTTCGCTTTACTTTATATTTCATTGACCTTCTGTGTGATATCCCAGGCTACAAATTTGATTCTAGAAAATTAACAAATTTTACTTCAATTTGACAACTGATGCTGTGTTGCTACTCCTCTTTATTTACATGGGAAAATCATGTTTCTATGTAGCAAATTCTCTAAAAGGGTAGAGGAAAGGAGGCCAGTAGAAATAATCCATGAAAGAAACAGTTATGGTGTGGCATGGCCTCGGCAATCACAAAGGAAATAGTGAGAAGCAGATGAATTCCACAGCTACATTCAAGGGAGAGTAGAGAGATGTTGCTGACAAATGGAATATGAGGTATGCTTGAGAGAGATTAGGGGCCAGGATTGAATTTAAGCTTGATGACCTGCAAAACCGGAAGGATGCAATTGATTAGCTGAGATACAGTATGTTATCATAGCAGATGGTTTTGGTGGGAATATCAGGAGTTTGGTGTTTGTCATATTAAGTCTGAGATGACTATTAGATATCCAAGGGGAGATGCTCAGTAGCCATGTGGATACATATGACTAAAATTCAAGGATAATATCTGAGCTGGAGATAGAGATTTACTTCTCAGTGTCACAGATTTTGGGTTTAAAGATGTGAATCTGGATGAGATGAGAATGCCAAGGGAGTTACTGTAGTTGGATGAAAATAAGAAGTTCAAGGAATCCAAACAAAATTCCCTGAGTGTTATAAACTAAATATTTGTGTAGCCCCAAATTTACCAGGGGTGCCAAAAACATGTATACAAGTGAACGCTTTGGTCAACGTTGCACAAGCAGTAGGTCACCGTAATCAGAAGTGTCTGGACGCTGATGGTAACCACTTTGAGCACCTCTTGTAATTGCAGAAGTCAAATGTGACTTGTATTCATCTTTTGTTATCGGTGTATATTGAATATCACAATTTTAATAGTGTTTCCTTTCTTAAAATATGTGTACATTTTTTTGGCACCCTCTGTATATATTGAAATCCTAACCCCTAAATTGATGGGGACTTTGGAAGGTAATTAAGTCATGAGAGTATAAAACTCATGAATGAGATTAGTGTTCTGATGAAAGAGGCCCAGTGAGCTCTCTCCTGCCTTCTGTCATGTGAGGACACAGGGACAGACAGCCATTTATGAACCAGAAAGTGGCCTCTCGCCAGACACCAAATATGCTGGAAACTTGATCTTGCTTTTCCCAGACTCCAGAACTGTGAGAAATAAATGTTTGTTATTAACCCAGTGTGTGGTATTTTTGTTATGACAGCCTGATCTGAATAAGACACTGATGTGTAGTTAAAAGTTTAGAAGCAAGAAGATAAGAATGCATCTACAAAGGACAGTGACGTGGAATGGCCATTGAGAAAAGTCAGGAGAGTAATATGTTCTGTGGGTTAAATATGAAAATTGTATCAGTGATGAGGGAGAAATCATCCATCTCAAGTGTTTCTAATAGTTCATATGAAATGAGCACTGAGGATCTGGCTTTGATAATGAGGAGATTATTAGTGATACTGATACAACCAGTTCTGGCAGAGAGGTGGAGTAAAATGCTTAATTGGAGTGGGTCAAGAGAGGTGTTGGAGACAGAACCTCTTTTAAAAGCAATTACGAGAAAATTAATTTTTATTGATTAAAAACCTGATTGTTCATGTATCTATACATGCAAATACATGAAAATATTTGGATACTTTAAATATGTTTTTTGTGTATGTGACTTTTAAAAAGAGAGATGAGGCAGTGATTTAATAAGAAACATGGGGTTACATTGTTCGTTTAGGTTGGAGGAATTATCAGCGTATTTGTAGACTCAGGTGTTGCGCTCGTGTGGTTCAGTGAAAGGTTTTTCCAGTATTGTCCTTGATTAGATAAAAAGGAAATCAACAGATTAAAGATTTATATAATATATGATGCATTATTGGTAATATCAGGCCTTATGATCTGAAAATTCCATAGATAGATAAGAATATTTCAATGGCTTCACCCATTAATTTTAATTTTGTGTCTTCATAATTTATTGTCAATGCTTCCTTTTTTCTTTTAAGATAAAAATTTTAATACCTACCTTCTTATTTTCAAAGTTTGTAGTTCCCTCTAGAAATAAGATTGTATGATGAAAAGACCCTGGGATGATCTAAGCTAGGAACATTAATGAATAGAGCCACAAGACACTGGCTAAAGGATTATTTAAAGGGAATTTTCTTAGTACTTATTACAATACATAGACATGTGCTCCTCTTCATCTTATTCTAGTCATTCTGGCTTCATAAAGTAGAATATCAACATAAGACATCTTATCTTCCGTTGAGAATTAGGTAACACAGTCAAGATTAAATTATAACATTTCTATGCAAAATAGCTGAATTAACAAATGAAAGGTCTTCTTTTCAAATTAAAACAAATATGTAAAGTCACATAAACTAAGACAGGTATTTAAAAATCCCACAAAACAAAAATTAATCTAGTTAGAATTGTATTAGAAACTTTCAGTAAGGATTTTCATTAATCAAATACCTGATTTTAAATGCTTCCCGTTCAATGTACACAGACTGTATATACACAGATAGATACACCCACATGTTGTATCAAGTTACTGCCCATATCAAGAGCGTTTTTACTATGAAGTTCATGAGCCATTCCACTGATGGTTTATTTTTGGTAATCCAAACTAATTTTTAGCATTTACCATGACTAAAGAAGAAAGAACAGTGATGAATGTTCCAAAAATATTTCAATTAAACAAACTTCCTTTAGAGGGAGCACCCCTATTAATTATCACAGGGCAGAGATCTTCAAAAATAATTACTTTGAAAAATAAATAGTTTTTCGCAGGCTCTTGCCTGATTGCTTTTGTGGCAATTTGCCTCCTAGTATTTCTTTTTTGGACCCACAACACTGTGATCCACTAGAAAACCTAAGCTCACTTACAAAAATCTTTCTCATAATTTTATACTCTCTGATCTTAAATAAAGAAATGGAAGAAAGCAACATAGTGAAACCTGGAATTGAAAACATATATACTACTTTAAATTCCAATATATTCCGAAGCAATCTATCATTTTGTAATAGCCTGTCGGTCTTGGAGAATATTTATTTAGCTGATGAGAAAGAAATGTCTTCAAGATATTCTGAAATATACTAACCTTGATGAGATACTAAAGCCTACAACCATTCTTTGCTTTTTCATGTTATAGCTTCTTCTTGAAATGCATACATACAGATATTTTCCCCAAGATACGGAGGGGTAATAGGTCAGTAGTGATTTCCACCTGTAACCACTGTTATCACCCCTACCTTCTCAATATTACTTTTGGGAAAGACATATTTTTGTTATATACAAGTATATATCTATATCTATATCTATGCATATATCTATATCTATTTATATAACTTCCAAATTTAAATACTCTAATTTAAAAACATTGCAAAATATTATCTAGATGTAATGATCAGCTCTAATTACTTCTTTTTGGCTGTAATTACACATCATCAACAGCCCAGCACATCTCATCACAACAGAACTTCTGTGTTGTCAAATAAGAAAACAAATCTGTACGTAGATAGCAGAGGCTTTATTTGGAAAGACTATTGTAAGATGAAGAGAGATATGTGGCAATAGGAAGAGCTTGCTGACCGTTAAATCTGTAAATCTCAGCAGTCAGGCAGGTGGGATTATTGGATCCGCGGGTGGTGCCATCCGACTGCGGAGATGGAAAAATTATCTTCTGTGTCATCTGATCCTGGGAAGGACCAGTAAGCTTGTCTAACTGCAAGGACATATGGGGAACAGAGAAGCCTAATAAAGGTTTGGTCAAGTCAAATTAGCAGGTGTTTGTCCAGACTGGAGGGAGGACAAATAGTTCAACTAGTCATTTATGAAACAAAGAATGGGAAGTTAGAGGGTCTGTGTCTGGCCTGTCATAGGAAACAAGCAAGCGCTAGGCCAGTGTTATAATAACTGTGTCACATGGGGACGGGTGGTTCTTTGCAATGTTTCCAGGAACTTAGAAGGATGGTGGATTTCACACGCTTTTCTGTTTCTCAGGAGCGTAGGGCACAGATGAACTTCAACACTGCAATGGTTAGCAAGTTAGAGTAAGTCCCCAATGTCCTTGACAGATTCTTGGAAATTACAACTTTAAGTAAAACAACTCATGACAAAACCAATTTGACCATAGACTAATTGATATAAACAAGAGTTAAGTTTCTATGACATATTTCTGATCACAAACTACTGAATAAAGACTCAAAACACTTCTAATATTAAACATTGAAATAAATGTGAGCTACACATGTATTTAAGAAAGATTAATAAAAGCAAGTCAGATCATTGTATTCTAATCCTCTTATTTCAGTTGTCAGTCAGAAGTGGCAGGGGCCTCTCCTGGCAGCTCGGCACACAAGGCAGGACCCACCCTGGGAAAAAGGACCCCCCACACACACAAACACACATACGCACACACACATACACAAACACATACGCGCGCACACACACACACACACACACACACACACTCAGTCTAGGACAGTGTAGACAGCAGTTCACCTGATGTGCACGTCTTCAGGATGTGGGAAGAAGCAGAGTTCCCAGAGAAAACCCACACAGACTTGGGGAGAACATGCACACGCCACCCAGACTGTGGCCCAGGCCAGTAAGAGAGTTTTTCTTTCTTTTTTTTTTTTTTTCCTCATCAACATTATAATGAAACAGCATTGAAGAAAACAACATTATTGAAGGACCTGCTGTATATTATAGCTATTTGCCTTTACTTATTTTAGGATTATTTTCTAGCAAAAGAATAATGAAATAATCAATTTTCTCACAAAATAAACACAGCAGTGCTGATAAGGTGCTCTGTCTCTCTCTCTCTCTCTCTCTCTCTCTCTCTCTCTCTCTCTCGCTCTCGCTCTCGCTCTCGCTCTCGCTCTCGCTCCCTCCCTCCCTCCCTCCCTCCCTCCCTCCCTCCCTCCCTCCAACATTTCCCTTATGTATAATATCCTTGTTACAAAACTCTACTTTTTCCATTCCTAGTTTTCCAGTGAAATCCAGATAAAGTCATTGGTTTTTCAAAGTCTTCTTCTTGTGTCCCTAACCTTTATGTTCACAACTTTCTCTGATACTAGGTGCACTTGTTTTTCTATCTAACCCTTGGGAAGTTTAGTAATGTCTACTTTGTACTGGGACTCGTATTTTTCTGTATGGAATCTGAAATGCCAACTAAGTGGGAAGTCATTCTGAAGCAGACGATATTTAAATGATGTTTTTTGTATTCAAATATTTGACAAATGCGCCTGCACATGACAGGTGTGTAATAAACATTAGTATTGATGTGAATAACAGCATTGATAGCAATATTGTGAAAGCAGTGTGATAAATGGATGACATATATACTCATAGTTTAATCGAGTCAGGTTGTGGTTGCCAAAGGATGGATGTGGAAAAAAAAAAAGTGCAGAGCTCTATTTAATGTAATTTTGTGGCTATTGTACTTACTTCCTGCCAAGAAAATGTCCTCCTTTCCTGCTAAATTCCTTAAATGATAGTCACAGTTGGAGATAATCTCTAAAATACAAATACCTCTGGGAAATATAGGAATTTGATTTAATTATAAGCAAATATGAAATTATACACACACATACAAACGCACACAAGCAACTTGACTTGCAATAGACATTTGATTACAATAAAAATAGTGGAAAATTATTTGGATTTTGGAATCAGAATTAGCTCCATCATCTGCTAGCTCTATACATTTGGATAATTTCTGTAACATCTGATACACATTTTCACATTTTTCAAATGAATATATTACTTTCTGACAAGATTATTTGAGTTATACAATGGCATCAATATGTCTTAATATGCTCCTTGCTCTTTCTATATATCCACCATTCTCTACTTGATGGGCTAACATCTGATTACTAGTAGATCATTGAAATAGATGGGAAACATGTTGGATAGATGGTTCCAGGCTTCTTACGATTCAGTTCGGATTTATAGGTTTTTAACCAACAGAAATAGAAAACATGATTTCTCTGAGTAATCCAACCTTACACCTCTCTGTTATTATTGCTTGCAATTCCTGAAGAGAGACTTTGGGGGAAAAAATAGCCTCAATAAATTTAGATTACAAGAGAAGAGAAGCAAGATCAGAAAAACCTTGCGGAAACTAATTAGCCTCTGAAAATGGCAGATTTTGTTTTCATTTTTCTGTAGGCAAGATTCACTGAGAAATAATAGTCTGAGGATGAGAAGGACAATCATTTGAATTGCTTGAGTCATCACAATATAATTTATCTGCTTCCAAACAATTTTCTGTGTAATTTTACTTCCAAATTTCATTTACTGCATGCTTTCTATTTTTGCTTCTTTACACATGCATTTCGTAACTATTGATACATACATTTATTCTACTTGTAAATTAGTTTATTCCTAATGAATATTGTTATCAGCTCTTTCATCCTATCAGAATGCCTCATCATTGGGGCAATAAAGGAATGATCCTCTAAAAGGGTTAAATTACAATTGAGTTAACTCATAGGATTAGATAAGCTTTAATTAACTAATCAGACTGAACCTTTCCAGAACCTTGATCTTGGAACTCCCAGCCTCCAGAATATTGAGAAAATAAATTTATGTTGTTTAAGCCATCTAGTATACGATATATATATATATATATATATATATATATATATATATATATATATATATATATATTTTTTTTTTTTTTTTTTTTTTTTTTTTTTTTTATGGCAGCCCAACCTGAGTAAGACAGTTGTTAAGAAGTCAGCCCAAAAATTAGTGGTGTAAAATAATACCACGTCATTTGCGGGTGATTTCGGAGTCAGTTCTTAGTGTCAGTCAGAAGTCCCCTGAGCTGTGGTCATCTGAAGGTGTGACTGGGCAGGTCTCCAATTAGGCTCACTCCACAGGCTGGCCATCGATGCTGGTTATTGGCTGGGACCTCAGCTATAATAACAAATTCATTGCTCAGTTTCTAACTGTCAATTTTTAGTCTTATTTCATACTCTGATTACGATCAGTGAAGCTTTGCCAGAGAGAAAACAGCTTTTTCTAATCCTAAGAGCTTATTTTTACATATCAAGAAGTAACCCAGTGAACTCAGAAAAGAGATTTTTACTGAGGTAGACCCTGTATACCAGACCCTTACTCTTTGTTTCTTACTAACAATATTCCAGCTTTGTTTATGGTAGCCCCTAACCCTGTCCCAGGCAGGACACTGGTCTTAGCCAATCATGACAACTGTTCATTTTCTTATTTCCTCCAGGCAGGTGGAGGGGATGTGACCCAGTACAGTCCAGTGATGTGCAAGGAGTAGGTTGATGGTAACTTCTGGAAAATTTTCGGTTGTAACCAGGTAGAAAAAAAGTCCTTCTAGTTCATAATATCTCAGTTTCCTTCTTCAGATCGTGGTTGTGTGGTATTTTCATAATGAGGCAATACGCTTAAGGCAAAAGTCAATATTTAAAATCAGACATACCAGAAAGATGGAGAAAGCTACCAGCAAGCAACAACCTACAGAGTTAACAGGTGAGAAAAAGAGACCTTTATTTGTTTAAGTCACTGTTACCTGGATTTCTACGAGTAGCAGCTTAAGATCTTCCTAAACGTGCCCTCAAGGGAAAGACCCCAAAATATGGAATTTGGTGTTGTGGAGAAAAGCAAGCAAGAGTCACTTTCTATATCCCAAACTTCAAGGGGAAGAATTAGAAAAAAAAAAAAAAAAATCTTTATCGAGATAAAACATTGATAAGATTAGAGTTTCAATTATATCCCATGCTGCCTGTTAATTATTCTCTTCTTGACAAAGGGGGTGAGAAAATTGGAAAATACTATATTAATGATAGTATCTCTCTATGTGAGGCAGTTATTTGAGTTTCCCAGGGCAGAGGCTATTAAGCTAACGGCTAGAGGAATGGCACAACAGGAAGAACCCAGGAAGTAAAAGACAAAAAAAAATCAGTCTTGTAGACTATATTTAGACATTTGCCTTAAGCCTCCAAATTGAACAAATGCAAATATTTAGAAATTTCAGTAAATAACTAAGAAAATAATGTTGATCAAGAAACTTCAGTTTGAACATCAAATAAATATGTGTCCACCTCCTAAAACAACTTTATTCTCCCAAATGTGTTCCATTAGGCAGTAGAAAATCAACATGGCTCTCATGTGGCTTCCTATACAATTCCCAACTCATATATGACCATGGCAGACAATAGACAAAGAAACTCCCCTTTTCTGGAAAATGGTTCTCTTGTTTCGAAAACCAATGCCAGACTCTCAGGAATGAAGGTCTAGGTTACCCCACAAGGAAAGCAAACCAGACCAGATAAAATGGAGGGTGGGAAGAAAACATGATAAAGATTAATTAGTCTTAGCACTAGTGGTAGTAATGGGACTATAGCTTAGCTTTCTCTAGCAGTTTCTACAATGTTTGTAGAATAGGGGTTGGTAAACTTTCTGTAAAGAGTTGTATATTGTAAATATGTCAGTCTTTATGGGTCTATAGCACAGACTTTTCTGCCCCCCACCCATCTTTAAATATGTAAAAGCCATTTCCCAGAGATGCACAAAATCAGTTCTGTTGTTTGGATTTGGCCATGGGCCTAGCTTGCTAACAAGTGATTTAGAAGATTGAAAAGGAGCCACAACCTTGAAGAGTTAACTCTTTTTCCCTTTTTCTCAGGGAAAAGTTCAGGGCATCTTATTTAGTGGTGAAATTCCAATATCCTAAGAATGATCTAACATACAATAATGGCAGGATGAAACAGACTCAGTTTATGCATCAGCTCAGATTCAATCATCCTTTTATTTTTTTTCTAACCAAGTGGGCTCTTAAAGGATAATATCTACCTTGTCCTGTGAAACTGGATGTGATTTTTCCCATACCTGTTACTACTGACGAAGATGCTATTGTTATTATTGTTCTTAGTCTCTCGGATCACTCATTAGCAAAACTCTACCATGGGTTACCTTATGTGCAATGCATTACATTTCTCACTTCCACTGAGTTACCGTAGTATAGTGTTTCTCTAGAAGTCTGGCAAGAATGGGTAGTTAGCTGGTATTAATGATCTAGCTAGTTATGCAACTAATTCTCTAATACATTTTCCTCCTTTGACCTCACTTCCCTGTCCCTTCATACCTGTTTTCCCAGAATTGAATCCTACTCAGAAAATTATTATCACACAAACATTTGCCCTAGATTTTGTTTCCTACAGTATCCAGACAAAAATCACAGCCCCAAACACCTCTAATTGATAGACAGTCCTATTAAAGAGAAGGACAAGGATAAACTTAATGGATAAATATAGTTCACAGCACAGTGGGGATCTGAAATGGGGGGCAAGGGCTAGAGATCAGATGACAATGCCCTCAATTTTCCCATTTCCTTCTAGATGATACGTAAAGTGGGAGGGAGTAGAAAAGTACAAATAGTTTGAGATGAAAGCCAGCAAAATAAGGGCTTGAGAGTGCTACTTACAGGTTTGAGTTCTTGAAGAAAAGAGCCTAGCAGATTTCCCAGTGTCACGATGGAGAAATCATAACATGGCATGTTTAGGGAAACAGTAAAATCCTGCAGCTGACCAGTTTTTCACACTTTTCCTATTCGTGCTTGCCTGATAAACTTAGCCGGCTACTTCTGAATGTTCATCATTTGAGGTCTAGAGAACAGCCTCACTGGTCAATCTGCATCAGTGAGGCCTCAGCAATGGTGGCCGGGCAGAGTTCCAATCGGCAATCACAAAAAGGACTACGTGCTTACAAAAAGTGACTACCACCTGCCAAGTCACCGAGATTTTTTTTCTTTTTTTTAATTTTCTGACTATGTGATATACATTTATACTGAGAGTGAGAATACTTTGGAAGATCTAGGACTTAAAATGTTCCCTACTACTGTAAAAAAGTCAACAATTCATATTTCATAGTAAATATTGATATAAATGTGCAACAGTAACTTAAATGTTTTTTCTATTTCTTTCCATTTTCACTTCAAAAAAAAAAAAAGTCCATAACACATTGTTTATTTCTAGTTCTCTTACTGTTCTTTTATATGTAAAGATTTTCCTTCATTCTTTCTGGTAGATGTTTGTTGCCTTACAGCTGCCAAACCGTTTGTTCCCCCGCGCTCTTCCCAGGATTTCATAAGGGAGTCCCTCAGCAAACTGAGGTCCGATGGAGACGCATTGGAAAAGCTCCTTTGAGGGGAAGTCTCAGCAAACTGAGACCTGATGGAATTATATTGGTCCCTCCCCTTCAATGGATTCCTTGGAGATGTGCTTGTGTGTGAAGGCAAAGTTCAGGCTGGAACACAATGGGAACTTTCAGAGAGACAGTCAGCAGGCTACGTAACACAGATCTTGAGATTAACAATCATTACCTCTTTAGAAGTTTACCAATAAAAACTACATGTTGGCTCGATTCGGGGTTCAGTCCCTGAGACTCTTCCCCTTGGCCCATTCTTGTACTCTATTTGTGACTACTGTCTTTTCTTAACCCTGCGCTGCCCTTCTCCTTCCCCACAACTCATGTCGTGCTGGAAGCGACAGATACTCTACATCATTATGTTAGATTTAAACAAAACGTATCAAGTTAGAGGAACGTGACAGAACAAAAACCTCCCCAAGTCCGTGAGAGACAAGTAGACGTTTCTGAGTTACTCTTAACACAAGACAGTTTTAAAACACATAGAAGTTGAGAATGAATAAAGTATGGTCTAGGAGGTACAATAATTTTTGTATAGAGCAGCCAAGAATGTCTCTTCCTATAATAGCTATTGAATTTACAAACACAATTAAGGAGAACTACCAGGCTCATGCATCAATTGGACTTGAAGTCTTTACTGAAAACTCCCATTAGTGTCAAAAGCAAGAAATAAGAGCAAGTTTTACTAACACTGTTAGATTTTCTGATGTAAAGGGGGCCAGCGAAATTTCTATTGAATGTATCTATGTAGTAGTTTCTTAACAATTATTGCAGATACAGTATATCTGTAATGTTCATTCATTCCGATGTTAACTTATTTATAAGGATGTACCACACCAAAGGAGAAAACATAAATATAATACACGTTAGGAAAAATGTCCAAATATAATTAACATTTATTTCATTTGCTCAAGTACTCTTATTCTATTTTCATACCTCAAATTAAGGAAGTCCCATTATGTTTTTGTTAAGTTGTTGGTAAACCCGAAGAGGAATTTGATAGTCTGATACTTGAATATGTAGAACGGAACTGAGAAGGAAGGAGAAGATCAAACAAGTGAATAATAAGAATGTCATAAAGGCTCTATATTTAAACCTAACTGGGGGAAGTGAATAATTTGAAATATGGGAAAGAACGAAATAATGCAATATGTAATATGTAGTGACAGGAATACCTTTGATTTTCCATAAGTATCTATGATAATTCAAAGTGAGAGCTGAGCGATGTCAAATAATTTCCCTGCACAGCTGACTTACATTTAAGTCAAGTTAAATTAACAGTTTTATTGTGTTTTGTTAAAAATGTTCTTTTTTTTTCTTGTGAAAGAGACAGAAACAGTAGTGCCTTGAGGCAGCTTCCCTTAAGATATCCCTGTTATTGATTCAGATCGCATTCCTTTAAATTTGGAAAAATTAAGAAAAATGTACCTTCCTGTTCTAAGACTGCTTTTCTAATTTTGCAAAATTTCTTTTGGAAAAGTTTGTTCTTTTGAAAGAGTTTGGTTTCTACTGTTAATTCCTTATTTTATAATGTTTACCTTACACTTACTGCTGCATAAATTCAATTGCATTTATGACTGGATTAAACACAACACTGAATTTGAGGAACTTAAATGAGATGAGCCTCAATGCCTTATGGTTAGAGATAAAATGGCTTGATATTTGACTGTACACCTAGTCTCTCAAAATAAAGATTGTGAAGAAAATGTTTTCTCTGACCTCTACGTCAGAGATGAGCCGGTGATATGTCTCCAGCAAATTGCCTCATTTACGTGGCTGACAGGTTTATAAATTAAGGTGATGACAAATACACAGTATTTAGATGCATTCGTATGCATTTGCATAACTTTATCTCTTTCTTTTAATTTTTCCAAAATATGTAGGGGCTCACATACAAAATAAAATATGCACATGCTCATTTCACTGAAGCATTAAAAACCAATTTTAGCATCTGTGGGACACTGTTTGGGTGACAGCTGAAAACCAGAAATGACAATTCTCTCTCAAGATACTGACATGACTACTGCACTGAGACACCTGTCAGTGTTTGCTGAGCCTGCCAAGTTTTATGATGAAATTTCATAGGGTAGAAATCCCAAATCCTAAAATATGATTGGGATTTCTCCCTCTCTGTTAGCACTGGTGTACATGATCTATTAAAAGCATGTCAGAGATTGGAGCCCAAAGATGGTTCTCTCCTTAAGCACACTTGTGGTACTACGTAGTTTTTGGTAGTGCTCCCATCTCTGGCAGTTCCAGCTGTTGTAACAAAAACACCATAGACTGGGGGCTTAAGCAAAAAACATCTATTTCTCACAGTTCTGGAGACTGGGAAGTCTAAGATCAATGTGCCAGCACCTCTGATGTCTGGTGCAAGCCGACTTCCTACTTGGCACATGGCCCTTTCCTGCTGTGTCCTCAGAGGGTGGAAAGTAGAGAGAACAGTAAGCGCTCTCATTTTTCTTCTTATAAGGACACTGATCCCCTTCCTGAGGACTCACCCTTAGCATCTAATTACCTTCCAAAGACCCACTCCTAAACATCATCACATTGGGGGTTCACTTCAACATAGCAATGCTGGAGACACATAAACATCCAGTCTGTAACGGCTCCTCGTAAATCTTTATAATCATTTTTAAATCATTAGGTAAAGTCGATTTATGTTATCATCTCCCATACAAAAAAATATTAACGACAATCACCCTCTGTAGTCTTTAAGATCACAAAATACTAATATTATAAGCATTATTCTTAAACTATGTTCACTGGATGTCAATATTAGCCACTAAGAATATTAAGGCCATTAGTCTAATGAAAGAACAGAGAAAGATACCATCTATTGGGCATTTACTACAAGGATATTCACTAGATCCTGTTCAATAAATACAATTGATTCTCCAACAATTCTATAAAATTTATATTATCTAAACTATATAGAAACATAATTTTATTATCAAAATCATGAAATACTTTGATAAACGTGAAACAGAGAACGGAGATATAATCAGTCTTTATTATAAAACCCATGTTTCTATACAGCTCAAGGACATAGAGGCTTTAACTTTTCTATCCATTAACCTTGAAATGTTGCACAGGTCACAGCCAAATTTGTACTCTTGGTGGTGTTCAAAAATGTATTCCTTCCATTAGGTATATACTCAGCAGTGAAGTTAGGCTAATATACTTTCAATAAAGAGGTGACAAATACACAGCATTTGTATTAGGTAAAGAAAATATCCTTCAACCATTAAAAAAATGTCCCTCTCAACACATATCCCTTTTCCCCTTTAGCTATATAATCATCTACAAACTTATTTAATTAACGATGACCTAGGGTTGGTTATTTCCTGGCAGAAAAAAGAAAGATAACCACATCATTGCCTGCAGGGAAAACCTTATCCAAACATCATGAAAACTATTATAAACCATAAATATACAAAGAGAATTAAAATGAAGAAAATGTAACTATTATACTTTTACAGGTTTCAAGAGTTTCAGAATGAGCAGAAGGGATGTGGTAAGATATTTTTTCCCAAATTGAATAAAATACAGTATTAGATAATGATCATTTTATTAACACCGTTTTAATAATACTGTTTTATCTTGGTATCAGATAATCTCTAGTAGAATACAAGGAAGACCACACCTTGGGGGGATATATGCAAATTTCATAAAATCAGATACAAAGAGAAAACTGAAAAGCCCCCAAAGGGGAAAAATATATAGCCCCAAAGTATTGCATTTCTAGTGTATATAATAGGTAATGACTGAGTGTTTTTAAGATGCTAAATTTCTGGTAACTTGTTATGCAGCAATATAAATTGAATACAAGCAGTACTATATAATTAAAATGTTTACTATCACTATACTGAAAACAAAAAGTTGCTATGATAAACTTTTCAAATATTCAATTAAATAGAGGGATTCCAATGTTTGCAGACATGAAAACTCAGTATTATTATGATACCCATTTTCTCCCCAAAAATCTATAGACTCAAAGACCTCTCAGTCAAAATGCCAGCAGCTTGTTGTGTGTATAAGTTGATTCTAAAATTTATATGGAAAGTCAAAGGACTTAGAACAGTAAAGAAAAATCCCCAAGAATAAGTTTACAAAATTTAAAATACGGATTTCTAGACCAAGTATTGAGCTATAGTAATTAAGACAGTGTATATTTTTGAAAGAATTAGTAAATAGATCAAATTAATAAAATACACTATCAAGAAATAAATTGTATATAAATTATATATATAAACTATATATATATAGACTATATATATGTAGAATATATATAGCCTCAATTGTTTAATTTACAATTAATGCACTATTGAAGTTCATTAGAAAATAAAATACTTTTCAAAAATTTTCTTGGAACAACTGGATATATGAATTGGAAGTAAATAAACATTGAGAATAATTCATGTCATAATTAAATGAAGATGAATCATAGACCTACATGTGAAAGTTGAAACATAAATCTTCTGGGGAAAATATAAGATAAAAATTTTGTAATAATGTGAGATAAAAATTCTTTAAGGATACAAACAAAACTAATTGTAAGAGAAAACACTGATAAACTGGATTTCATCAAAATTAAAAACTTTTGCTCATCAAACTTATTAAAAAATAAATTTGCAAACCTTAACCTGTAGAGCGTATTTGCAATGTATATATCTGATAAAGGTCTCACATCCAAAATATACACAGAACTACTATTGTATTAGAAATGTGCAAAGACATGAACACTTTACAAAAGAAGACATACAAATGATCAGTTAACCCTTCCACCCCAAAAAAATGTTGCCTAAAATCATTAATTATCAGAAAACTGCAAAGAAATATCAGTATATATCTATCAGAATGTCTGAAATTAAATGACTGAAAATACCAGATTTGAGAAAGAATGTAGAGCAACTGGAATTTCCTTACATGTGGCCTACAGTGTAAAAATTACAGTTACTTTGGGAAACACATATTTAGGAGTTTCTTATAAATGTATAAAATTCTATAAATTTAAACAAGAACTATGCCCCAGCAGTTCTTAATTATAGATATCTATCCAGGAAAGGAAAAACACATATCCACACAAAACCATATAATGGGATTGCTGTAGTAACTTGTTCACAATAGTTTTACGCTGGGAACCAACCAAATGTCCATCAGCGGTAAAATGGACGAACAAATTGCAGCACATCCATGTAACGCAATTTTACTCAGCAAAGGAACAAAATACCCATACATGGAACAACATGGGTGCATTAGCAGAAAACAAAATTTAGGAACTTTCTGGGGTGATAGAAATATTAATACTCTTCAAACTGTGCACTTAATATCCGTGTGTTTTATTCTATGTAAAACTTTACCTCATATAAAACAAATATGGAAGTCTGGTATAGTAAATTTGAGAGTTTAACTATAATACATGAATAATTAAAAGCTAAAATGATATACTAAGTAAGTGTATACCTAAAAGAAAGACGTAAAACTCCCTCATCATGTAGAAGAAGAACAAGAAGTAAGGAGGGCAAGATTTAGACATAAAAACTTTTCCTTTTTGCTGTTAGATATTGCTGGGGAGATAATGAAGGAGGCAGTGGGAAAAGAACAACTAATTTGGTGAGAAAAGCTGAGCTATGTATACTCTGTACTGGACTCCCACTGGGAAAACATCAGGCTGCCTCAGAAAATGCCTACACCCAACTGCAGATGCAGAAATCATTGAGGGAAGGCTCTCTAGTCAAAGAGAGAAAGCAAATCCTGCCATCTCTAACGAGATTCCACATACCAGGAAAAGCAGTCAGGGGTTTCTGTGGCTCCATCTGGGTGATCCAGAATTTTTCTCTCCCAGTTGATAACTTGTAGGTTTTCCATGGTGCTGCCATGTGGGACATGATGTGATGCTCTGATTGTGGCTGCAAAGGAGGTGGCCATAGCTAAGACCAGTTAAAGGCCAAGTGTGGCATTGCTGGCAGTTGAAGTATCACAAACTCCTGAGCAGACCTAAACTGCACCATCTATGGACTTCACGAGAGGAACTGGAGCACAGCCAGTGACCATGCACAGCAAAACTCACCAACACTTTCTTTGACTTCCAAGTCTTTATGGAACTGGCCTGGCAATTACTTAAGTAAGCCTCATTATCATTAATTGGTTACCATTAACAGACTTTCTTATAATTATATTGATAGAGAAAGAAAGTTCATTTTGTCTTACTTATTTTTACCTTAGATTTATTCTAATTGCTTAGAACCTTTTTAATTCACCAAACAAAATAGTCCAGGGATGATATGGGTCAACATATGTGCTGAAATGAGACATTTCATGTCACCTTCATAGGGAAACGTGTAGAAAATAAGCTAGAGATATTGTTTGTGGAAAGATTTTTAGTGAAAGAAATAGTAAGGGAAGGAAAAGAGTGGAGCCAACATTTACTGTGTACTCACTATACGCTACAAATTATGAGGCACTTTCCAGTTTATGTCTCTGGCTATTTCCACAGATAATTTAAAGTTGTTTAAAAGAGAACATGCCATAAAATAAAAGTGTGAACAAAACAATAAAATGGCAGAGTAACAACATATGGAATGAAAATAGAAAGTCAGTAAGAGAGTGTTACATCAAGGTGCTGAAAATTGTTCCTACTAAGTGATACTTCAAATAAAAACAAAATGTCTACATGGTAAATAATAGTATTGTCATTATCCCTAAAGAGAATACAGCATTTCCATGGGAAACCATAGATTTTCTTTGATCTCAAACATACAATACTTTCCTCTATGTCGTGTTGAACAATATCCTACATATTTAAATGGAGTAGAGAATGATAAAGGTCATATATTATATAATTACTAAGTGGTTGAATGGGGCAAATCTTAGCTATACAAAGTGAAAACAAATAGATTGGTTCACACAAGATGATCTAGGAGATTCGATGTAGCAAAGGAGGCACATATTCAGGTCTGCAAGTAAAAAAATACCAGGCATTTATTCATGCATTCAATCATTCATCTCTTCAATATCCATTACTTAGCAAGCACTGTAAAATGAACTGAGGATACAATAATAAACACAAAATTCAGCATCAGTTTTTCCTCCATGAGCTCCTAAACTACTGGTGCCCAATAGGCAATAACCAATGAGTCGATTTGAATTAATTAAATAGGATCCGCTGCTTTAGAATAAAAATTAGGACTGAGTGGGCATAGTGTCAGGGTGCCAGCCCAATGCATTTGGGTTTACTTACAATGACAGTCCCTCACAAGGGTTGAAATAATAGGAGGGGGATCTGAAGGAGAAGCCAGGTTGAACAGACCCAGGAAACACACTGGAGACAGAGCTCAGGTACAAGGCAAAGACTCGCCAATGTGTCTTATAATTTTTTATGTTAGGGAGTCATGGCCCTAGTTAATCCAGAAGAGTTGTGGCCTAATTCTTAATAGGGTTGTTATCACTGTCTGAGTGTTTAGAAAATAAATGATATGATTATATGGTCAACCAGGTTGAACTACAAGTTTTTTCTTTCTTTTTTTCATTCCTCTTTTTTTGTTGTTCTTTATTCTTATTCCTGACAAGCACATTCTTCTGCAATATTTTTGGATGTCTGGATTCCAGCAAATATCAGGCAACAGATAATGAGGAGTCTTTCTGCAACGCCCCATGGTTTCAGGTGCAGTGAACGGCGGCGGGCTCAGGCTTGAACCCAGGACATTAAACTCAAGGCAACATGAAAACATTCCTGTACTCTGGAGAGAACACATGTCAGGCTGAATGCTCTAATTTTCATAGTAATCATTATCTCAGGGCTTTTCTATGAATGGCCATTGGCTGAAGAGCTACAGTCAGGGGGACGTGGACACACCTGTATAATTTAACTTCTTTCCATCTCTGAGACAGAAACTGTTTTCTTATCTTCGGTGAACAGCCAGTATATATGAGGTGTGATCAAAAACTATGGTGAATGTTTAAATTAAAAACAAACAAAAAAAGGCAGGGATCTTAAATATGGAAAGAGAGACATTGAACCTTATAACAGTGTGTGACAAGTTTCAACTTGTTTGGTGCAGTCAGCCGGGTGTGAGCTACAGTGGAGAGAAGGTGTGTTTTAAGCCACAAATCATCCTCCATCATGACAACTTCCCACGTCACACATCGCTTCTGGTACAGCAATTTCTGTCAAACAAAAATATTACAGTGTGTCTTCATCCACCTTATTCACTGGTCCTGGCACCATGTGACTTCTGGCTCTTCCCCAAAGTCAAAATGACTCAAGACCTTGAGGCAGCCACAACAGCACAACTAAAGACACTCATGGAAGAGGGTTTCCAGAACTGCTTCAGAAAGTGGCAAGAAAAATGGAATAAGTGTGTTCCAAGTGTGGGGGAGTATTTTGAGGGGGATTACAGTCTTTTACTGTAATAATTATTTTGTTGTTTAAACATTCTCCATATTGTTTGATCACACCTCGTATATCAGGAGTCTTCCTAAACAGTTATACTTAGAGACATTGAGCTACTTACTGCCTTTTTCCTAAACATCTACTCCAAACACTTACATGTGTTCATGACTGAAGTTAATATGTTTGCACTGGAATCTACCCATCTGCAGTCATGCCGAAAGCCCAAATGGCATGTCTCATGGGGAGGTCAGGTGTCAGTGTGCAGAAGCTTGAACCTCTGCCTTTGGTTGCAGTACAGTTTTTGCTGGTTGACTTCAAACCAGTGACTACGCTGACTTCGAGTTGAACAGGAATCCACATGTTTGGGGTGGAGTGAAGTTTACCCTGTGGTTGAATGATTATTTATTTATTTATTTATTTATTTATTTATTTATTTATTTATTTATTAGGAATATTTAGAATTACTTTATGAACACCTGAGGGAAGCAATGTTTTATTCAAAGTCTAAATCCACACCAATTGTGATGAGTTTATGGTGGGGAGAGGCTCATAATGTCAGGGCAGGTATTCTAATTCTAAGAGGGACACATTGGAATTGTGCCAAATCACAAATCCTCTACTGCTTTTAAATTTACTGTCTGAGGATCTTATTAATTATAGCAGTTCTGTTAAAAAAAAAAATGCAAGGTAAGAAATTAGTTTGAGGGTTAATACAAGAAGCGATTGTTTAAGTATACTGATGAGTAAGTTAAAAATACATTTAAATATCCCCATCTATATAGTATTGACCTCGTTGCTCCTGAAGGCATCTCATTATCCTGGGGAATATAAAACAATACATTTAACCATCCTTTCTTAAAAACTAATTCCAGAAAACTATGGAAACAAAGGAAATAGATGGATGAATAGCTAATTAGATAGAAGATAGGTAAGTAGATAGATGATAGAAGTAGATAAGTAGATGATAGGTAGATAGATAGATGATAGATAGATGACAGAGACAGATAGATGATTGATTGAATAATTTACTGATAAACATTTTCTATCCTTTATGCTTCAGATTTTTTAAAGGTATATATTTAATTATCAGTATCAGCTTTTGAATGAAACATTGCAAATATTTCCACAAAAAGCTAATTAAGTCTGTACATATACATCATGACTAGCTTAATAAAATGAGCATTTCTGTTTGTTCTCATTTTTTAGCTCTGGTTAATAGAAGTGCTGCTAAGAAGTGTGATTTTGAGACAAGGCAGTTGATGAGTTCAGAGGCAGTTTCTATTTTTCTTTCTTTGTCATTTATAAGGTAGCGAGACCCAGAAATATGTACACATTTGAAATGTGATAATAGAATTAATCTCTATTATTTTATCTTGCATCCTCTGTCCTCCTTTGCCTTCTCCAGGCTTTATTTAGAGGGAAAATAAGGTTCATTCATTCTCACTGATAATAAAGCAACCCAGTTTGGAAAAGTTATTTTTCTTATATTCATTGGAAATGAGATTTTATTTGAGGTTGACTGCATTTACATTTATTGTGCCTGTAGAGGATCTGATTTAAAAGATTAGGAAGTGCTTTATGCATCATGCATTATGAATATGCACTAAAAACACTGCCAAGAGATAATTTAATTCACCTTGGTCGTGACATATGACAATGAGGCTCATACAATTTGACAACATAGTATATGAATCAAAGATAAATAACAATAACACAAAAGATAAAATTTTACCCTTAGCAAGAAAAATTATGCCACATGTTAATCTTTTTCCCCCATAAATATAAATTGTTCTAAGGCAGAAAACATGTTCCTTTTTGTGACTAATGTCATAATTGATCAATAAATATTAATCATATGTCAAGTAAATCAGTATTACTAAAAAATATGCTTGTTCCTTTTTTTTTGGGGGGGATGAAATACTCCTTTGGTAAGATATTTTCAGGAGAGTTCAGTGCATATCACACAAGAGCAATAAAACCACGTATATAGAAAGCATTACACCTAGATGCAAGTCAGCAACTATGGTACATGCCATCTCCCTGAAGGATCGATTTTAAGGTCTTCTTATATTTAAACACCTGTATAAAATGATCTTGGTTGCAGTTACTGCGGGTTCATTTACATTTTAATATGGACAGTACCATTCTGGATGCCACTGGGCCCTGTTTATGGAAGTTCAAGGACACTTCTCAGGAGCCTGTGGACACATTACAAGTTATGCTGGTAGTGAATATAACTGCACATAAAATGAAGGCACGGTGGTTTACATCTTAAAATGTAAATGCAAGAAAATCCGTGGATCTTACTGTTTTATCATCGTATCTATATGTCTGGGTATAAGGCAACTGAGTATGAGCATGAATACAGATCGATGTGAACTGCCTTTAACGGGACAGATAAAAAAGTCCATGTCTGCTTAGTCAACACGAGCATCACTTTGCTTTACCTAGTTAGGGGCACTTTATGTTTTTTAAAAAAAATCTTGACAAAACAAACAGTAAACTACAAATATAGATATGCCCTAGAACACAGACCAATGAGAACAAGTTTGATATATTGATAAATTATCTGTACTGGACGTTTTATGGAATTTATTGGAATATGTAGCATGTAATTCACATATTCCCTTTCTGAAATTTTACCTGTGGTATGGTATGCTTTTGAAAGACAATAATAAAGTATTTAAATATTTTTCAGCATACTAAATAAAGCAGGTTTTACAGTCAGCAATTTAGAAGAAATAAAGTATGCCTAGTGACTTGTAAACTATGTCTGTGATAGCTATAAGTACTAGGACAAGAATTAGCATATCATGTGTATAGTATGTACTTATTCAGAAGCTTTATTTACAGTGTATATTGTGTTTACTCTGAATCTTAAAAATCAATGACATGAGAGATCTCCAGATATTTATGTTAAATCACTTACGTAAATAGATATTTACACCCAAAAAACCATAATACTGTGTGATTTAACACAGTAGCCATCCTACCAGTAACTCCTCTCTACATTTAAAAATCCGAATAATAGCTCAAAATTGGGATAGAATGAAAGTAATCTAGAATTATTACTAGACTTTGATTTCTTTAGTAAACGAATTACCAAAAAAAATCACAATAAGATTGCCCCTTTAATTCTCATGAGTGCATATGATTTCATAATTTATGCATACCACTTTGCTGTTGTTTGTGATAAAATTTTATCAGTCAACCTACAAATAATGAGGTATGGTACTGGTCCTTTGTTTATTCTTTTCAGATAGTTCATGACATTTTATATCTGTCTCCTGTGATCATTAATATGCTAATCCAACAGTTATTTTAACAAAATCCTTCAGTGACTGGCACCTTTTCTCTATTTCTAATAGACAAGCAAATATAATACCCAAATGATCATGAATGGAGCACTATATTGAAGCTGTCAGATACATTGGTCGGGTTTGTGAATATATTCTCCCCTTTTTATAAATCTACCCTCTTAAAATTGTCTCGTTGGAGTCTCAAAAATAAAAATTATCATAAAAAACGGGAGGAATGTAGTGAATACTATTTTTAAAATGAGTGTCAGCCTATTTATTTCATTGAGGTTCTGTGTTTATGAGGTAAATATTATTTTGATAACATAATGTTTGAAAAGGAAATTGTGTATTTGTCTCATTTGAAACAATATCAATCATTTGCCCTTTATAATTGGAAAACGATTTTATGGCTAGTAATTTTTGCAGAAAACGGCAGGTGGAAAACATTGTTTTTCCACATATTTAAAAGATAATTTATGCTAATTATATTTGTAAATAAATAGCATAGCAAAAGCAAAAGTTGTGAGATTTTAACATATCAAATAAAGATATGGATGAATAAAATATTATATCAAGAAAATATATATGTTCTCTCTATATATATCAGTTATATCAATATCAATTTCTTATTTTAATTACTCCAATAGCCTCTTGGTCCAAGTAGTTTTTCACCTGAAATTTCCCAGTGGTCATTCTCATTCTATTAAACTCCCGATAGTCTACTCTGAACATAGTATTTTAGATGCTTCTTTCAAACTAAATTAGATTATGTCAATCATTTATTTAAAACCTTGCAAATGTTATACTCTCAAGGTTAAAGTGAAAATCCTTACAATTTTTCACAAAGTTCCTCAGATCTGGACACCTGTTAATTCTTATACTCGTCCTACAGATAACAACACTAGACTTCAAATCCTCAAATTTTCATTGTGGGGTCTTCGATTTTTTATTGTAGCTGTTCTTTCATTAGGGCTTATTGTATTCTAACATACTGTATAATTAAACTTCATAGAGCTCTAAACAAATTATATGAAAGCAGAGCAGAGGGGTAGAGATATAGTCAAAGTGGGGGAAAATACTTGCTCTCTAAGGGTCTGTTCACGGTGTGGGGAGGGGTGTTGGACTTTAATTCTTTGGGCAAAGTGGAGCCCTTGGGGAGCTTTCATGCAATTTAGTGGAGATGATGTGGTTTCTTTTATGATAGGCTCTCTCTGGCTGTTGTGTGAATGGATTTTAGGGGTCAAATTCTAGATGTAGAGAAGCCATCGGATATTTATATAGTTTTCCAGTCCAGAGATGATGACAAATTGGAAAAGGTAGTAGACCCAGAAACAGATAGAAATGAACACCTTTTCTCTTGGGCAAAAATATAAACATTGAAAGAGAGGGAAGCTGGAAATATTTATTGTTCAATTACCAACCATTGAACACTACACAAGCATTTCACATGCATTTTCTTATTTAATATTAAAAGCAAACTTATGAGGTAGGTATAACAACATTCCTACAGCGATGAGGCTCATATCAGCAGATATTAAGTAAATTGTCCCAAATATCAACGCTACTAAGAGGTGGAGCTTTGTATTGCACCCCGGTTGGCCAATTCATAAAGCGTGTTCTCATTTACTATAAAGCCTCATGCACACTTCCTTTATAACGGCCACAGTTGAGAGTTAAGTAGACAGAGATTTGCCTTCATGAAGAGGCCAAGTACAGGGTACAACTTCCTTAGTTATGGAACTTTGCCTCCTGATGACTGGCTAGCTAGAGCTTCTATCGATATCAATCATTTATTGATGCCCTATCATCAGCCTCCTAGGCCGGGCTCTAAATTTCTGCTTCTCGGCTCTGTGCCTCACCTCGTATTCCTGGATTGTGGAATGCTTGCATCTTGTACCAAACACATATTATTTGTCTTCTGTTCCCCCTCTTTGGTGATCATTGTAGATTTCATTTTGAAATCTTTTTATTTCTAGATACCTATGAGTATTCCTCATATCTATCAAACGGTATCATACTGTCACTCATACTTCCACATCTACTCAACCCCTTCTAGCTGAGCGGTGACTTTAGCACGTCTCCTGACACTTAGTCCTGAGCGATTTCTTATTCCAAACTGCCATGTAGATGCACTTCTAAAATCCAGAGGTCTCACACACACACACACACACACACAGACACACTTTTGAGTACATGTGTTACACTTGACTAATTGTTGTATTGTTCCTTAAAATGATTGTCAGTGGACCATACTCTTTTCTGTGATGCTTTAAAAGTTTTACTATTTATACCACTTAGTACTTGATATAGTAAATTGTCTAGTACTAAACTATAATTCTGTATGTTATTTTCAAATTGTTTCCTGTTCCTTTGCTATTATTACATGAGTATAATTTAGCTAACTAAAGTATAAATATCCAGTACAGGGACCAAATCCTCTCCTCAAATCACCTGAAATAATGCTAACTGAACAGTAATAGTAAATAATGCTTATTGATGCAGACACCAGAGAAGTCACAGTGAAAAACAAAGTGTAATAATGCTTTTTTCTACGTCACTTTGGCATCATAAATACTGTCTTTTCACATATGTATGTTGAGGTTTATCATTTTTGATGCTTTCCCTGGATGTTGATAAAACATACGTTTTCCTCATAAATGTCTTATAACCATACTTAACTCCATCTTCTGTTATTGTTTCCATTTTAAGTCACTACTTCTTCTAAGTGAAATTTAAGCCAATGACTAAAGAATGGAAATACAACTCCCAAGGATATGATTTTAGGTAGAAAGTCATGACCTTGTTTGCCCAGAACACAGTGGGTTTTATTATGACGCTGTGGTACCACGGCTTAAGGGAATATGCTTGACCTCTCAGTCAATTGTTTTGGACAGAAATTACTTCCAATCCATCCATTCTAAAGTCCAAATCATAAATTCCTGGCAGCAGCAAGTTCTTCTTTCAGGAGAGAATCATTTGATTTTTCCACTATCAGTTCCTCTATGATTCTAAATATTCAGATGACATTTCTAAACGTAATACAAATGTGTGACAACTGCTAGATAAGTCCACTGGAAGCTTAAAAATACTGCAAGAGGAAAATGGGTCTGTTTGGTTTGAGTGTCAACATACCAATAAATTAATTCAAAACTATTTTAGCATTGAAAGCTAATATGCATTTTCAGTGTAGTCATTTCTTTAGGGATATTTGAAAGGGCACAAGCCAAACTCCTTCTGTGAGGTCCAGGACCAGTAAAAGGTATTTTCATGACATTTTCCCATAGTTTTAGTAAACTCATACATTTTTTTCTTGGTCAGAGGAGACTGCAGCAATGCAATTCTCCTTTGCTTTCTGATAGTCTCATTTTAAAGTGTTAATCCAAGTGGCCTAACCATCTACTTACCTATTTGACATATTAAAAAGGCATCTCTAACACCCTTACTCCCTGAAAATCTTCCCAATCTCTTTCATCCCCAAAAGACTCATTTCTACTTCCTACCTTAGGGCTTTTGTGTGCCTGCCCCTTCTTCCTCATACTACTGGATGCACAGCTCACAGGGGCTCATCCTGCAAATTTCAGCCTGAAAGGCACTGCTTATCTGTCACTCAAACAAGGCATCCACCAGTCATTACACCCTCATTGACAGTATGTACTTTTCATTCCTATTAGTTTTCATGGATTAGGTACTATTTTTTTTGTATGTTGCTTTTAATGTTTATTTTCCTTTCTAGACTGTAAGTTTCAGGTTGGCAAGAGCCCTTGCTCTCTTCTTCCTTCTGTCATCTGTCTTTAGCACACACACACACACACACACACACACACACGCACACGCACAAAAGCTTTTAATTGCATGAATAAATGGATGAAGCCCTATTGCTCTCTATATGTTTTCTCTGAATCAGATATGGGGAAAAGACCTAATTTGTTTGATTTTTAACAGAAAAGGTATTTGAGTATAATAAAGAATGAGAATCAAACATTCATATGTTTATCCATGTTTATCCATGTTTATCCATGTATAATTAAGACCAATTGCATGTTTCATATAGAAAGTTCTCAGACAGGAGATGCAGCATCAGCCATTAACATATATGTCACAAAATTATCACCTAACGCACCAGTGAGAAAGGTTACCTTTTTCCTAAAGGCTGAAGGGTAGCAGAATACGCCACCTCAAAATAATGCTGCTCTGGAATATTTATTATTTGGAGCTGAACGTACTTGAAAAACAGTCAAAGCAGGAGATGCTTTCTCTGCACTCCCCATCTCTGCCTAAACACAGATCCTCCAAAGGGAACTCAATTATCACATCCCCATCCCTCCCTCCCGACATGGGGAGTTTCATCAACCAGGGAAGATGACTCTTCTCACAGGAGAGGGGTCTGGAAGTCCACACCACACCCAGGCAAACTTTGCCTCAAACAATTGTTAAATTAATTAAACAAGGAGGCCATTAGACAGATGTGGCTCTAACGCTGAGACGGCCTGAGTAACTAAGTGAACCAAGAACCTAAGCCTGTAAATGCCTCCTACTTAAGAAGTCAAAGCTCCAAGGACAACTAATCACAGCCAACGAGGCTTTAAGCTATAGCCAATCAATAACTGCCGTTGTTTGCTTCTGCACTTTGTCTCTCCCATGTCTCCTGTTCTGGAAGTTCTCCTAACCACTTGAGTTTTGCACTGCTGCACTCAAATACATTTTATTCAAATAAATTTTTATTTATTTATTTTTTAATATGCCTCAGTTTATCTTTAAACACTATCATACCTCCAATCTATTCTTCTCAGGGTCCAGTCATGTTTCCCCAATCGTTTCACTCTCCCCTAAGAGGCTTATAATGGCCCCCTGCCCCCTGCCAGCCCCAGTTTCCCTATAAAGACATTTAATCCTGAATTCTAAACAATCTCAGGGAGGTATGCATTTTCCCCCAGGTATTTCCCAAATATACATGAAGTAGACATGTTGATACATTTCTATTTGTTTTTCTCTTGTTAATCTTTTATTATAGGGGTCTCAGCTAAGAACTCAGAAGGGCAGAGAAAAAAATATTTATCCTCCCCTACATGACCTACGTTTCAATAACTGTTTGTGAGTATCTGATAGATTCTGCCATAACTACTCTAAATGTATTATACTATTATCCACTACGATACTCCTTTTGTACATAAACAGGCACACACGCGCGCACACCCACACACATTTTTGACTTGGGGCAGTCTATTCTAACTTACTGCAATAATTCGGGGGAAAAGGCACCTAATTTTTTTTCAGTGGGGGCGAAGCATACACTTCTGAAATAATTAGGATTGTTTCTAAATTCTATGACTGTATTCTCTATTCAAGTTCTTCTCTGAGGTTTTCAAATAATTGGGCTTATGCTAATGATGTGCTATTTAAAAGTAGGTGTAGATGTTTGTAATGCACTGCCAGAAAAAGAAAAAAAATGGTAATTTTCGCCTTCATGAGCAACTGAAATGGCACTGTCAAAAACGTGACAGATGTATGAGTTGGCTGCATTACAGGGTTCTTAGGATGCTCTTTCCTTTGTCAGTGAAAATTAAGGAGGGGAGGGGTCAAGGAGGTAAGCCGCATATTATTTGGTCTTAAACTTCAACAGTGTTCTGGCTGCTATGCTACCGTTGTTTTACTCCTAAGTACAATTAATTTAAAGTGTTCATCAACAGTCGCTCAGGCAAATTGTTTGGTTCTTACTGCTTAGTAATTTGCGACATTCACATACTCACCTGTTTAATTCCCGGGGCACTATCATATCGTCATTGTGACTCTGTTTCTTTGCCCAACATTTATTTTATCAATTCAATGATTATATTGATCAAGGTCAATGGTTTCCAAAATGTATCTAACGGATCGGTTGTTTGAAAATTAAGATTTTTGTTTTTGTTTGTTTGTTTTGAGCGCATGGAACAGAATTTGAGATGACTTTACACTGGAAGCCATTTCATCTCTGGAAGTAGATTCAATACATAGAACTGGATTCCAGGGACTGTGTTTAATATTTTGCTCCCTGGTTTATAGCTTTGTGTTTTTGTTTGTTTGTTTGTTTGTTTGTTTTTTGTTTTGAAAGACAGAGAAAAGAAAGGGTAAAACTAGACACATTAAAATGCTCGTATCTCAACTGGGAAGTTCTGACAAATCAAACGCATGTCTTAACCACACCAGTATTAAGGTAGAGAATGCTGTAATCAACCCAGAGATTTCCTTTGGTGCCCCTTCCAGTCAGTCTACCTTTCCTCTGTGTCCAGAGGTAACTGCTTGTGTAGCAGCCCGCCACCCCCCAAATTTGCAGGCAGTCCTGACGGTATCTTAGTGTCGTTAAATTTATATTTCACTAATCATGCTGGGTATCTTTTTATGTGTTTATTTGCCCTCTGAATATTATCTTTGGTGGATCATTTATTCAAACTTTTGCCTCATTTTTATTTCTCACTATTACAAGAGTTTGTATTTTCTAGATATAAGGTCTTTATCTGGTATGAGACTTTCAATTTTTTTCCCCAGTCTTTGCCTTGGTTTTCATTCTCATAACAGTGTTTTAAATGGGTACATTTTCAAAGTCTTAATGAAGTCCAATTTATTTATTTTTCTTTTATATTTAATTGTGGTTTTCTTATTGTAGATAAGACGTTTCTCCATTTGGGGGACATTGTTAGCCAGTATCACTTCAAATGTGTTTCTTCCCAATACTATTGATTTTTTCCCCTCATCCTGACATTTTATCTACCTATATATTAGACGATAAGATAATAGTCTATCTCTCTTTTTTTAAACTCATTTTTTCCCTTTGTGGGTTTTTTTTTTGGGGGGGGGAGAGGGGTCATTTCTACTGACTTTATTAATTCCTATTCAAGTTTATTGATTCTTCTCTTAGCTGTTTCAATTCCACTGATGAGCTAGTCAATGAAATTGTTTCATTTCTAAAGTTACTTTTTTTAATTTCCAGAATTTTGACTTGAATCTTTAATATTTCCTACTTTCTGATGAAATTCTTCATCTGTGCCTTCATATTGCCCTCTTTTGTACTGGATACTATAAGACAATAATGATGGTTATTTTCAGTCCTTGTCTGATAGTTGCACCATCTTGGTAATTTTTTAGTTTCTCACTTTGTTAGTCACATTATCTCTTGAAACAGAAAGATTTAGTTTCTCACTCTGCTATGTTCACAAATGTTTCTTGAGTGCCAGTTATTGCAGTAGAATGCTAAAAGCTATGGTAAGTAGTGTGAAGCGTGGTGAGGCACACAGGTATTCTTCCATCAGACCATTAGAATGGACAGTTGAGCCAACATAGTCTGGAATTGTGCTGGTTTGTTACAGATGTTGTTACGGTGTGTTGTTGTTCTGGCTATTCTTGCTTTCCAGATGTGACAGGTTTCAAATACCTCTAGAACTGGGCTAAGTGCTTAAAGCAGAAGCTGGAGTGCTGGTGAGTTTTTCTCAGAGTTGGGAATCTCTTTATGCACGTTTGGCCTCCTTAATATTAGCTTGCATAGCACTTGTTAATTGGAAGGGGGCAGATTCACCTTCCTCTTTGTTTTGTTTTTTTGTTTTTTTGGTTCTTTCTGGTCATCTTCTGTTTTCTCATTCTTAGGAAGGCTCTGTGCACCTGTGCCTTGGGGGTGGGTGTCTTTCTCAGCATTCCCACACCCCCTCCCATGTGTTGCTCAAACTCAGCCTTAAACCTGGAGTTGGTATTGGGTGGAGATGTCCCATACTGACTGCAGCTCTGGGAGACACATCATATGGCTCATATCATTTAAATACTATTCTAATATTAATATAGACTATAGGTCCAAGACAGATTCTTGCCTCTCCATCTGTTGTAGGGAATTTATCTTTAACTTTCCTTTATCCACAGGCTTTGTCTGTGCCTTTCAGGTGACTGGCCTTGATGCTTCTCCCGGAAACTTAAGATTTGTTTTTAAAAAATCCTCATGGGGGGAGTAACTGCCAACCTCCCTGCTATCTTCACAGGTGACAATGATCTCTACTTATCCCTTAATCATGTTAATTATTATTTTATGTACTTTGGAACACTCTCTTTGATGTCCATAAATATTTAGGTCCATAAACAATTTTATGTCTTCTTGATAAATAACTTCATTAAAAAATTATCTTTCTCAATCTTTGGTAATAATACTCTTTCTTTTTTTGTGTGTTTTTTTTAAATTAAAGTTTATTGGGGTGACAATTGTTAATAAAGTTACATAGATTCCCGGTGGACAATTCTGTAATATATTATCTATATTTCACATTATGTGCTCACCACCCACAGTCAGTTCTCCTTCCATCACCATATACTTGACCCTGTTTACCCTCTTCTACCACCCCTCTCCCTCCTTACCCTCTAGTAACCTGTAAACTATTGTCCATGTCTATGAGTTTTTCTTCCTTCATTCGCTTGTCTTCTTCTTTTGTTGTTTTCAGTTTTGTATACCACATATCAGTGAAATCATCTGATTCTCTACTTTTTCTGCCTGACTTATTTCACTTAGCATTATAATCTCAAGATCCATCCATGTTGTCACAAATGGTACTATTTCATCTTTCCTTACTGCCGAATAGTAATCCATTGTGTATATATACCACATCTTCTTTATCCATTTATCTAAGGACATTTTGGTTGTTTTCATGTCTTGGCCATCATAAACAAAGCTGCAATGAACATAGGAGTACACATGTCTTTACAGATAAAGGTTTTCTGATTTTTTTGGTAGATACTCAGGAGAGGGATTGCTGGGTCATACGGTAATTCTATTCTTAATTTTTTTGAGGAACCTCCACACCGCCTTCCATAGCAGCTGCACCAGTCTGCATTCCCACCAACAGTGTATGAGGGTTCCTTTTTCTCCACAGCCTCTCCAACATTTGTTATTATTTGTCTTGTTGATGATAGTCATTCTAACTGGGGTGGGGTGATACCTCATTGTGGTTTTTATTTGCATTTCTCTGATGATTAGTGATGTCAAGCATTTTTTCATATGTCTATTTGCCATTTGTATGTCTTCTTTGGAGAAATGTCTCTTCAGGTCCTCTGCCTTCTTTTCAACTGGGTTATTTGTTTTTTTGTTGTTGAGTTGTATGAGTTCTTTTTATATTTTGGATATTAGTGCCCTATTGGAGGCGCTGTTTGCAAAAATCTTCTCCCATTCAATTTGTTGCCTCTTTATTTTGTCAATGGTTTCTTTTGCTGTGCAGAAGCTTTTAAGTTTCATATAGTCCCATTCATTTATTTTAGCTTTTATTTCCCTCACCTTTGGAGTCAAATTCATATCACACTCCCTGACTTTAGCTTGTACTACAGGGCAACAATACTCAAAACAGCATGGTATTGGCAGAAAAGCAGACACACAGACCAGTGAAATAGAATTGAGAACCCAGAAATAAACCCACATAAAATGACAAATAATTTTTGGCAAAGAAGCAAAAAACATACAGTGGAGAAAAGACAGCCTCTTCAATAAATTGTGCTCGGAGAATTGAAAAGCCACGTGCAAAATAATGAAACTGGACTGCTATCTGTCACCATGTACCAAAACTAATTTAAAATGGATCGAAGACCTAAGCATAAGACCTGAAACAATAAACTGCATAGAAGAAAACATAGGTATTAAACTTATGGACTTTGGGTTCAAAGAGCATTTTATGAATTTGACTCCAAAGGCAAGGTAAGTAAAAGCTAAATGCTTTTTAAAGGAACCACCAGCCATTTTATTTTATTTTTATTTCCAAACTACTTGTTTTGTTCCACCTATTTTTTAACAAATTTTGTTCAAGGAAACCTGATGACTGCTAGAATTTTTAAATTAATTTATGATTATAAATGACTCTGTAGCCTTTGAATTTTACAAGAAAATATGTATTTCAGTCTGCATTTTATTTTTCTAAAGTCTTTGAAGATCATAAACCTCATAGAATATTTTAGCATCAAATGTTTCTATGAAAAACTCTGGGGCTAAAAGTATTTTATCCTCATCGTATGTGAGTTCCTCTGTTTTTATATTAAAATTAGATACATATAATGTAAAACCAAAACAAATCACTTCAACATGATAAAGCCGTCCATCTTTAACACAGAAACAAGAATAAAAGTTGTCTATGATTAATGTTCTGTGGTCATCAGGGACCCAAATTCCTACTATGTTTCTATTGTACCAACACTGGTGCATAACTTTGGAATCCAAATTCACCTCAAAGCTCAGAATGGCTAATGAAACTTCAGCTATTATGGTAAAATTTTGTATAGGACAAAAAAGAGTAAGAGAGAATTGAGGCAAAAGCCACCAAATCCCAACTGAATTTTGATGTTTATATTTCTTATGTCAAACAAAACAGCAAAAGCAAAATGAAACATGAACATGCAGAGTGACAAGATATGCATAGCACGTCCTCTTCTACTCCAATAACTTTAGTGTAAGGTCCAAGTTACCCGCTGGAATTCTAACTCTACTCCATATTTTAGCAGTAACTAGCAATTAGGTTATTTCTTTATATTCAATGTGGTAGTGTCATCCCCAAACTGTCAGATAAATAAGATTGAAAATGTCCTCAATAAGATTTGCAAATCAGGATTTCTATTGGTTTGTGATACGATTCTTTTTTTTGAAAGACAGGTTTAACTTTAAATTTGAATGAGTTAAGGAAAATGTATGGCAAATTGGGGAAAATCGACTCCATATTTTCAGTTAATGAATTGAAAATAGTTTAGATTGAGCCCAATTGACGAGGACATATTTTACCAATTAGAAAAAGTGTTACAGGTAGAAATGATTATTCAGCGTAGTTTTGAATGTGGCCTGAAGCAAATGTTAGGATCACAGTTTAAGACAGAGAAATATGTGGTGTGAGTTGGAACACTTACACAAGTGACCTTCATTATCATCATGCTTCCAAATCAAATCTTATTGAAACACTTTTCTAATGAATAGATGGGGGAGTTAGAAAAATTAAAAACGGAAAAGCACAGCCAATTTTGAAGACAATTTTCTTTGTTATTTATAGTCCTCAAATTGATACTTTATAATTTTTTATTATTATTAGGACTCCTTCCAGCTCTTAATTCAGGAGTGAGGCATTTATTGATATTATAAGTTTAGAAATTTAGTGTTTACAAATAATATTATATAGATGTCTTTTCTAACTCTTACCATTCAAGGGCAATACACTAACTTTTAGAAAGTACAAAATCTGCAGGTAGAAAGTCAAAAGATTAAATCCCAGCTCACAATTCTTCTTGGAGCAAACCTTGGGTGATTATCATTTATAAAATTATCATTTTTAGTATATGTGCTGCCGAAGCGAGCACGGAATTATCATTTTTAATAGTCACAATTTTCTTTACATGAAATTGGCATGATATTTGCATGTCATTTTTTTGTGGTGAGAGTTCAACAGCCGAACACAAGTACAGATTGCAGTACATAGAAATGTTAGTGAACTTTGAATGATTCTTCTTTCACGAAACAATGAATAATGAATAGCCACTGCAGAGACTGCAGTGAGATATGATAAACCATATGGTGTCCGTGTAAGGCCCTTTGATGAGATCTTTGAATGATTTAAGGTGATGCCTGGCAAAACTTAGACCAAAGTGGTTTGAGTCTGAAGAGCCTTATAAACAGCACAAGATTGGCTTCTCTCTTTTATCCAGTCTTGTAATTCTGGATTTTTAAACAATTAGGTATCCTAATAATGAATTTTCCATTTTTGTTTATTGGCAAATGTCCTATTCCACCTTCATTTCTGAAATATCTTCATGGACACAGATTTCCTGGTCGATGGCTTGTTTTTCTTTCAGGGTTTTAGATGTTTTTCTATTGCCCAATGCCCTCCGATGTTTCTGATGAGAAGTAGGCTGTAATTGCATTACTCCCATGTACTAATTATTCTTTATTTTTTTCCCAAAATACTCCAAATTTTCTCTTTGGGTTTCAGCTATACATGGCATGTCTAGATGTGAATTGTTTTGTCTTTATCCTATTTGGATGATCATATTTGGGTTATTTGTGAGCTTCTTAGATCTAAGGATTAAAAGTCTCTCATCAAATCTGACACATTTTTGGCCATTCACTTTTTAAACATAATTTATGTTCCTTTCTCTCTCTCCTATCCAATTGATACTTACTTTCATTACATGCATCTGGGTACCTTTGACATTGTCCCATAGGTTGTTCATTCTCTGTTTGTTTTTCATCCTTTTTCCCCATTGTTCATGTTAGATAATTTTATTGTATTGTCTTTAAGTTTACTGTTCTCTATTCTGTTATCCCAAAGTTCTAAATGAGCTGTCATGACTTTTCATGATTCCTAACTTCCCTTTCAATCTTTTATTTCTAAAAATTAAAATGTTAATTCTTCAACATTTGAAATAAGAAAAATAACTCAATTATTTAATACGGAATATGGGGATACTATACAGTTTACATTTCTTCATGAATATTTTAGTAAAATCAGATTTGTGTGGAGTATATTCATAACATACCAGGATATGCTCGAAAAAAGTCTTCCTTCTTTCTGTAATTTTTATATAGGTCAAATAATGTTAACATTGATTATTTATTTAATAATTCTTTAAATACAGAAAAAAGTTAAATGAATCAAACAAAATAAATGATTCATTTAACTCTTTTTATGTATTTAAAGTTACAGAAGCAAACGAAATAAATCAATCCTAGGTTCAAAGTTTACAATCCTAGGTTCAAAGCACATCTCTTGAGGGATTTCTGTGTTTGTGTGTGTGTGTGTGTGTGTGTAGTAATTTATCATTAATTATACATTGTAATAATTTAAGAATTATTGTTAATAAAGTTTATATTTTGATATAGTACAATAAATATAGTTATCTTTAATACATTTAGGATAGTTTAGCAAATGAACAAACCTGGTCATACCCACAATGGGGAATGGAGATATTTAATCACTTGCATTTATGTAAGTTTTATTGATATACAGAGGGTGCCCAAAAAATGTATACACATTTTAAGAAAGGAAAACACTGTATTAAAATTGTAATATATATACCGATAACAAAAGATGAATACAAGTCACATTTGACTTCTGCAATTACAAAAGGTGCTCAAAGTGGTTACCATCAGTATAATTCTAATACAGTTTTTTTTTTCCTTTCCTAAAATGTTTATACACTGTTTGGGGACCCTCTGTATATGGTCAAACGCACTTCAATTTGCATAGGCCTTGTCTGGCTCTAGTGTGATTACTTTCAGAATGACTTAAATGTCACCTTAAAAGCAAGAAAAATCTGGTAACTGTCATGTGAATGGAGTCACCATGGTAACATTAGCATTTATGTTGTTCAATATAACTCTAATTTGTGGGCTGGCAACTTGTGAAAAATAGGTTTCAGAGTGACAAAAACATATGCTCCTTTATGTATCGAGAAATCTAGGTTTCTTTTCCCATAGTACCAGTAACAAACAATAAAATATGCAATAAAACATGGTTGAAGTTACTCTATATACAGAGTGATTATAGGATCTTGTGTCTATATTACAATTACAATTCAAATTTCCCTGGTACTAGGGTGGAGGCTTCTTCATTAATGTCTTATATAAATCAATACTAAAATGAGTAGAAAAAGGATGTATAGAAAAGTTCCACAAAAAATTAAAATAGAGTTACCATACAACCCAGCATCCCTCTTCTGGGTATCTACCCGAAAAACCTGAAAACATTTACCCATAAAGATATATGTACCCCTATTTTTATTGCAGCATTATTCACAGTGGCCAAGACATGGAAATAACTGAAGAGTCTATTGAAGAGAAACCAGACTAGAGTACCTATTTGCAATTCATACATCTGATAAGGGGCTTGTATTAAGAATATGTAAGGAACCTCAAAAATTAATAATAAGATAATAACCAACCCAATATTAAATGGCCAAAGTATTTGAACAAATATTTCACAAAAGAAGATGTACAAATGAGAAGTATATGGGAGATATACAATATCATTAGTTCTTGAGCAAATGCAAATTAGAACAAAAGATACCATTATTTACCTACTAGGATGGCTAAAATTAAACTAACCATAAAGAGTGCTGTTGAGATGGCAGACCATCTGAACCTCTCAGAGACTGCTGGTGGAAACACAAAATAGCACAACAACTTTGGAAAACAGTTTGTCAACTTCTTTAAAAAATAAACATGCTCTTACCATTCCATTCCTAGGTATTTATCCAAGAAAAAAGAAAATATATATGAATGTTCATAGCAACTATATTTGGTATAAACAAACTTGAATCAGATCCAAATACTGACTGACAGATTAAAAACAGTGGTATATCCATAAAAATGGAATATTATTCAGCAACAAAAAATGAATGTACACAGCTACATGGATAAATTTCAAAATAAGTACACAGAGTGAAAGAAGCCAGACCAAAAATGGTATGCATGGTATATTCAATAATATAAACCACTATAAAATTTAATGTAATCCTTGGTGACAAAATCATTTTGGTGGTTGCCTTGTTGGAGTTTCACAATGGGTTGGAGAGAAGCATGACAAATCAATTCCTGGAAACTTTGGGAGGTGATAGAAATGTTTTCTTTTCTTGTCTGTGATGGTGGATTCTATGTGTGTGTGTGTGTGTGTGTGGGGGGGTGTCTCAAAACTTATTTGATTAACATTTTAAATATATGCAGTTTATTGCATGTTAATTATGCGTTAATAATCAGTAGAAAATGTTACATAAGCAAATGACATCTCACATAATCAGAGAACAAGGAATATATGAGAAATAAATGGCAAGACAGAGCTCAGCATAGACATAAAACAAATGTAGGATGGACAAGCAAAATGGGGTAAAAATAATGAGCAAACATGGTAAAGTCAGCTGACATGGACTGGTTTGCCGGTTTGGACTGTGTGCTTCTGATCATACTAGCATTCGTTTTGATTGGTCAATGACTATGCAGTTACCTATGCTTAATATTTTCTCTATCTGTCTTGCATCAGGAAGTACTTGAAAGACATGTAGGGAAAAAAGAGAATGTAAGAATTTAGCAACCAAAACAAATTCATTTTGTTACTCAAGTATGTATTGAATGTCCATATTGCCAATTACTATGTGGCATGAACACTGATAAGTGTGACAGACATGCTTTCTTTTATCATTTCACTTGGGGGTTCCTATTGAACAGAGCATGGAATGGAATACACGAGTTTTTAGACATAAAGCTGGCTGGCGGGCCATGTTCTTAAGTTACTTGAGGTCTTCTGAATATCTAGTATTTTACACCACTATGATTAATCAAATGTGGAGAAACACACACACACACAGACACAACAGAAGTGGAGAATTTAAGACTTGTATCATATTCTTGAAGAGCCCTGTAGAGAGTGACTGTAACTTAGAAGATACATTGATTGGTTTCATAGCAAAGAGCACTGCAAGCTGAAAATCCTTTGTTTTCAAGTGCATTGATGATAAGCTTCAAACTGTTCTGTAATTGCATGATTTCAGAATTGTTTTTCACTGATGTGACCGAATCTTTCCAAATAATGCTTTATAGACAGAAAGTTGAAGTGCCGCTGCCAACAATAAGAACTTTTACAAGTAATTACCAGAATTAGTCACCATTCCCGATGGTGAGTAGCATTGATTTTTAGTCCCTTCAAGAATTTTTTTGTTTTTTTTCCTTTTAACTTATCTGAAAGCCTTCAATAAAAAAAATAAAAATAAAAAAAAATGATACTGACTGAGTATGTAATCATAAGTCTTTAAGGCAATGACAGGGGAAAAATGATTCCCTTACCTTTCTTTCAAAATGTATTTGAAAAACCTGGAGCTGAAGACAAATAAACTTGTAATACCCTTTAAACTCTATGAAGATGTCAACGATATGTTAAGGTGAATATGCTTTATACTATTTTTATAACTGTAGGGAGAGATATAGATAAATCAATGTCAAAATTAAGAATAAGTTACATATAACAATTTTAACCTGTTATTAATGTTTTATTTAAATTTTGTAACTGCTTTCAAAGGAATGAGAAAGCCAAAAAACATTCTACATAATCAAAATAGGCCTTTTTCACTGATTTGCCTTTAGTTTTCTTTCCTATACTATGTCTTCTTATGGTATAAAATTATTTATGATGAAAATAAATCTACACCTAGACATAGAGGTGAGTGGCAGCTCTCTAGCACTCAAGTCTGATGGAAATCATGATAAAATAGACTTAATATCATTTTTAATTAATATATTTAAGATTAACATTTTATATAAATAACTTGAAATATGTTTCTTTTGCTCTTTATGCAAAGCAGCAGTTTATCTTTGTCTCTCTCTCTCTCTCTCTAACTCTCTGTCTCTCTCTATATACTGTAGGTATTTATATCAATTAGGTAATCAGCAAATACTACAATGCTTATCTCTTGTGATCGCCTTAGTGTATCTCCTGAAGAAAAGCCCTTCATTTGAGCAACAAACGTTTATTGCACAGTCCTAGATGCCAAGAATTATGTTGGCCACTGGACTATTGAGAAATATTGACAAATAAAGAAAGTCTCTCACCAAAAGAAATTGCTGGAAGTGTTTTTTGGTGATTAAAAAAAGAAGAAAAGGAAAGAAAAATGAACTAACACCAATTTTCTTCAGTAATTCTTCCCTAATTTACTTGTGGGTCAGTTTTATGCCTATGTGGAAGAATAACTAGTACATATATATCCTCGTCCATGTAATTAAAAACACAGATGATTTATAAATATCACATACAAATAAATACAAAGATGATTTATTACTCATGACACATCTTTCTACTTGATCGTATTTTTAAGTGGCTTTACTGTGCCCTATCTCTGCGACCTTGTTTATTTAACTTCAACTTTCTGGCTTCCATTTCTTTTATCTGAGAACTGGGGACAATACTACAACCCATATCAAAGCGTAGCTATGAATATTAAATAGGATAATTCATGCAAAGCACTGAGAATAATGTCTGATGTATATATCACTAAAAGTCAGGTATATGTATTTTAATATTAAATATCAAGCAAAGTATCATGTTTCAATGTTGATAATTCAAATGTATATGAAAACAATATAGCTATTGAACACTGGAATTTTTTATATTTATACACAAACCACAAATAAAGACTATAAATCCTCAAATGCCTCTTTCACAGATTTGCCCTTATCTGATAGCATTCTTCATTCCTCTAACAATCAAAGTATCCCCCTGAAATCCTGTAAGATGCATTGGATGACTGAGGAACGGGTGATTTGAGACCGATACATTGGAGCTAGAAGTTGCGAGGATGACTTTGCACTTTGAAAATTTTCTTTTCTTGGCAGGTGGTAAGAGTATTTTGTTGTAATTTTGATGGTTACATGAGATAAAGCCAGTGTGTAATATAATAAAGGAGTTTTATGTATGGAAATGCATGTCTATATATTTCTATAGTGACAAATAGAGTAGAAACTTATTATTATCTTCCCTAGACCTCTCTTATAAACAGTAGAAAACATCTGGCTCCCATACATATCATTATGAAGATGGCATTAGGCAACTGTTCTTCCCTAATTCATCTGACAACTGGGGGATACAAAATGCTTGTCGTCCCTGGAAGGAAGTGGTACGTGAGGTATGATGGCATGGTGTTTTTATTTCTGGTTAAAACAAACCAACCAAAATTTTTAGCTATACTTAATATATACTCACATTAGGCCCTTTAAAAATGATTTTAAGTAAGTTATTTTGGGATACATTTAGTCTTTTGACTAAGAATCTTCTGCAGGCTTAGAGGTGGAAATATGTGTCGCTTATAATTTTACCCCCAGTGATTAGCATTATTTCTGACATTAACCCACGCTTGGTAAATGAGTGAATGCATGTAAATATATTAAGCTACTATGAGACAAGCTTAATTATCATCATAACATTAATAAAATTATTGTTCAAACAAGATTTCTGTTTATTTTTCTAAAAATAGCTCTACTTTATTTAAAATCATATGTGCCTCATAAATTAGGATGCCCAAATTTTAGTTTAGAATCACATATATATATCAAGAATATGAGATATATGTATTATTCTTTATACACCCTACTGTTAAAATCTACCTCATAAAATTATAAGTATGCACAGTGAAAGAAAAGAAGGAAAATGTGGAGGAATAAAGAGGAAAATTAAAAGTCAAATGTGGCCTCTTATACCCAAACCACAAATAAAGACTGTAAATACTCAAATGAGAGAACACTATTATTTTTATAAATACCAAAGTTACTGATTCTTGAGAATAGTCAGAAATATGAAGAAACCTATAACTGCTTTTTAAAAGATAACTTTCAAAGAGTTATACTCCAGTGGTTTATATTATTTAAAGTTGTTTATATTATTTAATTTTGCTTACACTGAACAATAATTTTAACCTATAAATTGATAATCACCTAAAGGAATTTAGAAAAAATTACTTATAGAATAGGTTATTGACATTTTTATCAAACACAATTATTTATATGAGCAATTAAAAACTACTATATTTTGAAAGATGACATTCCAATATTGTTGGAGGTTACAATATGTTCTAGTTAGAATACAAATGTGTTTTGTAAATATTAATATAAAATCCAGCTTTGTAACCTGTATTCATTAATTTAAAGCTTGCTTTTTTATGCGAGGTCAAAACACCTCATTTGCGTTTAAATGCATTATACATATATTTAGGAGAAAAAGATAGGCTTAATTATATTTGGTAATGTAGCCTAACACAACTATATAACTGTAATATTTTTATTAAAATTTTTGTCTCCAAAGAGATTCTTTTATAGGACATCTACACTTACATATATTATTTTCTTATGTATATTAAAAAAATAACACTGACCCCTTTTGTTCAACTTTCTTATTAAAACATAAATGCCTTATTAAACTGTAGTCATCATTTAAATAAGTTAAGGCAGGACGGTGTTATGGTTAAAAAACATATTTTGAGCTCAATTTCTCTAGATTCAAATCCTGTCTTTTCTGTAACTGTTGACCTGATATAACCTTTATAAGCACTATTTTCTTAACATGCACAGTAGTAATAATAAAATCCCATAGAATCTACTGGTTAGAGTAAATGAGATGATGAATTCAAGATAAATTATTTTATTTATTGGCCTGACATATACTTATAAAAATTGTAGATATACCTTACATTTAATTTTAAATTTCAAAATTCTGTGATGTAACTTCAACTTCTGGGAAGGCAGAGTACATGTATTTTTCCTTACTCCTCCCACTAGGTATAACTTACAATCTTGGGTATTATATTATAGAACAAATATAAAAATGCTGACTGGTAGAAAGAAGGCATGGCATATCCTTCATGAACATGGATATAAAAATCCTTAACAAACTATTAACAAAGAAAATTCAGTAATGTATAAAAATAATTATACACCATAACAAGGAGGGATTTTCCAGACATGTGATACTGGATCAACATTTTAAAACCAACCAATAAATCCAAAAGAAGAAAAATCACATGATCTGATTAATCAGTATAGAAAAACAGCATTTGACTCAGCAGTATAGAGTAATAATTCAACTAGAAAATAAGGAAAATATACAGAGACATTTAAAAATATATATACAGATGATAAAAAACACTCAAGATGTTAATAATCATTTGCCACCAGGGCAATACAATAAAAAAGTGACATCATCAATCTGGCCGACAAATGAGGAGGGCCAGCAAAGGACAGAAATGTCTAGTAAGGAAGAAAGAAATTCAGGAGAGTATGGAGGTTTCCAAGTGAAGTGAATAAATTGCATCAAAGAACAGGATTAATTGACTATGACAAATGAGACCAACAGATCACTCAAGATGACTGAAATGGAGTGTTGAATTTTAGGGCGGTGAGCTCATCGTTGACCTCAAAGAAGTTGTGGTAAATAGCAGATGTAGCAGTCATGGTACAATTAGATAAACAGAACCAGTGGGAAACATGTAGGAAGGAATTTGTGATTGCAATTGAGGGGGCTCAGAGGGCAAATCTGAAATCCATAGGGTAGGTTACTAGGAAGAGCAGGCTGGAACCTTCCTGCCGGAGCTGAAGCTGCAGTGTGTAGGCAGAATTTCTTATTCTTCTGGGAAGTCTCAGTTCTGCTCTTAAAGCCTGTAAACTGATTGATTCAGGGCCTTCCTGATTACTTAGGGTAGTCTCCTTTTCCTAAACTCAACATTAATCAAATCTAGACAATACCTCTATAGCAATACTTAAATTAGTGTTTGATTAAATAATTGGAGACTACAGCATAGTCGAGTTGTCACATACAACTTGGCCATTAGAGTGGATAGGAAATGCATATAAGAGAAAATGGAAGAAGAGGAATGCAAGTCATCAAATAAGTCATTTCAACAATTCTTACAACAAAGGAAGAGAAAAATATGTCAGTAGCAGCATATTTTTATGCTGCTAGAAATGATCCATTAGATTAAAAAAATGAAAATATAAGTTTTAGAAGGTAGATCTGCCAGAGCAATATTCTTAGACATTTGACAAAGGATTAACTCTCGTGCATAAATTGAACAGTTGGCCTTAGAAAGCAAGAAGGAAGGAACATGTACCTCTCTTCAGAGCAGGGGAGGCAGGGATTATCGGTTAAGATGCTGGTTGTTAACTAGGAAAGATGGTAAAAATCTGTGTAAATTCTCCTTTTTGAGGAAAATAGTAAACAAGAACATCAGCAAAGAATGAGGATGGAAGAGTCTATAATAATAAAGTTGTGAATAGAGATGAAGCGTGAAATAGCTACCTGAGAGATGGGGGATATTAAAGAATTTGTAAAATGCAGCAACTAGTCTTTAGAAAGCAGGTTCAAGGTCATGATTTTCTTTTTTCTTTTTTCTTTTTAATTAAAGTGTATTGGGGTGACAATGGTTAGTAAAGCTACATAGATTTCAGGTGTACAATTCTGTAATACGTTATCTATTTATCACATTGTATGTTCACCACCCAGAGTCAGTTCTCTTCCATCAACATATATTTGATCCCCTTTACCCTCATGATTTTCAAGTGATACCAGTCACGTGGTTATGTATTTTTTGCTAGGCAAGCTTAGCTGCAAGTTCTGTGCTGACTATGGAGACAGTCTATCTAAGTCACCAATCTGACGGCCGTGGAATGTAAACTGGTTATATAGGGAAGTAAGAACATATATAATAAGAAGTAGAATAAAAGTATTATAGATACAAAGGAATCATGGTTTTTTTAGAATTGAGATGCTAGAGGAACTAGGTTGAATTAGGAGTTGGTGGTCAAATTGTGGAATAGTTGAAGATGAATTTATGGAGCTATTGATGTTATTAAATTAATAATGACAGGGTCTATGAATCACAGTGGGAGTAAGAGGTGAACACTTGGCAGATTCCAAGGTCATTTGAGGAGTAGGATTGAAAGAACTAAGGATCAAGGTTATATGTACATTGACATCGTAATGAATTAAGACAGGAGGTAATCAATAACCAATCTGAATTTAAAGAAAGTAAAAGTATGACTGTCAGCCATCCCATTCGTTGATTATGGCAAATCATTATTTACCATAATTATTAATAATTTTATAATGTTATCTTAAGTGTACTAATTATCAATTACTAATAATAAGAAACACCATACGGGCTACTGTAAAAAAACAATTAAGAACTACCTTTAAAATTTAGGAAATGCTTCACAGAAAATAAATAATTTAAGGTCATGTTTTTATAGTAAGTAAGAGTTTAAACAGGACAGGAGTTTGAAAGAGTCCCAGTAGAGAGGGAGTACAGAGAGAGAACAGCAAAAGACTTGACAAGTTTGAGGATGGAAAGAAGATTGGTTTGTTCATGTAAAACAAGCAGGAAGTGGCATGTGGTAGGTTGGGCTCAGAACAGGGAAAGAGGTAGAGACTGGCTACAGATTTTACATTTTATCTAAAACAATGGAATACTTTAGATGGGTTTTGAGGAGAGATGGCTTTCCTGAAAGGTCTAAGTCCTCAGGGCCTGTGTCTCTAGTCAGTTGCTCTAATCCCCCACTGACATATCCTTTTAGCTATGGAATTGGTAAGAACCACCCCGGTGCTTCTCTCAAGTTACATGGATAGCTCTCCATTGTGTGCAAGTGACGCAATATCGGGAGATAGTATTACTCATGCAGGCCTTCAGAACGAGGCCTTTTCCTGCCTTTTGGTTTAGGAGAAGAGGGACTTTAAAACGGCCAGGTATCCGTCTCAACATACAACTTAAATGCATCATTGTGGTGACTAGGACTAAGGTGGGAAGAACTGGCTTCTTAACAATAGTGAGAAAATTTCCAATCCATGAATGTATAATATTTCTCCATTTATGTAGATTGTCTTTGATTATTGCACCAGTTTTGTAGTTTTCTGCATACAGAGCCTATGCCTATTTTGTCAGGTCTATATCTCAGGATTTTAATTTCTTTTTTGGTGTCATTTGTAATTTTTTTTTTCTGTTTACTTTGTTTTGGTTTTACTTTCTATACTTACTTCTTAAATTAAAGTTTAATGCGCTGCATTAAGCACATTACAAGGCAAAAATGAGTATGTTGGCTAAAAGGATATTAAGTAAACACAACTTTTCAAGTTTCCTTATTCCCAGTGATGGGCCTAGTTTGGTACCTACATTTTATGTTGTCTGTACTGAGTTATGGGATGAGGCTTATTAAGTCTTATATCTCAGACAGAATCTCCTTTAAACTCCAGTGTAGTTGTTTTTATGATTACAGAAAAATCATTCAGTAAGTTGTCACATGGGTTTAATATCTGTTCTCCTTAAAAAACTACTTTAGAACTCCTAAATACATGATAATAAGTAAAGAATATCTTATTGTAGTTTCCAGTACTACTGTGTAAAAATGAACTGTCTACGCACCAACACAATTAGTTCAATATCTGAGACAAGCTTACTGCCTCATTTCGGACTGGAGCTACAACGGAACACGTCTTGATACAGTGAAGGCTTACTTTGTGTTAAAATGTCATGTTTCATCAAGAAAAATAAAAAATAATGAGAAGAAAAGTTCATTTCTAGGTGATTTTTATATCTATAGGATACTCTTTCAGTTGAATAATTTATTTCAGCATTTTTTGATCTTTGAAAGCTATGCTTATTCAAATTAAGTCATATTGACCAATAAGAGTTCCCATGTATTTTAGGCATTATTGAAGGAGTATACCTGTAAGGAAATAAAAATACTGAACGTGTACTTATGCTAAAAATGTAGAGCCAGAAAAAGGTCAGATAAAAATTTACCTTTAGATATATACCTGATACTTACATATAAATTTTACCTACATTCTTATTGACATTTTGTTTCTTTAATCTTTATAAATATTACTAAATCAGTAATTATATTGCAAATTAGGAAGAGTAACAATACATAAAAGATCAGAAAACTAAATTGCTCCCCAAATATTTTCAATTAATCTACTGCTTTCATTTTTAAAAGAGAAATAGTTTTAAATAAAGTGCCACCAACCATTAGAGAATATCTCTTCTCTGAAATTGTTTCAATTATCTCTTTGTGGAAAATCTGGTACATGCAGTGACCCCAAGTGGAAAATTTAAACTATGTAATGAAATAGAGAAGTATTGAAGTTCTACTTTCCTTAAAATGCCAAAGGAATACTTAGAATACAATAGTAATAAAATATAAATCTGGTCACTTTCCTCTTTTAATTTAAGCTTGAATAACAAACTAGATAAGTTTAGTCCACAGGTAACCTGAAAAATGATTTTTATACAAAAAATAAACTTGAAAAAAGCTTTACATTATTTGACAGACATTCACTATTTCATTTTACTACTGATTTTCATGATATACATACAGCTAATATTAAGGCACATTTATTCAGGCCAAACAAAATATTTTAAAAAAGCAATTATTTAATATTATGAAATATATATATATATATATATATATATATATATATATATATATATATATTTGGCATATATATATGTCAAAATAAAAAATTGTAGTCAAAAATATATTAATGCTAAAAAACATTTTTGGCTTTTATTTTTGTTATAGAGTTTGGTTATCTTGTGAGGAATCAAAACACTTAATTTACTCACTTGGGTTAAGTTAACCTCAGTCAGAGTTATCTGACTTTTTTTGTGATATTTGCATAGGAACTTACCCTTCTTGCTAAGGAAACATTTGGAACAAAATCATCATTCTTGTTGCAGTGAGTCACTTATTGCTTCTCCCTACAATATTTCTCCACAGTGACTTTACGGTGCTGAGAGAAAAAGTATCTCTTCGGGTACCTCATATACTGTTGTGGAGTGCTTTAATGAACACGCATGATTTTGAAAAACAAAACTATCATTTCATTATTGTCAAGTATGTAATATCTATAATTTAATCACTGTCACTGTTAGACTGTTTCAACAGATAAATGAGTTCAATTTTCACTTATGGCTACTTCGTTTATGACTTAATAAATTATCAATTTTTATTTCTAAGGAAATAGCTATTGCGTGTATTGTTACATAGTGGAGAAAGCCTATTGTTAAATTAATTAAACAAGGCGACCATTAGGCTGAGGTGGCTTTATACCTTAGTAGCTAAGTAAGCAAACCAAAATCTAAGCCATAAACCTCAAGGTTAAGAAATTGAAACCCAAGGACAACCAATCCAAAACAGTAGACTAAGCTGTCCTAAATGAAGCAACTGCTTAAACGACAGACAAATAATGTCCTTGCTTTACTTCTTTGTCTTTGAAAACCTTCCTGAGTTCCTGTGGGTGAAACACTGCTAACCACTCCCATTTGGCATTGCCCAATTGGAATCAATTTTGGCTCAAATAAACTCTTCAAAATTTAATATGCTCCAGTTTATCTTTTAACACTGTTAATTTTATATGAAAGCTGATGTCCAAAATTTTCATCTATTTTCCTTATATAGGTGATTCTCAGGGGATGAACACTGGCTATCTTTCCATAAGTATTGTTTCTGTATTCTCAAAGTAGAAAAATATTTATAAGGTGAGTGTGTGTAATGTCCTATGTCACATTTGCTTGTTCATATTCTCACTTTTTTCTTTTTTTTTAACTAAAATTTATTGGGATGACAATGGTTAGTAAAATTTCATGGGTTTTGAGTGTACATTTCTGAAATACATCACCTAGATGTCACATTGCGTGCTCACCACCCAGAGTCAGTTCTCCTTCCATCACCATATATTTGACCCCCTTTACCCTCTTCTACCATTCCCCTCTCCCCTTACCCTCTCGTAACCACTAAACTGTTGTCTGTGTCGATGAGTTTTTGTGTCTTTATTTGTTTTTTTTGTTCTTTTGTTGCTTTCAGTTTTATATTCCACATATGAGTGAAGTTGTATAGTTCTCGACTTTTTCTGTCTGACTTATTTCACTTAGCATAATAAGTAATCAGGTCATTTCTGTCAGAAAACATTTTGTTTTAAGAAATATGTTTACTATTTTTATCTCTCATTTGTTCAATTGGTTTTGTAAGAAACTACAAGTAATGTCATTTCAACTCTACTTTCGCATGTAACAAATAGCTTTCATTTTCTTCACATAATTTTAATTCTGGTATTTCCCAATTAAAATTACTCATTATTCTCAAGTCCTCCTTCTTGTTTTCAAGAGTAACTTGTTTTATTGTACTGACATCATTTAGGTGCTGGTTTTATTTTTATTCCACGTATCTGTCTTCAGTTATACCAGACCACTTTTAATCTCTGTCTGTGTTCTTATCGCTAATGCTTTGAAATTTTATTCTTTTTTCTTGAGCTCTTGATTAAAAAAGAAACATATTTTATAACACTTTTTATTTTATTCTAATTCACTTCTCTATTGGCCTAGCTATTTGAGAATACGTGTTCATTGCCTCCCTTTTGTCTTTTGTGTTCTGTATTTACATTTTTGTTTATTGAGGTTTTATTTTTTTTTACCACCATGCTCTTTATTTAATATTGTTACTTAACAGAACAAGATTTTTTTTTTGTTTTCTGTGACTACCAATTCCTAAAGAGATAGTGTGACAGTAGAGTCACTGTGTTAAGGAAAGGTAGACAGCTGCTTGAATTTTGCTATATTATCTCAATACCTATTCTTAACAACATACTTCTGTGAGGGTGTTTTAACTGGGTTGCAAGAAGTTTACCTGGTTTCCAATGCAAAACGGTGTGCCACACTTTTTATGGGGGATAATTTGCTACCTATTTATCTTGAGCTGTCCAGAAGTCTTTGTCTTGATTTGCTCAATATTAGTTAATTTAATTTCATTTTACAAAAAGAACCCTGGAGTTCAATATAGAAGACCATAATGAGTGCTATAATTCTGTCACAATCAATGCCTTTATAATAGACAAACTACTACACCCTTTAGAGACTCAGTTTGGGCCATTAAAAATTGGGAAAAATGTATTAAACATGGTGAGGTGTAATAGAATAAAGTATTTTAGTATCATAATCTTAAAAATCAAAGAGTATACAGTTGCAAGGAACAGTGATATAACCAACCATATGTTGGTTATTCACTCTGAGTCGGTCCCAATGCTAGGCACTGTGACAAGGAGAAATAGAGGAGAGAAGAGGCAGGTTCTCAGCCCACAACTGAAACCCCGTGGGGCTGTGGTATGCAAGTGGGGTGTGCTGCCCAGGGCCCCCTTTCAAGGTACAGACACTCATCCCCAGACACTGAGTTTCTGCTGCTGACAACACAAAGCCAAGCTCTTCTCTAGATCCTGCCTTCTGCCAACGGGATCCACCTCATACAAGGTTGCAAGTCCCTCTCTAGGAAAGTCAGTATCCAATGACTAGTCATGGGGGAACACAAAGTTCCTTGCCCCTATCAGAAAATCCCCCTAAGCCACACTACTGAAGAGCTCCTGATGGTTGCCTCTGTGTGATGACTCCTGCCAAACCCTGCTTCCCTCATCCTCTAAGAGGTTTTGTTTTTCTTTTCCCCAAATCAACTTTCTGCACATAAACCACAATCTCAGATTCTGTTTCTTGAGAAACTAACTTAAACAGTCTGAGATACGTAGTACAAGTTCTGACAATTAAGTTTGTGGACTTGCCACCGTGCGTTTACATTAGCAGAACTGTACAGACAGCTCGGTAAGGTTTCACAACCTTGGTATATCAGTGTCTCACATCTGTGTTCGTGTTGACATGTGGCGGTGTCTTGTTTGCTGAATGGTGTTCATTATTATTGTTGCGTGTTCTGGGGTGCTGTCATGAGAATGTCTGAGCTTGAATTAGAGCAACCAACAAACATTGAATTTCTTGTTAAACTTGGCAAGAGCAGTGAAATCAGGGACATGGTTAGTCCAAGTTAATGGGGATAATGCCATGAAGAAAATGGCAGTGTACAAATGGATTAAACATTTTTCTGAGGGGAGAGAACACATCACTGATGAAGAGAGGTCAGGGCAGCCAGTAATGAGCAAAACTGATGAAAACATTGCAAAAATTCATCGAGTTGTGCATCAAAATCATCAGCTGACTGTGAGAAGCATAGCAGACCAAATAAACATCGATAGAGAAACAGGAAAATCTTAACCGAAAATCTTGGCATGAGAAAGTCATGTGCAAAAATGGTCCCGAAGGAGCTCACTGATGAACAAAAGCAAAGGATAGTTGAAGTTTGCCAACACCTTTTGGAGAGGCAAGATGTTTTGGGCCTTGTTATCAGTGGTGATGAAACATGGCTCTACCAATATGATACTGAAACAAAGGGTCAAAGTGCACAATTGAAGTCAGCCAATTCCATGATCAAAAAAGTTCCATCAGTCCAAATCAAGAGTCAAAATGATGTTACAAACCTTTTTTGATGTCAGAGGAATCATTCATTATGAATTTGTATCAATGGGACAAACAGTTAACCAAGTTTACTATTTGGAAGTGCTGAAAAGGCAGCATAAAAAAGTTAGATGAAAACGACCTGAAATTTGGCCAACAATTCATGGCTCTTGCATCACAACAATGCACCAGCTCACATGGCACTGTCTGTGAGGGAGTTTTTAGACTATCAACAAATAACTGTATTGGAACAGCCCCCTCCCCCCACTCACCTATCTGGCCCCCAATGACTTCTTTCTTTACCAGAAGATAAAGGAAATATTGAAAGGAAGACATTTGGATGGCATTCAGGACATTAAGAGTAATACGATGACAGCTCTGATGGCCAATCCAGAAAAAGAGTTCCAAAAATTACTTTGAAGGGTGGACTAGGCACTGGCATCAGTGCATAGCTTCCCAAGGGGAATTCTTTGAAGGTGACCATAGTGATATTCAGCAATGAGGTATGTAGCACTTCTTCTAGGATGACTTTGCAAACTGACTTGCCATACCTCGTATAAACATGCTGATAGTTAAGCATCGGAGACCAGGGCAAGGGGAAAGCTCTGTGTGCTGAGAATAAAGTAGGTATTGTTTGTTTATAGGGCATCATTCACACATCCAGCAGGATGACTACTGCTAAACCCCATCTCAGACACTATGCATCCATCCCAAATGAAATAAATCCTAAGCAATTTGAGCATTTGGATTGAAACAATTCTGTTGTTTCTTTTCCTTCTTTTTTTTTTTTTTTTTTTTTTTTAGAAGTAGGATCACAGGAGTTGGATCAGGTGTACAAAAGAACACATATCATAATTCTTGCTTGATTAAGCACTATGATATTTTGTCCTTGAGTTACATTTATCCACTTCTATTTTATTTTATATTATTTATTTACTATTCATTTTACTAATACATGGACAGGCAAAGCCCATTAAGCAACCCAATATATTAAAATTACCAATAAATTACATGGACCTATTTACATTATTTACTTTCCTCCAACTAGGCACTGGTTCCCCTAACTTCAACCCTGATGTAACTGTTCTGTCAAATCAGTGTGTGTGTGTGTGTGTGTGTGTGTGTGTGCGTGTTTAATTAAGCAAAGTATTAGTTTTACTTATTTTCAAATTTACTTAATATTTTTAAAAATTATACTCAAATAATCTGGCTTTTTTTTTTAGTAAGTATTATCTCACTGAGATCCATTCATATCATAATGTGGGCCTGTATTATGTTCAATTATACTACTGTATAATCTTCCATTGCGTGATATAGCATATTTCATTAACTATCTTCTGCTCAATGAATATTTAACTTGTTTCCAATTTTCTTTCCTTATTATCAATACTATGGACATTTTTTTATATCTCTCCTACTACATAAATACAAGAGTATTTTCTATGTAAATTCCTAAATTAGGTATACTCACTTTACGAGATAATCCCAATTTGTTTTCTAAAGTCATTGTACCTATTTACAGTCCCACAAGCAATGTGTGTAAACTGCTGTTGGTTCACATTCTTCTAAGTGCTGGTACACCACCTCTAAAACAATTGGCATTGTCAAACACATGATTTCTGGCAATGCAATGTGTGTGCAATAGCATCTCAGTATCTTAGTATTATTTTGGTTTGAACACTTCTTATGTGTGTGTACATATAATTTAAATTATACAAAAATATACATACCAAATTTATATTTAACGGTTGTGTGTATATATATATATATATATATATATATATATATATATATATATATATAATTTGATGAAGTCATTTGATGAAGCTATGTTGCACATGCATGAACAATACATCAACACAGTATTGTGTAAATATTGTGTAATGTCAACTTTCCAGACTTTGGAGACAGATATAGCTGCAAAAGAGCCAATTTCTAATTCTATTGCTATAAGCATAGCTTCCTCATCCATAACATAAGAATAATAATAACCTAAATTAAATTGATTATGTAAAAATTAAATGACACAGGACCAAAAAGTAATTAATATATTGGCTAGAAATAGTAGACCAATGAAATGTTGTCATCAATGTTGTTGATATTACCCTTTTATCTTTATGCTAGTTATCTCACAAATTAAAATTTAGGTCATGTATTTAATTTTGTTCTAATTTCTCTCATATTTTTAAATGATTTGCTAATTTCACTTATGAAATTAAATATATTATATGAAATTTATTCCAATATAGTTCTTCCTTTAAATACAACATTTACATGTAGATTTGAAATATCGGTAGTGCACTTTTAAAAGCTACACAAAACAGAGCAGAATGGGTAGGGCTGCTTGGTGAGAAACACTGGGTGTTTTCTAAATCTAATTTTGGAATCATTCAATTGTGGGATATACCAGGGGAATGGAAATGGCAGAGATTCATTTCTTTGTGTTTAAGAAACCCATATTCCCTGAGATACAGGGGAGAATTGAGTCCATTATTTTGCGGCATTATTGAAAATCACTCTATTTCCCCTCTGGGCTTACAGAGCAGAGAAGAATTTGAGGCCATCTAGTTACTATATGGCATTACTGATGTAATGCATCCATTGTAACCTTTCAGCCAAAGAGAAGTCTTATGTTTCTCAGTTTCTAACTTATTGCCAGGATTCAAACTTTTAGATAGATCCAGAGATGTGATATATCTGGAGAGATTGTTAATGTTTTCCTTTTAGAAGCTGAGTTTGTAGTGTTAAGTTTCTTCACTTCCTCTTGGATAAAACAAACATCAAAATTATATAATTTGATTAAAAATGAGCATTCACATGACAACCAATAAGAAGCAGTTTTAGTGAGCTATTAAAACATTATTTTTCTATAAATTATCCTTAAAACTTTAGTTTCCTCAATTTTAAATGAGGGAAATCTCTGATAGAGTACCTAGGGAGATTAAATGGAATAAAGTATGCCAAATTAATAATATATGTACATACAATAAATATTAGTTGCTTTATCATTCATTAAATCCTAGCAAAGCATATATTATAAAGTATTATTTATGATCCCTTACTGGATGAGACGTAGTATGTCTTCCAGGTGTCTATCACAATCCCCAAATCCTGAGTAAAAACATGATCAATAATATGCCTGTGAATATGTATATTTCCTTTTTTACTTTTAACCTTTAAATTTTGGAAAATGCAACATAGAAATAGAATGAAAAAGTTGATAGGAAAATAACCAATGTATGAATCAAGATAGAACATAATGTGATTCCTTGTGTATCCATCATACAATGGTGGTTGGCTCAAGGATAAATGGTTGAAGAAATAGAGAGAGAAACTATATTATTAATTCATGTACTATTCCCAGAACACTAATATCTTGTTTGTCCTGCGAGGTTAATGTAATCTGCACGAGAATCTGCTTTTCGTGAACTCCAGGTCCATCTGTGTCTTCTTGTGTTATGTTCTCTTTGCCTTGTTCAATTCCTGACAGGTGGTAAGTGCTCAATTTCCTGAATGAGTGAATAATTAAATGGAAGGATGAGTGAATTAGTGAGTGACCCAGTGAGTAAATGAATGAATTAAAAGACCTGTGTCAGTAGAAGCAGCTCTTACTTTAGTAACACTGGAAGTTTTTTGACCTTGTAACGTGAACAGTTCCCTTCTGAATTTCAGTCCAGAGCCAATGCAACAAGTGCAAGCAGGAAAAAGAAAAGTAGCCTACTTGACAACAAAAGACTGTGTGCAGTGCTCAAATTACTGGATTTTTTTTTTTTTTTTCAGTACGAGGAAATTCACCTCTAAGAAGGAAGTATGGAAATGGCCTGTGGTGTCTTTGGCTTAAGCACCATTTAACACTGCTTCCCTTTAGAGACTGATTTCCACTGTTGTACTAAAACTACCACATGAATTAATGTTTGAAAAATGAAATAAATATTTCTTCGATATAGAAGACACACATTTTAAAATTCCAAGGACAGTTGTTTCAAAGAACGCTTGACTATGCTTCACCCTCTGTAACTGTTTCCACTCAGTATCCTACTTATTCACTAATACTATGGATTTCACTTGGATAATCTGCCTGCGTCTCTCCTATCACACTCTAACCCTCAAGCCAAGTGCCATTTAAAGCTCATCGAAAGTGAGAACTCTGTGTTTCAACTACTATTGTACTTTATTTTCCTTTCATATAGAATTTTTTAATATGTTACCTCTATAGTTATTTAGTTTTTGCTTTTCCCATTATATATTATTTTAAGAGGTATTTTGGTATATTCACGTTTTCACCTACATCTGCACATAGAAACACAGTATTCTATGTTATGAGTAAATATTAAATCTCTGTTGTCTGATAAATGAATTGCATCACATGGTGCTTTCTCTGTCTACTTGAATCATTAGTATTTCATTTTAGCAATAAAGAAAGGGTACATGAAAGTGTGAGGTATGTGGTTGGTTTGGATAGAAGGAGAAATTCCAAGGCAATATGTATTATTAAACCAATTACAAGCCTGGATGACAGTTACTTAACAAAATAAAACTTTGGAAAGAGGTATTTGAGGATAGTAAAATGAAGAAAAAAATGACATGGTATCCCGTAAGAAACAGTTAAGGTAATAAGCAAGCAAAACTCATGCAAGTAGACTGGATCATTATCATCTGTTACTATGTCTTATTCATTTTAGAAGATAGAATGATAACCATCCATAGGGAAAAAAATACATCGGAAAGATTACTGAGTGCACTGTATTGTTAAGATAGATAATACTCAGGGAAATCAACTGAAAGAAATGGGATATTTCTAAAAGGTGTAATTATCACCCTTTAAATATGTTTTCTGTTCTACTGCATTTCATACTTTATTTCCCTTGGTCTAGAATCTATTCAAATAAAAATAATTGTACCCTTGTCTTTAGTGCCCCCTCAACAACTGGTCCTGTTTGATAGTAAAAGGAAGCCTTTATATGCTATCCAGAAGCAAAATATGTTTTTATGATGCTCTCTCAGTATAAAACTTATCAAGGGGATCAGCAGGACACCTCTCCATGGCAATTAACCAGGTCTATTTGAATAGTATGCTTCCAGGAACACCTTCCCAGAGAGGGACCACTCTTCACCTCCACTTCTCTCCTAGATGAATTATAGTGTTGGTGCTTGCCTAATGGAGCACAAACACAACATATCACAAAGCAATCAACATACAACTAGGACAAGCTGGTTTGGAATAAAATTTAACTAATATTTTTTGAGATGTGATCATAAGGATTTTTGGATATTTAATGTAACATGTATTAATAGAGATTGTGAATAGTGTACTGAATCATTATTAAATTATGTTTTAAAGGTAGAATGCAGATCATGTAATTTTTAAATATGCTCTCTGATTATAACAAAAGAATAGCCTATTATGACATAAATGCTAAGTCAGAATAACGGTTCAGGAATTGTCAATAGCAATCCATATTTTAGTAACAACAGTTTTGAACAAACATACTGTATGACATACCTAAAATTTGGTCTGGTTCACTTTGTTCACCTATTATTTTATCTTTTGGGAAGGAAAACATATACAAATAGCAATTCAAAGCTAATTAAAAATAGCTAGACATTATTCTGGATGCCTCAACCTAAACTGATACCGTTTTTTTTTTTTTTCCCAACTACAACTTCTATCAGTTTTCTCAAATAACATCTTTTGTTTTTTCTTTCTTTTAAAATTTTAATTAAGTTTATTGAGGTGATACTACTTAGTAAAATTATATAGGTTTCCAGGGTATAATCTATAATACATCATTTGTATATTGCTTTGTGTTCATCACCTAGATACAGTTCTCCTTCTGTAACCATATATTTTTCACTGTTTATATACAGAGGGTGCCAAAAATGTATACACATTAAGAAAGGAAAAACCTGTATTAAAATTGCAATACTCAATATCTACTGATAACAAAAGATGAATACAAGTAATGTGTATACATTTTTTTTGGCACCCCTGGTATGTATCCCTACAACTGTGAGACCCAACTGTGTCCTCCATATTTATTGGTTACCCACAATGAGCAAAGGGTTGTGCTACACATTATGAGTGGAAAGCCCTTTGTGGAGTTTGAGTCAAATTCTAACTTTGATAACTCCTAAATTGAAAGGGAAGGCCCTGTCTATTCTCTTTCAATCCAATACCTTGAATTATCCCTTTGAGCATATCACTAAAGCTCAGACCTTCACTTTTCTGATAGAATTTATCTTTATATTATAAAGTTATACCAGTTGTAAAATTTAAAGTCACAGAACTGTGAATATAGTAGTTAAACTTTATTGCTATAATTTCTTTTTAAAAAGTCTGATTGCTTTCTGGTGTACAAAGTATGGTCATTTAAGTAAGATCTTGATGTGTTTGGTGTAATGCAGTGGTTAACTGGTCATTTGGGATTATTATTTCGGTCAAAATCTGGTTCGAAAATCCCTTTCTTTCTCCTGTAGCTGCCTCTGAAGCAGTCACAGCTGGTTTTCTGTGGAATTGCAGAGGATTAGTGTCTAAGCTCGTTATCTGGATAAGTCTGATAAAAGTGCAGTACATTTATATGCTGTTCCATCTGTAGTCACAGCCACCACTCTCTCCAGCATTTTTCAACTCTCACAATTAGTGTTGACCCAGTTGCTTTTCAGAGTAAAAGTCGTTTTCATTTGCTTGTTTGTTTGTCTGTTTCCCCAACTGCCCTCCCCAGTAGACAGTGAACACCCTTCCTAAGGTCTGCCTCATTTTTTGACCAGGGATCTGCAGGGAAGCACTTCCACTTTGTCCCCACCTCAGCTATCCTCCCTTTCCTTATTCATAGTCACAGCGAAGTTAGGATTCCTTCCAGACCCTCAGAGTCACAAGGAACCTGGGGACCCCTGTGTGCCTAAGGCGTCTGCTCTTAGTGATCACCTGTGGTGGTAAATGCTACCTTGACATTTAAAGATATCTTGCTTTTGCCTCTTTTTTCCTTGAAAGATAACTTCACTTTGTATGCATGCTGGGTCACCATGTATGTATGCGTGTGTGTGTGTGTGTTGTGTGTGTGTGTGTGTGTATATATAATTTATTTTTTATTTTTCAATTTTATTGAGGTATAATCAGCAATTAAAATTGTATACATTTAAAGTGGACAATGTGCTGTTTTGACCTATCTACACTTGGTGAAATGATCACCACAATCAGGTTAGTTATCACATCCATCAACTCACAGTCACTGTTCTTTCTCTGTGTGTGTGTGTGTGTTTGTGTGTATGTGTGTGTGTGTGTGTGTGGTGAGAATACTTAAATTCTACCCTCTTAGCAAATTTCAAGTACACAAACCTACAGTAGATACACAAAAGACAGGGGGAAGGGAATCAAAGCATTCTACAATGGAAAATTATCAATACACAAAGGAACATAGCAAGAGAGGAAGAAAGGAACAAAGAAACTGCAAAACAGCCAGAAATCAATCAGATTGTATTAGTAAGTCCTCACCTATCAATAATTACTTTAAATATAAATGTAATGAATTCTCCAATCTAAAGGCATCGAGTGGCTCAATGGATTACAAAAAACAAGACCCAGTTAGGTATGTGCTGACCACAAGCAACTCACTTCAACTGCAAGGACTCACATTGCCTCAAAATAAAGGGATGGAAAAGATATTCCACGCAAATGGAAACCAAAAGAGAACAGAAGTAGCTATTCTTATATCAGGCTACCATATTTTTTTAATTAGCACATTGGGAAAGTTTCTCTCCCTTTTTCTGGCTCCCATTTTTTTTGTAGGAAAGTCTATGGTTAGAATAAATATTGTTTATTTATATGTAATCTGTCTTATCTTTCTAGGTATGTATGTATGTATGTACCGTGTTTCCCCCAAAATAAGACCTAGCCGGACAATCAGCTCTAATGCTGATTGGAGCAAAAATTAATATAAGACCCGCTATTATATTATATTATATTATATTATATTATATTATATTATATTATATTATATTATATGAGATCCGGTCTTATAAGAAAATAAGACTGGGTCTTATATTAATTTTTGCTCCAAAAGATGCATTAGAGCTGATTGTCCGGCTAGGTCTTATTTTCAGAGAAACAGGTTTTAACATGCCCTACTGATTATTTGTTGAGCTTTGTTAATATGATCTTCAATGTCCATTTCAAAATTAATTCTTGAATATTCTCATTTATTATTCCTCAAATTATCGCTTCTTTTCTCTCTCTTCTCATCATTGACATTCAAATAAGACATAAAGTCTTATAACTCTAATTACAATTTCTTACCTATATGTTTTGTGACTTTTCCTCTCTGCTTTTAGGGGGAAAAAAAAACTTCTTTATTTTTACTTTCAGTTTACTAATTATTTTTTATTTAGTTATGTTTGTGTTTAATTTGTTGTTAAATAATCCAGGTAATTTTAAATTTCAACAATTATATATTTTTTTCTAGATGACCTATTTGGTTGTGCCTCAACATTTGCTTGGTTATTTTTAATAAACTCTTCTTAACAGATAAGATTTCTACTTTTACTTTGTTTTGATCTGAGGATTTCTTTATTTCCAGCTTAATGCCTTAAAATATTTATCGTTAAAAAGATTTTATTTGGCACTTTTATTATTATTATTTTTTTAAGTGGAATGATTGAGCAGATTACTTTGCTTCCATAATGATGACAAAATATTTGCCGAGGTTAATCCGGCAGCTTTCTAATTCAATAAATGAGTCTCACTTAGGGACCTTCATAAGCTAACCTCTGTGCAGCTGACTGAGGTAGGGCAGGAGTTCAAAATGAGTTTTATACTTTTGTGACTGTGCATGTATACTGGTATCCTTATGGCCGTGAAGTCATTTAATCTTACCCTGGGGTTCACACTATAGGCAGACTTGTTCCCTCAAAATTGGATGAGATTCAGTCAGATGGGAAAAGGGCTCTCTGGTCATCCTTGGGTTCGTACTTGGACTTCCCTTTGAAATTCTGCAAGCAAAATTCCCTTTATTCTTGTGCAATAATTGGAATTTCCTGATCCCTTGTGACCTGTCTGCATGTATAAATCTGAGCAGTTATAAACTTTAGTTTCTTAAAAAGTATTAAATATAGAATGCACTAATGTATTGGTGCTTTGAGTGATAAAAAGTAGTAAAGCTGACAAAGAAGAACAAAGATCATACATGACCAGCCTGTATTAGGCGGATGAGATCTCTTGCTATCATTACTTTTGTTGCTTCTTCGCAGGCCTCGGTTCCTGCCAGTTGGAATGGAAAAACCAGAGACAGTAACATAGACAAAGCAATGGACTCACAATGCTGTATTTAGGTCAATCTGTTCCAACAGGACAGAGCAAAGAGAGCTGTCTTGTATCTCACTAGAATTTTACCTTGAACTTTTAGGCCAGTTCCCCGCAAGAAACAGCCGGCCTTTGTTGTCCTTTGTCTTCTAAACCTGTGTCATCCAAAGACCTCCAGGGAAATAATTTGCTCAAGAATAGGATTTACAGTATTGGGGTTCCTGTGAATCCACTTTCTACTTTTCTGTCTCTAAATAGCTAGATGCAATACATTTTAAAAGCCTCCTCTCTAGAAATGCCTGGAGCTCACCTTGGGAAATCAGGGGTGGTGTCTGGTAACTTGTTTATCATGCTCCATCCCATAAATATCAACCCATTGATTCAACACATGAAGTAGAGTTTTCCCTAATTTGAAATGAATAGATAACAGATAATAAAAATTGATCCATCAGGTAAACAACATTGAACCACAGTTAGAGAAAGAACTATTTGTAAAAGTTGATTTTCCATTTTTAATGCAATAAATGCTTTTTTTTTTTCCAGGAGGCAGCTATGCCATTACATTGTAAGGCATATTTTGATAAGAACTTTGCTGCTAAATTAAAGAAAAAACAGAAGTCCCAGAGGTAGGATTGCCGAGTGCCTAGTGGTCAGCTTTGGTTGTATAATAGAATCATGTAGGGAGATTTCCAAAATACTATTACACAGATTCCCATCTCCAGAAAATCTAGTTTACCTTATTTTGGATGCTGATTGGAGATACCTAGAGACGTGTGAAAAGTTGACATAAGTGAAGCCATCTTAAAATGGAGCCAGAGCAGTTATTCCAGAGGAGCTGCCTACATGTCTTGCTCCTTGATCTGTGGAATAATTGAATTGGGCAAAATTACCTTCGGACTGGGCCAAAGCAATATTGTCCTACAAACATCTGCTTGTAAACCTAACAGGAAAGCAGGCATTCTGACCACATGGACTATTGATTTAGAATGTTCCTTCTGAAGGTAGAATCAGTAACTAGCCAGGTACAGCTAAAGAGTAACTCAGTTTGTTAACACCAATATGTAATTATTTTCCTTCCTTTTCTCATAAACCCCTCTTGACTTCACCCTGTAATTTGGACACAATTTGGGTTTCTGCCTGAATCTGTGCCCTATAATTGCAATGCTGCAATCTCAAATAAATCCATGTTGCCTCTTACTTTTGACTTTCGGTTTTTTGGTTAACACACAAAAGCTCTAATATGAAGACAAGGATTGAGAAAAGCTGGTATTAAAATCAGAAGCCTTTGTTTTACTTATTATTGAATACCCCTGATTCTAGCCTCCTGGTTGGTGTGGAGTACGTGCTTAATTAACATGCAGTGTGAACAAAGTGAGTAAAGAAACAGTGAAATTCGTTAACAAAGTGGCAAATGCTAAATGTGAGTCAGAATGAAAGCACAGAACCGTTGGGAGTTGCATACACAAGAGAAGCTAGGTCTTTTCACAGGCTCTTTTCTAGGGTGATCATGAGAAATCTTGGGGACGGTGCTGAAGATGGGAGAAAGCATTGCCTTTGGTATAGTCCCAGTAGAAGGGAAAGGAAATATTAAGCCATGTTGGGATGGGCAACTCTATTGCCCCCAGGGCACATGTGAAGGCCATACCAGATTGGAAAAGGGGACAGATGAGAACATGCTTTACTATGGGATAGGGAGAGCAAAAAAACATTTCAAGGCTCCTAAAATTGAGTTCGTCTTTCAATGGGCAGGGGTGGGGTGGGTGAGGGGGAGGGGTCACTCAGACCAGTCCTGAGACCCAGGAACACAGTGGCTCCCTAGGAGACAGGATAATAGAAAATCCTTCACCATAACCAGGCTAGCAAACCCCAACAGCCTACTGCTCAGAGAGAAAAAAATGCATAGAGAGAGACCTGTTTTGAGGGACAGGCATGCAGAGAAAGTCTAAAGCAGGGACGGGTCATTAAGAAAAATTCTTCAGCAAATCAGATACCACCCTAAGGACCAGGTAACAATGGTGGACTTTGAAGCCAAGTGCATTGAAATAACAAAATTCACACTGTATTCAATTCTTGAATAGATTAATTCAACTCCCCCCACTAATGTACTAGCATAATATGCATACACATTTCCAGTTATAAATACAAAGGAAAAATACCACACTCAGACATGATCTAGGAACAGGCAGGGAATTTAAAATAACTATGAATAATGTGCTATTGAAGAAGACGTGTTGGACATGGAAGAACAGTTGAGAAATTTCACAGAGAAACAGAAACAGTAAGAAAGAATCAAATGGAAAAGTAAGAAGGATAGTAGAGATCCAACGTTCCTTTGATGGATTGATCAGTAGACTTGACACAGCTGAAGAATCAGTGAAGAAAGATAAATAGAGTTTACCCACTGAAATGCCAAGGAAAAAATACTATAAAAATGATAATATGCAAATTACCAAAATAGAGTTTCTATCCTATGGGGAAATTTCAAACAACTTGACATACTAGTAAATGGAATCCTAGAAGCAGAAGACAGAATGAAGTAGAAAAAAAAATAGAACACATAAGGTTAAGACATTTCCAAAAATAATAAATGAAATCCAACCATAGATTGAGGAAGCTAGATGAATTAAAGAGAATAAATATCAACATACACATATACACGTATACACATCACACTCACATTACTGTATATTCAAGATTAACAGAAAATCCCAAAGCAGCTTGAGAATAAAAGACATAATCCATAAAAAGGAATAATGTTTAAGTCATAAAATAATGCATTAACACTCCAAAATGCTGAAAGAACAATAAAATCACCGCCAATGCCAAATTCTGTGTATAGTGCAAATATATGTCACGAAAAATACAGAAACTGACTTTTTTCAGGCAAACAAAAACTGAGAAAACCCATTGCCAAGATATCTGCCCTACAAGAAGGTTAAAATAAGTTTATTAGGCAGAAGAAATTAAAAATCAAACAGCAATGTGAATTTCGAAGAAGAAATGATGATCAGTGGTAAAATAAAGATGAATATAAAATGCATTTGTCTAATTTTCAACACCTCCAAATGCAGTTAGATGGTTAAAACAAAAATAGTACCAATGTGTTGTGTAAAACACATGAAAAGTAAATGTATAGCAGCAATAGCACAAAAGATAGGAAGGAAAAATTGGGAATATGCTGTTGTAAGACGTATATATTACATGTGAAGAAGTGTTATATTCTTTAAATCTACACTTTGATACATTATAGAAGTATATGATGAACCTACATAAAGAAAATATAAAGATAATCATGAAAGATCTGTAAAAAGAGGTAAAAAAGAAAAAAGGTGGAATCAATAGTATATAATTCTCAAGATCGATTTTAAACTAACCATTTAAAAACTCCATTAAGAGTAAGTAATCTAGTTATACTAAATTGCATAAAAAAATAGGTCCTGACTATATTCTGTCTGTAAGAATCACACTTTAAATACAAATGCATATAATGGTTGAAAATTTATTATTAAAAATATATAGATAGATGATAGATAGATAGATAGATAGATAGATAGATAGATAGATAGATAGATAATCTCTACACCTACAAAGAAGTGCCCATGTCCACAAAGCTTCTCTAGTGAATGCCATTAAATATTTAAGAAAGAAATAATATCCATTGTTATCAAAAGTTTGAAAAACAGAAGAGAACATTGGCCAACTAATTTAAAGAGACTAACATTATCCTTACCCCAGACAAAAACATAGCTATATCATTCCTCTGAAAACTCATCTTAGCAAAAAGGAAGAAAAATCATATGACTATCACAAAGAAAGACATAAAATTACCTCTATTCACAGACAACAGGATTGTCTACATAGAAAACCTCAAATAATCTATTAAAACATTACTAAATCTGATAAATAAGTTCAGCATTTTCACAGAATACGACATCAATATGCAGGACCTATTGATTCTATAAACACAATGGGCAACTGTAAATGGCAAGTTAAAAAAACAAAAAGACTATTTAAAATAACACCAAAAAACACCAAATATTCAGATATAAATCTAAAAAATACATTCCTGTAGGATCTGTATGGTTACAAAATGCAAAACAATTTTGGAAGAAATTTAAAAAACCTGACTAGATTTACTGGGCATCATTTTTTAGAAGCAAAAACAATAATAATAATAAAAAACTAAAAACAAACAAACAAACAAACAAAAAAAACCTTTACTTCTGCTTTACAGTATATGCCAAAAATTGTTTTGAAATTTGTCACCAGGCAATTATGGTACGTATCAAAATGACATGCAATTTAACATCATTTAGAGTTTTCCATCAATACTAGCATTGGAATCCATCCTCACAATCCCACCATTTTTCTTCTGGCTGAATAGAAAACTCCTGCCTCTATGTCTGTCAATGTAATCTTCTTATTCAAGGCAAATTGGCACCCATTTGAAAGAAAAATAATGGTCTCTAAAAGGGAAATGAGTTCTTCCCTCTAACATCTGATCAATTCATTTCAGATTAAAAAATGCATGCACATTAAGCTGAATATGTTCATATTTCAAAAATTATATGCAAATAATCAGAGCATGCATGTGCTATGTCTACTGCCACTGTAATTCCATTTCTTGCACTCTGAAATATAGCTATGAAAGAATAAAATGTTTGATTTATATTTAAATGCACATTAATTATCCAATAGGATGAAAAGTCATGGCAGCCACAATGCTTTGCATTCATTCAATTTTATAAGTTATATAAAAGATCTGTTCCCTGGAAAAGATTTTTCTTTTAACTTTTCTACATTCTCTGTATACTTATTTAAATGCTTAACCGGTTTGTATTTTTAACTCCCATTATTCAGACGTTGATGTTTTAATTTTGTCCATCACTTCAAATTATCTATACTATTTTCTACTATTTTCCTCCTTTAGTTGTTTTGGCCTAATTTTGCGGGTCTTTATTACTTTTCTGTATGCATACTTCTTATGATCTACTGAATCTTTAAAATCAATCTATATATTCAAACTATGCATTGTCACTTAATTTTTGTGTAACATATACCGTATCTGTTCTCACTGAGAATACGTATATATTTAATTTGACATGATGATATATTTTTGTTGTCAGATTTTATTGTGACTGTAGGTTATTTAGTTTAATTTGTGTTATTTTTTGCATCGCAGTTATATTCATCATTTTTCTAGTTACTTCTCTATGTAGCTCATACTCCGCTTTGGCTATCCGTTCGTGAAGGATGTTCTGAAGCCTAGGCTCTGGCTGTTCCCTAGTGTGTTGAGGGAGGGATTTAATGGTTTAGTCTGGAGCTGATCTTTTCTATAAGTTCCTCCTCCCACATACCAGGACACTATCTCGGAAAACATCTTTTATTTCTGACAGACCATGTCTTTGAGACAGTGTGAATATTTAATAGTTTCTCAAATATTTAATAGGCTTCTCATATGTTTGCTTCCAGCCAATTACATGTGTTATTTCTTGTTTTCTGACATCTCCAGATTCTTGAAAAGTGTCCAGCAGACTATGTGTATTCAATAATATCTAGTTAGTAAATGAAAGAACGAGTGTATACATTTTTAAATTAAGTAATTAATAACTTATTCTTGATCAATAGTACTGTAACAAACAACAGACATCAATACCCTTTTTTTTCCCCCAACAGAGGACTGTTATCGCATCTTTAAAATATCACCTAGGTCTTAGGAATCATGGGATATTTTGTTTTTTCCATAGCTGGGCAACTCAGATATTACGTCCATCAGCCTGCTGAACTGCTTTTTTCCTAAAAACATAGTTACCATCCCAAAATTTTCTGATATCCTTGTTTTTAACTGTGTGGCTTGCTGAATCAAAGCATCTGAACTTGATACAAGCACAGTGTCATTTCCTTCAAGATTTAACTCATCTTGTTGAGCTTGAGATACTGAACAAGCAATATCTGGTCTCATCTAAACCCTGCAGATACTATTTTTTTTTTACCCAACAAATTTCAGATTTGAACAAGAGATCTGTTCTCCTGAGTAATGACATTAACGGGGAAGTGAGCACACGCAGACGCCGTCTTGTAAAGGAAGCCCAGTGTAACCCCCCATCATCGACATTCTGACTACAGAATGTCTTAACCATAGCCTTTCTAATTGCCCGTCATTTGTCAACCTGGAGCTTCTTTCTCTTTCCAAGGAGAATGAGTTCTCCGTTAATGTGACTGAAGTCCTCTGGGCGCCTTTACAATAACTGTTTGGCCCTACAGAGTGAGGTTGATTTTTTTTCTGGAATATCGACAGTCTGATTGCTGGCAGTGGTCTTCATTCTTTCAGTAGATGCAGCAACAAGTGCTGATTCCTTTTAGAATGTACTTGTTACACACAAGGGGCTGATTTTATATATATATATATATATATATATATATATATATATATATATATATATATATATAATTTTTTTTATTTATTTTGATGGCTCTGCCTGCAACCACAACCTTTAATTAGCATTTGTTTGTAGCAAAATACAAATCAGATAGTTGGTGGTGGCCCCGCACAGACTGTGCTGGAACAAAACCAATATATGAGTACACTTTGCTCTTATGACAGGGGTGACATATGGGTGAGGTGAGTTAGCTGGGATAATACTTCTAATTTATTCTAGAAATTGTTTGGTACACCTTAATAGGTGATGCCTTAGGTAGTTACTTAGCTGGCTCTTCCTTACATAAGCTTTGGTTGTAAATAGAAAATAAGGAAGATATTAATGTGGCATTTAGCTATAAATAGCCATAATACAACATGAAGACTATTATAATAAACGTTCAAAGTCTCATGAAATTCAGTGCAGAAAGATTGGAATAGATTTTTATAATGTATAGCTTTGTAAAAATCTTTCTTTTAATCAATGGTGGGCTTGTTACAGTCTTACAATTTCAGTACAAGCCTGAAATGTTTTTCTTAAATATATCTATTGCTGTTTATTTCTGAACCTAAATTAGGTATTCTTACCTCTTAATTTAAATGTGATTAGTTTTATTTATTAATTCTCTCCTGCTCTGATGATATATTTATACCACAAACTTTATTTCTCAATAAATAAAAAACTTTGCTATACTGACAAAGTACACTTTAGTGCAGGCTGATAAAACATATGGGTCCAGAAAACTCACATGAAAGGTATCTTATATTGGAAGAGATTTACATTAATTTTTGGAAATAATTTCTCATATAACTCCAATTGCTAAAGGATCTTTGAAAGAAATGTTAAATGATAAATGACAAGCACTTGCTAAAAATATTCCATAGTCTCAAAATATTCTGTTGTTAAGAGTGTTAAATAAACAATTTATCCAGGCTTAATAGAAACACACAAGCAGTCAAGTAGGCAGATATACCATGTATCACTGGGGAGAAAGAAGAACAATCATCAGTGTTTAGTATTCCACAATTTTGGAGGAAATGAAGCTACTAACTGTGACGAGACTTTCCTTTTCTGTTGCTCAGACTGTAGCTGAGAATTGGGAATTAGGCTTGGTAATAAGCTCTTAATGCATTTGTAGTGTGGGATAAAGTTGGGTGAGTGATGTTCATTCAACCAGTGCCAATTTTAAAGGGATAGAATATAGAGCAGCAGATTTCTGTGACACACGCATAACCTTTCTGTAAATGTGCTGCCTTTATTTTTATATCAAACGAAGGCTGGGGTTTCTAAAGGTATTATTCATAAATAGGATAGAGTCCCTCAAAGGGGAAAAAAAATCTAGCCCATAACATGCTGACCCCTGGGAAATAAAACACCAAATCATGTCTCCTTTAACTCCAAAGGAAGCCTATATATTTTTTATCAGTCACTTTTGCAGAGAAAGAAGACATGAGAATTTCACCATCTATCTCTGTTTCTATTAGGTTGTCAATTTGGTATGAGTTTTCATCAGTGTTGGATTAACAGCTGGAAGGAAAACTTGTCTCAGCCAAACATTCACCAGGGGGCGATGAGGAAAATCTATTAAATCTGACATAGGACAATGGTACTTGTTCAAGACGACACTTTGAACATATGTAATGGAAAGGCAACTTTTTGTAAAAGTTCTTCAGATAATTCTCAAACATGTAGAAAGTAATAAAAATATAGAAAAGAAAGAAAAAGAATAAAAATAAAAAGTAAAATCTCTAAATCTAATCTTTATGAAACAGAGATCAATGATTTACTTATAAAACAACTAGCAGATTGTTCAACAGAAACCTGGCCAGCCAGAAAGGAGTAGGATGATATACTCAAAGTACTAAAAGAATGAAACTGCCAACCAAGAATACTTTATCAGGCAATGTTGTCCTCCAGAATTGAAGGAGAGTTTCCCAGACAAAAAGAAATTTAAAAATGAAGGATTTCATCACTACATAGACTGGTCTTACAAAAAATGTTAAAGGGAGTTCTTCAAGTGGAAATGAAAGGACATTAATTAGTAATGTCAAAACATATGACAATATAAAACTGGTACAGTAAAAAGATCATACACCATGATCAACTGGGATTTATTCCAGGGATGCTACTAGGATGGTTTAACATTTCCAAATGAATCAATGTGCTGTACCACATGCAATGGAGGTTTCTCAAGGAATTATGACTAGAATTACCATATGATTCAGCAAATCCACTACTGGGAGTACAATCAAAGGAAATAAAATCACTATCTCAAAGGGATATCTGTACCACCACATTCATTGTAGCACTATTCCCAATAGCCAAGATATGGAAACAAACTAAGAGTCCCTCAACAGATGAATGGATGAACAAAATGTGATCTACGTACTATGGAGTATTATGCAGACTTAAGGAAAAGAAAACTCTGCCATTTTCAACAACAAAGATGAACCTGGAGGGCATTATGCTAAATGAAATCTGCCAACAAAGAAGGCAAATACTGCATGGTTTTACTTATTTAAGATATCTGGGGGGGAGGGGGGAATAAAGGTTGAACTCAGAAACAAAGAATAAAATGGTCGTTGCCAAGGGGCTGCGGTGTAGGGAAAACAGAAAGAGGCTGGTGAAAGGGTACAAATTTTCAGTTATAAGATGAATAAACCTTGAGGATCTATTGTGTAACATGGTGACTATAGTTGATAATACTGTATTATGTAACTGAAATTTGCTAAAAGAGTAGATCTTAAATATTCTCACCAAAAAAAAATACAAGGTCTGACAATTACATTTGCGAACTCATCCTAGAAAAAGTGCTACATACCTCCTCATTGCTGAATATCACTACAGTCACCTTCAAAGTACTCCCCTTGGGAAGCTATGCACCAACACCAGTGCCTAGTCCACCCTTCAAAGCAATTTTGGAACTCTTTCTGGAATGGCCATCAGAGCTGTCATTGTATTACGCTTGATGTCCTGAATGTCATCAAAATGTCTTCCTTTCAATATTTCCTTTATCTTTGGGTAAAGAAAGAAGTCATTGGGGGCCAGATCAGGTGACTAGGGAGGGTGTTCCAATACAGTTATTTGTTGACTGGCTAAAGACAGTGCCGTGTATTGTCATGATTCAAGAACCATGAATTGTTGGTGAAAAGTTCAAGTCATCTAACTTTTTCACACAGCCGTTTTAGCACTTCCAAATAGTAAACTTGTTTACCTGCCCAGTTGGTACAAATTCCTAATGAATAATCCCTCTGATCAAGAAAAGGTTAGCAACACCGGTGCAACAAGTTCATGAACTTAATTGTCACACCTCATATATGTAAGGTGATAGATGTGTTAATTAACTCAGTGATGAAAATCCTTTCACGATGCATAGGTAGATCATCATGGTGTGCACTTTAAATGCATTATAATTTTATTTGTCAATTATGTCTTGATAAGTGTGAAAAAATAAAAACGTTGCATTTAATTATCTGACTTCAGATTTTCAGAACAATTATTTGACTTCAAATTCTTTCACAAACTTATTTTTTTCCAGCTTCACTGACATGTACTTGACAAAGAAAAATTGTATAAGTTTAATGTGTACAAGTGGTTATTTAATATACATACACATTTTGAAATGATTACCACAATCAAGTTAATTCACATATCCATCACCTCACATGGTTACCTCTTTTTTCTTTTCTTTTTTTTTTTTTTCTCCCTTATAACATACATTTCTGAGTTTGAGAAGGAGGAGCTAAGTGTTAATACACAAAATTATGGGAAGTGATTATATGTAAACTTCTGAGTTGTAGTTCAAGTGTCTAAAAACTTTTTGTTTATACATCAAGAAGTCACTTTATAAAAAAAACCCCAAGTTAATCTAGGCCTATGCACATTTCATTGTTACATCAAAAAAACAACATTGAAAAGGAAATGTTTAAAAAGTGGCATCTCAGGAAATAAATGCTTACCAAAATTTAAACTAATAGCAATGTTTGCCTTACCTAAAATCATTGGTTGTAATACAGTTGGAGTGAGCTACTATTACATCAGCTACCTTCCAAGCATCATTATCCTAAAGAAATCAATTTTTTTGTCACATAGTAAATTTTAACACAAATGTTCAGCGGACAACTTTCTTTAGAATCAGAGGTCATGGGTATTTCTACACTGCTACTCTCTGAAACCCTAGGTGCTCAGTGTTGCTCATGGGAATCTCTCTGTGTCTAGCCAGTAGATGAGAAAAGAGAGGGTGTAGCGTTTTGCCACCCACTCTTTACTGCCTCACTTCTATCCACATTTTATGTGTGAACACCAGCCACTGGGCACCTCCTAGTGAGGGGTTGGTCTTACTCTAGCAGAATTCCAGGGAGAAGAAGAGCATCTGTGTAGTTTGTGAGCCTGTCTACATTATTAGAAGAAAGCAAGGAAAAATCAACCTCAAACAACAGGGAGAATGAAAATACATAATAACTACAGAAGCAAACAAACAAATGCCAGACGAGAGCAGCAGCCAGAGGCAGTTACTAAAATATCTACTAAGGAAGGTATGACATAAAAAAGAAACATATGTTCTAATCTGTTTCATACTTCACTATCATAATTCAAATTATTAAGTAACATATATATGATTTTTCTTTTACCTCCTTATGTGTTATGTTTCATAATATCTTTTTCTGAGAAGTTTTCCTTGATTTTTTTTTTTTTTTAATGGCAGGTGTTCCATTAAAAAATACAAATACCAAGCAACACTCTTTTGTTGATGTTGCTTTGATTTTTTGTTTTACTTGTGCATTACTAGTATTGGGGCTTCAATCAGACGCAGTGCCAGAAGTCTTGCCCCAACTGCTTTTATAATCTGCAGGATTCTGTTACTTTAATGATGTCCAAAGTGATAATGCGATCCTTCTCCCAGATCAATATTTCTGTTATAGTAGGTCATGATTTTCCCAGGATCTTTTCCTGAAAATTGCTATAAATACAGAATTTTATCAGGTGAGTCTTTGATTTTTCTAACCAGCTCCTTTCTCCACTCTAGCATGGACCCTAAAGTCCTTATGCAAATGAGACCACCTCTTGAATTTATGTGTCTCTAAAATGCTTCTGTCAGTGGCAACGAAGACATATCTATGTCATCCCGAGATCGTATTTCTGCTTGTTTAGTTCAAAATCTTGGAGAAGCTTATTGAGTTTACTAAGATGAATGATTCAGCCAAAACACCTTATGTGAAGAGGTGCTATGATTGATAGCCCTAACTCTGCCTCACAGTTTCCCATATACGTGAAATCTGACATAATAGACACTGTTAAAACGAGAGGATATAGGAACTAGAGAGATCCTTGTAAACTACAGTAGAGATGCTTGAAATGCTCCACAAAAAAGTTTAGAATGCCCAAGAAGTTTCCTTTCACCTATTTTTAGGATTTCCTGGCTAATATACCCTATATTCCATATCGAAGCCCATTTAGTTGGTGATTTATTTCTGTAATAATCTAAAATGTATTATTCTGTCTTTACAGTAAAACATACTATATGTAATCAACTCCAAGTTACCAATGACTGTAGTTTTTGCTAATATGCCATGTGCAAGATAGGATTATAATTACAAACTGTTGATTGAAAGAACTTTCTCAATTTCTGATATGTAAATTTGTGAAAAATATGTATTTTGAGCTCAGTGTAGTCTGCTCTATCTTTAGTGAAGTAAGTATAAAATATTTTGCGCAACCAATCACACAAACTCCTCATTTTTTAATAAAAGAATAGAAAACATTGATTTTGAAGATAGTCTTTCAATCACTAATTTATTATGAATATGATGTGAAATCTAAAGTTGTATATCCACTTTCATAAAGTAATGCATCATGCAGCTGAGGTCCAGGGGACCAGACTGACTAACTTTTTTTAGTTTTCAATTAAAGCTTAGTGCGGTGACAATGGTTAGTAAAGTTACATTGATTTCAGGTGTACAATTCTGTAATACATCATCTATATATCACATTGTGTGTGCACCACCCAGAGTCAGTTCTCCTTCCATCACCATATATTTGATCCTGTTTACCCTGACGTTTTGGCAATGCCATGACAATAAATGCCAAGACTTGAGACAGTTTACCTGAGCGTGCAGGTTCTTCAGTCGTGTGTCATCAGTCATGTGGCCCGTGATTTCATGTTGTTAGTGCCCACTGCTAGCAAATATGGATGTTGAACTTTCTTTAGAAACTCCAAGTACACTTTGGAAGAAGTCAAGGAGGACATTACTGTATGATGTGCTGCCACTTTCATGGATTCTAAGTACTTAGTGGAGGATGCTCCCTCCACGGTGCCATATGATTTTATTTTCAATGAAAGCTTCTAAATTTACCTAGTGTATTTGTCTACCTTGTGCATTCATTCAGATTGAGGGGAATCTTGTAAAGACAGAGTGCTGAGGGATATTAAAATAGTTTCTAATGAACACTGAGAAATGGCATATTTCAGCACTATTTTTTAGGCTCAATGCGCTATCAAGTAAGTAATTGTTTTTACACCCTTATGACTGGAAGTAGAAAAACTCAAGAGTAGGTATTAATTCATGATGGGTGGTTATCCATGAAAGCATACCTGGATGGAAAGCAAACACCCTTTTAACAAAAATGACTTCCGGCTCGGCCCGGAGACTCAGGCGGTTGGAGCTCCATGCTCCTAACTCCGAAGGCTGCCGGTTGGATTTCCACATGGGCCAGTGGGCTCTCAACCACAAGGTTGCCAGTTCGATTCCTTGAGTCCCACAAGGGATGGTGGGCAGTGCCCACTGCAACTAAGATTGAACATGGCACCTTGAGCTGAGCTGCCGCTGAGCTCCTGGATGGCTCAGTTGTTTGGAGCTCATCCTCTCAACCACAAGGTTGCCCATTCGACTCCTGCAAGGTATGGTGGGCTGTGCCCCCTGCAACTCGCAACAGCAACTGGACCTGGAGCTGAGCTTCGCCCTCCACAACTAAGACTGAAAGGACAACAACTTGAAGCTGAACGGCACCCTCCACAACTAATATTGAAAGGACAACAACTTGACTTGGAAAAAAGTCCTGAAAGTACACACTGTTCCCCAATAAAGTCCTGTTCCCCTTCCCCAATAAAGGGAATTCAGAAGAAGTCTGTCAGGCTGGTTTTGCTGAAATCCCCTTTACTTATTCCCAATATTTTCTCTTAGTAATTTTCCACCCACTAACCTCACACACACTGCTTCTTAGCTATACATCCCCCATTGTAAAATTGTATCACAGTGGTCTCTGTAGCTATCACAATGGTCCTAAGTAAGTCTGCTTTACCATCGATAACAAGTGTCATTGACATTTTTTTTTTTTTTCCTTTAGCAATATCTGCCAGGTTCCTTTAGAACTTTAGAAAACTTACATATAAGTGCTATCAAAAAGTTAATACCTGGGATAACACAGTAAAGAAAACTAAACAGTCGTTTTTGTTGATTGGCACATTTGATTTAATTCAACATGCCCACCTCCAAGGCTTTGTGAAAGCCATGCAAATAAAACACTGGTTGGATCATGTGCTGTTCAGCTAGGAGATACTCAGTTAAAGACACAAAGATTCAAACTTTAGAAAGTAAAAGGCTCATAGAAAACAATAGAGTTCTTACACCTTAAAAGCATTTGTAGCACCTAGTAGCCATCATCTGTCCAACCTTCTTCACCTTAAACTAAAGGTGGAAGCCCTTGACCTCTCAGAAGATTTGTAAAGTGAGCCAAGGCTCCGCCCTCTGTACAAAGCCCAGCTCTGCACCTTTCAGTGTGGCTCGTCACGGGACTCTACTCCAGAGTCACTCCTCCCCACATAGACTTTTTGAGAAACAGGAGCCCAAATTCTAGTCTAGGGAATGCACAGCAAGGCCTGGACACAGGTGGATATGTCAGCTAACAGTTTCACAGACATGCGTAAAGTACTTAAGTAAAAACCTAGAAGCCACAGTTCAGCGTCCTCCCCAATACAGTCACAGAGATTCTTTGCATGTTTGCCATGCTTATTACTGTTATCAGCTTATTGGCAGGATCTCAACCAGTTATTTGGGGTTGTCTTGGCAGCAGAAAAACTCCATAAAATGCACACACAGGCCGACCACACAGACAAAGCAAGTGGTCTAAAAGATGAGACTGTGTAAAGGCAGGCTCAGAGAAATTGAATGAGGCAGCTTTGCATTCTGCCCAGAAGGTCAGACTAAACAAAAACAAACATTTGTAAACTGAGCAAAGGTGAAAGAGTAGGTGAGTACCTGGGAGAGTGACTCACAGATTTGAATACCATTTGGGAATTGAAACCATGGAAAATGCTCTTCAGGGCCATATTTGTGTGTGGCCTCCACCCTAAAGTTCAAAAGCAATTTTAAATCACTTTTGTGAGCAGAGTTGAGATGCAGAGAATCTGTCCAGACTGAGACAAATGACTGATTACGGTATAAACTGCCAGTCAAAAAAATGGGAAAGATACAGAGTTAAAATTTATGGCCCTCAATTTAGCATTCCTAAATTATAAATTAAAAGAATGTGGGACCATTAGGATCAAGGAAGGAACTGTCAGAAATGAGAAAATGGTTCAATAAAAATGAAAATGGTTCTTGGGATTTTATTCTTCCAGTGGTAATGCTATATTAGGCAGTAAAGACACCAGAAAACAGTGTTTTAATTGATTTTGTCAAGCACTCCCAAAAGCTCTTCTTAGGGGAAAAGAAAAAGGACTAGTCAGTAGGAACACTTCTAGCAGAGTCTAGGAATCAGAATCTATCTTACACTCCCCTCCATTTGTATTTTTAGAACGCAGAACTACTTCTTCCCGTGGGAAAATGCAGACCAGTAAATGGACATTAGGCTAACTAATCACTGCTGTTAAAAAATAATAGTATTTGTTTCCAGGTCCACTCCCCCCGAAAATTGTCTAGGTTCTTTGTAGAACGGGCACATTTCTCCATATAAGCAATTCAGACATTCATTTCAATGTAAAGTTTGTAAAGGATCACAAATTTCTTATTTCTTATTCTACCCTGTTTATTCTGTTTCTATCATTACAGAGTGCAGATATAGTAGAAATAAGAAATTAGCTTATGAAATGTAAGTTGGGTAAAGAATGTGCCATTCAGTAACCCGAGGCAATTCCTTTGCCCTAGTGAGTATGAAAGGAAACTCCCAACAGGAGAAACTCATCTGAGCCACACGAAATCATGAGTGGAAAATCCCAGCAGATTATCCTCATCAATTCTCATTCCAGAGAACATCCTAAATTATGTCATTGATAACTATGCTATAAGTTATTGTTGTAACTTGTGCACAGTGTAGAATCTTCTGATTTATATAACTAAAAAAAATATTTCCAGGCCCCTTACTAATTTTGCTTATCAGTTACTTCTTGGCAATCGGGCCTAGCTTCAATACATCAAAGAGATGGTGGATTATGGAATTAAGTAAACAAAACTGAACTAAACTGGTTTTTCTAATAAGTAGTGATTTTCCATGTGACTATTTTTCTTAAAGACTCCGGGCTTCACATTGGCAGACTCATTCTTCCTTGATGAAATGGGGATTTGCTGAATCGTTTCTCTGTGCTGCATCAGTTGACCTTATAAACATATTTATTCAATGGCTTCTTGATGTTTATATTTTTTTCTCAGTGCCATATTTTCCTAGATACAGATGCCTCTAGTCAAATGGCTGGCATTAAATACAGTGCAATAACTGGCTGGCCAGACTGAGGATGCCAAGAACTAACGTTTTACATATATCCTTTTGCAGAGCTAATTAGTACCAAGAATGTCAGCAGACCCTGCCTGTCATTAGCAGACCCACTTGCCTTACCATTTTCCAACTAAATGAGTTCTCTAAAATCTTAGTAGGTATAGCTTTACTAACTCAGGCTATCTGCCTTCCTGAAGACGTCCACTCACTGAGAAAAGTATACACTGCCCTATAGTTATGGATTTAATTTTATAGGTGAATTTGATCAGAATATACAGAAAGTCCCACAAGAAAAATAATCAAGCATATAAATCAAATTAAATGGTGGATCTTTCAGAAATGTTTCTCAGCTTGACCCAGATCATTTCCACTTTAAAAATACAAATAAATGGTTGAATCTGTGCTAACAAATCAGACTTTTTGGGGAAAAAAAAAAAAAGACAATTTCTCACCACTCTCCTCACCGGTCCATTTCCTTGGGGATAAGCTCATTTTCATTGCTGCATGATCTAGTTTTTGAACAAACCAAGACCTTTGAAATAGCAGAATATCACCAATGGCAGGAAGAAAGTTAGTCCTAGTTTGTGTATAAAATTGCTGGCTCTGGTGACAGATTTGTGGGAAAGTAACCCCACCATACTGACAAAATGGTCATGATTTTATCAGCCTTCTTTGAAATTATATCACCTACAACTTGACTTATTCTTTGGTATTTTATATATTCTGTTTTTTGTTAGTATATCGGAAGTCTATGTCTGTGTATTATTATATCTTGCTACTTAAACTTTTTTCTTATTGCTTACAATAGTTTTCACTGGATCACTGTATCTGCCATTTGTTTTCAAATTCCTATATACTGATGGTAACAGATACATCTAATTAAATATTAAAGACTAGTGATAATTATAAGTGTATTTTCTTGTTTCTGGTCATGCAAAGAACGTGTTTACTATTTCCCCCATAGGGAAAATAGCAGATTGCTGATGTTTATGTATATTTATATTCATAAAAAACTTGTCAAATAGGCATCCTTTCACTTGTTTCTGTATCACTTACTGTTTCAGCATACGTGGAGATACATTTTCTCTTAGAAGCAATGAAATAATTATACAAATTGTTTCCCAATTTTTATAATATATGTGCATTCTCACAAATAACTCTACTTGAATATGATGTATTACTTTTTGATTATGACATTAGATTCTGTTCACAAAGATTTTCTTAGGATTTCCACAATGCTATTTATAAGTGAGCATGTTTCAAGTTTCTTTAAGGTCTGTAAGTGTGATTGATAGGTCTTCTTTTTTGATCCAAACTTTAAATAGTTTAGTTTTTATGTTATATTTACTTAATTAGAATTTTTTTTTTAAATTTTCGTATGTTATGAAACAATTCAGTTAGTTCTAAATAATTTATTTAAGGCTATGGAAAAATTCTCCTGTGGAACTCTGTGAGCTTGGAATTATGAGACATGTTAGAAAGCTTTCTGTATTCCATGGATGGAAACTGATCTACACAGACTTCTCTATTCCATCTGAGATTCATTTGGGTAAGTTATAGTTTAACCCAGGTTCCATATGCATTTGCATAGACTTGTGTAAAGATGAAATTTGTTATTTTTCTTAAAGTTTCATTTATTTTGACGGTTTTTCCCCCTTACTATTTCTTATTTTGTGTGTTTGTACTTTCTTCCTGTGTCTTTGGATTAGGTCATTGAGAAATATATCTCTTTTTACCAATTTTGCCCTATTGACAAATTTTTATATTCACATACATGGTCTATGGTTTTTCTGCTTTCTAATTCATTGATTAATATTTTATTTTTATGTCTTGTTTATTCATATTTCTTAAACATTTTCTTGCTTCAGATGAATAATTCATGTATTTTTATTTTTAAAAGATTTTAAAGCTATCAATATATATGTGCATACATAATGACATAACTGTTTAAAGCCAGTTATTTCTGAGTATTGCTTTAGCTCTAACCATAGAATATACTATGAAGCATTTTCATTATTATCATTTTTTTTGGACATCACACTACTTAGCTTGTATTTCCCCATGAACCTGAGGTTTTTCAGTTTTTGTTGTTTTTTTGTCTGTTTTATACAAAGGTTTTACATTTCAAAATGAAATTACTATTGCTTCCACGTTTATGTTTTGGTTTCAATTTTGATTTTATTGATATAAGGTAGTTTTGTGTGAGTCACTCCTACTTTGGGGAGTTTACTGAGAATTTTCTGATAGGCAAATATATAATCCATTTTTATAAATGATACAGGAGCACTTGAAAAGATGTTTTTTGTTTTCTTCCACATTTTAAATTTATTATTATTATTTTGAAACTTTTTGTTGAGAAAATATGACACAAAATCACACAATATAGGAAATAAATATATAGCTTAATAAACTATAATAACATCCATGCATTTACCACCCAGTACAAGAAATACAACACGTGTGGCCTATCTCCTCTCTATCATTTTATGGTTATCTTTGAGGTTTTCAGGATATGTTCTTTAAAAGAAAAAAAAAAGTACAATACATAGAATTATATGAATCCAATATCTAGGATTCAGGATTTTAAGAACCATCAGATGACTTAACGTTTTAAGTCAGTTCCTGTGAGAACTGGTTTGATTCAGGATACCAGTTATCCCAAATGCAGCCTTTCGGGGTCCAAACAACAAACTCAAGGAGGCTGCCACACATAACGTCATTTAGGGTGACATTCGCATTCCACATTCCACTTGAGATGATTCTTCTAGCCAGGTGGAAAGTGAGTGACCAATCTCAAAGTCCCTTAGTCCTGAGGCCTTGAACTTCTCTAATGCTCACTGTGTCATCTGTAGCCTCTGGATTGCCGGTCCCAAAACACAGCTAGACTTGCAATAGATGCATTGGTATTCACGATTGTGAGTGATATAGGGGAAAAGGAGAGTCAGCAAGTAGGGAAAGCCTCCGGCCTACACTACAGACCAGGGGCCAAGGAGAAGGGTCTGGCAATCATCCAAGATGGCGGAAATAACCAAAGCATAACAAAGAAGAGCCTTCCACAGGATTAGGTCTTTTAATCAGTTTAACTCTATCTGCCTATGTCAGGAGTCTCTTACAGGTATTCCTTTATTTTCAGATATAAAGCTTTCTTTCACATCTGAGGCATCTCAAGAGTTGTATTTATGGAAGAAGCTGAATTTTGCGAAGATTCTTACTTTAAATATTCTATCACTTTTAAAGAGATCACCCTCTTCCTGTCAGGCCAAATAGTTAAATCACTGAATCTTGTTCCGTGGGTATAACTAAATAAACAAAATAAAGAAATGAATCAAAAATAATCTCTACAAAACGCCTTCATCCTGAGATACTTAAATTAAAAGTTGACTACACGGAATACATTTCCTCCTTTAATACAAGGACAATTAATACTCTACCCTTACGCAGTAACACATGAGATATGTGGCGTTTATGTTCCCTGTTGCAGAGAACATTAATGAACTTACTTCTAGATTTTCCTTTTGTTTCAACTGATTGGTTTTTAATACCATATTGTTAAATTATTACTGTAGATAAATACCTATATCTTAATTGTTTTAAGAAGGTAAAAATGTCTATGATATGAGTAAATTAAATACAAATAAGAACCATAAATTTTATTTTATGAAATAGTCAATTTATTCTTTATTAGAACAGCAAAATATGTCTGATGTATGTTTGGTTCTTGAATAACTGATCCTGATTATAGTCTTTCCAATAATAATTACTAGGGCAGAGGCTAGTGGGTCTGTTTCTAAATACAGAGAATAGAGTAAGGCATATGCAGTCAAAGCAAAACCGAATATAATATCATTTTTCTCTCCAGTTATTTTTGAGTTATGTGATTATGAATATCCAGAGTGGGAAGGTACACACAGGAAATATTGAAACCACATATTATGACACTAATATACTTCCTTCCCTGTAATAAATCTGTAGATTTTACATATAAAAACTGAAATTCTTGATTTATTCTCTATGACAAAGAAACACATTTTCACTTGGAATTGTAAGTGTAAACAGAAATGTATTAAAAATGAAAAAAAAACACTACATCTGCTTGGCCTCATGTAATGTATGAAAACAGTAAAAATCGACACTGCATCCTTAATTCACTTTCTTCTTCCTCAATCATTTTATAAGACTGTATTTTTTAGTTTCATTTATTTTCTACTGTACACTAGCAGAATGGGTTTATATTTATAACAAAAACATTTGAGATTAACATATGTGTTTTTAAACAAAATTTAGGAAAATTTAAATAAAATAACACTTCAAGGAACGTGTAGACAAGATTCTACTAGTCTGGTTTACCATCGTGGATTTCACACTCAAAAAAAAAAAAAAATGTTGTCTTTGGGGTAGACTAGATAATGCTGCAAACCTGCACCATCACTGAGTGAGCCTGTGATGAGCTTTGAGACACTCACTCAATCTGAGGACTATAATAGCCTTCGCCATTTGGGTACCCAAGGAAGGTTCTAAAATTGAATAGAAATGGATTTGCAGCTCTGCTCACTGGAACAATATGTTATTGTGCACATATACTCAGAAGATCCCAGGGTGGGAGTGGGGGGTTTATGCTCAGCCTGTATTTCCGTATCCTCAGACCTCTGGGCTTTAGGGCACATTTAATTTTTACTTCTGAGTGGCACCCTTTCTTTTAGACAACTTTCCCTCTTCTGCTCCTTGCTAGTGCTAGGACTCAATCATCCAACACTACTCAACCAAGTCTAGGGTTATAGTTCAACAAGATCTTCAGTCCTTAGAATTTGAATATTGAACAGGCACACTTAAGTGTATAGAAGTTGGATCTGAATTATTATGGTGGCAGTACCCTCCTAATGAAGCTGCTGTCAGCTTTTTAGATTTCTAAAGCTACTTGTTCTCTCTCTCTCTCTCTCTCTCTCATGATTTGGTGGGATCCGTTTTTCCACAGAATACTTCCTTTGATTAACCATTAATTTTATATAAATCATTTAATGTTACCCAATTTTAACTGGTTTTGATCGCCATGAAAAAATCAAACATATGAAGGAAGCTCGAAGACCACTGCTTCCATAGAAACATTACAAATTTGAGCAATGCTGTCAGAATCAACTTTGGCAGAATTATAACAAATAGTCAAAGGTTTACAGCATACAAGTGTATATTGTTTTTTAAAGGCAAGATGAAAAAAAAAGGTGAGTGTGTATGGTGGTTTTGTCTGCCCCTCCCCTAAACTCTCCCCGGCTTTGTAGTGGTATTGAAGAAAGCAGCCCTTGTACCCTGTGTGAGACGCTGGTCCCAAGTCTGGAGGAAGCACAGTAGACCTTATTCTCAAAGAATCCCGTTTGTCTGTTTCTACCTGCCTCTGGGCTACTATTTACAAGCACTATGACTATATCTATGGACATTATCAAGAAAGTGAAAAAACAATCTACTGAATGGGATAAAATATTGACAGTCATATATCTGATAAGGGTCTAGTACCCAGAACATATAAAGAAATCTAGTTTGAGCACCTGTTTGCAAATCATGTGCTGCCTGGCCATTTGTATATCTTTTTGAGAGACATATCTAGCCAAGCCCTTTGACAATTTTTAAATTGGGTTTCTTGTGTTTTGGTTATTGAGTTGTAAGAGGAAAGTCACTTGCACTGCTTTTAAACTTTTCCCACTGGGTTCTATTTGCCTTCATGGAAGAGAAATGTGAGGAAAAATTATTTATGTGTACAGTACCTACATTAGCTAAATTAAATTCATTCTGATAAGTTCTTTGTTTTTTGAATTTTGTAAGCTAAAAGATCTTTCTAATAACTTTCATATCTATCCAGCTAGCTAGCTAGCTACACACACACACACACACACACACACACACACACCCCACACACACACACATTTATGTTTATTGTATTCTACTGATTAACATTAGTTTATGGAGTGAAAACTGATGATCTATATTCAAAATCAAAAACTGCCTGCAAAAGACAATTACATCCTAAAAATATTTCAGACCATGTAGAATGGAAGTTAAGGTTTTCATAAACATAGAGAAAAAGGTTTTATGTTGTAGTATTATTGCAGGGAAAAGCAATGGTTCTCTGGGAAGTGAGGAGGGAAGGACATACTATATAGTCTAGAATCATGGAGATTAAGGGAGGGAATGTTAATTTCTAGTATTCAGTAGGAGTAACGCAACAACTGATAATACTGATTATGAAATATGTAGCTGGTGATTTAAATTCAAACAAAATTTATATTGATTTAAAAATATATAGGTAGAATGAAATATATTGATTTAGTATTATCATTCAATGCATATTAAATCCTACAGACAATGATGCCAGAATGGTTAAATTAAAATTGCTGCCTGATATATGTTATTTCCTGAAGCTTCCTGTCTTTGCTAAATTTAATGGCAATGGTCACTGGGCTAATGTCAAACACTTGACAGATAATCTGTAATCCACCTTTGTTTTTGTATCATAATTTCAGCTCTCTGGTAAGAATTTAATTTTGCCTTTAAGTCAGAAAGCATCCACCAACTTCCTCCTGCTGATATTGAGACAATAGATTTTTCTCTTTTAACCTGCAGGTTAGACTATCATCATGACCCTTTTTAAATGATCTTTGAGGAAAAAAGATGCTGCAAAATCTCAACTTTAGCAAAATGCAACTGTCAGAATTTTATTCACACTAAATGGCCTCAGCATGTCACTGTTTTCCCATGGGAACTGCAATGGCTCCCTGTCAAATACCAAATTGATTTTAAAATTGCTTGGATGGCTTCTGAGGCACAGCAGTGGGGAACTGTGTGTTTATCTGAATCAGTGTTAGTACACGAGCCAGGGTCTCTTCCAGCAGGCGTAGATATATTAACGCATGTTCCAAGTGTAGGAGAGGTTAAAAGCCTCACGTTCAACAATTTAACCTGCACATATGGTGATCACAGCACAGCTGTCAGTTACACGCTTGGAATGGTCGGTATATGTGCTGCCAAAGTGAGCACATTTGGGATATTCACATCCTTATGTAAAGCACATCAGAACTTAAAAATTGTTTTACAATGCATGTATTTCCATTGTGACATAGAAACATGCCATTTACACAATTAAGGATTAAGGCAGAATACAACTTTTCAAAAGTAGCTAAGCTCTTTTACATTTAGAACTTATGAAAAACACAAAGGATAAATCAATAGCACTTGTGAATTCTCTAAAGATTCAGCAAATTTTAAGGCAATTCATCGTTATTTTCACTGTGCCTATTAACAGTCACTTGTTCAAAATAGACTGAAAATATTACAGCCAAGTGTGCTTCACGTGCACATGCAAGGGCCATGCAATTAATCAGTTAGTTTTAATTTATACTGTCTATTTTTGAAGATAATATAAATGTGTTGGTTTTTAAGAGACAAAAGTTTATTAGAAAATTTAAGAAATCAGAAGTATATGAAAAGGCAGAAGAAAGTTAAATATATACATATATATTTATCAAGCTACTTTCCACCACACAAAAATGACCATCTTTAGTACAGCGAACATTATCCTTTCTAGGAGGGTTAGCAGATTGGCATAGACGCTGGTGTGTGTGTGTGTGTGTGTGTGTGTGTGTGTGTGTTTGTGCTGGGGGGTGGCAGGGAATACATACATTCACCTGGAACACCACAGAAGACCACCTAAGACATTGACCTTCCTGACAATGGACCATGGAGCATGGGATGTAACGTCGAGGAAATTTAAAGGGTATTTTTGATTGAGCTATAAGAGAGATATCATATTCACAGGGAGTAGTTAGGTTCAATACGAGAAAGAAGCAGAATACAACTCACACTGAGAAAGATAAAGAACAAAAGATAGAGGGAGTTTTGCATGTTAGAGACTGTGAGCTGAGAGGGAGAACAGCGGAAGATTCTGGAGGGTCAGCGAGGCATTGGCGATGGGGTCCCATCAAGTATTGCCTAACAACATGGGCACACAAATTCATCTGATGACGATGGCCCCGAGAAGCTCAGACTGCTACCGTGACTGAGGTAAGAAGATTGAGAAAGCAAGCTGGGATCAGTGGTGATGATGTCTCTGAGAATGAGTGGGCGGAACCAATTTTAACCTCATGAGTTCTTTCTGCCACTTCCCACCCCCCAACGCCAAGGTTTTATTTTTCAAAAGTTAAAATAAGGAGGCAGGCGGTGTGTTGATGGGGAGAGGTGATTGTGGTTGTGACACAGGGACATGTGGTGTTCTGGTGGGTCTCCCCAAAGTCTTCCTGTAGGGGGTCACCTATCTAAGCACCAGACCTACAGGCCTCCTTTGCATGTCCAGATTAGGGGCAATCCTTCTTGCCAGAACACATCTCTGAGTGCCAACTTGTCACCTACTGTTTACATGCTTGTGTCCACCAGTGGTGATACCATAAAGAGTACTTGTATCTTTCCATATTTGCTTAAATGATAAAAGGAAGTAATAAGGGGTCTGACTCCATTTCTTGACTGCTTGTCTGCTGGCAGATTTTAAGCCTCATCCTTCCCTCTTCCCTCTGCCACACATCTGGACAAGCAGATGGAAAGTCCTTTGATGCAGGTGGGGAGTTCAAACAGAAAGTCTCTGTGTGTGGGAACCTCGCCCACCATTCCTTCCTAAGCGCAACCAAATCTCCAGCCAGTGTTTCTCCTTGCCCTTTTCAGTCATTTCGGGCCTGCTTTGGGGGTTTGCCTCTTCTCTGCAGAGACCTCGGTTATGTACACAATATACCTTTCATGCACATTGGGGTTCGTGTGACATCATCGGTCTCGACATGCAAACCAAACTGTACATAAAGATTTATTTGCATTTGCAGGGTGAGAATAACAAGGACAAGTAGATAACAAATGCCTGGAATATGGACGGGAAAGAACATATAGATTTTCTACATTAAAAGTAGCCATATTTTCAACCTCCAAAATTAGAGTGGCTTCAATATGGATCTCAGATTATATTTCAAAAAAAGATGCTTTACCATAACTTATAAAAATAAATATAACAAGATCTTGAGAGTGAATGTTTGTGTGGCTTTGGTAACTGGAAAAAGGGACACTCGACTAAGTTGAAATACATTTTCCAATCTTACATCCTAAAAAGAGCTGCAAACAGGTGGGGCTAAAATGTCCTCCAAAGGTTATTAACAGGTAGGCCAACTAACTCTGCTACGTGGACCATCATGGAGCTCTTCCCCTGAACCCATGCATGTGAGAAGTTAGTTTGCAGACAGGTGTGGCTGGATAAATAGATGGTTAGATTTGGAGGCATGCAATTTGGCAAAAATGAGAATACTGCAACTTTTTCAACTTGCTCACCTGTTGAATAAATGTGGAATGTTCCAAAAGAACAACAACAAAAAACAGATTATAATAGAATCATGTGTATGTACTGAGGTGCTTTTAAGGGGGTTATTGTCTAGTCATCTCCAGCTAGATGTCTGTTTAGGCAATGGATCTGATGTCCCCTGCACTTTCCCAGCAGAAGAGACATTAAAGAGAGAAATGTCGTACAGACACCAGAGAAAAACATATAAGTTTTGTGGTAATAATATTTTCCTCTGCTTGATTATTTTCAAATCTCGCGTTGGTTATTTCTAAATAACGATATTCTGTAACAGACAAACACATGCAAGTCTGGACATGACGTATTGACACAAGCCATTCATAATGTTGAATACAACCAATGAAACCTTTCCTGTGGACTCACTGTGTGAAATGTGAATTCGTAACTTCCATTTTTTTTAAATCCTTTTAACTTATTATACATTTCACTGCATAAATTATAGTAAAATATATGTTTCTAGTGCAATTAGTGGTATTAGACATATTTATAGTTTAACCCCGTCTTCCACACTGCATTTCACTAAGCAGATGTTGAAAAGTATTTTGTTTAAATGATGACTGTTAAAATATTTTGTTAAATAAAGAAATCCTTAATTAAAGTTTATTTTATGGGATACTTAGATCCACTGAAATGCTCTAAGGAACAAACTTATTTCATTGTTACTCATTTTTAGATTTGTCATATTTATTATTTCAGCTTTAATGTCCTTTTGTGTAAAACAATGATTTTGTACTAAATCAGTATGATTTGGGAAGACTACCAGGGATGTTATTTAAACCATGGGATCAGGAGTCAAATTGCTTGGTTTTGAATTCTGACTCTGCTTTTTAATAACTATGCATTTGGGTAAGTTATTTAAACTCTTTACCACATTTATGCAGGGAGGTTTGAATATTAAGTGCTAAATACTTATGACTGTACCTGGATTAAAAGTATGTCTCTATATCACTTACTATCATACATCATTATGCTAATAATTAGCCCTATAATTTTAAGATAAATTACCTGGTAGATCACGTACCAGATCAAATACTTAACAATAATTCATTTCAGCATTTAACATAGGAAATGAAATCTAGAATACAAAATAGACTTATTTATTCAACTATCTGTCTAAAAACGTTTCTCTAAAGTAATATAAAGGCACTGCAGTTACAAAATCATTACTAAAATATTTAGCTTCTTTATCTTTTTTCCTTAGTAGATGGATTATATCCTGCAAAACTATCCATTTGGTGAAGTCGATTTCCATGCATTTTTTAGAAGATCAGAACACATTTCTCTATTTAACAACAACAGGAAATTGGGAAAGCAGATGAAACATCAGACTGAATCTCAGGAGAGATAAAGGGAACAATTACAGTAAAATCACTTTACGGTGGTTTTAGAAACCAGTCCCTCAAACAGCATTAACAGTAAAATCTAAGAACCATGAAGAAAATATACTGACAAGTAACGGATAAGCAACATGTTATATATGTAATCAAACACTCCTTAAGAAAGTTTTTTGTTTATGTATTTCCTAGCATGAATTTTAAAGATATCCACATGCTACATTTATTTTCCCACAGAGGATTGTCAGGGCTGTTATTTTTAGTTTATTTACAAGACTAATACTATATATTTTCATTTAGAGTTGCCATACCGAATTCTGGCTTTCACTGTTCATTCTAGAGTAAATGAGACTCTCTTATGTTTCAGTACCCACAATATTCCCAGAGAACATTTTTGGGCACATAGACAAAACAGAAATAAATGTATGTATAGGATCGAGTGTGCACGCAGGCCTAGAGTCCTGTGCTGGAGAAACAAGACTTGCTGCATGCATGTGATTCTTGCCTCATGCATGTGAGACTTGCTGCATGCATGTGATTAAGCAGTCTTCTTGTCTAATGTTAACTTCACTCATCGGTCTCAGGGTCCAGCTTATAAATCTACTGTTTGACATAAAATCACGTATGTTTTACTGATTCCCTAAAAAGGCATTTCATATTGTGGATGATTCCAGAGATCGAGGGACTTAGTCATGAAATCATAGAAAACTTGTTACAACTCTGGTTTTATTACGCACACATTGTCCTTTTTATAGTTGAATTCCAGATTTTTCATCAAAAATACAATTATAAAATCTAGCACTTGGGGAATAAAGACAACATTCTTCACAAATTTATTTAGGGAATCAGACACATAAAATCATGTTTGAATGTACGTATTTAAATTGTCATCCTCATAGTAAGGCAAGTATTATTACTGATAATATCTCTATTAAAATAACTCCACAATGCGTGGCTCAGAGGTGCCCAGGAAAGACTGTGGTTGTGTGTATTTCATAACCAGTCACTGACTGCTTTTGGAACAGTCTATATAACATTTATGGTCTTCAAGATACAAACGGCCCTTGTATAACTTATCCTTATAAAATCACATTATTTTACAAAACAAAGATATCATCAATCTCTGACTTTGTCCAGTTTGTAGCTACCTAATCTTTATGACATGTTCCTACTAGCTCACAGAATCAGAGAACTGATTTTCCTTCAAAAAATATTTTAACATTAGTCTGAATCCAAGGCATTCACTCTCATATTAGGTGACACCAACAAAGAGTGCTCAGTATTCTGAATGAGAAGGAAAGTAAAATCAAACAAACAAACAAATAAAATCATGCTGCAAATACTCCCGTAGTTTTTTGTAAACAAATTTAACGATCCAGCCTCCATCGTTAAATTTAATATCACTATTAAATTGACAAGACATTTTTATCTTATGTACTCTTGCTTTGAATTTTAATTCTCCAAGTTATAACTAGAGACAATATTAAGAAAATCATGAGTGAAGATGCACAACTGTATCACATCCATTCTTGCAAGAGCTTCCATTCTCCAATGCAAAGGGGAAATAAAGCCTTTTTTGGGTGTATTAAATGATCTCCACATTTAAAGGCAAGCATCTGTTAACAGCATAAATAAAATGCAAAAAAAAGAAAAACATAAAAATACGTAAGTATATGGGAACAGCTATAAAAAACATCTCTCTTCATTTTGAATGAATGGTTCATGGCTCAGCTGCAAACCCAGAGGTCTATACTGAATCTTGGTGGAAATAAATGAAGTTCATTATATATCTGAAAAATATTTGAAATTACTATAAAGATCTATAAAATATTTACATCATTATTTTACCCAGTGTAAGTTATTTAATTTTAGCTATCGAGTGTCGTAATTGACTGTGGGAAGAGAAATGGTGATACTGTGTCCATCTCTATCATCAATATTCATCTTAAACTGACTTCATAATAAATAATGCATTGTATCACCACCTTTCCTTTCTACTACTTCCCTCTATTTATATACCAACAATTGTCACAGTTGATCTCCAACTGGTAACTGGAAAGACAAGTTCCTTCAAAAGTGACTGAAATGAAAACACAAGCTATCTCCCTGTAAACAATTCTGATGTAGTCAGCTGGTTATTTTTCTGGCCATCTGCCTCTTCTTTAGAACCATAATCGAGCAGACAGTGGTTTGTAAACAAAGCCTTATCTGTCCATCTTTCTGGTCTTATTGCCTTCTGCTCGATGCTTTGTGGGTTGGTATCTCACAATTAATCACTTCAAGTTGAAGTTCATGAAAATTTCCCCAAGTCTGGTCAATGTTTCATCAATTTCCAGTGTCCATTCTAGTATTTTAGATAATTTTCTATATCTTCATGAACATTTCCTGGAAAGTTGGGAGAGATGGTAGCAGAAATGTCTAGAGAATTATGATATTAACTTTTGTTTTGATTGAGTTCCCTAGAAAAAGACCTGAAGAAGGTATGTTCAGGAGCATTATTGGGAAATGCCCTGTGAATAAGGCCTGTGGGGAAGTGAAGGAAGTAGAACAGAAATTGTTGAAAAATCCAGAAGATGCAGCCAAGATTTCAGATGACCCCACAATATCTTCTAGAACTGAAAAAGCCATTCAGAATTGTCTCACCTAAAGGTAAAATGGGTGAGCATTTATATTCCCTTTATTGACTAATCGTTTGATACACACTATTCTAAGAAGGGGACATGAGCTTGGACAAGGCTGGGAGACATTCCCTCAGAGCAGTTTGGTTAAGAGTTTGAGATGCCACTGCTGATAGCACCTAGTGAAACAATGCCTTAGTCTTAGACGAGAAATCTTGGCAGTGCATCATGGCATCCACAGCTGTCATAAGTATGAAATCACTATCCGTCAAAAATATCCCTGGAGGTTACCTGCTCCCGTCAGAACCACTTATTTTGTCTCATGAGTGGTGCATCCAAATTTTTTCTGAGTTTTGATATGAAAAGTGCAAACCACAGCATAGATAGATAGATAGATAGATAGATAGATAGATAGATAGATAGATATAGATATGTGTATATATATATATATATATATATATATATATATATAGACTATATATATGTATAGTCTGATCAAACAATATGGTGAATGTTTAAAAACAAACAAACAAAATCTTATTACAGTAAAAGACACATTGCCATTAATCCCCCTCAAAATACTCACCCTCACTTCAAACATACTTATCCCATAATTCTTGACACTTTCTGAAGCAGTTCTGGAAGTCCTCTTTCGTGAGTATCTTTGGTTGCTCTGTTGTGGCTGCCTCCATGTCCTGAATCATTTTGATTTTGGGGAAGAGCCAGAAGTCACACGGTGCCAGATCCGGTAGATAAGGTGCGTGAGGACACACCGTAATGTTTTTATTTGACAGAAATTGCTGTATACCAGAAGCGGTGTATGACACGCAATGTTGTCGTGATAGAAGATGATTTATAGCACACTTTAAAACACATCTTCTCTCAACCATAGCTCACAGCCGACTGACTGCACCGAACAAGTTGAAACTTGTCACACACTGTTACTAAGGTTTAATGCACACTTCTTGTACTGAAGATCCCTGCCTTTCCGTGGGATGGCACTTGGCAGCAGCATTCACCGTATGTTTTGATCGCAAAGGAAAAGCTCAGTGTCACGCATCTCTTCTGGTACAGCAATGTCTGTCAATTGAAAGCATCACGGTGTGTCCTCATCCCCCGTATTCACCCGATCTAGCACCATGCGTCTTCTGGCTCTTCCCCAAAGTCAAAATGATTCAGGACATCCAGGCAGCCACTACAGTGCAACTAAAAGAGGACTTTCAGAAGTGCTTCAGAAAGTGGCAAGAGTGATGGGATGAGTGTGTTTGAAGCGAGGGGCAGTATTTTGAGGAGGATGAATGGCAATGTGTCTTTTACTGCAATAAATTTTTTCATTTAAACATTCATCGTATTTTGTTATCATACACACACACACACACACACACACACACCAGGGGTGCCAAAAAATGTATACACATGACTTGTATTCATCTCTTGCTATCAGTATATATTGAGTATTACAATTTTAATACAGATTTTTCCTATCTTAAAATGTGTATACTTTTTTCACACCCTCTCTATATATGTATATGTTGAGCTATAAAATGATATACATTTATGCATTTACATCTAAATAACTAGGTAACTTTATCTAGCTAATTAATATCTGAAGTAACAAAGCTATTCTTGAATTATGATAACTACTTTTGCATATCCAACATGTATAAGTGTTTATATATATATATATATATATATATATATACACACAGTATATAAGTTGGGTAACTCACTATGCAAAATATGTCTCTATTAGTTCATGTAGTAACCTAAAAAATATTAATTCTTAATATAAATTAATTTTTAATCTTTAAAATAAGAACCAAACATAAGTTAAGTATAATAATAAATCACTTTTTACTAATCACCTTTTTAAAAACCAGTAAAATACACAGAACATAAATTTACAATTAACCATTTTTAAGTGTACAGCTCTGTGGCACTAAGCACATTCTCATTGTTGTGCTACAATCACCGTCATCCATCCACAGAAGTCTTGTTATCTTGCAAAACTGAAACACTACCTAATATAAAATACTCCCAATTCCCCAAACCTCCAGCTCCTGGCAGCCATTATTCTACTGTCTGTCTCCATGAATCTGATTACTCTAGATAACATATAAGTGGAATCATACAATGTTTATTATTTTGTGACTTTCATATTTCACTTAGCATAATGTCCTCAGGGTTAATCCATGCTGTAGCACATGTCAGAATTTACTCCCTTTTAAGATGAATAATATTCAATTATATGTATACAGCACATTTTGTTTATCCATCAATAGATACTTGGATGACTTCCACCTTTCCACTATTGTGAATGCTGCTGCAATAACGTAAGTCTACAAATACTTCTTTAAGACCCAGGTTTCAATTCTTTGGGGTATATATCCAGAAGTGGAAATGCCAGATCATACAGTTATTCTAAGTTTGCTTTCTTAAAGAACTGCCATACTGTTTTCCATAACAACTATATCATTTTATGTTTTCATCAACAGAGCACAAAGTTTCCAATTTTTCTACATCCTTGTCAATACTTCTTATTTCCTGTTTTTCAATAGTAGCCATACTTATGAAAGTGAGGTGTTATCTCCTTTTAATGTTGATTTGCTTTTCCCTAATTATTAGCGATGTTCAGCATTCTTTCATGTGTTTATTGCCCATTTGTCTATCTTCATCGGACACATTTCTATTCAAGTCCTGTCTCCTTTTTAAAAATTGGGTTGTTCTTTCACGTGTTATGGAGATATAGGAGTTCTTTATATGTTCCTGATATTATTTTCTTTATATGTTTATGATTTACACATATTTTCCTCCACTCTGAGGGTTGCCTTTTCACTCTATTGTGTCCTTTGATGCACAAGACATTTAATTTTAAGATAGTCACATTTGTTTACTTTTTTCCTCTGGTCACCCGTGTTTTTGGTATCATATCCAAGAAACGACTGACAAATATAATGTCATGAAGCTTCCTCACTTAAAAAAAAAATCAAGTCCTACTACTCTGGCAAAACTGTTATGTTGATGCAGTCCTTCTGCTGTACAGTTTCTTCATCTTTCTTCTATATTTTCCTCAACAGTTGAGCCTGCATACTCCGTGCATGCATCACTAAAATCCTTTAGCCCATTTTTCATAAACTGTACTGTAATAGTCTTACCTTATCTCTAACAGTAGCAATCTACACTCTCATAATAATACAGAGCAATTCCATAAATTGTGTTTATTTTTCTATCAGATTTGTTCTGTCTTCACTATCGATTTAGTTTTCATATTTGGATGGCAGTAACTCTGCTATACTGCAGTAGCAGTATAACAGATGTAATAGATATAAGCTTTTCAAGAGAGTAGAATATTTATGTAGTGGTTCTCAAGGAAAAACATTTATTTCCTTGAAATATTTTTTATCTATTCTACCCCTTGGAACCCCGTGATTTGTTAACCTCTGGTTGCCATTCCATCCTTATAGTAGTTATAGCCATCCTGTTTCTAATACAATACAACTTGACATCTTCTATTTTAGAATTTTATCATTCCATTGAAAATAGGGAGCAGTTTCACAACAGTATCCCTACCATCACCTGTGGCTTACAGAAAGGAGCCAAAGGTAACCAAAACAGCGAAGTCAATGTGCATTTCATCAACAAAATTATTTTTAGCTCAGTGGACAGAGGGCTGTTTGGCTTTCTCAAGGAACAGAGTTATCTTCTAGTTTCTCTTACACCATAGACCCATTCTTGCATGCCCACATTCTGAGTTATGTGATCTTTTTCTCTGTACTCTGCCAAGGGAATGCATACATCTTCACTGTATTTTAAGTGAACTATTGGATTTCCAAGCTTCCAGGATCATCCTAGGAGTGTATTAGGATTGGTTTCTGGAGTTATAGAAAGGAAGTTACATCCTAAACCAAAGGAGAGTCTGCCTACCCACACTGACACAGTTTACTTTATCTAGACTTAAATTATTAGTCCTTGAGTTCCATAACCCCCGATCCACTCACAAACATGCTCTCCAAGTCTCTAATAATCAATGTTAGTGAATTACTACAGTTGCTTTGGTGTGCATACCATTTTGTACGTTTTGTAGTTTAGTCATGCCAGAGATATTTGACCTCATTACAGGACTCGCGGCCAGGAAAGAATGTAGGGGTCCAACATCCTGAGAGAAAAGTATTGTCTTGCAAGCCATCTGTCTCACAATTTCAAGATAGAAAGATAGGGCCATTGAAGAAACCTCAGATAGGAATCAATGCTGTTATGTGTCAACCCACAATTCTGAGTCCCAGTTTTGCCACTTAGGAAGCATGTGAACTTTGATCACATTAGAGATCCTCTCCAGGTCTTGGCTTCTGGATATGAAAAGAAATGTGGAGGTCATAATTTATGTAATACACTATATGTATACAGAATATGCATGAATGCATACACACAGTATCCCTACCATCACCATTGGCTTACAGAAAGGAGCCAAAGGTAACCAAAACAACGAAGAGAAAGAGAGAGAGAGGAAGAGAGAGAGAGAGAAAAGAGAACTGGACCATTCTTGAACTTTTAGGTTGTAAATCTGAGTGTTAGACTTGAAACTAAATGATGAACTAACAGAATATGCTCCAAACAGAATACGACATCTGATAATTAAGTTCATGAACTTGTTGTACCGATGTTGCGAACCTTCTTTGATATCAGAGGGATTATTCATTATGAATTTCTACCAACTGGACAAACAGTTAACCAAGTTTACTATTTCAAAGTGCTGAAAAGGCCATGCGAATAGGTTAGACGACATGAACTTTTTGGGAGCAATTCACGGCTCTTGCATCACGACAATGCACCAGCTCACACAGCACTATCTGTGAGGGAGTTTTTAGCCAGTAAATAGATAACTGTATTGGAACACCCTCCCTACTCACCTGATCTGGCCCCCAATGACTTCTTTCTTTACCTGAAGATAAAAGAAATATTGAAAAAAAGATATTTGGATGACATTCAGGACATCAAGGGTAATACGACAACAGTTCTGATGACCATTCCAGAAAAAGAGTTCCAAAATTGCTTTGAAGGATGGACTAGGCACATGGCTTCCCAAAGGGTGTATTTTGAAGGTGACCATAATGATATTCAGCAATGAGGCATGTAGCACTTTTTCTAGGATGAGTTCGTGAACTTAATTGTGCGACCTCGTATACGGGATTGTAAGGAAAACAAAAGTTTGTATGTGAGAAACGAATTTTGGCTGTTGAAGAGAAAATTGGTGGTGAGGGGTTATGAAGATTACCTTAAAAAATCAAAGGGATACTGTTCTTATAAGAGTAATTGTATGTGTAGAATAAAACTTCACATGAGAGAATTAATGTATAGAAATAATGGTGCAGAAGATTCTGTATCAATATCACGATATTCTAAAATCAACTTCAGAAAAAAATTATTGACTAAAATTTCTCTGGAGTAGGTTCATTCTCATCTATATGGGTGTGTATAAGCAGAGGTGGGATGGGAGTTTCCCAAATGTGTTGAACAAATTTATGCACCTCGTGAGGACCTGGACTAAGACGTTGAACAATTAACTTTTTTTGAACATGAGATCCTAGCATTGTACCTAACCGCATTATATTATAGTTAATTAATGATTACATTTAATGATATATTCAGGTATAGGAAATATTAATATAGTTAATATGCATTTCTTTATTAAAATTATTCTTACCATAATACATATAACACTTTCATTTAGGAAAAAATAAAGAATTACTGATAAATTCAAAACAGCCTAGAGGTATGGATTCATTTATAAAAATAAATATAAAATGTCACAGTATTTTCTCCCATTCAGTATTGCTGAATGTCATAGCTAAGATATATTGATGTTCTGCTAATTTTACCTTTTATTTATTATAGATTTATTTTTCTACTGCTATTAATCAATGTTAACATAATTTAAATAACAGTATTATTTTTTGTTCTGTTTTTATGAAACTTGGCTTTGATTGAAGTTTTACACAAAGTACCATTAAAATGCCAAGAAAAAAAATGAAGACTTTCAATATTTATTTCAAATTTTCTAAATAAATTTGCACCCAAAATGTTTTCATCAACTTTAATTCTGCTAGTTTATTGTCATTTGGTAAGTATATTAAATTTACATTGGTGAATGTAAATTTCACTAATTTCAAAGTATACTTATCTGTAAGAGGTCTGGAACATACGGGCTACACAACTACTAGAAATCTAAAACAATTATCTCTCTAAATATTTATATCTTGCTTTCCTTTATTTTTTAGGACTTTGCTTTTAAAAAGAATGTCTTTAACAATTCTAGAGAAATGTATGAAATTAACAACACTGAAAATGAAACTGTTACCCTACCTGATGGTTAATTTTATGTCAACTTTGCTAGGCCATGGTACCCAGATATGTGATAAAAAAAAAATGATTCTAGATATTTTAAAATGAGATTAACATTTAAATCATGTGGACACTGAGTAAAGCAGATTCCCTTTCATAATGTAAGTGGGCCTCATCCAGTCAAAGTGATCTTCCCTGAGGAAGAGAAATTCTCCTGGCAAACTGACTTTGGACTCCTACAGCAGCATCCACTTTTCCCTGGGTCTCCAGTGTGCTGGCCGACCCTGTAAAATGTGAACTTGCCAACCTCCCCAATCTTATAAGCCCATTACTTAAAATTGTTCAATCAACCTGTGTGTGTGTGTGTGTGTGTGTGTGTGTGTGTGTGTGTGTGCAGTTTTGCCTGAATTGGGTTGTAGTTTTCCATTGACGGTCATCACAACGCATGGTAGCGCTAAGAGATACCATGAGGAATCTCCTGTACTCCAGATGTACTCTTCCTTACTTCCATTGTGGAGTAGCAGTACAATTTCCCCCTGATAATCAGGATTAGCATCTCACCTAGCACATTAACCTCCTCCTTTGCCTAAGTTAGAGGCACAAAGTGGACAGTAACAGTTGTAACTTCCAGTCAATGGAATCGTTTTGTCTCTTGGGAGAAACGCTCCTCCCTTTGGAAGTCTCTAAACCAAAAGAGTCTAAGTTCATGGGGTTAGGAAGCAAATGTTTCCCAGTGGATCCCTAGGCATCAGAGTGAGTGACGCTATTCCCATTTCCATCACTTGACTCCTGAACTTATGAATCACGGTTATGCGAGAATCACACATATTTTGATACTGATTTAGAGCATATACAGAATCTTGAAGAACATTTCCCTGAACCCACAAGGCATGATTACTTAGCTGGCACCAAGAGGCTTAAAAAGGCCATTCAGCCCCTCTGTCAAGCCAGATGGACAGGTGAATTCTACGTGGTTGCACCGATGTACTTTATTTATTGTGAAATGAGTTCCTGGTTCAGCAAGGATGCTATCTCAAGTACCATGACAGTGTACAAGGAATTCTGCAAGTTCATGGATAGTAAATGCTGTGACTAAATCATGAACCCCGCTCCCCCCCCAAATTCATATGTTGGAGCTCTAACCCTTAATTGGATGGTCTTTGAAGATAGGGCTCTGGGAGGTAATTAGGTTTAGATAAGGTCATCAGGATGGTGCCCTCATGGTGAGATCAGTGCAACTGTAACAAGAGACACAAGGGCTCTCTCTCTCTCTCTCTCTCTCTCTCTCTCTCTCTCTCTCTCTCTCTCGGACATAGTGAGAAGGTAGCCATTTGGAAGCCAGAAAGAGAACCTTCACTGGGTAACCAAATTGGTTGGCACCTTGACCTGGGACTTCTCAACCTCCAGAACGATGAGAAATACATTCCGACTGTTTCAGCCACCTAGTCTATAATAATTTGTTATGGTCGCCAATACCATAACAATACAACCTCCATACTTGACATCATCAATACATGAGCCCAACAGAGAATGCCAAGAGTATCTGGGTATATAAGCTGAGTGGTATTTCCTTATTAGTTTATCCTATCTCTTTAATTTTTAAAATCCTCCTCTGCCCAGGCCCCCCTTTTGTGGGCATACACACAAGATACAAATATCTTCACCTTAGGTGCTCATTCAGAGAAACTCGTCAGCATTCTTCCTGTCATAATTTTTAATGATGTCAATATTCACGTATATGAACCTTTCCATAGCCTGACCTATTTTCCCTTAGTAACCTTGTCTCCCACCTAACCTCAATCCAAATTTTAGTAGACCCTCATAATTTCAAATTTATGCATCCCACTCTCACCAGTGGGATACAGTCTCCTGTATCTGCAGTTAATTTTTCTAGTGCTGCATCTCCAACAAGCTTTCCGCTGACAGAACTGGGTTCAATGACCCTATTATGTTCTCACTTCCCTTTATCCTCAGTTCTCTTTACTTACTCCTTACCTAGCCTCAGTTCCACAGTCAATCATTATAATCATTCCCTAGCATACACTCTCATTTCTTTTGCCTTTATTTTTTTACTGTTATAGTCCTCAAATCCAAATCTTTTAGTACTCCTTATTAACATCCGTGTTGGAGGAAAACATACTATGATACAGCATAATGTCACTTTAATTTATGATTATTAACCTCATGTAGGATTGACTAACAGTGTATGTTCGTAGCGCATTCATTCTCTCATTTTTCACACCTTTCTCCTTAATCCTCCAAAACATTCTCCTCCGTTATTACTCTTAGCTAATGTCTTGCTTTCCACTAAGGAAATAGGATCTATCTGCAGAGAAATTCCATAAGCTCCTTTCACCACATCCACCCACCTCCCTGTATTAGAGCTCAGATCTTTGAATTTAGCTCTCTTAACTATGAATGACCAATTCAGGTCTCCTCACTAAAACCAGCTTTTCCGTTTGACCATCAGATCCCATCTTCTGTCACTTACCCAAGGACATTACCCTCGTAATGTCTCCCTTACTTTCTAGCATCATTAATCTTCCCCTATTTGCTCATTCTCATCAAGTTGTGATTTTTCCAATTAAAAGAAAAATAAATCTTGTCATCTCAATTCCCCTCCAGGAAGTTCCACATTTCTATATTTTTACAGGAAATACTCTTGAAAGAGGTCTCTAACACAGTCTCAACTTTTCCCCTCCCATTTTCTCTTATACTCAGTTCAGATAGGTGTTCACCTCCACCAATCCATGGATACTGCTCTTGTAAAAGTTCCAGTGATGGCCACACTGCTGAATCCAAAGGGCTATTCTCAGTCCATACCAGGAGTGTTGATGCAGTGGATCATTCTTTTTCATTTTATTGTGTGTTTTTTCCTTCTCAGAATCCTGGTTGTTTCTTCCTCATCTTCCTCTCTTCTCCGTTCTTCCAGTTGCTCAGACCAAAATCTTGCAGTCCTACTCACCTCATATCGTCTTACATTATCATAGCAAATCCTGGGACTTTATCTTCCTCATATGCACAGAGCCTAGTCACATTTCACCACCACCCTTAGCAGTCTGGTCCAAACACCAGCATCTCTTGTTCTGTCATTGCTGCAGCCTAACAGTTGTCCCTGCCTCTGTCTTTCAGTGTATTCATAACACAGCAGCCATACGATAATTTATCACTGGAAGGGATATGACGTTCCTCATTCTGCTCCCATTTACTCAGAGCAGCAGCAAAAACCATCACAATGACTTAGAAGACAGTCTGTCCTGTGGTCCATCACAGGTCTGAGCAAATCTCCTACTGTCGACACACTGTCCCGCCCAACCACAGTGATCTCTTGGTTGTTTTAAATATTTTAAACACAAATCACTTTAAGACTTTTGCACATCTTCTCTCTGCCTGGAATGCTTTCCTTCCCCTTATATTCAGGTCTCATTGACTCATCTTGTTCAGGTCTGTAATCAAATGCCACATTTTCCCCTGCTCATCTTACTGCAAATGGCAATGACCTTCTCCCCCTAACATTGATGCTTTCTATTCTACTTCTGTTCCTTTCTCCTTAACTTTATCACTTTCTATCCTTCCTGTAGACAGCACATGGTTACACATAGTTGAGCTGTTTTTTGTTGTTGTTGTTGTTGTTTGTTTGTTTTCGTTTTTTAATCAATTCTGTTAATACCTGTCATTTGGTGTAATAGACCATTTAAATTTAAATTAATTACTGAGATGTTAGATGAAGTGCCATTTTATTATTTGTTTCTCCTTTATTGAAGAAAGTAATCACAAACAAGAAGGAAGAATAACCTTCATTCCCAATGCAGTAATTTGATTCTGTAATAATATATTGAGATAGTTTCAAAGAAATACTCTATAAAAAGTCAGACAACATTCTTACAATAGCATACTCAGATTTTCAAAAAATATTCAAGGCTAAGAGAATGAGTTCTTTTTCAATGTAATTTGAAGTCTAGGTCTCAGATTTGTTTTGTGCTTAGCAAAATTTGCTTCAAAAGTACATATTTCAGATGGTGGATAATCTAGCCACAAATCAATTTTTGTGCAAAACAAATTGCATATTCGAGAAGATGAGTAAGGCTGCATACTGTGTAATGTCTCAGTCAGTATTGTAAAACTTTTCAATTTGCTTTATGAATTTTATGTTATTGTGCCAGGTTTTTTATGTTGTAAAGACAATAGAAACTAATAACTAACAATTGTAAATTCTCAAAAAAGTTTTTTGAATGGCTGACTATATGAATGAATAACGAATCGAGAAAGATTGCAAATATCATAATAAAATTATATGATTTTATGATATGTTTATTGACAAAAGTATGTAATTTTCATCACTGTATTTTCATAGGCCTCTAAAACTTGCTTAGAAATATATTGGACCATCTATAACAATGTATCTCTTAAAGTCAATTTTTATGATTTCTAAATTTTTAGAACTGGAAAACTTGGAAATTATTAAAAATAAGTATTTAGAAATTTTAAAATGTGAAATATTTACAGATGTCATTAATTCACAAAAATATAAAGTATAAAAAATAAATAATTCTGAAAAAAGTGAATGAAAGAAACCTACAACATTAAAATATTTGCATTTATGCTGAAAATAATTATTTTAAAAAATAAAATAAAAATGAATAAACTGGACGAAACCCTAGCTAATCTAATATTCAACAAGGTGGTTTAAAGTACAAATATAAAATTAAGAAAGGGCAAGGAAATATCACAGAATAGAGAAATTTTTTTAAAAAGTAACAAAATAGCTCTCTGTTTATAAATGTGAAAACCCAGATAACACGTGTGTTTTAGAGTGAAATATATAAACATCACAACCAGAAGACATAAAAAGTAGGAATATATGTATATATATATATATATATATATATATATATATATATATATTTAATAGAACACGATTTAAAAGAACTTCCCAGTAAAAGTCACAAGACTCATATATATATTTTTTCCCCTGAGGGAAATTTTACCAAATCTTTAAAGGACAGAAATTAAAATACTTAAACTGTTTCAGAGAATAGTAAAGGACAGAAATTTTCCAATATTTATGTGAGTATACTGAAATGTGAGGGACATAATGATAAAACAATACTACAGGTCAACATCACTTCTGAATATCAATGAAAATTATTTTCAAACAATCTCATAATGTATTATGAAAAATAATACATTATGACCAATTGAAGCTTATTTTTGAAATTCAGTGATTATGTAAATTAAGAAATCCTTTAATATAATGCATTATATTTATAGAACTGGGAAGTAATATCATAATTTCCGTAAATACACTAGCACAGTTTTTTTTAGCTGAACTTCTACAACAAAAACCTGAGCTAGGCACAATGACACCCATTTTGCACATAAAAAAAGAAAAATCTCAGATAAGCGGCACAGAAGTGACATCAGGATACAAAATGGGGCAGGGGATATATTCACCTTATATTGCTGAGTTCTACCACATTTCCAGCTCTCTTTTTGGAACACCTGAGACTGCTAAATTCTAAGCCTTTTGTAAAGTTTATTATGCAAATCAGGTCCATCTTGACTTTCTCCATCAGTTTTGGATTCTACTTTCTTGCATCTGTTAGGTCAGTTACTTTTACATTTGTTTTCTAGCTTTTTATATTTTATTGTTGTTTCCTTCCTTTAATATTCTCCATTTTTTCTCTTTTTCTCATTTTCTTATCTTTGAAAATGATACTATTGTCATTTTAGGGGGATTTTGTGAGGCAAGGAAGGTAAATGCATATATTCAGCCTAGTGATTCTATGTGAAATGATCACAGACTTTTGAAAATAACGTTTTTATACTATCGTCTATTCATAATCTGTCTATATATCCTTGAGGTGTTCAACACTAAAAGAGGAAACGTGAAAGGGAAATAATGAATGTGGGGAGAGAATCAGAATACTGCTAGAAAGTCTATGGCCACGTTTCAAATACAACCTAGGTGACAGTACACTGCTTGAAGAAGAGATTTCTTTGAAAGCTAGTTGCTCCGCCAGTCATATTCTTAGTCACACATATGAAGATGATAAAGTAACTTTTAGCTCAATCCAAACATGCTATAAAAGCTAAAAAGAGAAAAATAGAGCAACAAAAAAGCCCAAAATATTTATGCTATGCTAATCACCTGGTACTCCCAATATTGCCAATTTTCTCTTCATTACATGTTAGCGGCTCAAAGAAGCATCAGTACAGGTGTCCCAGACAGATATGCACTAAACAAACCTAATTACAATTTTCTGGCATGTCTCAAATACATTGAAATTGACTTGCCATGTTTAAGATAACATTTTTAAGTTGTTTTTTCCATACATTTTTTTTTTTATAAGGGGAAGTGTAAAATTGAACTTTCAAGAGGCAAATATGTTCTTTCAGTAATGTTATAATTCAATATTGTAAGCCAATGTAAATTTTATCATTTGGAAATATTTATCTTACTGAATAATGTTAAACTTTTCTTATAAATAATAAACTTTGTGACTAAAATATAGACAATTTTTTACACAAACATTTCTTCAGCTTTCCATTTGTTTACTGTGTGGGATGCAATCAAGTAGGTGTATTGAGAAACTGATGTTAGTAATTGCCTGGTAATTTTCTTGCAATTAGCAAAAGATTTTTGTTACTCTGGAGGAGGGAAGATAATACGGGAGAAAAAAGAAGGATATAAATATTGAACTAAGAATCACTGAAGTCAGCATTCGAGTTCCGGGTACAATAAATTAACCAAGTATACACAAAAGCATGATTATTTCACCTCCTTACACCATGAAATAATGAATCAAAATATCTGTTCCATGACCTGCAGAAACTGGAAAACCTGTGTTGCTACTCGAGGCAAGTGTAGCCTCTGTTTATGTCACTGGAATGCAGTCACCCAGCTTGAGAAGAAAAGTAAAACTTTATGAATATTTTTCAAAAATATAATGGATCAGAACAGATTAACATAAAAATACATAATGAGTTTAAGTTTGAGGGACATAAAAAGCTCAAATGCAAAGTCAGGGGAATGGAAAATGAATAAATATGGCACAGAGAAAGAGGAGTGGTCTCTAGATTTCCTCACTTTACAATGGATGTTGTTCAAACTAAAGGAATATCAATCTAGAGAAACATTTGGTCTCTTATGCAAATTTCAAAAATTAGAAATACATTTATTGGGGTAATCCCAAGTCAAGTGTGATCCACATGTATGCAGTTTCATTTATTCCATTTTACCAAGTTAGGCAACGTTAAGGAAGCCCATGCGACTGACATATTGATCCCAAATCCCAAGACATTGATTTATTTCATAGAAGATGAGTTTATTAATTTAGAATGAGATATTCTTCTGGTTTTAACTCCTGCTCCTATCTCCCAGAAGATAATCAATGATGAAGACCAATTATAGACAAGAATGGTGCTTAATGAGAAAAAACTTAGAATGAAAAAAAATGAAGTCACCAAATAATGTTTTTATGGGACAATAAATTAGTCTTTCCACATGAAGACTTAAATCTGCAGTTAAAATACAAGCAATGACAACAATAAACAAGAAAAAAACTATTTTCTTTAATATTTCCCAATGATTTCTGACTGCTACACAAAACACCATGCTTTTTCAAAACAGTTATTTATAATAGGTTGTGATTTGAAGGAAATATTATGTTAATTTAAAAGCTCAGTCATTTTTTAGTCCTAAATATAACTTGAATATTGATAACTGTCTCTCTAGTTGTTCAATTCTGCAGCTAGCTCATCCCACTTTTCACATAATGATATCTATTTGTAACATTTCACAGGGAAAATTGTTCTATTGGGAGGCTGTCTCTTAGTGTGTAATTAGTTCCTCAGCACTGGTTAAGAGGATTTTTTTAAAGCCTGCAACAATGTGAATAAACCACAAACACAAAACACATTACTCCTTTGGGAGGAAGAAATGCCATTTTCTGTATATTTTTCAAAGAGAGACAAAGTAGGATACAACATTAGAGGAAGAAAGATGGAAGAGAGGAAAGGAGGAAGGAATTAGAGAAGAAATTACATATACCATGTCAATTGAAAGTATAGTGTCTTCTTAGATTACATAATAATATGAGATCAAGTCTTTCAAGATTCACCAAACCTATTTTTACCTAAAAATTAATAATAATAATAATAATAATAATAATAATGTCAAGCAAGAATGTACCATGAAGGCAAAGAACATTGGATGCAATAGATTCATCTTCAAAGTCTAGAATTCCAAATTCTGTTCTTTACTATTTGTTGAGCCATATATTTTTACATCACTAATTTGTATCAGAATTAATTTTCTTATTCATAAATAATGATAAGGCAATTTGGTCCCTGGGTACAAGACTGAAGTAATGGCATAGATTGCCATCTTCTGTGACTGAATATTTGTGTCCTGTCCAAAATTCATATGTGAAGATCATATAACACTCAAGGTGACGTTATTAGGAGATGGAACATTTGGGAGAAGATTAGGTCATGAGGGGAGAGCCGTCATGAATGGGATTTGTGCCTTTCTAAAAGCAGCCCAGAGAAGCTTGCCCCTTCTCTCATGTGAGGTTGCAGTGAAAAGAAGGCCATCTTAGGAGGAAATGGGCCCTCTCCAGAAACTGAATCTGCTGGCATCTTGACCTTGGGCTTCCTAGTCTCCAGAACTGTGAGAAATTAATTTCTGTCATATGTAAGCTACACAGTCTATGATATTTTATTATAGCAGTCTGAACAGAGTAAGACACCACCATATGTCTAATTTTAATTATTGCACATGTGGTCCTTAATAGTACTGATCTTTTGACCCATTAACAAGATAATTTTTTTTACATTTTAGAAGTCATGTTTCATTTTTCTCAACATTATTTGTAGTTTTCAGTGTAGAGGTGTTCACCTTGTTAGAATTTTTCCTGTTTTATTTTTTGATACATCATAACTTATTTTCTTTTAACTTCAATTTCTGTTTCTTCATGGCTACATGTGAAATATAGTTGATTTTTGTATATTAATCTTGTGTTCTGTAGTTTTCCTAAACTTATTTATTAGTTCCACTACTTTCCTTTGCAAATTTCATAAGATTTTGTTACATAAACTATCATACCATTTGCAAATAAATTCAGCTTTACTATGACTACCCTCATTTTAACTTTAATATATATGTATATATACGTATATATATATGCATATATACATATATATACTTGAAAAGAGAACACTTTGAAATTTTCCAGAGGGCAAGCTGTCTAGAGAGATTAAAAATATGTTAAGCAAAATGATAAAGCTTATGTTTAAAGAAATTAAGAATATTAATAGAAATGAGTCTAACTCTCTCTAATCATTGCCCTAAACTAAATATGGCATGTGCCTTAGGTGTGCTACCAATAATAGTACTCATGCTTTTACTTGATATTATGTTCAAAGAAAACGGACATTAAGATGTGACTCGAAACGTGAAATGATTTTATTTGCACTCATCTTTGCATTGGAACGAGGCTATTGTAATTTTTCTTTCCAGTCACGTAAAATTACACATGTATTATGTTTTTAGTTTTACAGTACAAATTAGAGAAAGATAATTGTTATTCATTTTATAGAGAGTCGGGGATATGTAACACTGGTACGTGAGAAATGATTGAAGCTGCTTAGTTTACAGAAGAGAAAATTTGATATGAAAAGAAATCTTGCATATAATAGCTAATAGTGGCTTCTAAATATGTATAGGGTTTAACATGGAAAAATGTGCCCCCATCCCGCCTCTGTAGTTTAATACATTTTTGAGTAAATCACATGGTATTGAGTTTCATTAATTCACCTGCCTTCAAAGTATTAACATGATGCCTTTTGGCCCTTTCCTGTTTTGCTACTGAAAAATCCTAAACCCAACTTTACAGGTTGGTCCTGGTAACAATGTTTTGACTCTATTCTTCATAATTATTAGATAGATAATCATTAATATGTTGTTTCTTGAATTTATATTTGGCACAGTTAAAACTTTCAAACTTTTCAGCATCTTGGAAAACAAATTTGAGATAAAGAACAATTACTGCAAGTTGGCAGTGTTTATATCATGAATTATTTATTAAATTTTATCAGAAATACTTGAATGACACTGCCAAAATTTATCACTGAGGAAGGGGATTTGGGCTTATTTACACTTATTTTCACAGGAGAGCTCAATTAAATTTTTTATATAAAATAGACATTAAATACCATTCTTTAAAATGTTATTCTTTGTTGTCATTTCATGAGTTTTCTACAAAATTGTTTTCAAGAAAGTTTTATATTAAATATTTTATATGACAGAAATAAATAAGTTTATAATCTAAAAGAGAAATATTAATATTTCATCCCCATGTTTTTCTAGTTCTTTCTTCCCCTATTTATTTGCACATCCCTCATTCAATATAATTTTCACTAGAAAAGTGATTCTTTTTTATTAGTTTTAGTGTGGACTTCTATATTGTTGTAACCATTACAGATGATTAAAACTGAGTGTTCTTCCAAGTTCTTAGTCTCCATTAATATTTAGGTTAACTTAACCTAATCTGAAAATAATCTCAACATACATCTGTTCAACATTCATATGTGTTAATACTGGTACATTTACTTCTTTCAGATAAAACCCCCAAAAATGTGCTTTTAGGGCCAAAGAGGAAACCCAGTTTCGTTTTCAAAACCTAAAAAAAAAAATCATTTCTCTAAAATTTATCAAAAAGTAGAAGTGTAGTAGTCGCAATCTGGTTTAAAGAGGAAAAAAACATGTATTTGGGGTGGAGAACTAACTACAGGGCATTTTTAGTTATATATTTTCATGTTGAAATAAAGCATTGTCAATATGGAATAAATCAGTCAAGTTTTTCTTCTGTTATCCAGTTTAACTTATTTTTGTATCCTTCATTGATACATATATATATATATATATATATATATATATATATATATATATATATATATGGATATGATGCACCCTGACACAAAATTATTTCTGACCTTGAGAATTCATTTGATAGGAGGTAAGCAATTAAACTTTGATGTGAAAAGATATGAACAGCACTCTGATTTTTTTTTTTTTTCCTTAACAGTTAAATGGGGCTTGACTGTGGCATGGCTGAGGTAGTTCTTGAGGCCACACACAGATTTTCAGAGGCACAAAGTAGACTGTCTCGTGGCCCACTAGGGTTTACTTGCCCTGGGTAACTGACTCCAGCAAATGTCTGATTTAGAAGAAGTAAGTGCAAAGAAAGAACCTAACTGAACTGACATCCTTTGGGACAGGTTGGTCCAGCACTGACCAGAATCAATATTGCCAGTGAAAAATGACAGGCTTACATGAAAACTTTAATTTTCTAATAGATATATTTTAAAAAGTAAAAATGAACAGGCAAAATTAATTTTAATATCGTATTTTACTTAAACCCAATACATCTACAGTATCATTTCAATAATGCAATCAATATATTATCAGTGTGATATGATCTACTCCTTGTTCTCCCGTTAAATCTTTGAAAGCCTAGGTGTATTTTACACTTATATAACACCTCAATCCAAATCCACTTCATTTCATATGGTCAAGAGTCACATTTTTCTTGCAGCTGTCAATAGTCAATGTTGCATATAGTAAATACTTAATAAATGTTAGCTATTATCACTGGCACTATTTTAAGGAGTTTGATTTTATTTGAAATGCAAAGGAAGCCATGAAATAGTTAATGATAAAGGTGGAGAAAAGTGAATATTTCTGAGATCTGTTTAAAAAATAGAGTCAGCAGAACTTGATGATAGACTCGATGCGGGTGAATAAGAAGTGGGGGAAAAAGATATACCACAACTAACGATCACCTTCATCATCTGCCACTCCCTGAATAAGCACTGACAGCACATTTCTGGTTGAGGTTTTGCCAGTGAGCGACTTGGAAAGACAGAGAAGCAAAGCCAAGTTAGAAGGCAGACGAGGAGTAGAAACCATTGCTTTTCCTCCAATGGTCTCCAGTGTAAGCCTTGATAGACTAGAAGCTGTGCAGCTCTGTGGTCCCCCTGACAATTTCCCTGTCTGTTGTTATAGTCAGTATTATCATTGCTGAAGTTTTCCTGTACTTCTGCAAATTACTGATTTTCTAAAATTGAGAGCTAGTAATGGCTGCCTGGGCCTTGACTTCTTTAGCATTCTCAAAGAATTTTAAGGATTATCATTCCATGTATATTGAAAACTATTTGCAGGAAAGAATGGCTGTCTAACTCTGGCTAGACTGCACTCCATGTCAGAAGGAGGTTGAACTTCCCTCCAACCTGCATTATTTGAATTTAAACTCTACTGATAAGAAGTGTAAGATCTGGAAAGTGATGGAGAAAAAGAGAGGCAACTATTTCAGTAGTGGTGGGCAGACCCACAGGCTTCGGAGGAAGTACCATATTGCAGCTCCTTCGGCTTTACTCTCTTTTTTTCCTGCAAATTTCCTGTGCAGTGCTATAGGCATCTATGGTCATTGGCAATTTCCTGCTAATTTGATAACTTCTTGATTTCCTGAAAATTAAGAAGAAACTGTCAAGGAAAGTTTCTCCTAGACTTTCGTAAATCAAATATTTCAATAATCTTCATGCACTTAATTGTTTCAATTATATTTTATCTCTTCGACTCACCTAGCGTGATAAAAATCAAACTTCAAAAGGCACATCGTCCAGTCCTGTAAATCATGTTTAGTAATTATAGATCAGGACATGGAGTCAGAAAATAATGCATCTAGATTTTAACACCAAACTTGACAATGTTTCTTACATTTTTATGGATACCTTTGAATAATACTGGTTCTGTGACAGTGTTTTGGAAGATGGATATATGCTGATAAGATTATCTAACTGGAGTTCACCAGTGATACATTAAGATTCAACACTAATTATCTTTCATAGAAAATTGCTGTTGAACCTTAAGCTTTCAAAATGTTTGTCCATGACTTCAATTAAAAAGTAGGAAACATGGTACCATATTATCAGGTGCAATAAAGATGAGAAATTGAAAAAATAAATTGTGTACCATTAAAATTTCTCTTTGTGGCCAGTTTACCACTTAAGTTTATTTTGACACTTGTCAAATCCAAATATTTAATTTACAAGAAATCACAGTATATCTTTCACCTGCTTGGCTTTTTTCCCCATGTTAGACATAACACTATACAAAAATTAATATTGGTATAAGTCCATGCAATATAAATGCATGATAGTATTCAGTCTGCAGCCATTTATTTAGTTCTTATTAACTTGAAAAAGGAGGCATCTATGACCCAAAAAGACCGATCAGCTCTCTCAGCACAGTTTTAAGCATTTCTCTTTTCGGATAAGTTAATTTTGTAAGGATAATTTATACCTATCTGAAGAGATGAATTTATTATTTCATTGATGACCTATTCAGTGCCCAGCTCTGTACTACGCTCTGTGATTATTAAAGAGATAACTTTTTGGCATGATAAATTAGGATCAATTCAGAAAGGACTAACAGATATGAATTTTAAAAAATCTAAGCTAACTAGAGATAAAAAAGATGAGTAACAACTATATCTTCCTATGTCCTGTAAAGTGTCACTATGGGACTTTGCAAATTAAGTGACTTGCACTTAATCCCTTTTCTAAATGTACTTCTCAAGGCATTTACAAGTGTCTCCAAAAGTGAATGTGGATGGAGACAGTGCTTTAAAACTATTTCAGAATATGCTCCACTGGTGTTAATTTTGAAATCTAGGAGGCTGATTCACCCCGGACTGTGTTTCAAATAAAACGGCCCATAAAGATACTGTAGTTCCATCCTGACAAATTCATGTTGTAGAAATGTTTCCATAATTCTTTAGCAAAGCATTAAACCTACTTCCCTGTTAAATTACATATGAAAAAAAAAATGATCTACAAGCTTTTGTTTTAAAGAAATGACAGGGATGGCTACTACTTAAAGAAGATCTGTATTTTATGAGAAGTACTGTATATGATAATCACTCTACCAGAAGTGTCCATTCAAAGGAATGGCTGCTTTGGGGGAGATTACAGATGAAATGTGGAGTTATATGCTGAAAATCTAGGTTATTTCAAAGTCATATAATCCTCTTTGAACCAAGCCGAGTTAAAGCCGAGCCAACAGACAAAACCATCTACTCTTTCAAGGAGTGAAAATGCCAGAGAACCAGGGATAAAAAGGTAATTGCTGATCAATTAATTCATGGATTGAATATTGCTTCAATACACTGGGACATATTTAACTAGAAGCTTAGATCAGATTTCCCTGACTGTGAAGGAAAGAATATGTTTACCAGTGTAATTATAACAAATCTTAAGTACCTAGTATCTTATCATTTATAATACATTTTATATTTGATCTTTAAAAATAGGCCAAATATAAAAAGCAGGTGTGTACTCCCACAAAGAACTGCAATAGGCTTAGGGAAGTTACGACTCTTTAAATTGTTTTCCTCAGTTCTGTCCTCCTTTCAGAAAGATATTACCATGCCTGATGTTGCCCATGGATAAACTGAAGCAGGGAATTTCAATTACTTTCCAACATCCCATAGGGCACGTTTTGTAAACATAATGCCGGCAAATGTCACATCATTTGTTTAACTCTTAAGACATCGACAAGAAATCATTATTTAAAACACTAAAGTACAGAAATATAGCTAGGTATGTATTGGATTTCCAAAGAATATCCTAGAACAAGGATTAGAAAACTACAACCCGTAGGCAAGCTGCCTGTTTTTACAAACTATGCTTTAAGGGAACGTAGCCAATCCTGCTAATGTGTGTGTTTTCTATGGTGTTCTATACCATGAAAGCAAACGTTGAAAAGTTGCAGTAGAGATTCTATGCAAAGCAAGCTGAAGATATTTCCTATCTGATTCTGTCAGAAAGATTTAAAGACCACTGTCTGGAGTTCACCAGCGCCACAAAGAATTTCAAATTTCAACACCACAGTAATGAGAAGAGGCAATCCCCCATCAGAGGGAACTCAGAACCCAGAGCTTCTCCTGAGCAGCGACAGGTTTGAACGCTGTGTTGAGCAACCAACCTGTAAGACCGGCAACTGAGAGATGAGCTCCCCAAACATGTAGCTTTGAAAACCAATGGAGCTCAGGACCAGGAAACCCACACGCCTGCAGCAAACCAGGAAATAGTTTTTAGAAGGCTCTCCCCAGGCCCCAGTGCAGAAGGAGCCCTTTCAAAAGCACCCAGACTTCATGTGATAAAAGCTCATTTGCTAACCTTAAAGCGCCAGCCCTGGGGTCGGGGTCCTGCTGGGGTCTGCTCCAGGAATGAAGACCATAGGCTGCCATCACTGCATCCTCTCAGCCAGAGAATCCTTGGCTCCCCCTCACCTTGCTCCTGCTGGCAGGCACCAGGTGGGACCTTATACACACAGGTGAAGCGGGTCCCAGCTTAATTGGCTGCCCTGGACCATCAGCTCCTGGGCCCTGCAGCCGGCTATGGGGGTGAATTGCAGGAGACTGAGCGTGGATATCAGGAGAGTGAGAAATTTCTGGGAGCTGCAGTGTTTTGTGGATTTCCCCTCTGAATTCCAGCAGGTTCTCATAGTAAAGAGACAAAAAAAAAGAAAAAAGAAAAAAGAAAAAAAAAAAAAGAAGGAAAAGGAGAAGAAAGGGAGGAAGGAAGAAAAGAAAGAAGTAACGTTTCCTTGTGTTTCTGGCAGTGGGAAAGGAAAGGTAACCATTGTGAAAATACACCCAGAGTGTTCTTGGAGAGTCTAGAGTACAGCATATGGCCATGGCCTACTCTCCAGGGGAAAAGACCTTATCAGAGACATACCCACCCAGAGACAATGGCATTTATATGTAGGCTATACATGACAGCATTTTCCTTTGCACAATTTTGTGAGGTGCTTAGAGAGTGAGTGGGTGTCTACATATACTCATGTATCACTTAGTTACCTGAGCCAAATCATCCTCAAAGTGGAGCATTACAGGGATCACGTAGACATCCCATTTTAGTGATATTTAACATTTTATTCAAATGCATCTTCTGAAGAAAATAATTGCTTAAGTAACCAAAAAACTTCGAAAATTTGCAGTTTTACCTCTTGCCACATTTTAGTTGAAGGACACGTCAGGGACATATTGTCTTACAAGTAGTTTCATTGGTGTAACTGTATAAGATTTAATCTTTTGGAAAGATTAACAATGTTAATGACACACTGTACTTCCCTAAAGAATATGTACCAAGACTTGAGAATTCCAAACCGGTAGCTCTTAACTCTTGTATTAATAATGCAAAGCACTATAGGTATGTTATTTCAAAATTCATTATTTTTCTGATTTTCTCACATTGGGGGCGATGTCTTAAGACAAAGGCTAATTGTAAAAGCTACACATCAGATCATTTCTATTTGAATTAAGAAGCTGCCTGGAAGAAAAGCATCTTGAATTGCTTTATGAAGGTGATGACGCTGTTGGGATCCCTATGTCTCTCCGTGGGACTGTTGCTCTGTTGAACACATTTAATATGTTTAAGCATCCGACCTTTCAGAAAAGCAATTAGAGGTCATAATGAAGTACCCTGATTTGGTAATGTTATCTACAGTAGGAAAATAAGTAGAAGTGATTAGGGACGGGACAATTTGGGTTCAAATCTGCCTCAGGGAGTAGTGTGTGTGCCATAGAAAGCGGCATTTTGTTTGCAGAATTGTAAGGCAGGCAGCTAAACAAGACTCAGATTGGAAATGAATAGCACTGCCCCCATAATGCTCTTTGAGTTCCATTCCCAAGGTTCCAAAAGCTTTGTGCAACTGATTTAATTAGAAAGAGAACACATTGTATGCTGACAAATGATTTACAATGGCAGAAACCCTTCTGCCATCTGGAATGTTAAATACTCTAAGATGATTCACTCATAAAGGCCTGAAATATAACTTTCAGTTCTAGTTCTCTCTATATATTCTAGTAAATCTATTATTTTCTACTAGTGTTGTAAACCAATAATGTAAAAACCTGGAAATCATAAGAATTTTGATTTTAATGTGATAGAAACTTCTGTCAGTGTTGCTACTTCCTTATACATATTTAACTACATTCTCCTTCTCTGAGCCGATAACGGTAATATTTCCCATGATGCAAAATGCAGCATGGCCCATAGTCTTCCATCTAAGTACAAGCCAGGAGAATACACCCCCTGCTGGGCCACACGTGGCCATGACTTGTATGCTTTGCTTTGGGCAGATCAGGGTCAAGCTTCATTTCAGCAAGAGTAACAAGGCACAAGGCATTTTAATTACCTGGGTAGGAATGCAGTACTGAATCCATGCTAATAATTGCTTCCTGTCATTTCTAATATTTTCTATAAAAATACTAGAGAGGGAGGATTTTAGATCATGTGCTTTCCACCAAGGAGAGTAGAAATGGAGAAGCGTCACCTGAGCACATTTGCCCTTTGAAAATGTGTTTAGATGTGTCACTCCTGATTTATTTTCTCTCTTCCTTGTTTTCACTCTTTCCAGGTTTATTATTATAAAGATTTGCATGTCTTTTTTTGCCCTAAATTTTATCAGAAAACGTTTTTAAATATAGAATTTCAAGAGAAAACTTCAAATTAAGTGGACTTGTATCATTCTATGTTGGCCACCTTAAAAACCAATAGCACGTTTAAATATATATTTTGGAAGCTCAAAAATAAAATCAATTACAATTCAGATGTGCAAAAGATTGGGTGATTGATGTGCTTGCTTGTCAGTGTGTCGATTTTGTACCATGACCATACTGTGAACAAAATGGAAATGTCTCTGTTTTCAGCCTGCATGAAGTGGATATGTGTTAGGGCAATCGATAAACTTGACCTGGGGCTTATTAGGGATGGTGCCTTTTATATTGGCATTTGGGGTCATCTTATGGTCAGTTTCTGTCTCCTTTAATCAGGGAGGACTACACTCTTTGATATGACAGAGACCATGCAGTCTGATATCAGAAGGGGAAAGTCAAAGGAACGTGTCAAGCTTCTCATTTTGTTCTTGTTACTGGAGCACAGATAACTGCTAAAATAAGTCAGATAATCAGATCTGTTTATTTCTGTAAGCTTACTTTGTGTTACCCAGCCACATCAGAATCATTCAGAAATTGTGAGTACTCAGTTCTCAGTCTCTAATGAATTTCAAAGCACATTGCTTAAAAGCCCCTAATCTCTATCTTTGGTTGAGGATTAAGTAATGAATAAAAGACACAAAAATCAAGCACATTTATTGTAAGTGATATATCATACAGAAAATGCCAAAATGGGAGAGCAAAGGACGAAGCAGGGGTTGTTGCAGAAGCAATGCAAGTGAATGGTAGTTGCTCTGAATTCTCCAATGTGAGTTTAATGTTTTGACCACACTCTTGCCTTAATGCTCTTTCTTTCTTTTGCTCGTCTTTTATTTGCTGTTCATAACAATATAAAAATCACACACACACACACACACACACACACACACACACACACATTTCTTTGCTCTTTGTTAGTATGGACAAGAAAAAATATAAGACATATTAAGTAAATTAATATACTGAGTTGGTATATTATTACCTAATATGAGAATAATTTAAGAATAAATGTCCTTCAATAATCAATATTTCATCTGTGCCCACATATGTTTTCAGTGTGTCATTTCTATGGTTGATTAGTAGCAATATGAATGATATATAATAATAATGGTAAAATAAAAAATGCTGGCATTTCATTTTGATAGAAACTGTCTAGGTAATAATAATATAAAAATGGGTACATATGTTTTGAAAAGTAAATGCTAATCAACTTTATCCTGTCTATGTGTACATAACATTAATATGTAGCCATAACATCTACAGTAACAAAAAATTATTAGGGAACAAATACTGTTAAAGCCTGAGTTAATAACCTAAGGAAGTGATGTAAATGGGGTGGAGGGGGGCGGTGTGGTGTAATGGGTAAAAGCTAGGAATCCAAAATTAGCATGCCTGGGTTTATATTATTACCACTTATCAGGTATATGACTTCAGGCATACGAACAGTCTCTCTTTGTCCCAGTTTCCTTATTAGTATCCCGAGAATCACATCAGTTCCTTCTCATATAATAGAGGATTAAATGAGAAAACACTTTGGGGGAAAAAAAAAAGAACACTTAGAATGGGTCCTGGAAACATACCTGCTGAAAACGTAAAAAGAGCTAGAGAGATTTAGCGTAACAGCTTTGTTGGTTTATTCAGAAAAAAAAAGGAAATAATACAAATCCTCTCATTATAAATATTTACCTTTTTGTGGCCAGTAGCATAATTCAGTGAGCCCAACTAAGAAGCAGTGATTTCTGTGGAGGGAAGCTGAGCCCGGCACCTGGTCTCACCTGAGCACCAACCTGTCAGCCTGGTCACATGTTCTCACTTCACCTCCAAGAGTTCCTCGCCGTTATTTTTTCAGGTTATGATGCAGAGATCTCATTTGTTATGATTTTATTAAGGGTTTATTGTTACGATTTTATTAAGGGTCTATTACACAGCACTCAACTTGGAGATGCTCAGTAGATACTGCTAGATAAAATCTTCCATGTTAGTTATTTACTTACTGAGGGGGAGTGAACACAAGTGAGAGAAATAGAATTTTCACAATTCAAAAATTTTCCTAGCATGTTCTTTGGTACAGATTTCCTTTTCAAGTATTTATGTAAAAAATAAATAAATAAATAAAGTAACGTGACTACAGGTAATATTTTTTTAAAAGAGAAAATTTTGTACTCAAAAACTGTGTTATTGAGACAAATTATTTTAACAACGGGGGAAAATGATAAGTTACTATGAATCTACTATATGATTTATCAACTTGTAATTTTATTGATACAATTAGTAAAACTTAGAACATTTTCAAACAACTGGGTGAAATTCTCTCTACGTAAATTAATATGTCCGGTGCAGATACATATGTGTTAACTTTTAAAAAGAGCTAAAATTAGATCATTGGCTCTGCAGTGGAAGTTTCCAAAATAATGTGGAGGTCACTTGGGATAAGCAAGAAGTTTCTAAATCTGAGGTGTCATATGAGCTGGAACAGTTGCCGAGAACTTACCTGAGCCCTAAGATTGGATAAAAGAAGCAGAGATGATTACAAACTTAGTCATTAAAGAACATATGGCAATGTGTGCTTACATTTTGTTTTTAAAAAGAGATAGGACAGGAGAATATAGATGGGAGCCAAAGGTGCAGCACTTCATTCTGTATTGTCAGAGGTAATGAGAACAATCTGCTTTGTAATTTAATTTTAAATTCTTAATATAAAATTAGAACTATGGTTATCAGATGTTTGATATTAACAAGAGGATTGAAAGCTTCTTCTTGGAGCCAATAACATGTTTCTTTTAATTCTTCCATGTAGTTCTAATAGAACATAGAAATAATTTCATTTCTTCATTAGATACAAATTGAGCAAAACTAACCCTTTCTTTTTTGATAGTTGTTTTTTTCCCCCTAAAATATGTATACCTATAAAAAGCTGCCACAAAACTTGGTTTCTACTTAATTTAGCAGTTTCTTTTTTTTTCACAAACAAATGTCATAGAGGAGTGACTTTCAATCAGAACATCTCATGCATAACATTAAACTTGAGCAATTTTTTTTTCTTTTGGTAATCATGCAATATTACTCTGGAAGGGTCAAATGGAGGGGGCAGTAACAAGAAGATAATTATTGTCTTAAATTAACTTGTTTTCTTTTTGTCCAATTAATTCTAGAGTAGGAATTGTCTAAGCATTTTAAAGATAAACCTTATAATATAATAACAATTATTATATTAGCAATAGTAACAGGTACAAACATTGTGTTTGCCATGCATTTAGCAAAGTTCATTCTTTACATGCATTATTCAGTTAATTCCTAAAATAGTGCGATGAGTTATATATTTTTGATATCCACATTATACAGATGAAGCTACCAAAAAATAAAGTTTTAAATAACTTGCCAAAGTTTACACAACAAAGGAATATTAACTGGCAAATAATTAAAAATGTACTTCATTGACTGCTTACTCTCACTAGCATGCAATGAGGTAATATACTGAAATTATGTGAATATCATCCATCATCTCCACTGCCTTTTGTAGAAAAAACATTCTAGGGATTTTTACCACTATTTATTGTGAATAAATGGTATTTTCCATGTCCAACTTTACTTATAGCTGAGATAAATCACTTTGCACTGCAGAACTCACTAGAAGATATCACAATTTAAATATTAAAATGAGTAAGCACAATGGAATGGCATGAAATAAAGTTGTGTAAACTATTTTAATATGCTCTCAAATGTTTTAAGAACACGATAAATTATATATACTTTTTCATATTTTGCTTATGGTTTATATTAGAAAATCAAATTTAAATTATTTGAACTCTATGGAATGCCAAATTTAGTTGATATGCTAATATATCCAGTTTATTGATTAGTTTGTAACTTGAAGAGGACATCATGAAAATGTTTTATTTTATTCAGTTGTTAGACACATTTGCATTGACCTTTCTAATGTGCGCCTTAGCCAAATCTCAGTTTGCACAGTTTCTGGTCATTGGCAAACAATTTTGTTTGTTCTTTGTTTTAACTCCCCCTTTCAGGTACCAGAAGACTTTAAATTCACATCCAACGTAAGGTTCCCTCTCTCACCAGCTCCCATTTTCTCTGCTGCTTTGGGGCCTTAGCTGTGCAGATAGGGCTGGAGAGAGGACGTGGGAGATGGTGAGCACGGCTGTTGCTATCACATTTTCACAGTCAGAGTTGTGTGAGGACAGGCATCTGGCTATTCAACCGCTGCCACTCTATCCTGGGGCCCCTGCTTGGGGCATCCGCACACATTTTAAGCACTTGAGGTCCCCATTGCTCCGTAGCCTGTGTGACATATTGTTTAGATGACTGATTTAAGCTCCCTCTCAGCTCCTACCTTCTGTGCAAAAATTTCTACAGCTGCAGTCACTTAACCTATGGGGGACTCATGCAGCTTTGCCTGTCACAGGCTAGGAACTGCATTGTGCCCAGCTGTGGCCCTTGCTTTCCCTGACAGTTTGGACCAGTCAGTCAGCCTCCCATCCTCAGAGCTCAAAGGTGCAAAAGGTGGCAACACATTCTAATAGGTCCCAATCTACTCTGTGATTGATATGCTCGTCTCCCCTCCTCCACAAAATCACAGTTCCTCTCAATAGATGAAAGACAGATATAGATGATAGATAGAACAGACAGACATAATTAGAAATGCAAAAAGCCACATATACCTTTCCTCCATTTCACTCTCAGCTTAGTCTCCCGGTCTTTAATGTATGTGATAGTCAATGTCCCTTCCCATCACATAGAAAAACATGAAGCTTACCTTGTAGGGTCTCAGTGGCCCTGTAACTTAGCAATGTGTTGGTTACTAAGTTGTACTCTGAAAAATCTCAGGCATTGCACATGTTTTCATGTTCGTCACACTTCCTGGGAACTTACTCCTATGAGATTTTCTACCACAATCATCAAAGGACCTGTTCTGACTGAACATTCTAACTAATTTTTTATTATTATTCCAGATACAATATCAATAAATCCAAATAAGCTAAAATGCCAAACTCATATAATTTCTAGAAACTGTATGCCAAATTCTTATAATTTCTTAGTTATTTACCCAATTACTACCCATTGCTAACCTATTGTATTTTGAAAATACATTAATTCCATATTAATATTCAACAAAAGTCAATATGGCTTCTAATCATGACCAAGTATTGATTGGGATTCATTATCACATTCATTTAAGACATATTTATTGGTCAGTTACTATGTGCTAGAAACAATTTTAGACAAGAAGAACAGACAATTCCTTGCCCACTTATAGTTTACATTCTAATAAGGATAAAGACAATAAAAAGTAAAATATACATCATCTAATAATTCCAGGTGGCTAAGCGATTTGATAAAGAGCAAGGCAGAGCAAGAGTCACAGTGGGCGACAGTGATCAGCGAGGCTTTTCTGAGAAAACCACAGATGATCACAGACATGAATGAAATGAGGGATTGAACAATATAAAGTTTTGGAGGAAGATTATTAAACCCTAGAAGATGTTATCGGAAGAGTTAAGAAGTTGCAGACATAAACAGGGACAGGATAATATATGCCTTCATGGGTCAGGTCAGGATACTGATTTATATCTCAAGTGTGCTGTTGGGATCAATCAGTGCAAGGAAAAAAAGGAATCTGTGTTTTCCTGCAGAATAGCATCTGCCATCAGAACGACGCTGTTAAACCGAGCCCTTATCATTTGTCAGGTACAAACGTTTGTGTTGCATGTTTTACAACCTCTTCACAGCTGTCATGTGACATAGGGAGAGCGGGTCTCGTTTCACAGATTACATACAGAGTCAGACCCAGATAGATTAGGCAGTTGGACACAATTCACACTGTTCTTTAGATAAAAGTGAACTACTTCAAACTGAGATCTGTGAGGCTCAAGCACGTGCCCTGAGTGCACAACTATTATTGCTAACTTTGTCTGATTCTTTAAAGGACTAAATATTTTCCTGTTCCAACCATTAGTTATTTAAGACTTACGCAAAACCCTGTGACTTAAGTACTTCAGGTATTAATGTGAAGCTGTGCTATTTTCATGAACATCTGCATTGACTGAGCCTTTATTAGTTTTACAAAAATGAGATTGTAATGCCAGGTCTTTAGCGTAGGATACAGCTGTGTTCTTGCAACATCCATGTGACTGGAAAAAGATTAAAATGGTTATTGAAAAATCAGTAAGTATAATATCTAGGATATTGTGACTTCTGTAGTAGAATTACATAGCACTTTATGATATAGTTTCAAAGGACTAGCTGATATGCAACCAGGCATGCAATTCTGCTGTATATCCTATGATTGACAATGTTATCATTAACTAAACCAGTATTTTAACACATCTGCTTAATGACACTGGACACAAACATTAAGCCCTGTTGATGCATATACTGCGTCAATGTGCATTTTTATAAGGTGTTCATCCAAACTGAAAAGTTGTGTATAAGGTTTACATCCATGATAGAAACTTCTGCATCCCCAGAACACCCTATCTATTTATTTACTTTTTAAATCTATTTTCCATGGATTGTTTCATCTGTTGTTTATCATACTTTCTGGTTCTTCAGCCAAGATTGTCTCTCTTTTTTTTTTAAATTCAGGGAAAATTTCTTCATGGAATAATTAATAAAAACTTAACTATACTCTTTCAATTTTTACATTAATATGATAGAAATATAAATGTTCTCTCAACTCATACATTTATATTTTGCTTGCAAGTTTTCACTTTTTCTAAATTTTCTTTTGTTTTCTTACTCTTCCTAAAGTAAATATGACATGGATATGAATATGAATACATAAGGATTTACTACAGCTTAGGTCCTCTCATCTACTTTTAATATCTTTCTAAATTGCTGCATTTCAACTCTGACATTCTTAGGCTTTTCTTAACTTATGATATCTGTGTCACCAACTTAATGGTACCTAACTGATATTGGTGAAAAACCTCTCTTCTATTATATGATATGGATATTTACATGTGAAAGTACAGAACAAAAATACTGTAACCATTCAACTACTCTAACTTTAGCTCACAATTATTCAAAATATTTGATTTAAACATATATGGCCAGTTTGGTTCAGCTTAGTTTCACATGCTATGAATAAAAAATGAACATATAAACCGATTATTGGGACACTGTATTCACTACTATCTTTCTGTTCAAACTATGAATTTTGAATCCCATCTGGATTGAGAATAGAATAAGGATCATTCTTAAAAAGTTGGCTAAAATTAAAGTGTTTTATCTTATTATCTAATATTACTATAAAGCTTTATGTCCAGCAGCTTATCATTCTTGCTTCATAATGTTACAATAAAAGTAACTACTGTGCCTAATTTCATATTCCGTAATAAAAACGACACTGAGGAATAAGTCATAATCTAAGCTCTTAATAAAAAAGAAATGCTGAGAATTTTGTCATTTTTTATCCTATGCATGGTAAGAGTCAGTGCAATTGGTCATAATATTTAGAATGGATATTAATTCAAGTTTCTGTTTAACACTCCTTTCATTTACCTCTATCATTTCTAGTAGCAATAAAATTTTTTTCACACTTTCCACCATTTTCAAAAAGTTTAAATTTAATGCTGAATAAATGTTGACATGCATTTTGTCATTGTATTATGACATCATAAATATATGTTTTGGTTACACATGAAAACAATTATGAAATACTCCTAAACATATTTTATGCCCCTTTTCATACACAGCTGTAATATAAAAAATAATACAACATATTATATATTAATTAAATTATACCAATTATCTGTCTAAATTTGGAATCAGTTTTAAAGTGTGGTCTTGACAAAGATTTTAAAACATCAAAGTCGAATGAATTATAGAATCCTAGTAAGAAACTTGCTTAGTCATGTAAACTGAAGAGCTTTTTCAAGTTTTACATAATTATCCACATTTTCCTGGGTGTTTATCTCTGTATAATATCAGGAACTTAACACACATAAACACTGTTCTCTTACTTGGTAAGATTTAATAAACATTTAAGTGAAATTATATTGAGCTACTCTAGGTTCAGTGCCTTTCTCACATTAAACATTCACAAACTTTGAGAATCTGTATTGGATGGTGCTGAAGAAAATGCTAGAAGACTATGTCAGTGGTGTGCTAGAGTTGGCTTGCACTGGCATCCAAGAGCTGATTGTCAGCATTTCTTCCCACATCTGCAGTCACTGACAATATTATGGGTGGATTGAAATAACGACGGGGTATTTACCCCAAGAGTAAATAGTGTTTTCATTTATAGAAAACACTATAAATCAGGTCATTTTCTTTTTTTTTTTCCTTTTTCTCCCCAGAGAACTGGGGCATACAACTCTTTACCAAGAGACTGCCAGCTTGCCCCACAACACATTAGCGTTTATTTATTTATTTTTTAAATTGAAAAGCCCTAATTATTTGGTGGCATAGCAGAACCAAACATGCATGCTAATCTTTTAAAGCGAGGTCCCAGCTCATTAAGGTAATCATAATTTTCATCCTGATCGGAGCTTGCTGAGCCTACGGAGCTCAGGGAGCCAGCCAATGACCCTGTTCCCTCAAAAGCATAGGTCTGGAGGGAATCAAAAGGAGGGGCACAAGGGTCGGTGTCAGCTTCTTCCAGCTTTTCTTGGATGAATTTCCTGAATATGGCGCTGTCTGGGCCAACCTGCAACGACTGCCTGTACAGGCTCCGGATGTCCGCAGGGGTGGTTTTCCGAGCCTTCCGCTCCCGCATGGTGGCGCTGCTCCTCAGCTCTGCGATGTCGAAGGCCTCTGTGTCTTCTTCTCCGCCCCCTTCATCATCATATCTGAATATATTCTCTCTGAAATCTTCACCTTTCTCAGGAAACAGAGACTGCTTTCTTCGATGTTTCAGACCTAGGATCAGAAAAATAAACCCTGACAAAAGAAGCACACCAGAAGATTAACACATATGATATGACATGATATGATATAATATGATATATATTAAGTATTGCATTATTTATAATAAACTTTACAATCCTTGCTTTTGTTACATGCTCAAGACATAAGCTTAGATTTTATGATTGCAAGACAAAAAGATACGTTTGCTGTGGAAAATTTGCAAAAGGGGCTTGCAAAATAACATAGGGAAGCATAACAATCATTCCGGTTGATGACTGAGAGTAGTAAAATATCATGAAAATACAGTGCAATGCTTTTGATGATGATCCATTTAAAACTTACAATTTTATTTTTTCTTATCCATTGGAAATAGAACAAAGCAAAATAAGGGAAAAGGTTCCAATCTACATGTATTTGTCAATTTAGCATTCAATGATACTGTTTCATAGAAGTTAAGCATTATGGAGCAGTTCGATGGTCCCCATTGAGGGAAATTTTGTGGCATTATTATTTTCTAAGTTAATAATTACTGACTACATAGTGTGTATCAGGCATTTTTCTAAAAACTTTACATTTATTCATAGGTTTAATTATGTTACCCATATATGATTATCCTTCCCTATTGAAGAGGGACAAACTGAAGCACAGGTGTTAAATCATATGCCCAGAGTCACACAGCAAGGAAACTGAAAACTGGCATTCAAAATCAGGTAATTGGTTCAGAATCTGTGCTCTGTGATAACACATTATTTTCAGAAATTCCAAACTATCAAGTTTATAATCATAAGATTGGTATGTCCACAATAAATATTTACTAATAAGGTAATTTTAACATCAAGTAGAAACAGAACAATTTTAGAACACTTTGTTTTTATTTTAAAGAAAATGTGTGTGTTTGTGTGAGTGTGTTTGTGTGTATCAAGGATAGTTAATTCTTACTCAACCTTGGTTCATATGTGGCTGTTCAGAATTTCATATACAGGACTTAAGCCAAATTTGACGCAATGTATCACAAAGATAAATATATTATGTAATAATTTATATAAAACTTACATTTAAAACACTGAAACAGTGCTCTTGAATTAAATAAAGACCACATTTAAATTCAAGTGCTTATTCTAAAACTCATCTGAGATTTATGGTTGAAATAGAAAGGGGTCTAATAAATAACTTTTAAATCTATGAATTGGAGTGGACACTCATAAAACTTTCTGAAAAACTACTGACTATTGGTTGACGTCACTTCCTTCTTCTAAGTGTTATGTATGCTGCTATAACGGAATTAATTCTTCTCTATGTTTTTCATGTAATTTTCAATCAATGAAAATATATACAGTTCAGTACTGCTTACCAAATATTACCACGACGCATATCAGAACAGCGATTATGATCTTTGTCCTGAACCCGATGGAAAGCATAAAATCCTTATTACTGCAGCTGTGTGTACTGCCATCTTCATCACAGTCACAGACGTGAATGCTGAGGGTGTTTGTACTCGTCAGTGATGGGATTCCATTGTCAGCAATTAAGATGTATATGTAGAAGACAGGCTCTTCTTGAAGGCTAAAACCGGTTCTATTAGTCAAAATTACAGCTGTGTTATCTAAAACAAAAATCCATGTGCATCATTTTTTCAACAATATAAAATAGATTCGTACCAGGCATAGGTACAAGAGGTAATAGCATAGATATCTAAATAACTTTTTTCAGTGTAATTTCTTCTGCCTCAGTACTGTGTTTTCCTTTTTCTTTCTTTCTTTCTTTCTTTTCTTTTTTTTTTTTTTTATATTTCTCTCCCCCAAAATATTTCCTGTAGAATTAGGACAAACACTAGAAGACACAAACTAGAAAATGCAAACAAAATGGAAGAACTTCAAAATGTATGTCAGTTATGATTTTTCCCAAATTGTCTTTTTAAACCAACTCTCCATCTTGCTCTTGAAGTCTATAAAACTTTTTTGATTTTAATTGCTAGACAGATTGGGGAGTTTACATTTTTTTCAATAAGATAGCGTATTTATAACCACAAACATTAAACCTGGCCAATTATTTTATTTTTCTGTTTCAGTATATATTTATTTTGCATCAGTACCTTATTTTTATATTAACATAAATAAATCTAAGCTATATCTCATGTCTTATATTGATATTTGAGTGCTTATCCTGAGTCTATCTGAGTTTCCTTCACTGGGGAATTTGATGAGGACAAAAAGGACATAACATGTCTGCATTTATTCTCCCAGCAGATGATCTACCCCAGAACAAAATTTAACTCGGTTGTCATGAATGACAGCTGCAGCTTTTGGTTACAGATGCTTGAGTAATAAGTCCAATGGTGATTCATATCTTTAGGATATAAAGAAAATTAAAACAGAAATCCATATGATGATAAAAATATTTTACTGAAGTGAAAGAGAAAAATGAGTGGCTTTCTATAAAAGTCAGTCTTCTTCTGCATGGAAGGAAAAGCAATTCTCTCTCCATACAAAATCCTTTAGAACACTTTGTCCTTAGATTGACATAATCATTTTATTTTGAAGGAAAAATGAAGAATATAAAATCAATTTTATATATTTATAGCCATAATTAATGACTCCAAATATCTTTGAATCAATTGAGCTAACATGACTACACGTCTATATCATTTTCTTCCCCAGACATAGATTGGAGTTTGAGTTCCATAACATGAAGGAAACATTGTTCCAGAACCGCAATTATATTTGTAGGGTCATTCAGATTTTACAAGAACTTGCAGCCACTGATTACTTGAAAAAATGTTTCTAATTTAAAGCAATCCAGTGGAAAATGGGGCTAGTGTTTTCAGAGCTTGACTTTGGGTTTTGTTTTTCTTTTTCATTTCTTGCTCTGTATCTCAACATTATCACATTGTAATAACAGTATAAATAGCAACACTATAAGTTCCCTTCAAAGCAAGCATGATTCTAAGAGAATGGAGCAAAAGCCATCATGAGTCAATGGAATTACCTTGATTATCAATGATTGCAAAACTAGCATTCTTTGAGTCTTCCACAGACAAATTAAAGTAAAAATGGTGAGCTTCTATGGATTCATCTCTATCCACTGCACTGATGGTCTGGATTATCTAGAAGAAAAATAGAAAAAGTGATTTTTTCTTTGATTCAAGAAAAAGATCACTGTTATTATTATTACTGTTAGCTTTACCAAAATCTTTATAGACACTTCAGAGGATAACTATCTAAATATTAACATATTTTTCAGGTTAAAATACCTTTACTTACCCCTTTCAAAATAGTGTTTTGTATTACAGAATAAATAGATTTTTGTGGATGGACCAGATGGTTTCCATAAGCTGAGTTTGTTAGAGTTCTCAAAGTACTGCTGCTATATTAAGACTCATCCCCATCCTTCCTGCTTAGCTTTCTTCCTTCCTTCTTTTCTCCCTTCCTTATCTTAGGGCCAACCATTATGATTTGCTGACATTGCATATTTATTGCTTATATTGAGAGCATAGATGTAGTAAAGTTATTATGTTACTAAAGTATTTGCTAAAGTAATGAGTTTTTAAGTTGATTAAAGAAAATAACACATTTAAAGTTTAGGGCAATGTACTAGATTTCCTTTGACACAAAGATTATAGGAAAAGTGTCCCACATCAAATAAGTTCCTTTCTCTATCTCCAATCATAAAAAAAAGTGAAGCAATGCAGTTATGCACGAATCAGTTCTCAATTAATTATTTTCTTTCAAGACATGAATGTATCTGTCAGTCAACTAGTTCATTATTGTCAAAAAGGGGATATGCTGTCAAAATTACATAGTGAGATGGTGATTAATTCTGGAAATTAAAGTAAATTGATTATACAAGTTATCGTTTCGAATTTTCTAGAATTAAAGAGCTTTTAACAGTGTGTCAAACAAAAATATCCTTAGTTGCAAGATGAAAGACCTAAAATTTGTAATGTTATACTTCAAAGAATAGCTATCTCGCTCCGTGCATAAAGAGCCCATGAAATTCATGCAATTTACACATTATTTATCTGTATCGATTCTTTCTCTTCATAACATTTCTAATTAAAACATAATCATATAGTGTTAATTAAATAATCGAATAAGAGAAAACGTATTTTCATTCAATGCATGCCAACAATAATAAATGTGTAACGCTTCAAGGTAATGCTTTTAGTCTCCTTACCAGAAGACTTTGTGTAGCTGGGGTAACGGCAGGTGCCTCTTACCAGTTTTCTGAGCTTAAAAAATAGAGACACTAATACTTAACTTTTAGGGTTCATTTTTAGGATTATATGTCTTAGCTTGCCAAAGTGCTTGTTGATAGTACATGTTTACTATGTATTTTCTTCATGAAAATATTGTCATGCTGAATTTTCATAGGATGGTTCCTTGAATATTATGAATAATCAAATAAAGGCACATTTGTTCAATTAAGATTGATAGCAAATTGTAAAAAAAAAAATTCAAATTTATCTTATTGGTATGCGCAGTCTTGATTTTTAGACAAGGAATAGTTTTAAATCTTGCTACCAGACTTCCTATTTTAAACACATACATTTGACTAAATATTGAAAATGTCTCCCTTTCATGTATGAAGGCTTAAGGACATTGGAGAGATTTTATTTTATATATATATATATATATATATATATATATATATATATATATATATATATATAATTACTATTAATTAATCAAACTACCCTACACGTATGTATAGGTAAACTGAATATGCATAGGTTTCAACACTCTGTCCCCTTTTCAATGAACATACCACGACTTACATTTGCTTTGTAAATTGGGCTTCCATCTATTTTATTGGGTTCCACCGCTTTACAAAACTAGGAAGCCACTGATGTACATAGCAGACTCATTTATTAAAGGAAAAATAGTATTTAACTTTAAAGATGATCAAGGGAAGAAATATAATCCTCTCTCTCTATCAATAACTTCGCACTGACTTTTTTTTCCTAAAAAAAGGAGGTGCACATGAGCCAGCTTACTAAAATATCCTCCCCAGATTAATTATCCTGATTTAAAAAATCAGCTTGTATTCATTTCTCCACCAACTAGAGTTATAAACTCTGTTAAACATGCATTTTTTGATAGCTAGTCAAAGAGGCAACTGTTATATACCGATTTGGAGGAAACAACACATTTGAATCCGTTTCTTTACCTGAATAGCAAATATCAGTAAAACTACTTCCAGGTTTGTGGAGGAATACATTTTTAATAAGATTATAAAGTATAAATTGAAAAATAAACTAGAAATTAATACATAGGTACTGAATATTAATTGACAGAAATTATCAATTCCTTGAAACATGCTTAATAAACAATTTCCCTCAATACAAAAATGATAAACAAAAAGTGGGAGTTGCAATAAACAAATATATGGAAGGAATTTTTGACAATCTCACCTAAATTGCTTGCTAATCTAGTTATTCTAGGTATTTGAACCTTGTATCAAGATGTACATGCAACTTCTCTCTCTCATTGTCAAGAAATTATTGTTAACACATCTGAACAAAATTATTGCTTTTTATACCACTCCACAGAGAAAATAATTCCATATAAGGCCAGTTTTGACAAAGTGAAATTACACGATTCAAAAAGGTTGTTCAATATCTGTTCAATAGATCAAAGTACTAATTAATAAAATAATACAGTTAGAGCCAACAAGAAAATCTAATCCATAATCTCTAGTTCTTTTCTTTTGTTTAGCAAGTTATTAAAAGAAAACTTATGACAGCCTGATATTTTGATCCTGGAACAGAGGCAGATGTACTCTAAATTTCCTTAAAAATCTTTTCATAAAATTACAGAAGATGTATTTAAATGTCATACACATTGTATTGTTTTGCCACTAACTTGTACAAATCTACTTATATTTAGCTAAAAATCACACCTCAGATTTTTATCCTCATATATACTTTATTTTTGTTTGTTAAATTAATTTTAAAAATACATTTTATAAAAAATCATATAAAAAGATTAAAATATAAAATATCTGATTAATATCCCAAATGTATCCATCTAACAAATATCCCATTAGCATTTTAGAACATGCCAAGCTATCTCAGGCCCTGGGTGGCCGGTGGTGCTTGGGGCCAGCAGTGTCTGTCACTTGTTTACATTCTAGCGGGGTAGAGAGACAAGCAGAATTGCAAACTTAAAGAGTGTCGAGAAGGTATATAACACCTAACGTCCAGAACAAAAACACATAATAAAATACATAAAGTATATAACAACTAAAATAAACTTTTGGGGGTCAGAGAATTGCATGGACCCTGGAAGCTGACACTGCATGGGTGAGAATGTGCACGGTGACTGTTCTAAGAGGGCATATTACAGATAATATTTTTACATGGAGACAATGTGAATGTCTTTACATTAAACCAAATAATGGTATAAAAGAATCTAAAAATCACCAATATTATACCTTCATTCTGGAAAAGATATTTGGTCTCAGTCAAGATAATAGAAATCATTAACTTGAAAAATGATAACTATTTCCACCAAACAGGAGAGGCAAATTGCTCTAATGTCAGCTTATTTATTATATTCATATTTTGCAAACCACTGAAAACCTCTCTCCCTCTTCTCTTCTCACCCTATCATTTACACATTAAGAATAAAAAACAAAACAAAACAAAACAAAAAACAAAAAACACAAACCTAAAACTTCTGTTTACCCACATAGATCATTAAGGAAATCTCTGGTTTCCTTCAGAATAGAGTGCAACTATTCTGGTATTTTGATTTTCTATAATGAAGGTATTACCTGTCTGAAGCAAATAGATATAGGACACATTTTTAACTTATCATTTTGTCCAGCTGTTTGAGCTTCTGGCAAATGAGACAAGAAAAATCTTCATAGTATGAGAAAATACATAAAATATTTCCTTGATGGTTTTTAATTTATTACATGTAAAAAAATCATAATATCCATAGATATTGTTTCAAATAAACATTAACATGGATCTCATCTTTTAAAAACTTTAATTGTAGTAACAGCACTTAACATGAGATCTAGACTCTTAACAAAATTCTAAGTATACAATTCAGCATTGTTAACTATAAGTTCAATATTGAACAGCAGATCTATAAAACTTACTCATCTTGCTGAACTGAAATGGTATATCGGTTGAATTAGCAATCCCCATTTTACTATCTGTTTAAACATGGCTTCAAAAAATTTAAAATTTGATCATATTAATTTGGCAGCAGTACACTAGATAATCTTAAGTAAATTTCCTTCTTTTCAGTAACTTTATTTCATATGTCTTTTATACATTATTGTATGAACCTAAGCTTCAAAACACTATGAAATGATAGTGTGAAAGAGAATTTCTTTCTCAATACTGTTTTAAAGTATGATGTTTTAAAGTATCAGTATTAAGTGAGATTTTGACTATTGATTCATATACGACTTCTATGATTTATTCTTTATTTATTGTGTGCCTTTTGACTTGTTTTATTTGTAACCCAGAATTTAAGTTTAATTTTGTCAAATGGCCTCTCAGTATGAAATGAAAAGTTCATGCCTATCTTTAAATTATATGCATATTATATCAATTTGTCAAAATATATTAATAGCTTTTAAAATGCTGTTTTGTTATACTGCTAAGCACCCTATTTTGGGATTATCACCTTTTGACACTCTCATAAATTGGTTTTAATTTTAATTTACATAAAATGTTTACAGCTATATGCTTAATAACTTTTTTGTTTTTTCAGTTTATATGTAGGTATTTAATTTTGACATTTTTTGCTATGAGTCACTTGAAAAAGAGTGATTTAATTTTCATTCTATAATTCCTAGCTAAAGATCCATTACAGATAACAAACAATTAAATGAGTAAATAGGCTGAATTGGCCTTTCTTTAAGGCAATTTTGTTAGTAACAGTAACAGTTAAAAGTAATGTCATACAAAGTTCTGACAATTAAGTTTGTGAACTTGTTGTACTAATGTTGCTAACCTTTTTTGATATCAGAGGAATTATTCATTATGGATTTGTACCAACTAGACAGATACTTAACCACGTTCACTATTTGGAAGTGCTGAAAAGGCTGCATGAAACAGACTACCTGAACTTTTTTGCCAACAATTCATTGCTCTTGCATCACAACAGTGTACCAGCTCACACAGCACTCACTGTCTGTGAAGGTAGTCACTAAACAAATAACTGTATTAGAACACCTTCCCTACTCACCTGCTCTGGCCCCCAATGACTTCTTTACCCGTAGATAAAGGAAATATTGAAAGGAAGACATTTTGATGACATTCAGGACATCAAGGGTAATATGATGGCAGCTCTGATGGCCATTCCAGAAAGAGTTCCAAAATTGCTTTGAAGGGTAGACTAGGCACTGGTATCAGTGCATAGCTTCCCAAGGGGAGTATTTTGAAGGTAACCATAGTGATATTTAGCAATGAGGTATGTAGCACTTTGTCTAGGATGAGTTCACGAACCTAATTGTCAGAACTCGTACATTACAAATTCTTAACTTGGGGTCCATCCCCGTCTTAAGAGATTCTGAATGAGCCATACTGGATCTGTGTACACTTGACCATTGCCTAGAAACAACACTGTCAATATGTACTGACTTGTTATTTTTTAAAAAGAAATTTAAGTTAGACAGTCCTCACAATATAAAAGCATGGAATTAATATAGTTAATAAAACTTATTTTCATCATTTCGAAGTGGGAGGAATACACAGCAAAAATTATTATAAATAATATAACATTGTTTAGATATCAGCAATTTATTACGAGTTCTTACCTGACCAGAGCCTGCATTTTCACAAACATAAGTCTCATAATATTCAGAGAACTCAGGAGCATGATCATTGATATTAAGAACTTGCACATACACAGGAACTGCAGAACTCTGTTGTTTATTGTCTGCAAATTGAATAAACAGAATTAAAAGAATGTTAATGCTGCCAGTAGGGGGGAAGCATCACAAAAATTGTGTTAGAGGCTATGAGGTGTATTTTTATTTTACCTGAACAGAAGATATCTGAGGACAGGATCACTATATAATTCATGTATTTATCAACAATACATCCTAGAAAAAACATGTGCTCAACACATTCAACTCAACCGATATTAAACCATTGGCATGACTATATAAAACATACATATATCTTCACAGCTACGTTTTAGAGCAGTTAGTAGTTTCATTCACTTAGCTGGCATGCAAATAAATAGCTTGTTGCTTAATTTGGCAAGTTTTCCAGGAAAGAGACTAAGCCAGTCACTGCGTTTGCTGGAAAAACAAATGTTTCCATGGAACGTCTCTTTTCTATAATCAGCATAACTGTTATGTTGAAAGTTTCTAGGTAACTAACGCATGCAGCAAGTGTTTTTTAAAAGAATTTTCCATCACACCATTTTCCACTATTTAGGTGGTTTGTTTATATTACTGCTGAGACTTACATGGTCAAACAATTATTTTTTGCTATTGCTTACAGTAATAAAAAATAGGCACTTATAAATATTTTCTCCAAAATTGTTCTAAAATAAGTTTAATTATATGCACTTAAAAAAATCGAGAGAGGAAACATACATGAAAATTGGTTATTCAGTGTTACAGAAGTTTTTCTAACCAGTTTCCCTTAAAATGAAACATTTTTTTTCGAAAATATGTCTTCATAGGTGAATCAAATGAACATTAACTATGTGAATTTCTGAGAATATGTATCTAATTATTTCATTTTAGAATTGCATTTTGCATCCTGTAACATTTCAGATATATGATGATAATAATAATGGGAATGTGGAAGATGACATGAGGGGAACCATATTAAAATAGAGCTGAGTAGTCATTTCCCAGAAACTGCCCTGTACGTCTTGTTTTCTGGATCTTCTAAACTGGACCGAGCCACCAATCTTCCATGAAAACAGCAAGGATGAGAATATCCTGTTTACAAGGGCTGATGAAATTGGACTTTGCCAATTCCCCAAATGCTAACCAAACAATAAAGTACAAATCTAGCCTTTTGCCTAATGACTGAATCTCAAGCCAGTTTATAAAGTACAAATCTAACTGTACCTCACCTAGTACCAATGATCTCCTTAATGCATTTACCTCATCTTCCTGCATTTTCCCCACAAAGCCCTTGAGTCCCTCTCCTGCAGGGAGGCAGTAGAGGGGATATACTTTTGGCTTATGCCAGAATCTGTACTTAAAGAATTGCAATTCCTTTGATCCCAAATAAACACTTTTAGTTCAATTATTGGCACCTGGATTTTTAGGTTCACAGAAAACTACTTGGTCTAAAAGTTTTTCTTTTTTTTTTTTTTTAATTCTAAGAAAACTATTTTATAGCTTCAGGAGCGGATCAGCATGAATTGTATAATTCCTGTACTTAATAACATTCCTAAGCATTTATTTCTGAAATAGTGATTAACTTCTAAGGATTAAATTCTATGTAACAGAAATATATTCAGCTTATATTCAGTCTGCCTTTGACAAGCATTTGAAATGTTTCCGTCGACTGCAATTGAAAGCATCTTTTACTTATAAATTATTTATTACAGTACAATATTTTATAGTTCACAAAATGTTAAGTTTGAAATTGTATTAGTTACTTTTGTTTCAATTTATTAATTTCAACATTGATCTAATCACATTTAATGAAATTCTGTATCTAAATTTACATATCTACTTTTATTAAATCTCATGTTTTATTCCATTTTTCCCTCTGAATTCACTTTGAAGGCTTATTTACATGCTTTTCCTCAAGAGAATTAAAATATTTTTAAGTCCATTAATTTATTTTTTTAAATGTCACATGAATCTTGTTTTGCTGTCCTCAAATATAAAATTATAAGTGCAATAGAAACACATCATGACTTACTGTTTCAAGAGAAAATTCATTTTAAAAAAGAAAACCTATATGTTTTTAATGTACTTCAGCCCAATAGGACCACAATCTTTAAAATCTACTTGAAAATGTAATCATCTCTTGAACTCCCCTTAAACAACTATGGCATTACTAGCCACACATGTTGTCACGGACATACGCATGTGGATGAAGCAATAGCTTCAGAATGAGTTGGACACACCTCAGAGCAGAGTGATACATAATAAGCATCAAAGGGGAATTCACCTAACATAATGACAGAGATTACTGACTGGCTATGAGGAGGTCACCTGAACTGATTGAAAGCTTACATATGAGTCATTAATTGAAATAACTTTGTAGCTAAAGTCTATTGTCATGAAGGAGCAAAATGGGGGAAAATGACACCTGTCAAGATTATTATGCATATATAAGTCAGAAGACACTAAGTGACAGCACGACAATTTTTCATAGTCTCAGTAAGACATAGTGTGGCATAGGGTTAAGACATACACTTTACAATCAGATATCATTGATTGTAATTGGTCCCAAGCATCAGCACCTATGAGTTGGGCAAATAAATTTCAGAAGTTTCAGACATCTTCTGTGAAATAGGAATGACATTTTCCTTCAAATTGTTATTAATACTTTAAAATGCTATTATATGCACAGTTTTCCACAGCATATATATATATATGCTTTTATATTCACATATATGTACATATGACCTTTTATATTCAATAAAAGTAAAATATTTAACAAAATATAAATCCTCAAAACTCACCAACACTCATACCACCTTGCAAAATAGGCTTTTTACAAATAAACATATGAAAAAACATTTAAGAAGTGACAAAGCAAGGATTTTTTTTTTCTTCTGGTGAATCACAAATAATACTTAGTTTTTATTGTCATTGCTGTTATTGTTTGTTATTTTCTCCAACATATACACCATTATAATATCCATGATCTTTAGGATAAACCTACCTACGTAATAAGTAATCTTGTAAGCTATGAATGGAAACAGTTCCATTTCCTGAATAGTATATGTCTACAAACAGACACACACACAGACTTTAATGCTGTGAGTACGGTGAGGTCTGCTGATCAGCTGATAAGCAGCAGTACATCTAAAGAGCTAAAGTCTCCTCTCGTTACTCATGTTGTGCTGGTCACTAAATACAGGGAGTGCCAAAAACATATATACAAGTGGAAACATATACAAAACAAATGTACAAAAACATATATACAAGTGTTTCTGAAATGTACACAACACTTTGGTCAATGTTGCTCAAGCAGTAGTTCGCCGTAATTAGAAGTGTCTGGACACTGATGGTAACCACTTCGAGCACCTCTTGTAATTGCAGAAGTCAAACGTGACTTATATTCTACTTTTGTTATTGGTATACATTGAGTATTACAATTTTAATACACTTTTCCTTTCTTAAAATGTGTATACATTTTTTTTTGGTACCCTCTGTCTTTGGATATCACATTTGCACACAATATACAATGACATAATATTTATTACACCATATACTTTGTTTATGCTATATATGTAAATATACATACATACATTGTAATTTTTATGGAGAGCAGCTATCTTGCAACAAAAATATTTGGGCTGTTTTTCTTTCACTTTGTAATGCTATAATGTATTCCCACCATATTAAAAGAAGGCAACGGAATAAATACTTCAACCTTTCTCCAGAAATCATCCTGACATCCCTCTAATACAAAGTCATCAAGTAGCTAATGGGATCAGATATAATTAAATTAACTTGCAAAGTTTTCATACCATTTATTCATCATTTTTTTCTTATTCATTCATAAAAGATCAATGTTTGACATCGCAGAATACACATATTAAATTTTAAAGATTCTTATTTCTAATAACTCAAGTTTCAGTACTTGTAATTTAACAAAACAAAATGATATATTCTTATGAAACACCCCCTCCTTGAATATTAAATAAGCTTACGGTGGACAATTATATAAACTCAATAAAGTATGCTCCTTCAATAGCTGAAAGCCATTAAACTCTTAGCTGAAAGACTCTTTTTAGAGATGTCCAGTCTTCTTAAACTTATTTGAATTCCTTCTCTCAATATTTTTGTAAATAGTGACATTACAAATAATCTGTTCTCAGAAATGCCCAATATTACAAGCTTCTTGCTTTTAGAATAAACATCTTTGTGTTTTCTGACACCAAAATCCTTGACATTTCTTCTGTGGCAGCAGACGTTTATTTCCTTGTAACACTTGCTCCCCGTCCTTTATTGTTTAGTTCATGGGAAAATGCAAAGCCCAGACTCAGTCCTCCTGCAGGATTTCCATAGAGATATTTGATATATATATCTCTATCTATCTATCTATCTATCTATCTATCTATCTATCTATCTATCTATATCTATCTATCTATTTAGATAGATAGATATAGATATATAGATATCAGAAAGCATGTATTTAATATATACTAGAATATATATATATACATATACATATATATGTGTATATATATCTAACACATCTAGTATATAGACATCTAGTATATATTAAGACATCTAGTATATATTGAAGACATACACATATGTGTGCATATATATGTGTATATATACATGTGTACATATACACATATATGTATATGTGTGTGTGTATATATATATATATATTTATATATATTCTAGTATATATTAAAGACATGTTTTCCACTCCACCATTTCAATGGCCAACTGCTCAATAAGTGAGGAACAATATATATGTGCAAAGGCTTTCAAAAATCAAGCCAAGAAAGGAAACAAATTATTAAAACTTTATGCAAAATCAGGTATGAAAGGATGCATTCTAGAATATTTTGTATTTAAAATTTTAATCCTTTACTGTAGTATATTAAATCCATTGGCTACATGAGAGAATGATTTGAAAATCTTATATATGGTTATATCTGTTCCTTTGAACTTTAATTAAAATGATTAATTTAATACCTGATTAATTTATAATTTTGAAGGCACTATCCAAGTGATAAATCTGGATAATTTTATCTACTTTTTACAACCTGAAAATGGAATCATCTGCCTATTTCTGAAAAAAACAAACAAACTAAAAACAACACTGGTCTGGTCACTACTGATTATTGAAAATGCGATTATCAGCACAACAGACAACATTTTAATTTGAAAATGTACTAGCTTTTGTGATGCATAGACTCTCAATAAATGATTCTTGTTTGAATTCTTCATATAATTTCCCATAATTTCACTGAAATATGATTGTTTTTAAATTCCTAAGTTTTTAAAAAAACTGCCCTGAAATGTCACCGTCCCTAATGTCTAAGAATATTGCTAATATTTTATCCTAGCAATAGAACAAGACACAGGAATTCTGTGTTTGATGCCAGACCAGTCTCCTCGTGTATTGAGTCAATCTAACCTGATTATGGTAAAATGGTAGAATATTAGCAGTCAACTTTAAATTATTTTAAATTAAAACATTTAATTCCAAATCAATAGTTTTATTACTACTTGTATAGTAGTAAAACAATATGTAACATTAACTAATCAGTTCTCTAAATTAAAATATCTGCTCTAAGCAAGAGAGTCCTATGAAATAATTATCATATGTTTCTGAAATGTGCAAAAGAATTTCTTTTTTTCATTAAACTCAACTTCAAAAGGAACCCATATAGAATATTGTCGAGTTTGGGAAACATAACTTGCAAAATTTATATTCAATTGTTATACATTGATATAAAAATGTATCCATGAAAAATATTATAATGTTTTAGAAATACAGGGGATTTTTTGTTTTATTATTTATGTTTTTTCCATGATTTATTTCTTGCATTAATCATTACATATTGTTTTTAAAAAGTTAAAGGTATTTAGTAGTAAGTATATTAATAAGCTGTAATAGAAATGAGCAGATATTATTTTAAAATAATAAAATACATATGCATGCATTTACATAAAATATCATTTAACTCTAATCCCAACAATATTTTAAGCTCGTATTTGTCCCTATATTCAGAAATTACTGAATGGTTTAAAAAGTTTGGTGAACCAATGTGAAGTTCCCGAATGAGTACTTACATTCTTCTGTGGCTGTAATACTTAGGTTGTGCCAAGCACTAATCTCTCTGTCAAGGGGGTTAGTTGTGATGATTGTGCCATTCTCATCAATATGGAACACTTTGCTTCTGGTAATAGAATACCTGCACCAAAAAAAAAAAATTCTTAATTTTATTTTTTCTATGTATAACACTGATACATCACAGCCTTTGAAAACAATGACAGATGATTAAATGCATGATCCATATAGCTAATTTAATGCTGAACAACTTTCAAAAAAGCACACTCCTATATTGAAGATTCAACTCAGTGGAGCTAGTAAAGAAAAAAATAAAATAAAATAAAAAAACTAAAACGGCCTCAAATTTAAGTTGATGCAAGAGAAATCTAAACACATGTGACTCATTCTCATTCCCAAGAAAGAATTTTAATAACTGAATAACTTGGTTAAAAAGAAATGGTAAAGTGTCATTTGTAAAATGAATAAAAGTGCAAATAAATGGAGATAAAAACTAATACTTGAGAACCTGTTTTTTTTTTTTTTTTTTTTTTTTATTATTTCATTTGAAGCGACATAAAACATCATTGGACTAGATGCTCTGAGTCTCTTTCCTGCACCACATAGAGGTTTGCTAAATGTGTGCATCATATTATAATTCATTGATTGCTAATGATTGAAATATGCTTGTTTTTGTTTGTGTAAAGGAAACAATTCGATACTATTTAATAAAGTATATACTTAATATATATACTTTATATCTATATCTATATCTATCTATCCCTCTGCTATCTATCTCTCTATCTACCTGTCTATATATCCCAAAAGTAAGGAAAACAGATCAAATGCGCTGTTAGATCATTCATGGAAAGAAGTCAGATAATAAAAGTCTCTCATGCAAAAGCCTGGAAAATGATCTCCCGCCCCACAATGAAAGAAGCCTTTGAAGTAGCCAGCATGTCTTATCTTCTTGCAAATGATTAATAATAAAAAATAAAGAAGAGTAATAACTAGGGTTCAGTGATGGCTTCTCATTGCAGGGATGTTCTGGAAGGCTCTGGTGAGACATCTGTGAGGTTTCCCACAATTATGTGACAAAAGATGAGACTATTTTAAACTTGAATTGACAGGCCTCTAAAAATATCACTAATTTGTAGCTTGGTGCTCTGGGGACAATTAAAATAGAAATTACAAAGAATTAAACTATGGAGGAATTCAGTTTTAACTGTACTCATTTTTAAACTTTTATAAGCAATTTACTTACAAATCCAAAAGTGGTCATATTTCCTACTTAAGTGATTTCTTGACAAAAAGAAACAGTAGTTTAACAGTTAATATTTTGTATTAAACTTCTAGAATCGCTTACTTATCACAGTGTCTTTAAAAATTTTGTATTCATTATATTCTAAAAAGAACAATAAATAGGTTAATAGACATACTTTAAAACTCTAAACAATTGATTTACTGGGTTATAATTATATACATATATCACATATACACTTATATTTATTATTAAAATGACTATAACTAAATAAGAAATATATATATGTATTATACATATAATACATATTATATGTATATATCAGGAAGCAGTATTTTATGGTTAAGAATTAACAGTGGAAAAGTGCGAGTATTCTTCTGTGTCAAAAATTTAAAGAAGCTCCTTCTTTTGTATCTGTAGCCCCTCTTTGTACAGAAGAGCCAGCATCTTAATAAACACATGGAGGTTTGTGTAATTCTCTGAACTCGGAAGTGTAGAAAATAGATGAGTAAGGGAAGGTAATTGGGAAATAAATGAACAGATTTTGTTTTTATATCTAACCAGACCAATAATTTGAATATTTAAAGACAGAAGAAAATATAGTACATGAGTCTAATAGACTAGTTTAATAGTGGCAATTATTGTTTCATTTTATCAGAGAAATTTATTTCTAAACAATTAGACTTATTTTCACTCCTTTAAGTGGTATCCTATAAAAAGCTTTCTCAATTGTTGAACACCATTTTAATTAAAGAATAATTCAATGAACCACATTTTGACCAGCTTTGTTACTTCTCTGACTTGGCATAATCAAGGTGTTTTTTTCCTTCACCTCCTTACCCCAATTAATAGTCGGTTGCATTGCATTTTAGTTAGTGGTTACCTAGTTCTTGGACATTTGCAATTGCTTATTTCACTGCTTTGTAACCAATGGGGAGGCTCCCTATTTTAACTTGTCTAAATTGTTGCAAATTTGATACATGCCATATAAAGAAATATAGATATATTGTAGTTACACTTGCTTGAAATTTTATATGAAAATTGATTGGGGTCCATCCATTCATTCCTGCAAAGCTGGCCTTCCAGACATACCAGATAGGAGATTTCCTCTGATCTGGATCTGTGGCAGAAACCACGCCCACCAAAGAACCATGGGGGTGTCCTTCAAAGATTTCAAATACGTAATACGGGAGGAGGAAGACGGGAGGTTCGTCGTCGTCTTCCACCTGGACCTTAATCATGGTGGTGGAGGCTTCAGCGTGGTATTTCCTGAGTTGCTCATCAACATGGCGGTTTTGAACTCTTGCTCGAATACGATACTGGTTCTGGTGCTCAAAATCCACTCTCTGCAAAGAAATACAGTGTGCACAGAAGACATGGCGTCAGTAACCCAAGGCACTCCTTAGAAAGAGGACGTTTCAGTTGTCAAATTATCTGTTTCAGTTAGGTTTTCCTTTTTATGTAGTGGGATTCCTTTGATACTGGCATTAAGCAGCACAGCAAATCCCTATGTGTATTTTGCTATTTGTGTGTATTATAAAAGGTTTGGAGATAATAACTATATTTTTTAATTTCAGTTTAAAATGATACTTTTCTGGGCAAAAGTATCTTATGAAAGTATCATAAGTATCACTAATCATATGAATTAATTTCTTGTCATTTAAGATCTTTTCAAAAAGCCAGTCCTCTATTTGAAATCTTTTTTAAAAATACTGTTCAAACATATAATTCAAGAAGCTCTGCAATAACTATCTCTCATCTCTAAACTCTTTGTTTCCCTAAACCATAAATGACAAGTTCTCATGTCAATTGCTTAATGAAGCAAAAACTAACTGGCTACACAAAATAACTGTATGTATTTCTGATTTGATTTTGCATTATTTTGCAAAACAAATAATTTTAATATATTTGCCTTTTTTAATATAACTATTCCTTCTTGGTTCTCATTATTAGTAATGATGTCAAATGTTTGTGAATCATCTTCTTCAATGCTGTAATCCATTTCTGCATTCTCTCCAATGTCTTTATCATATGCCTTGATTCTTCCTATAGAAGTGCCAGTGGGTGCAGATTCAGAGACAGTCATTCGGTATAAACCTTTAAAAACAAAATTCAAGATACGTTGCATAAATAATTAAGAGCCCCCTATTAGAGCACACTTTATGAGTTGTAGGAAAAATCCATACCCACCCTTTCCACCAGGTACTTGTTCTAAATCTATCTCTGTATATATTACGTATATATCTATATCATCAATTTATCTATCTATCTATAATATTATCTATTATTATATAGTTATATATTACATAAATATGTAATATATAACTATATATACATATATAACATATATGTATAGAAAGAGAGAGAGAAAGAGAGAGAGAAAGAGAGAGAGACAGAGAGAGACAGAGAGAAACAGAGAGAGACAGAGAGGTCAAAGGGTAGAATGCTAGTACATGAGGGCTGGGAGGTAATGGGGCAGGGCTGGATGACAGCAAATCATTTAGAACCATGTATGTTATACTTAGGCCTTTGACTTTTTCTCTCAGTGATATGGTAAGAGGTTTAAGTGATATGATCTGATTTTAACATTAACAAGATCACTAAAGATATGTTGGAAATAGATCAAGGGAGAACAATGATGGAAGCAGAGAGACTAGAAGAGAGCCTATTGCAATAATAGAAGCAAATTAAGAGGGTAGCATGATCCAAGGTTGTAGAATGAAGTTGGTGAGAAATGTTCAGATTATGGATATTTTTAAAAGGCCCAACCAACAGAATCTGCAGATTCTGAATTTTGGATATGAGAGAAAGAACAGAGGGAAAGGTGACCTTAAACCTTTAAATATAATGATTTTCTATTATCAGGAAGGGTGTGTGTGTGTGCGTGTGTGTGTGTTTGCTCATAGAATATAGAAAATCAGGAACTAGCAGGAATTGTGCATAACTAATTAGTAATCCAGTCTGGATTAGAATTAGAAATTGGAATTGACTTTGATTTGGCCTAGTGCCACCTGAGTAGATTGCTTGAACTGAATTGAATTGAATTGAATTAAACTGAGATTATTGACATGAACAGTATAAAACCTGGATTTGTTTGTGAGAAGCGAACATCTGTAGGAAGAGGAGGTTTAGAAGAAGGGGAAGGCAGGATCGGGAACACAATTAATTGTATGTTAAGTTTTAAGTGTATGTGATACATATATAAATGAATATATTGGGTAGAGAGTTATATATACATGTGTGGAGTTCTTGGGAGAGGTTCAGACTGGAAGCATATATTTGTAAACTTTCAGCACCAAGGAGGTATTTAAAGTCATATGGCTCGATAAGAACACCAAAGAGTCCAGGTAGAAGAAAAAAAGTCTTGATACCAGAAATATGCCAATGAGAAGGAAAGAAGACTGAAATAAAGTGACCAGTGAAATAGCAGAAAAAGCAGATGAGAAAGGCACATTGGATGAGAGCACAGAAATAAAAATTCAGATTTCTAATATTTCTAGAAAAGTTAGAGATTTAATGACTCTGCAGCTGGCACAAACTGACTGAATGGAATAGTGTCTGCATCATTTAGGAGTGTGTGTGTGTGTGTGTGTGTGTGTGTGTGTGTGTGTGAGATCTACTTCTTTCTTTAATCCATGTGTATCAAATTTTCCTTCTCTCATGATAATTGTCCATGATTTCCAGAAATGCTTGCAGATGTGTTTCTGTAGCTAAGACAGAAGCCCCTGAAAAATAAACTCCTTAGAAAAAAAAAACTACTCCTAGGAATTTAATAAGAAATTCCTTCTGAAGCATACCATGTGCTTTAACTTGTACTTACTACTTAAATTTTCAGAGCAGGTGTGATCTATCCTTGCTACAAAAAATAAAATAAACTAGATTCATTTTAAATCATTACTTGTAGTAGGTAGAAGAATGATCTCAAAAGATATCTGTGTCCTAGTATCCCAGAACACATGTATATGTTACTAAAATGGCAAAAGGGAATTAAGGTTGCAGGTGGAATTAAGATTGCTACTCAGCTGACATTGAAGTGTGGAGATTGTCTATCCAAGTGGGCCCATCTAGTCACATGGGTGGTCAAAAGTGGAAGAAGAGGCAAAAATATGGGTCAGAGAGATGGCAGTGAGAAAAGGTTATGATGTCCTTTATTGCTTCGGAGATGTGTGGGTTATGTACGAGTATGAGAGCCAGAAGAGGCCTCTAGGGTCTAACCATGTCCCCCAGTTCATAGCCATCAAGGAAACAGAGACCTTCAACCTACAAACACAATCAAGTAAGTTCAGCCAACACCCAGATCTAGGGAAATGGATTCTCCCCTAGAGTCCACAGAAAGGAATGCAGCCCTGCAGACACACTAGCATGACCTTGCTTGGTCTGCTGACACCGGCACAGAGTTCTTTCAGAGGACTAAATTTGTGTTAAGGCATGAAGATTGTGGTGATTTGTTACAGAAGCAATTAAAAAACAACACTTTATTTTTTCACTGGTATTTGACTTTTCACCCTAGTGAAAATAATCACACCTTAGAAAAATTGACAGATTTATTTTACATAATTTTAGTACTGCTGTAGTGCTTTAAGAATGCAAACTAACATATGCACACATTTGAAATACTCGGAATTATGTTATACTAAACATTCGAGATGCTTTCTACTTACTTTCTTTAAATACAGGTTTATTGTCATTAACATCAGAAAGTTTAATTAATACACTCGTTGTTCCAGACAGTGCTCCAGGAAGACCGATCATGTCTTTGGCTTGAATAATTACCCAATACTCGTCCTGGAGTTCTCGATCCATCTGAGAAGATATTCTTATGACACCTTTAAAAATGTGGTAACTCCAGTTATTATTTCATTATTAAGCACGGCATGCTCTCAGTTAATTTCTTAAGAATTCAACCCTATAATCATTCTTTTGACACATTTTGAACTACTACAAGATTCCAGACACTGCTCTAGAGAGAAAAAAAAAGTATAATAATAGTGAATTAAACAACAACTCTGCCTAGAATTTAGTGTGTCATCACAAAATTAAGGACACGACTAGACCCTTAATAAAATACCATGTTAAGATAACCCACGGGTACAGATTGCAAATGCCTTATTTTTGCCTCAATCTATTTTCTGCTGTCTTCTCTAACATATCATTAGTGTGCTACAATTAACTTTCCCCTTAACTTCGAAGAAGGTAGTTCATTATGGGTAAATGTGTAAATTACAATACCAACTTTACGCAAAATATATTGTCCACCTGAGATGTCTATTTTGCGTATTTTGAGTCATGATATACAAACAAGGTTAGTTTTTTACCTACAGTTATTCATAATGTAGCAATTAAATACACATATACATAGATATTTAAACTCAAGATGAACAATGACAAATATGGTAATACATGCTCACTTTCTGTAAAAGCGTTTAGTTAAAAAATTATTCATCACTAAAAAACAAAGAAAAACAGACAACAACAAAAACCTAGGAAAATTTTCAGACGGTTCATAGGACAGGGGGATGCAGTCCTAAAGATTTGGGGAACACATAACAAAAACATACGAAAGAGAATGTCCAACTCTCAAATGTGTCCAGGAAAAAGTGTTTATGTAAAAAATTGTGATATCAGTAAAACAAAATGGATAAATTGGACCACATTGTGAAAAGATTTTAACTGAGGACTAGAGTGTTTCACAATTATAATTTATTGCATTAATCAGTATGGAAACAATTGAATACGTTAAACAGATGCTGGTAGTATTTCCCTATGTGTGACTCAAGAGGGAAATGTGCTTCATATTAGCAAATGAGAACAGTATTGGAGCTTTCGGAATGATACATCCAAAGGTATAGAGATCAGTCAAGTAGAGAGTAGGGGAAACATATAGGCCTTAGCTCCTCATGGGTATGGGCTTCCATAAAATCTACTTACATTATTTACAACTTTTCCTCTCACATTCAGACTGAACAAAGGAGATATAGAGGGTGCCAAAAAAAATGTATACACATTTTAAGAAAGGAAAAAAACTGCATTAAAATCGTAATAATATATACTGATAACCAAAACTGAATACAAGTCATGTGTATACATTTTGTTGGCACCCTCTGTATATTCCTAGATCCTCTTATACACTCCAAACTTACCACTTCAGTGTTCTGGATTTTAAAAAGCAGTGAGAGTTGGGGGGGGAAAGACAGTGCTAAAAATTGTCAGGGAGATCCAATATGGCCCACTAAGTGTCTGTTCCTTAGATACCCCACTTTTCTACCATCCTCGTTTTTGCTTTTCCACACTGACCTCTAGTTAAAGAGCTTCAATGCTCTCCCATGCAGGAATTTCTCATACACCCTTCCCATAACCTGGAATGCTCTTCCATTCTCTCTTCACATTGGCTACAAGCTCAGTTTTCCTTTCTGGTGTCTGTGTATTCTACCTTGACCATGCACTCTGAAGTAGTCCTTTCTTTCTTTCTCTCAGGGAACCTTGTCTGTTTCACTCAATAATACTCACAAAATGAGTATATGAGTATGTATTCATTAATATTTGATGTTGAATATATATTTATAAGTTCCAAGAGAAAAGAGTTCATGTTTTTGTTGTTGTTTTTGTTATTATTATTTTTTTTTAAAACTTGCAATGTGCTAACACTGTAAACTTAGTATGTTGTACAAAGTCTGTTACATAATCAACTATTCTTAACCAAGATTGCATGAGGGAATTAATTAAAACCTACTGTCTAAAGGAATCCATTGCGTGCATTAAAATAGCTTTTGTCCTGTGCATCCAGAATAATAGAAGCTAGGTACCATCCTTGGAAGAATTAACAATATAGTCATTCAAGTCATATTTTTCAGAATCTGATTCTCTCAGGAAACCATGATTGAGAAGGCTGAGACACTTAATATTTGCAAAATGAATGAATCAATAAGAAATGTTTAAAAGTCCAACAAAATGCTCTATTCTTTTAAGCTTTCATGTCACCAAGATGAAAATAATAATTTGCTTCATGAGCAAGCATAGAATTTCCCTTCTTTGGACATTTGCCACATTCTTAATGGCTAGGTAAGTACTTAGGTGGGTTTTCTTTTTCCACTTATAGAGTCTATGAGCTCTTAAAGTCGGGATTTATATGGGCTTAATCTTTGTTTTGAACATGGCAATCAATATTTGTACAATGAATTAGTGTCATATAATTCTTATGTATTCAATTGACACATTTAAAATAAGAGAAAAATGTGTGTCCTACTTATTTTATAAAGTATTGATTAATGAAAATTGTAGAAGCAAGTTTAGAAAATTCAATTTTTTTTGCCTAAAAAATACATCAAATACACAACTACATTTTTTTGAAAGTGAATATCTCATACAAGTGCCTATACTGAGCCATCAATTCTTGCTTAATCTCAGTCATTTTGTTTGGGTGTGCAGGTGTATCTCCTTGTATTTAGTTAGTATTTCAGTGATGATTAATGAGGAGAACATTTTTAATATGCTTTTGTATGTGAACTTTCACTCAATTGCTTTGAAATGTATTTTCCCCATATTTTTTTATTGGGTTGCCTCTCTTTTTCTAATTAATTTGTAAGAATCTTTACCTATGTTTTATTCCCCATCCACAAACTATTTGTGGTGTGTAAAATTCCATCTTTCAATCTTAGAAAACTCAGCTAAAAGACTAAAAATAATTAAGTATTTAACATTGAATCCCATTTATTTATTTATATAACGCCAGGTCTGCTGTACAACATGTTTGTAAGCTGAGAATTTTTGCTCTCACATTCGCCTACTTAGAATCAGGTTGAATTGCACTTGGTTTCGTTCTGAAATACCTGTTGTTGGTTCAATGGAGAAATATGGTTGGCCTTGCAGTAAGCTGTACAGAAGACGGGCATTATTGCCACTTGAAGGGTCATCAGCATCACGTGCTGTCACCTGGATGACGAATGTTCCTGAATAAAGAAGAAATAGTTGTGAGAAATTAAGAGTGTGTACTGATTGAACAAAGAATTCAGTTCTGTAAAGCATTCTTTCTTCAGCAAGTAGAATGATGACATACAATGGAAGACTAGCCTACCTCGTTCTAAATTAGACAACTATGTAATATCTTTCTGTATAGACAAGAGACTATAACTTCATACGAAATAGCTCTAATTCCCATTTGCAATTTAGACTTTTAAACATGTAGATCTATGACATAATGAAATGAAACTATTAAACCATGCATTACTATGTGTAATTCAGGATTTTTCAAAGGTGTGTTATTAGCTGAGGAATCAAAAATTAATTGGAAACACTTTTCTTCAAAAACCATATTGTGAGTACCCCCTCAAATTGCAGAATGTTGATAAAATATTAATAAAGATTATTTAAATGAGCTTGAAATAGTATCAAGTTGAGCATGGGCATAACTATTTTGTCCTGTTTAATTCCCTTCTGAAAATACCTACTGTTTAAAGATTGTTTCTCTTTTAAGTGCAAAACAAAATCTACCAGATACTGATAAGGTAAGCATTCTCAGAATTCAGTAACAATCAATAAACAAGCACTTGACAATTAAAGTTAATGCTCAAATTAAAAATATTTCTTTAAAAATATTAAGCTTTTGAATTATCTTTATGGACTCTAGCATTATGGGTCTTGTTGAAAATCTGCACTTATTAAAACAGGACGTTCTATTTCAATTAACAATAGCAACATAAATGGCACAAAATCGAATAGCCGTTGTGATTTTCTTTACCACTAGCATCGTGAATTATTTCATTACAATCTAATGTTATAAACCGAGATACTCTAATAGGGAGCTCTTTGATTCTTCAGTAATAAAAATTTTGATTTGGGGAGATATTGATCAAAGGATATAAACTTTCAGTAAGAAGATGAGTAAGTTCTGGAGAGCTAATGCACAACACAGTGATTATAGTCAAATATATTGTATTATGAACTATTGTATTATGAACTTCAAAGTTTTTAAGAGACTAGATCTTAAAGGTCTTAGCACAGAAAAGAAATGATAATTATGTGACATGATGGAGATGCTTAGCTAATGGTATGGCGGTAATCATATGGCAATATGTAAATTTATCTAATTAACACATTGTATACCTTAAACTTACACATGTGGTATGCAAATTATCTTAATTAATTAATTAGTTAATTAATTAATATAGCCCTGCAGTCATTGTGAAGAGTTATTCCAAGAAAAGCCTTCTTAAGGACCTCTGTTCAATCAGTTTGTAGTAGGCTAGACATTCTTTTAACTGCTTTTCTGAGTACACATCCATTTACTTCCCCTCAATTCACCCTTATGTCTCCTTTTCATTTCTTTCCATAAAGGTTTCCCATCACTAGTTTCCAAAACTAGACTCTGTATTTAGCTTCAGAAATTATAGTCAAAATCATTGTGTGGTTAGTTGTTGGATTAAAAGGAATTCTTAGTATTAAAACTTCAGACTTTCTAATACACATACACCCCTTGGAAGAAGGTACAAGTAAAAAGCAGGTATCCTCCAAATTCACTCTGGTTTATTGTAATATACATACCAATGATATTTAAAAATAATAAAACATCAGGGACAAATGCTCCCAGGACAAGATGCCAGAAATAAAACAGGGTTAAGCAGGGCTGCTGTGGGTGCAACTAGAGATCGGAACACCCTACGTTAGAACAACTGTGACAATGCACAATGACACCCAGGATTATCTGTGAAAAAAAGCAGCAATACCTCAATTATGTGTATGTTGAATTGCCTCACTCTTAATCCCTATGATTCCACCATTAAAACACCATCCTGTAATCAGAATTGGGTAATTGATGGAAACTTTTAAAATTTTAAATTGGCTAGATCCTTGAAATTTAGTTAGCAAGCAAAGCAAACCAGAAAGTGGGAAAAACCTTCACTTGAGAACTGAAGGGTCCAAATATAGGTGCACGTCTCTGAGTTGAGTCACTCTAGCTTGGTCGGAGATGGCCATATTGTTTGTAAGTGCAATTAAGTGCACTTGCTGTCTAAAGAGCCTCTTAAACCTATTTGTATCTATTCTGTTAAGTGAACAAAAATATTCTCTTAGAATCATATTTTTATAAGATAATTTATTGGCTTACTTGTTCCAATAATAAACAAATATAATATCCAATCTAATAATTCTGGGTTCTATTAGTACATTGATAGTTAATATCATTTGCCTATATTATCCTTGAGAGTCTTTTACATAAATGCAAATTTAAAATCAGTTTTGTCTGTTTAGCCAGCTTCTGAAACTTTAAAGCTTTCTTTTTCAAAAGGCCTTTATGCCATTAAATTTAAGATATTTGACTGCATATTTTATGAGAGACATTGCATTGCAAAAATGTATTGTTATTCTGGTGATGCAAGATGTAAACTTGACGCAGGTGCTTTAGAGAAAAACCATAGTTTATTGTATCATAATCTGTATTTGCTGATATACTTTTTCATTTGTTATGACACAGATAGAATATTATAATAAAATAATGGTATATTAATATAAAGTATTCATTGCATATGAGAATTTACATATAAATTATGCTTTCTGTGACGTTAATGACTGCTAAAACTTATACAAATGCACACAATTTTTGAAGACTGAAAGCATTGTCGACAGCATCAACATAATTTTGCAACACATTAGACCTGTTTGCCCATTAAGAGTAAAACATAATGTAAAAATAATGTCCTTCTGTCGATGTTGATTTATATGGATTTTAGCGTTAACCAGAGTATCACAGAGGACTGATGATTCTCATCCAAATGTTGTTTAATATTAGTAACAAAATTGTATTAGATGATGTTTCATGTTTCACACAAAATGCTTTATCTTCCAGCGATTACATTTTTAGGTAAAAATGTAAAAGAGTGATAAATCTTGATAAGGAGACTAATTTAAATATCATATAAGAAATCCAGAAGTCAACAACCTGTGGCAATAATATTTTTTATGTAAAGTTTATATTTATTATAGAATACTAAATAAACAGTGTGCTAGCTATAGTTTAATACAGTATTTGAATGCCACGATTTGAACTGTAGATTTCAAAATAACTCATTTATTTTACTACGTAAAATTTTGTTTTAAACTCAGTGGTGAAAATATTAACAGGCTTTTCTTAGGATTAAGATATAAATTATCTAATAACAAAGCTATTTTTACATGTCATTTTAGTACAAGTATACTTTGATTAATCTGAAATGAATTTATTGAGAGGATGTTAACTTGTATAATGGTCAGATTCAAAGTAGCACAAATTTAAAAATATTACTTGGACCTACAGTCTGAATCTATGATTTTGGTAACAACAAAAACAGATATAAGATATTCAATGATCCAGTAAAAGTATAATTTTCAGAAATCAAATTCATGATGGAAATAATGGTTTATAACCAGTGCATCTGCTCACTCCTTCACATTGAAACTTATTTTATTTGTACAAGGATTATTGTTTGTTTACAAGCATTGATTGGCCTGTCCTTACTGTGTTTATATTTGAAATGCAATTACTTTACAACCTAGAACCTCCACATAAAACTCAAAAAACAGATATTGCCCCACTTGTCACCTGAAATGTGCAAAGTATTCTTCAAATATTTTTGTTTTATCATCCACAATCACCTGAAAATTCGGTCATCCTTATTATTCTTAGGTTGTAGTGTTGACACCTCTACTTTTAGTAATATGAGCAAATTTAAATGAAATAAATTGGGCTGCGATTAAGAAAGTAAACAATAATATATTCAAAGAGAGTACAAAGAGTAATCCATCACAATCTCCATCACTTTAAATTCACGTGTGCAAAAGAATGCTTCATAGACTCCAATTTTCATATTTGATGTATCTGAAGAAAGATTTTTATTTTTCTGAGAAATCTCTGCTATATATTAATGCTTATTACAATTTATGAAATAAAATATTGAAATTGTCTAAATCTGTATGTGTTTTACATAAATTGAGTTTATGTAAATTTATGTAAATTTATAATGGCTTTACACTATGACATATTTGTACCATATTGATACATATTTTTAAAGTGGATTTTCTTTTTAATTCCAGCTTTATTGAGATAATTGACATATAACATAAGTTTAAGGTATAAACATGATAATTGATACACACGTATATTGGGAAATGATAATCACAATAAGGTCAGTTAACACATCCAACACCTAACATGATCACAATTTTATATTTTGTGGTAAGAACAGTTAAGATCTACTCCCTTAGCAACTGTCAAGTAAATGATACAGTACTGCAAAAGTACTATATGTTGTATTCCTAGAACTTAATCACCTTGTAACTGTGTGACTCCTGGCCTATCAGATCTTGTATTTTGTATAGAAGAAAAATAACTTTGCAAATCCAGACTGACAAGTGGGAAAACATGATGTTTTATCTCAATTCGACTTGACAGTTCTAATGTGAAAGTAACTGCATTTCAAAAATAAATATAATTAGTAAAAGCCCATCATTATTTGTAAATAAATATTATTTGTTAAATAAGCAACATGTAGTTTGTAGTTTTCTTGGTGTTTCTCTTCTGATTATCCTCAAATGTAGATTCCTTTCAGTTGTCCAACGAAGTCTAAGCTCAATTACAGGTTGTAACACAGTCGTTGGTAGCAGACTCCAAGGCAAGACAAATATATTTAAGAAACACAACAGAGAATAAAATGTTTGCACTGACTGCTTTGTAAAACATAAAATAGGTGGTAGGGAATTTAGAAGTGAGAATAACACTTAAGAGCCTATTAAATGGCAATTTAATAGAAAGAAGATGAAGAATTAAAGATAGATTCAGGCAAAAGCATCCACATTATTTATTAATTAAATATGGAGGGAAACAGAGAAATCACATATAATAATATTAATTGGTTTCTTTGAAGCTAAGCTAATACTTGTAAGAACTTTTCAGAGGGGAGCTGTCTATAAAATGGTTGATAGAGTAATAGGTATATCCCACTATTTCCATATTAGATAACATTTGTGACAGCAGCTGACCATCATTCTGTTGACCCCTTCCTCCCCTGGACAGGTATAAAAAATGCTCATTGATTTTAGTATGATTCCACACAAAGCCTGAACCTTGACTGGCACTTCCACAGGATGTATTAAATCACACAGATTGACTAGGTGAATATGTACAGAAACCTCCAACTGCAAAGCACCAAGACATCTGTGGTAGCCAGATATTCTATAGACCAAACCAGTGTTTTGTGACCTCTACCAAATTGACCACAGTGTGACCACACTTGGTGCCATGATACAAATGCTGTGTTGTACACACTGTAATCCCCCAGTGGGCTCACTCTCCAACTTTGCACAATGGTGGTTTTGTACCTGGTCTTCTCTAGCTAAAGTTCTACCCCTCTGCTCTCAGTTACTGACTTTGTCTCATATTTCACTGATAAAACGGAAACAATCACTTATTAATTGGTTTATTATCAATCAACCTACCTGAATCTGACCACTTTACTATTGCCTTAGATGTCATGGCTCTTTCTCTTCTCAAGAACAGTTTTCTAACACTTATATCCCTCTCATTTTGCCCCCAAAACACACTTCTATTGCATCATTTCCTACAGTATATAACTGTGCTATTAAATTTCCCATCATAATCAATGATTAAATGATGATTTAAGAAAAAATCCCCTTTACCTCCATTGCCCTCTGCCTAGTGCCTCTCATCTCTATTTTCTCTCTGTTGCATAACATCTTTTAAAGTTGGCTAAATTAATTGTTACCTCCTCTTCTCCTACCGTTCGTGCAATAGAACAATCTCCAGCATACTGCCACCAAATTGCTCTTACCAAAATCACTAGGAGCCGTCAACCTTCTACATCAAAAGTCACTGCTGGGTCTTGATGCTATTCAACCTCACAGCAGCTTTCCACACAGTTGGAAGATCTTTTGCAACCTCTATTCTTATGTCTTTCTCTTCTTCCTGCATCACTGGCCATTCCCATTCATACCAGTATACCAGGCAACCCCCATTTGCTTAATAGTCAAGTCAGCGCACATGCTTTTCTAGTCTTTACCCACATTCTCTTCCAAGGGCATCTCACCCATTACCATGCCCACCCACCCCTCCCCCCCCCATGCTCACTGCAGGCAAATAACTCCCATTATTGATAATGGAACCCTAGTCATCCTATAGGAATCCTTTCCTAGAACATGCCATGACTGGCCTCTTTGTATCATTCCCTTCAAATATCACTTCTTAAAATGTCCCCACTTCCTCCAGTCAATTAGCCATCATCATACTTAACATTTTCATAACATGTATCAAGTATCCCCTTGTTAATGAAAGTTATTTATTGTGTTAAAAATAAAATATAAGTTCCATACTATCAGTCACCTCATATATCTCCTTTGCAACAGAATCCCCAGTTTCAAAGAAAAGTTACTAGAACATGCTGGTTAGAGCCATAATATATGCTTGTTGAAGAAGGAGGAGAGGAAAATAAAGAGACGGAGGAGGATTGGGGGGAAGAAAAACTGTCTCATTGCCTAGCTACCAAATAGAAAAATATTAATGTGTCATTTAAATCGAATGATAATTGGTCTTGATACGTATCACACAGATACATTTGTTCATGCTCTAGTTGAAGACCTATGTTCTGAACACATGTAGAAAGCGGGCTTTAAATTGCTACCTGGAATGTTGAATAACAAAGAATCAGTAAAATACACAATGGAATATGCATTTTTAGACTCAAAGGCTAATGAATCACATATTTAAGTAAAACAGTTTTTAAGCATGTAAGCAAAATTTAAAGTTACCATAATGAATCACATTTAAGTTTATCACACATAAGTAAATTTCATAAATTAAATTTTGCTATATATGTGGTATCAAAATTTTCTGACTCAGTGAGTGAGTGGACACATTTTGCATACCATACTATAATTTCCCCCCTACTAGAAAGACAATTCTGATTCCCAAGGTAGTCAATTCTTATATCATGTGGAAAGCACTCTCTTCTACATCTGCTAGATTTAAAATATTTATAAAAATAATATTGAGCTTGAAAAGCAACTTGAAAATGCATACAGCTACATAGAGGTACTCAACCAATTTATTCTGTTTCAATTCTTTGTGTTCCATCATTTTGATGCATAGGGTATTTTTGTCTTATAAATTGGCTTTTCCTACCTTTATATGCGTATCGTTTAGGATGGCCTTATGTGCTTTTTTAGGATAGAAAATATATTTTATCTTAGAAAATAAATTATTATAGTGAAGAAACCAGTCAGTGAACAAACTGAAGAATTTTATAGATCACGCAAATAAACATGTTTAACCTTTTTTTCTATTGCTTTGAAGGCTGAAATTATATTTTAACAAGACAACTAATTTATTGATACATAGTACCATTGCTTACAAAAGTTTAAGGAATAGTTTAATTTTTCAAATAGTTTACTTAACACATTTGTAGGAGGAAGTGCAAATGTAGAACTTGAAATAATTCACTTCCAAAACATATGCTAGAAACCTTAAATCTGTTTTCATTGTTAATATATGTTTGATGTAAATTAATATGCAATACCTTCTGGAGACATCTCTGGTACAATGGCCTCATAAGGTTCATCTAGGAATTGTGGTGCATTGTCATTGATATCCGCAACTCTGATGACAAACTCAGACTCAGGTTCCACAGCCCTTCCAGTGGTGGTGTCTATTACCTGGGCTCTAAGAGTGTAGAGGGACCGTTCTTCTCTGTCAAGCTTCTGGATGGCATATATGTCACCTGTCCTTTCATCAATGACAAAAATGCTTCCAGCCCCAAATCCCAAAAGCTTGTACTGGAAAGAGTTGTTTCCATTATCTATATCGGATTTCAACTGCAAGTGCAAAGAGAAATAATTTAGTTTCCAGACATGTCCAAATGGGCACGTCAATTTTAGTGATTTCATTTTCATATCTGTTCATGATTTCCCAAGGTACTAATTCCATATAATTCCCATATTGTGTTAAACAAGGTATACTATTAATTTTAAGATTAAAATCCAACACTAGGCATATCTTACTCAATTCTCAAATACCAATTTTCCCGTGCTCTCATTATTTTTATTTTCTAAAAGCAAAGTAAATCAGCTCATCATTCATAGTATTAACATAATTTTGAATTTTACATAAAAACAAGGGTTATTATGATATAGGTAACATTGGTTGTGTTTTTTTACATCTAAATTGTTTTTACATAAAGAAAGGAAGCATGCCATAAGCTCCTAATTATTGTGAATGCATGGTTTTCTTTATTCATCACTTATGATTATGCCCTTCTTCAAAGTAAGAACTTCTCTGAAATTTTACAAAGTTAACAAAGAACTACAATCTTAAATTCATAACTTTTGTAACAGCTCAAGGTGCAGTGTGTTATTCTAGACTAATTAATACATTTTTCTATGTGATTGAGGAGAATATCTGAAGATATCTAAAACAACAAATTCTAATAATATGGTGAATATCATGGCTGTGCAATAAAATTGGGACTAGTAATAAAAATGATGGTGAGTTTTAGCTCTTTTAATTTGATAATCCTTTATTACTCATAAAATAAAAAATGAAGTCTCCATGTCCAATGATAAGTTAAGGAAAACAAATATCCTCTCAAATAAATATATCAAACGAAGCAAAGTATGGGCCAAGATTTTACCAAGTATCATTTCAATATAGGTTGAAAATTGGATTCAATATTAGAATGAAGGTAAGTCAAATTTACTAATGAATACATGTATTTCAAAAATGTTCGCAGTGTAATCTTCATCGATCAATGAGCTGGATTTTTTTAAGTATCCAGATTTCAATAAAAAAAGGAAAAAATATGTTTTGAACATTTGCTTCTTAATAACACAGAATGCTTAAGTTAAACACATTTCAATTTCATGAATTCTAGTATTATAAAAATTTCTATATTTTTATTCAAAAATATTTTTCAGGTAGTTATGAATTCGGCAAATCAATATGACTTTAAATTTTTACTTAACTGTGCTCTCTAAACTCAACCTCTTTTAACCAATAGATCAAAAAGAAAGTTATCTTGGACACATCAGCTACCTTTAATTTTACCTGTGATTTAATTATAAGCACCTAAATATTCATTTGTAATAGCTCATTCACTCATATTCATTTCAGTCTCTTTTAAACCAGTTACCTGTGTTATTTAAGCCTAATGAGATTGTTTAGAGTGAAAATAGCTAGTCAAATATTTTCATAAGTATTTTTACAGAATGAAGAAAATAGGCAAACCAATTAATTGCTTTGTGAAGGGAAGAAACAGGAGATTTGTGTAGGAAGCAGAAAAACAAAAACTAGAAAATATGACAGCCCAGGAGCAAGTCCCTGTGCTGACTGTACTGATGTACTTCCCTGCAGAGCCTTATTCAGGAAAAGTCTCCAGCCCATGTTAGCAAGTCACCCCATTCAATGATGGGAGAGCATATGGTGCTCTATAAAGTCCACTGTGCATGTGGAAGAAATACTCAAGTAGCAGCATTAAGCTATGGACCTCATGGCATTCTGCCTATGACTTCCCTGCAGGTCATCTTTGAAAACAAAAAGGGATGAGAAATATTATTTGTAGCAGGTCTCTCTCTCTCTCTCTCTCTCTCTCTCTCTCAATCTGTTTGCCTGAGATCCTAATCTAAGTCTTTGGTTCACTGTTCTCATATATATTTGGATGATAAGATAGATGAACTCATATGGACTCCGGACATCAAGCTAACACTGCAGCTCTCCTGAAAGGGCTAGAAAAAAAGGGTTAATGAATTTTGAGTGCTTCACCCTTTGGGCCCAATTAAATTTTAGTGTCAGTTAATGAGCAGTTAAACTTACTTCACTTCATTCATCTAGAGAAAAAGCTTTACAGAAAAGGACGTGCCATCGTAATTACTGCTGTTTAAAGAAAATCAAATAATAATAATAATAAAGACCAGAAACACAAATAGGAAATTGTCTTTCTCACTAATGAAACTGACAATAATTATTATATACCTAATATATAATAATTATAAGAAAGTGAAAATATGCTTTGTACTTCAGCTTCACTAATCAGCTGAAGTATGGAGGTTCTTGAAGCTACTTAACTGTAAAAGGATTTGGTATTAGTCTGCTTCATTAATAAGTAATGAGGGGTAAATCAACACCTACTTAGCATAATAGAAAATGAGGCTAAATACTGTTGGTAACATGGTTATGCTGAGTATGGTTGGTTTGATCCATCACCAGAAATAACGCCTTCAAATATCCAGATGTCCATCAGGAGGGCTGCATTTTTATAGGGAAGGCTCAAGTGAAATGTGAATATCAGAGCTTTCCCTCTTCCTTAAGTTTCTGAGACTATTTTAGGTGCTTTCAAAGCTGATACAATTAATTGCTCTGGTATTTGAAGCTTTCTGATGATTCTACTGAGAAAATGTAGAACTCATCAAAGACCAAAACTTCCTCATTTAGATTTGTCAACGTTATTTCCTGTAACACTTCCAGAAAATCAGTACCTGGCCAATGTGATAAGGAATCTTATTCATTTCCTCAGGTACAAAAAAGTGGTTCCACATCCAGCCACGCTTCACTCTCCAATGAGATCCCGCTGGGTGTTTAACTTCCTCCGTTTTAGAGCTTTCTGTCGTCCTAAGACAAGGCCATAGGAGAGGGATTCCCAGCATAAAAGGTAGCAATAAACAACAATTCATTCTGCTCTTTTGATTTCAGCGGATGCTCTTCAGAGGAAACGATATGTTGCAAAATAAACCTTATGTTTCTCTACAATCCTTTTGACTCTTAAGTGTCTTTCATATGCCTAAAGGACAAAAAATACACAAAATTTGACATTTTAAAAACAACATTTTCTCACTTAATTGCTAACGAAATAATACGACATTTGCATCCATAAAACATGAAACAAAAATATATATTTAACTTACTTTCAATTATGCTAGTTAATTATATTTGGTAGTTCAGCAATATTTGAATGGAATAATTATAAATTTCTGCTGAGGCACACTGTTCATTTTAAGCGGTAGTCAAATCTGCCTGAAGGTTGGAAAGTTGCTCTGGCAATCTCCTTGATTGATAGCTGACATTGAGACAGACTTTTTTTTTTTTTTTAAACTGCTTACTTCTTCCACTTTATCTCAGTAAAAAAAAAACAAAAAAACACTATCCCATTAAAACAAGAGTCAGGAAAGAGGGGCAAATGTGTAATTTCTCCTCTTTTTCAATAGAAATATGTTTTCTCATACAATTTTCCAAAGTATCATTTTATGTAGTATTAAATAAACAAAATGGCAATTAAGCTTCAAACCTGGGGGATTTACTAATCAGTTATACTGATGTTATAAAACACTCTGTGAAAAGAAAGTCTGTGCAAGATATTTACCATTTTATACTATGAAAGATATGAAATGAAATGCTTTTCACCTTAACAAAGAAATTATGCCATCTTTAGAAAATAAATACAAAATTATAGTGCCTGAGTCAAAATATGTAAGACAGATGAAAGAAATCTTCTATTATTTAAACATTAAAACAAACAACTCAAACTACTGAGTTTTCTAGTTAAAGCTTTCCATTTAACTGAGACTGATCATACCAAAGTTCTCTGAAATGACTGGTCAATCTTACCCTTAGTATTTAATTGAATAGATTTGCATTTTGTTTGGGACTCATGAAGGAAAACAGTTTTGTGAGATCTACAATGGAGTTGAACAACATAATCAACAGAAAAGCCACAGAGTTCCTGTTCCTATGATGAGTTTTCTATATGACCTTGTTTTGAATCTTCACATATTTTTGAATGCCCCCTGATTGCTTTTTTAAGTCTTTGGCTCTCATTAGGAAGTGTGTTAAAAACATCTAATTAAGAAAGAACACTTTATTGTAAATGGGTGTCATCCCTCTGTAGTTCTTTCAAGCATGTGTATGTTTTGTTGCAAGTTTATTTAATGAAGGTTATGAAGAAATTCAGCTGAGATTAAAATTAAAGAAAAATTTCATCCTTAGGTTTAATACTTCAAATTAAAATAATGGCTGTTGTTTAGAAATTGTTAAATATATATTTTGATACCTAGTGTAATGAAAACATTTGGAACAAATACAGTTTCCTTTATGAGAAAATATTTTGTATAAATTTGATAATCTCACTAACAGTGACAAGTATACTGCAATGTTGGGCAAATAGCATTCTTGTTAATTTTATATTATGATATTTTCATATATCTAGAAATAGAGAAAATAGTATCATGAACATCTATACACCATTACTCAACTTCAAAATTATCAAAGCTTGGACATTCTTGTTTCATCTATATACATACCCACTTTCTGATATTAAAACAAATTTCAAATGTCATGTCATTGAAAGCATTCATTACACAAATACACACACTTCTGCACAAATGCTATATATCTATGTGTATGCAACCTTCTAAAGATCAAGATTGAATATTAAAAAAATTAGGAATAAATCTTTAATATAATCAAATATTCAATAGTGTTCAAATTAAAATTTTTTAAACATCTTTGATTCAGGATTTAACTATATCCACACAAAGCAGGTTGTTGATACATTCCTTAAGTCTCATTTAGTCTATAAGTTTCATGATTCTAATTTTCCTCTTCATTTATGTGTTGGACAAAGTCATTTATCCTATACAGTTTCCCACATTATCGATTTTGCTAACTGTATCCCACAGTGTGATTTAATATGATTCTTTATTTCTGTAAATTAATAGACTTAATTAGATGCAGTTTTAAATATTTGTCAAAAATTCCCATAGCTGATCCTCTGTAATGCCTATTGCATGATTTCTGAATGTATAAAATACCTAGCATTTTTTCACATTTTGTTTTCAGTATTGAAGTTTTTTTTTCTTCTAAGATTTATTAATAGTTTCATATATTGTCAGTTGGATATTTTATTTTAAATTTCCTAGTCAATCTTTTTTTTAAAGTTTTATCAGTTATTGATGGTCATTGCCTAAGTTGACTATTTCAGTGACCACATGGTGAAAAACAGCAAACAGAAATTCAAAATAACCAAATGAAACTGCTACAATTGAAAATTTAATATCTGAAATAAAAAACAAAATCACAGGATAGCTTTATCAAAAGATTGAATGCTATAGAAGAAAATATATTGGTTTTGAAAATTTTTTACAGAAATTATACAACTTAAAGTACAGAGATAAAATACAGAAGCAAAAATAATTTTAAAAATAAAGATAATTTCAGTAACTGTGGACCCATTTCAAGTGACATAATAAAAGTACAATTGGATTCCCAAAAAGGAAGAAGAAAAAAATTGGGTTAAAAAATAATAACAATGGCCAATGGTTTTTCAGATTTCCAAAACAAAATCACACCCAAAAAGACTCTCAACAAACACTAAGCAGAACACACAAAAAACTAAGGATTTATTGTAAAATTACTACAAATAAAATGTAAACAGAAAATATTAAAATCTCACCAGAAAAAAGTAAACAATAAGAATACCCAATAAATGTTCATCAGAAATAACGTAAGACTGATGGCAATACAACATACTTTAAGTTCTGAGAGAAAAACTTTTAACTTATAATTATATATCCTTCAAAACAAGGGTAATATAAAGCAAAGTAGGGAAATTAACAGCATAGCTGCACTATAATAATATTGAGGAGAAAATATTCACAATGAAGGGCGTGTAAATGTACATAAAGTAATGAAATGAGATGGAAACACTAAATATACAAATACATATAAAAGGCTATCCTTCTGCTTCTTTAGTATTTTTAAATAATTTACTATTTGTGCATTAATAACAATGTGTTATAAGATATTGAACATATATAGAAGTAAAATTCATGATCATAATGACACAAATAGTGAGCTGTGGAAAATGAAAATATCTGGTAGTCAACTTCCTATAAGTAGTGATATAACTAATTCAAGTAGACTGCTGTTGACGAGAGACCGATGTACATCAAAATGAACTATCGATACACACAATAGCATCTTGAAACAATTGTGCTGAGTGAAAGTAACTTGACAAAAAAAACTCATATTGTATGTTTCCACTTATATATAATAATTCCAAAAAAAATCTAAACTCATACAGTGGACAGAAAACAGATTAGTTATAAGAGAATACAGATGATGAAGGAATAGCAAGGAAAGACTGCCAGGGTCATGAGGGACCTTTTCAGGATGATGGTTGTGTTCATCATCTTGATTGAGATGGTGGTCTCACAGGAGTATAAATATATTTAATCTATAAACTAGTAGCTATTTTTTACTCCTTTATACATGAAGAAACTTTCAAATTTGTCCACTGGCAGGCACCTATAAATCAGATTAGTTGGAAAAAATATGTGAAAATAAGAAATTTCAAATGAGGGTACTATACGATACCAACTATAGAAGTGCTTCAAAATTATAAGATGATACCTTATGAGACTATTGTCATAAATAGATTTTTGTATATAAGTCTAGGAAATGAAAAATGGTATGCAAAATTATGATAATTTTGATAATTATGATAAAAACTATGATAATTACCATGATAGCAAAGAGAAACATGGTTTAAAGTTTGAGGTTTAGAAATACCTGTTACATTTGTCTCCCTCTAAAACAAGTTAAAGTATATATGTCAAACAACAATATTCATTAAATCTAGGTTATTTTTCTACCATATGTTGTATTTTTCTGGTTAAGTGTGTGATTGAAATATTTCACAATTAAATTTTAAAAAGTTAAAATACTTTATAATCATAAATTATAATAAAACAGATATGAGTTACCCTATCATTTGAAGCTTTTTGTATAAAAACACAAGAATGAAATGGTCGTAGTAAATATGCCTGAATGATGAGATATTGTGGCTTTGTTTATATTCTTCCACATTCTGAATTTTCTATAATGGTCATATGTTTCAGGGGAAGAGAAAACATTTCAAATAATGGTCCATTTGTGATTGAAGAGTGTTGGCAGCTGTCAGCAGTGCCAGACTGAGAAATACACAGGACTGAGTCCAAGCTAATAAGGAAAAATGCTATCAATTAGTATTCTGAAATGTTCTCCAGAGAAACAAGCAGTGATACCTTCACCTTACATCAGCAGTCCTGGATATATTTTCCAATCAGGTGAACACCTGGGTAAAAACTGCATATTATTTCAATATGGGGGAAAAAAAATGCTCATACTGTCTCATGTTAGTGTATTTAGATTTAATCTCTGCCGGTTCTAGGCATAGTTATAAATATATATTAAATAAAATGTAGTATACAGTACATTTCAAAATACATAATGAATAAAAATAAAATGGCAGTGGTATTAACATAATATTACATAATAAAATAATTATATTAATATTTTATTTGTACTATTTTCATAAACATCAATGTATTATGTTCAAGTAGAATCATCTGATTTTAGCATTAAAAAGCACATTTCATCTAATGTGCTACATTCACATATGAAGGAATTTATAGCAAGAAAATTTAAGTGACCTGCCCAGTACCAAATAGTTACTAATCAGTAAAGGTAGGATTGGAAACATAACATTAAGAGAATAGGGTGCATAATATATACCTCGCTTAACTGCATGGAAGAAAGAAAATGCATAGATATCTAACATCGTGCATGACATCTGGCACTGATAATTCACCTTACTTAAATTGAATAAAGACCTATAACTGAAACCAGACATTATATAATGTTTTCTGTTATTCCCCTTTTAGGACAACCCTCCCTTATTCTAAAGATTTGTGAGGTGGAAAAAAAAAAGGAAGTCAGAATGATGGATCTGGTGGTTGTGAGGGGGAATATAAAAATTGAAGCTGGGGAAATGTCGACAAGATAAATATAGAAACTTAATCCTATTTGTAATCTCTTAAAAATCAAAGGAAACTTGGCAGCCTCGTAGAGTGACACTATCCATAAAGATTTTTAAATGGCTTTCTCAGAACCACTAATAGGAAATATGGAAAGGGATGTGAGTGGATAGAGCTGGTGTACACAAGTGAGAAGGGAACAGTATTTCTGGACCAAAAATTATGATTAACCATGTGCCAACTCTTTCTCCATAGACCTAGAATATAAAAGATCTTTCTTTGGCCCATTTATGAACTATCATTAAGCATATTGTACATATTTACTGTCACAAATAAAAGCCGTGTGCTGCAGATAAAGCAATGTAAAGTCAGAGCACCCGCATAGCAGCCTCTGGGGCTATCTCTGACATCACAGCCTTCTCCATGCATCATTGGTGTGGTGTCCTAGGGTTTGGAGCGACAAGTTCATCCCATTCCTAGGCCTGCGAATGTGATTGCTTATGTTTAAGCAGTGAGGCGTGCCCCTTAAATGAGCACCATACTCGGATTGCTAAACATCGATTGAACCTGAGCATGCAGAATATTCTAGAATGAAACACAGATTCCAGTTGATGAAATACACACTGGCAAAAATCTCATTTTTTAAAAATCTGGTATCCCACTTTTTCCCCCCTTCCACAGCTACCAAAACATGATTTCTCCTTATTATTTCAAGGTTAAATCTTTGTATGGCTCTGTACTGAGGATTCGTCTAAAACTCCTTTTGGATCATATTCCTAGTTATATGTTGCCAATGCAAGTAATCTGTATAGAACTTAATTATCTCTTTGCTGTTTTGTAATCTGATTTTAATTTAGCTATTACCTGCCCATAAGCTATTTCTTACATTTGATTTCCTGTGTGACTGCAGTCAAGATTAGAAAGTATTTTCTTTTCTGAAATCCCTTTTTCTCTTAATGTTCTTCTAAAAATGTGTAACACGGATGAATAAAGCAATACTTTATTTCTAATATCCCCCCAATTCTTCTATTATCACTTATATTATTTAAGGAGTTAAACACATGTATATTTGTCTATATTTTTATTTTCATTGTACAATTTAAAAACACTAAAAATCCCCTGAATACCTTCAATCTATTCATTTGGAGAAGATACATAAAACTGATTTCACAGTCAAGACGGAAACAGGTGAATAAAAAATAATTTCAAAATTGCTATTATTAATAACTGTTATTCAGCCATTAATAGTGGTTCTGTAAAGTCACCACATGATATGAAAATATAGCTATAGCACTTTGTTAGGTGGAAAAAAAAAACAGAAATTAAATCACACGCAATGATTCCATTCATTTAAGGAATGGAATTTTTTAAATTACGGAAATGAATTCCATTCATTTAAGGAAAAAATGTCGATGAACGCAGAGAAGAAGGTGTAGGAGATCATGCTCTCATATGCAAACAGAAAATATCTCTGAATTGAGTAATTATAAATGGTTTAAATTTTCCCTCATGTGTATTTCTATGTTTTACTATTTATTCAGCTCATACATATACAGACATAATTTTGTAATGAATTATAAAACTATTTTACATAAATAAAGGTCATTTAGCACCACAGTGAATAAAGATTCTGGGGTAATTCTCCCAAATATGTTGAGCTGAATATTCTAAAGTCAGCTTGCTGGAATGAAGAGCCACCCAGGGAGCAAAGATGGCTGAATGACTAGACGAGACGGCCACCCACACTGGCTGCATGACTTTGGACACAAGGCGTAACTTCTGGGTGTCTCAGCTGTCTCACGTGAAAAAGGAGGATAGCAATAGTGCCTATCCCAAAGGGTTGTTATCTTGGTTAAATGAGTTGATGCAGACAGAATACCGACTGACACATATTGTTATGTGTTTTAAACTAGATACATAAAAATAGCAACCTATAAGGGGGTGGTGGAGATCTAATAATTTCTTTATTTCTAAACTTTGAAATGTTCAACTACTGCTATTTCTGCAAACAATACACACATATATAAAACTTTATAGATGACTCTTGCAAAAACAGTGTAAAATACGTTGTGTTCTACACGTATTTTCAAATGATTTGGATGTCTCCCCCACCACCACCACCAAGCATGGATAAGTGGCTATGAAAAATACACTTTGTCATGCTTGAAACAATATGTGATAGTGCATGGGCATAGATAGGATGAAAATGATCCCAGGGTGACTCAGAACAATTATGTTTTCAAAGACGACTAATTATGACTTAAGGGATGAAAATATTATAATCTATGCACTTATAACATTTGTAACTGGATCTAATTAGAAATTGTCTTCTATGACCTCTTCTTGGTTACATAAAGATAATTATTCCATCTGTGAAAACTTATAAAAATATAATGTATTCTGGAAGGCTTGTGCAAGCTGAACGAAGTTCAACTAAGCCAGCTTCTCATAAAGAAAAGCAGATGGCAATTAATATAATGTCTCCATCTTTAGAAAACAATTTAGTGGGCTGACCAAACTAATATTTCAAAAGATTTATACTTTGTGATGGTCAGAAAGTTCCAAAGCTTAAAAAGAAAAAGGAAAACTCTTAAATTCATGGTTTCTAAAATGTTACTTAAAAATACTTCTTGTCTAACGTCTTATATCAGGGTCTGAAGAAAGCAAATTCAGTGTGAAACAAATAGTAGAATGTGGCTCTTGCGACTGTAAGTGGTAATATTATTACAGAGAAAGTAGTTAGAGACTCTTCTTCTATTTTAATTTGAGGGATTATTTATAAAGCAAAAAAATAAATAAATAAAAATAAAAAAGAAGGCCTGCAAATGTCTTTTAACAATCCCTCTTTATTACATAAGCTTCTTTATAATTCCTTATAGAGCAGGAAAATGGATGTTTAGTGGCAAGTTATACAGTATACCTAGAAGTCTTTCCTTTATTTTTAATGTTATAGATACTGCCTCAATATTTATTTCAAAGAAGGTACTTTTTCTTGTGTGATTCAATTTAAAATCTTAACTAAAACAGAGAAGAAAGGGTATTAATAATGGAAAAATGTTAGGTATTTGAACTGTTTCAGCAGAAATATCTTAGGGAATCCATATCACCTATTGTCTTATTTCCCATCTCAATGTCTACCTTTATATTTCATTTATATTTATTTTAATTTTAATCATTAGTTGCAATATGGTTTAGTTTTCAGTGAAATGATCTGGATCTTCTAATCTGTGCTTAAAAGCATCTGTGATTCCAGGATGTTGGAATTGTCATTCCATTTCTACCATCTATGATTCTGGATCCATGGCAGTTTATCATCTACTTGAAAGTGCAAATGCATCCCAACACTCAGCTAATCATGGCCCCCAGAAAGGGTAATGCAAGTAAGAAACTCAATGAATAACATGGAAACAGAATTCACAAAACTCTATGACCAATTGGATTTCAAGTGAGATTGCCTGTGTAGGGAGTATCAAAGTAGGTTTAGAAATACTGAGGTTAAGATACCTGTAAAAATTATAGGCAAAGATTCTAAGTGGGCATTTTTGTCATTCCAAATTCAGAGAGATCTGTAATTGTTACCACAATTATACCTTTCCACCCCAATGCTCTAAGGAAAGCTTGGCTTTAATTCTGTATGATTTCATAAGCTATCCCTAAACTTTGGATGATTAGTAAGCATAAATGAATGAAACTAGGATATGAAATAAGAGAATTAAAAAATAATAAAAAAATAAAATAATATATTTTTGTAACTGTGGTAGACATACTATTGTTTATCAACACTGCTTTTACATTGGGCTGACTTGTATAACTAGTTTTGCTAATGAATTATAAGAGTGATATCTATCACCTTACAGTTGAATAATTCTTTTGTCTTATCTCTCCCTTCCTTGGCAGCCAGAGGCTGTACTTATGAGATGGTGGAGCCTCAATCAAGCTTGGGTCACTGAGTCACTGTGTGGAGCTGAGTGCTGCACTCTCACTGACTCTGAGTAAATTGTTGTAGTATGTCATTGATGAGAATATGGCAGCTACTTGATTACATAGCTTGGCACCCTATTAAAATCACCAACTATATACCTGACACCAAAATAGGTACTTCATACATTCTCATGTTAATCTTTCTTGTAACTCAATGAGCTATTAATTATTAACCTCCATTTAAAGAGATAAGAAAGAAGATCAAAGTGAGCTTATATAAACTCATGAGAGAAAGGGAGTCACAGAGGCCAGCTACAGATAATAGCTGAAATAAAGAGTTGTCAAACTAATAGAAGAGATAAAAATGCCTAACCTGAAAGAATGTGAGAAGGTGAATAGGGTCAGAGTAAGGAAGAAATATTCCATGCCCAGGGACAGGTTACATTTGCATATTAATTTCAAAAACATGATCAGACAGCAGCCCAAGTTAAGCCATTTCCAAGGTAAGACATTAAGGGTAGCTAAATAGACTACAAATCTCCATAGCCTGGAAAATTCAGCTAAGTCCTTCTTGTGTACATGTCAAGTCTTGGTTTCTCTAGTTCAACTGAGTCCTGTTTTTTCCAAGGATATTTTTATCTTCAATTTTATGTAGCAAAGGAATTATACTGCCATTTCTTCACTATGTTTAAAGTAAACGCGCACAATTTTTTATCTTGAGTTGTATTTTTTGTGCGATTTCACCATGTGTCTGGAGCATACAGATTCAGAGGCATTCCTTAAGCATTTAATACCAGCATAATTTACATGTATGCCCACAATATATGAAATATTGAAATCAATTTTGGGTATGCCATTTAAAAAAAACTAAAACTTGAAAAAAATCTTCACATCTTTAGAGTTATGATGTACAACTTTTAAATCAAGATTTGTTAGATATAAGGAAAATACATTTTCTGCAAAATAACCAATTTTAGATTTTTTTTCCTTGAGGTGCACAGCTTATCGGTTTTCTTTCTTAAGTAATTAGTAGAGGTATTATTATTATTATTATATTATTTTGGACTTGTACTAGATAGATAGATAGATAGATAGATAGATAGATAGATAGATAGATATAGATGTACAGACATTAGTTCAAGTAGCATTCCTATGAAATGGCAGGCAACATATAATTTTTTTTATTAGCTGTTTTTAGTTTGTGACATTAATTAACAATAATAGCAGTTAATATTTAAAAACAAGAAAAGCAGATGTTAAATTTTTAGAGTAAATAAAAAGTGTTTTATTTTATATGTGATTATAAAGATGAAAGGCAGTTAAGAACAGTAAATACAAAGAGAGATCTACAACTGACAATGAGTCTACATTCACACAGAATAACGTATTAGTAGCAGGTCTAATAGTCTGAATAAAGTATATTAACTGCACAAATATATGAACACTTTAAATCCCTTTAAGATGAATGGCATGCTTTTATAGTAAATAAATTCCTATACTATAATTCCCAAACTAAGAATTTTGAGTATCATTAAAATTCCAAATAAAATGCATATAGAAAAAAAATTAAAACAGGTATGTTTTTAAATCTAGAAAACAGTAAAAGCATATGTCCAAGAGACAGGGTGGGTTAAAAATACATGCAAATTGAAGGAAGGAAAACTATCATGAATATAGTTAACTTGAGATACAAAATGGATTTTAAGAGATAGGTTATCTCCTATAAGTTTTTGATTCCTTTGTAATTGATGCCAGAGAGGGTAAATATGCCTTTTTTTAAGTGCTTAAATGTAGCAGTATTCAGTATAATCTGGATGCATGAATGAATGAATCATTGAGCAAATAAATGTATCTCTTTTTTCTTAAAAATTTTAGTTATATGGACTATGAACAACTTCAATTTGTTGAAGGATAGGGGAGAATTACTATATTCTGTACAAAGGAATCATGTCCTCTATGAAGTAATTCCTCACATAACATTTTGTCTTTTTAAATCTGGCAACCCTAATACCATTTTTCCCCCATAATATGCAGAAGTCAGTTAATTAATATCTTACTGAGATTTGTAATATTTAACTAACCTACATATACTGGTATAGTCTTAAACATGTTCTGCTTATTCTTTTTTTTCCCTATAAAACAAAGTCTCAATGGCACCTTTAGAATGAAATTTCACATAATCTCACAAAAATTAAACTCATGGGTTAAGAGCTGTGTGTTTTAAGCATTAGTTTAAACACACACATACACACACAAAATGACAATATTACTTCATTTCTTTAAAATAGTTTACATTAAATTTCATATAAATGACTTCATTAAATACACACGTGACAAAATGGCACAGCATTTTAACAAATAATTTGTGTTGTCATAAAATTATCAAATGAGCATATATATAAATTTGTAATTTGTCAATAGACAAAATATATAGACACAAATATGTGTATGCATGTATGTGTTCATGCAAAGGCATTTGCTTATTTATTAATAACCAATACATTTGTAATCAAATTCTGAAATGCCTAGAGAACTGGCATATTCTATAGACATTTGATGAAAGAGAGAAAATAGATAAGCAAAGAGAAACCAAAATCTCATACAACCCCTAAGAAAAAACATCTTATTTACAAGGAGTGGATTTACGCCCAACTGAAAAGTGATGTTATGGCCTCTGTATGTTTTTTCTAACCCTATGGGAAATGGGTTATATTTTGCTTTACTAATTCAAGAGCAATTTCAAGCACCATCAAGAAAAATGTGCTGAATGACAAACAACAATACCATTAAAAATTAAAAAAATATGTGTCTATATTATTTTCTATGTATTTTAATGTTCTAGTATCATTTTATGTTTGTCTCTGAATTTGGTTCTACTATCTCTTTATCAAAGGACTCTTAGACTCTCCGCCAGAAATTTTTAAGAATAAAATAGATGGCAAACTCTTGGATACAATTTAGCTATAACCCAATTTAAAGAAAAAATGGTGGTGTTTCTCTTTCCTATGATTTATGTATAATTTGCTCATTTCCATAGGAATGACAGTTCTAAATTTTGCACTTACAGAAAATTACCTAGGTTATTTTAAGCCATAACTTATGTGCCAAAATTATTTCCACTTTAATATACTACCCTGCAAATTATCAAAGTTCATTTACCATGTAAGTTCTTAGAATGAATAGAAAAAGTGTGGATGTACTGATCCTATATGTTGATAAGTCACTGTCCTAAATAACATTTCTAATTTTGATTTTATTGAAGTAACGTTGGTTTATAACATTATGTAAGTTTGAGGAGTGCAGCATTCTAATGCAATATCTGTATACACTACATTGTGCTCAAAACCGAAAGTGCAGTTTTCATCCATCACCATACAGTGGAGCCCTGTGGCCTGTTTTGTCCACCTCCCGCCCATCTCCCTCTCTGGTAACCCCCAACTAGTTGTCTGCCTCTGTGGGTTTGTTTTTGTTTGACTTTGCATGCCAAAGCAGAGTCTATAAAAACGGATACATTTTGATTTAATTAATATTACGTCATTCTTTGATGATTCTGAATGTCATTAACTAATTCAACAAATTTCTGACAAAACATTTGTTTTACTAATCTAGAGCAGTTTTGAAAGTGAGTTAAGAATTCTCTTACTGGATCATATCAGAATCTGCAAGAGGGCATGCATCGTTTGAAAAAGAAATTGATTTGTTCTGAGTTGTGAAAAGTCAGGCTTTAGATTTCAGCTGGATTTTTTTTATTGAGTCTTGATGTGAGTTGGTAACAAACTCTTACGGTTTTGATTTTTTTAAAAATGTGTCAAACATCTTTCAGGTCACTTTGATAAAAGTAAATCATTTCTCAAATCTGTGAGCTGTCAGCAGCAATCTAAAGAAAGTTATGTGGAAAAAACAATAGGTCCTTATAAACTATATAAAAACACACGTATTATTATTGTATTACTGCTCAATAACATGTTAAGTGCTGCTCTATTATATTTGAAATATAACGTAATATTTAAGTGGCACAAGTTAAGACCATGAGTGGCAAAAAATTCAATATCCATTTATAAATAATCATAGTATGCCATTATCAAATTATATGTAGATATATTATGACAAATTTCTAAAATAATATTAACAATTCTTAAGAATGCATTTGTGCACAGCATTTTAAAGCATCTTCAATTTACAGTGATTTAATTGAATTAATAAAAAAGATATACCCTGGAGACAAGGACTTTGGAAACATTCCAAAGGGGAAAGCAAAACAAAACAAAGAATATAAATAGATAATATATGTTTTAAGACTTACAAATTGTGTGTGATGTGTGTGTGTGTGTGTGTGTGTGTGTGTGTGTGTCTGAGAGAGAGAGACAGAGAGACAGAGAGACTGAGAGACAGAGTGAAAAGTATCAATATTTCATTAAGGCACAAGTAAATGACTTTACTAAAATTGAAACTATAAAACACAGATATGATTTAAATAATAAACTGATACATTTCAGCCATTGTTAAAGACTTAGTAAAGTAGGAAACACATTTAAAGAATCACAGATCTGATAATTTCTAGATTTCATAAGTTGGTTATTTTTAAAATGGAATAATTCTAGACTGAATTCTGTGATATTTATTTATTTTTCAAAATATTTTTATTAGTTGCAAAATTTGGGAATCAGAAATATTCACATTACATTGAAATTTAATATTTTATTTATTTAAATCTTTTTTCAATTTATTTTTAAAATTATAGTTGACATATATTACTAAGTTACTATATTATTGACTATATTCTCTGTGCTGTACATTACATCCTTGTGACATGTTGTTTGTGAAAGTTTGTACTTCTTAATCCCTTTCAGCTTTTTCAAATAAACATTTTTAAGCATGTATATTTGCATACTTACAACACTTAAACATCTGAAGTACTTAGAATTTTTAATAAAATATATTATATGGATGTATATTGTTTTATTATTTACTATTGCAAATACATTCAAAATATACATTACTAAATTTGCAAATGTCTATATAAATAATGTCTTCTTTATAGATATAGTAATTCAAAAAATGCATTAGTAGAGCTAAGTATAAATTTACATAATCTAAAGAAAACATTTGCCATCAATTTAGAAATTTTTGTTCACATCTTCATGTGTATGCATTTTTTATATGGTAGTTACAGATTTACTAAATTCCTATGGCAAAATTACATTGAAATATTTCATTGAATTAGTAACCTAAATTACTTGTAATGAATTTAAATTGAAACAATATTAAATGTCTTTCACATTTTGCATTTTCTTAACTTACACTTTTATGTCTTTCATACTTGATGAATTAGCCTTTTTATTACATGTAATAGATATAATATATTGTAAATTCATGTGTGTACGTGTTTGAATATGAATGTGTTTGTGTTCATAACATGTTCAATATTTTACTTTTATTTGTTATTATTATAACATCCTGAATTAAACTTTTTTGTTTGAAAAATTTTTGAATATCGATAGAAAATTTAATAGACAAAAGAGATAGAAAATAAAGTAATTATATATCAGCTTTGATAATATATTGTCCCTCAAAGAAACATTTAGTTTTATCCAGATGTGCGGAAAGCTCCATACTGAATATCATTTTCTAAAAAATAAATTATTTGTTATATGAAAATATTTACCCTATAAATAAACAATTTTCTCATATCTTTAAAGTTGATGACTTTATTGTTCCTAGCATCTGATAATACCGAAGTAAATGCATAGTAAATCAAAAAACAAAATTCTGGAGAAAGAAAAAGATGCAGTAGTGATAAAATCCTCCCAAGAAACTTAACATTTTAAATGGCTAGTTATGAGCAACTTTTGTTTTCCTCAACCTGAATTGTAGAGATGGCGATTTGTTCTCACGAATATTTGTTTTAGAAAAAATTCAATATACATGTCATCGCTATAAAACTTTTAGGATTTTTTTTTTTGTCCTTATGAACTAGCAAAGAGCTCCTCAAGTATTTGTTGACCCTATATTCATTGAAAGATCATTTATCTCATTTAACATATGCCTGATTCTCACATTCTTACCTGTGTATCTTCAAGTTCTAGTTCTGAAATTCAAAATTTGCACTAAACACCTGAGGGACAGTAGATAGTAGGAGAGAGTGTTCCTATTTTTCTTCACCGGCTTCTCCTCAGACCTCCAGGAGCCACACGCCTCTCAGTCACAGACGCTTCTGCTCTCAGTACCAGGACACTCAGTATGTCACTGCTTACTGAATGCTATTTTGGGTTCTCTGAGTAAAGCTATGAACACTGAGCCTTTTGTGCAAAATATCATAAGGTCACTCTGATGTCCGCGCATAGTCTGGGATTAAAATGCACACAGCACCAGCAAACAGCATGAGCTGATTATCTTTTTTTGTTTTTCCCCCCTTTTTCCTAACAACAAGCAAAAAGAAAATAAAGTACTTATTGGCTTGAGGTGATAAGGAGGGAATTCAACTTATGTAAGAGAATTCTACAAGTGGCAAGGACATGCCCTCTGCTTGGGGATTAGCTGATGAAACAAATGATCAATTTAAAGTAGGCACAAAAGTTACTAAAAAGAGAAGAGCTTTTCCGTGGTGTGTCTATGCCTTCTGGCTGCTTCAATTTAGTCTTTCTGTTCAGGAGTCAAGGCAATGACAGAAAGAAAAGGCAAGGTCTAAATTAGAATCCTCCTCTTTCCCTGGATTTATTTGCTACCTAAATATACTTATTTTATTAACTTTATAATTAGATTTTATTATAAATACTTGTTATTTACTGTGAAATACACAATATTAAGTTCTATGCTTTTTTTAAGCTACTTTTCATTAAAAATAAATTTTGAAGCAAATCAGAGAGATGTTGACAAATATGAACAATGTTTAAAACTATAATTGATGTCTATAAAACTTAATCTGTTAAGGGTTACATATGTAATTATTATAAGGAGACACCCTCAAATTTCAGAAACATACTTAAGTCCTTCAATATCGCATGGTCTATATGCATGGTCATTGCTTTTCTATCATAGCAAGGGAAGGAGAGTAGAAAAAAGATTATAACTAATGCTGTGAGAACTAAATAGATCATGTGATGCCTGAGTGATGCTTACTTCATCTTTTAATTCATAAAAAACAAATTTTACTAGTTACCATTTGCTAAATAAATGTTAGATGTTTCTGGAACATGCGGCAACCCGAACAAAAATAAGTTTTGTCCTATAAGCTTTTTCATTTTTTTAAATTTTGTTCAGAACACTAAACATGCTATCTACCCTCTTCACAAATTTTAAAATGTATACTACAGAATTGTTAATTATAGGTACAATGTTGTACAGCAGATATCTAGGACTTACTCATCTTGCGTAACTGAAACTTTATACCCATTGAAAAGTGACTCCCCGTCTGTCCCCTGCCCCCAGTCCTGGACCCACCATTCCACTCTCTGCTTCTATGAAATTGACTACTTGCAATGCCTCAGATAAGTGGAATCATGTAGTATTTGTTCTTCTGTGACTGATTTATTTCACTTAGCACAATGCCCTCAAGATGCATCCATGTTCTGGTGTTCATGTAAGAATCTAACATTTTATGGGAAATTGTTTCCTGCTGAGACATACTGTGCAGCCCACTTCGGATGGGAATCACACTTTTCCACCCTGAGAGTGTGTGTTTAACCTGATGTCCTGAGGGTTTATTTTAGGGCCTAACGGAGCAAGCGTGGGTCAGCGTTTGCTATGCTGACTGTTATAATACTACTAAAGAGATAATCAGGATTGTAAAAACTACAGTGAGACAGGATTACATTTTCTAAATAATGTACAGTTGGGAACTTTATGTAGAATACCTTTAACAGCAATTTGTGATTTCATTTCATGGAAGGTCTGTTATAAAACACCTACGTAAAGTGACTGACTAGGTGTGATTTTAACTTAGGCACAAAGTACTTCATAACTTAAAACATGTTTCTCTTCCCTGGAGGATGAGAGGTGACTCACCACGGGAGGCCTGGATGCCAGCACGTCTCTCCACCTAAGCCACAGCCAAAAACATAGACTTCACGGCACTGATGGGTCTAGGCAGCAAATAAGCTTAGGGATTACTTTTATTGCATCGTCCTCCTATCGGATGAAAAGTCCATGAAGTCTTTTCCAAGTATAGGAGGAGAAAGAAATTTGGAATAGTGTGTGGAACATGACTGTACGTGAATGGAGAATCTCAGAATGAAGTACACCACTATCTACACGAGAGTCACCACACCATAGATTGATGTGTGGGAGGGCGGACAGTTACTGAGACACAGATGCTGTTTCATAACTACACAGAAACATTCTGGTAAACAAATGTTGGCTTTCACATGCAATCTGGGGGAATTCTGCAAATGTCATCTGCCAACAGGCTAAGAAAGAAAACTTGAAGAGTCAGAAGCCTTCAAGCCAGAATTACACATATGAACGAATTATACCAAAGAGAAAAACTAAGAACCATTAAGCTATTCCTGCACCTGGGAGTATGAACTACTTGGTGAGAAAACAGACTAATTTCTTTAAATCAGGGTGAGGTAGCTGGATCAACTTGTCACCCAACAGTATTTACTAACAACATGTATAAAATAGCTTTTAAAAAAGCTGAAAATAGATAGAAATGATTTTCTCAATGGATAATCTTTAGATGTTTTTCTTTTCTATTAGTCCAATTTGTGGTAGTTTCTTTTATTTCTTTAAGAGTGAGCCTGTTTCACAACGATAAAGAGGAGAAAATAAAATGAATACTGATAACAAAAACAACAATAAAACACTAGCTAATCCATATACTTCAAACAATGCCAAGTCCTATTTTGTCAAACTTGGTTCCCTGCAAAGAAACATTCTACTGAATATGCCAACAGTTTGTATAGTCTTGGAAGATTTATCATTTAAATTCTTACTGCAGTAGCTTTAGCAATTATGAATAAAGTGGTTCAGGTTTTTGTGTGGACACAAACTTTTCCTATTTGGTTTTAAGGATTTTTTTAATATCTATTTTTTAAAGTGTTTTCATTCGTACTCTCCAACAGCGTTTAAACTCCTTGCTTTCAATAAGCATTTCTAGAAAATTAATCTTGGTTTTGTTAAAAAAATAATAATAACAGCTTATCCTTTCAGAATTATTTCATTTGTTATATTGTGTAAATCCATGTTTTCAATAATAAGGAATCCTGGCATAGGTGGTGTTGCAGCATAGCTTGCCCTTGGGAGGCATATATTTGCATGGTTTACAGCAAATGTGTGGTCGTGAACTATAGAGTGTTGTGGCAGGTTAAGAGTGGTTTGTTTAGCAAGAAAGAAAAAAAAAGGAAATCTTCAGTTACTCTTTTTTATAGTACATATGGAACGACTGGATTAGGACATAAGTTATACCTACATACTCTTATTTAATCCTGCAACATTTCTTCCAACAACTGTTGACACCCACTTTACATTTGAGTAAATAAGAGACAAATAGCACAGCAGTTCTTGAATAATCAGTGGGACATTGTTATGCCAAAATCCATGTTGTACTCTTTCTAATATCCTCCCTCTTTACTGAATAAAACTTACAATTTGTCAAAGAAACACATCTTTAAAAAACGTAATCACCAATTTAATGTAGTAGCATTATAGTAATCACCACTCGTAGAGCAATAAAACCAAGTATGAAAGCCCTTACACTAAAGCCTTTCCTTCCTTCCCTGGTTTCCTTTTTTGTCCTTCCCAAGAAATTCTTGAGCATCTACTATTTTCCAGGCACCTGTCTTCGCGCTGGAGGTACACTCCTGGGTACTACCGACGAAAGCCCCATCTAAACAGAGCGCATGTTCTAGTGAAGGGGCACAGGCAAAGGGTGAGACAAATTAGTTAAATACACAGTATACTAGATAAACAAAATAACCCATTAGAGAAAAAATAACACATTAGAGACGGGTAGTTAGTATTGCCATGGGGTAGGAAGCACAGAATTTTGTATGGAAAGGTTCCACTGAAGAGATAGTGAGTAGAAACATTCATGAGATGAGGGCACGTGCTTTGAAGTTCTCTAGCCAAAGAACAGCTCAGGGCACATGAAACCATTAGCAGAAAACGTTCAAGAAACATCAAGGAGGCCTCTATGACCGGGGTGGAGAGAGCCAGACGAGGGGTGTGCGTGTGCATGCCTGTGTGTGTGTACTCACTTATGCACACCGGGACACATTTTATCAGGCCTTGCTGGAGGTCATTTGGCCTTTATAGGGAGTGACGTGGAAAGCTGTTGGAGAGTTTTAAACAAAGGTGGATGCGAACTAACTTACATTATAAACAACCGACCAAGCTTGTGTCTTAAGATTAGAATGCCAGTGGCCATGATGGCAAAAGGGTTAAAACATGGTAACAGCTCCTGTAAAAATCAACATCCATCTTTTTGATTTCAGCAAATTTATGAAGCAGGTATTGATCCATCAGGTAATTTGGGTTACACAGAAATCCAAGAGCTTTCATTGTAGTTACGCTTAAGCAGAGTTTCGTGGAAATAAAGGAAGAGCCATGCAGGGTTAGAATAGTGATGTCTGCGGTGGGGGTTCACAGTTTTCACTTTAGGTTTCCAGAAGTGATTTGGCCTCTCTCTCTCTCTCTCTCTCTCTCTCTCTCTCTCTCTCTCTCTCCTCCTTTTCCACTTAATACAAAATTTTGTCATTTCTTTTCTTTTTCTCTGTATGGCGTTTCTTTCCCTCAGAGTTTTTGCTTATGCATAATTTACCTTATTTATGGCTGATTGTGACACCTATAAATTCTTTGTCACAGATTTTCAACTTCTACTAAGCAATGCTTATTCTCTTCTTATTTTCCTGTTAAAATTTTTAAAGGGACAACACATTTATGTACATAAGCAATGATCCTACAATCACTAGCTTTTGGAATCACATCTCTTGTCCAATTTTCCGTAGCAAAGGGAGTAGAGGGCAGTGTATGCAGTAAGTGGTAATTCCCCAGGGCATCCCTTCCAGCAGCAGTAGGATGAAGGATGCTGTGACCCTTTTAAGTGATACCACAATGTCAGGCATCAGGATATATGTTGGTTGCAATTATTTTCATCCTCATAGAAGGCACAGGGGAACTAAAACTCAGAGAATGTCATGCAGTTCGGATTTTCTGCAGCCAGATTTCAAGTTTCTGTCAATATGATGCCAGGAATGATACAGTTTCCACTCTATCAGGCTGTGTTATGTTTAGGAGTGCAAGGGAATGTACAATATTCATTTATTCAAAGAGTGTTTATTGAGTGTGGTTCTGTGCGGTGTCCTGTGCTATAAGTAGATTAAAAAAAACAAACAAATCAAATAATTCCACTGTGGCCTTTCCCCACAAGAATGAAGCCTGCTATTAGTTAAAGGTTCCTGCTCTTTTTATACTCTGATAAGTGCTATGGTATATTTGGCACAAGGTCCTACAAGAACACAGGAGGATGTGGCTGCATCTATCGATGTTTTGCACATGGAAAGTGTAAAAGACAGTCCGGAAACCAGTCCCAAAAGAGATGGCTCTCACGTTGTGCTTGCTGAATAGCAGGTCCACTTACGTCAAGAAAGGTAAGCATATGTTCAGTACCACGATCAAGAAGGCCATCTTAATGCAATGCCCCAAATTGGCACTGTTGGATTTTAGGTGGATGTAAGGAAATGTTAGGAGTTAAGCACAACAATGTAAGCAGAACAAGAATACATATGGAGGTGTCTGACCTAGTTCTGAATACATTGCAATATCTGGGGAAAGGATAATTTGACTAGAGCTGAAGTTTTGGAAAGGAATTTTGGCAATGGTAAGAAAGAGTGATGTTCAACAGCGAACGTAAGATACACAAATGAGTCTATTGTAGTAAATCTCACACAAAATGAATAATACGTAAAGGTGATGAAAATGAGAAGAAAATGAATTGTCAGGATATTATTATTTAGGCTCTTCAAGACTTGCTAATTGTAGGTAAATGAGAGGGAGAAGTAGAATATTTTTTCTACAGGTTTCTAGATTGCCAAATGTGAGAAGAGACGAAGGAAATGGAATAATGTGGAGGAGTTAGGGGTAATTTGGTTTGGGCATGGAGAGAAAAAAAAAGAATAGAAGAGACAGGGAGGGAAGGGAATAATGTTTAAGGAATTGATGTCATTGAATTTACAATCAATGTGGGAGTAATTGAAAATAAAACACCATTGATTCTTCCAGCCTGGGAACACGATACAGTCTCCATTTGTTTGTACTTCTTTCTAATTTATATCAGCAATGTTTTGTAATTTGGTCTTGATTATACTACGTTAAATGTATCTATAATGGTTACATAGTCTTGACATTTTATCTTGGAACCTTTTAAGTTCACTTATTAGACATAGTAGCTTTTTTTGTAGGTTTCTTAGGATTTTCTATGTAAATGATTAATTTGTAAGCAAAGAGATTTTGATTTTTTTTCCTTTCAAATCTTTGAATACTTTATTTCCTTTATATACCTTATTGTGCTGGGTCAGACATTCAGTACAATGTGTAATACAAATTTTGAAACTGGGTATTCTTGTCATGTTACTGTCTAAGGGGAAAACATTCAGTTTTCATGATTACCTGGAAAATGTTCCCTTCAGTTCCTAGTGTGCTGAGAGTTTTTATCATGAATGAACATTCAAAGCTATATAAATTTTCTGTAAGCTCCGCTTTAGGTGTTTCACACACATTTGGATGAGTTTTCATTACCATTCTTCTAAAATATTTTCTAACATGTTGTATGCAATGTCTTAATAATGTTTAAAGCTTTAAATCAATATACACATACACACTCACACTCATATGATTTAAATAGCTAATGCATAAATAACAACAAATTAGACATATACATTTATTATAGTTTTATATTCTATGTATATTCTAATTTTAGAATTTATAATTGTTATTTGCAGGATATTTTGCCCAACCATTTAATCTTGGATTAAATTAACCTTAGATTAGAAGCCCGACACTTGAAACCTGCTTATATCTTTGTATTAATGATATAAACCTACAGATAGAGAAGATATAAACAAATAATAATTTCACCTCAGCTACTCGTATACATTCTTTCTCTGTAATTATTTTAATTAATCCTCACAAAAGCCCCATTCGGTAGATATATTTCCCATGTTTGGCATGAGAAGACTGCAGGTTAGAGAGGTCAAGTAATCGCCTCAAAGTTCACAGAACGTGAATGACAGACTCTAAACTCAAGCTTAAGGAAGTCTGAGACCAGTACTTGTCATCTTAATCTACCACCTTTGGAGATTTTGTAGAGGGCAATTAAAGAGTTGGAAATGTGCATGAGTAGGCAAGAGTGACCGGAAAAGACTCAGGTGGTTTGCTTTCAAATGATCCTCTTTACTAAATTATCGGATAGAAAATAAATCTGGATACAGATACCAATAATCTATGTAAATTGTGAAATAAGTGTATCAGTAATGATACTAACTACCATTTAAGCTCCATTTACCTAGACCTGAAACTACTTTTGTTGCTTTAAACACAGGCTCTGTCTAATGTTACTATGGTTAGAGCTAAGGGTGCGTAAGCAATACTTTGGGGCACTTTCATATTAATGTGTCCCCTGAGCTGTGTGTCACAGTAGCTCTGTGGCTCTGCGTAGCACTGTGCTGTCGAATTCCACTGCCAGCCCTTATTATAAATATCAAAACATGGCTCAAATTATTTTTTAATACTTTCCTCTAAAAAACACTTCATGTGTGGTTATTTTTGAAGATTAGATTATGTACCAAACCACAATCAGAAAAGAAAGACGAGTAGATGAACACACCATAATCATAGTATGTAAAATATTTCCAAAGAGACTCAGAACCACAGTCTCCTTTCTGGGGCCTAGACATGAAAAGGCCTAGGCAGATGGCTAAGGGTAGGGACGGTGTGACGGTGCCAGTGCAGTGACAGCTCTTCAACTCATATTATTTTTATCTTCCCTTCTCAAAATCAATGATTCTGTTAAAATAATGAAACAGCATTGACCAAGAATTTGCTCACAATTGTCTATTCCTTGCCCTCACCTGGTCTTGACCAAACTTTAGCAGGATTTCTCTCCTACCTCAGGGTCCCTGACTCTACCTGACTCTAAACCTAAAATGTGGAGCCCACCCACTGGTCAGCTTCTCCTGAATACCAGCTGACCACAGGAAGACGCATTTCCTGTCAGAGGTCACTGATCGTCACCCGCTGGCTGGCTTGCTTCCGCTGAAAAATATCTGTTAATATAGGCTTATTCCTTCTTACTCATTTTGTTTTGCTTTGAAAGGCCCTTTTCTGTTTGATTCTGAGACAGTGGCATATTCCTAAAATCAGAGCATGCTCCTTATAACAGCAGTCTTACTTCTGAATAAAGTCTCTTCTGCTCTAAGTGTGGATGGGTTTTTATACTCTGACAATGTAAATCTTAGATCTATCTGACTTAGATTGTGAGCATACCATCTGGCCCAAGCTTTGTCCAGTTAGCAGGTGACATTGGTCCTCTTTCTAATTTCCTTTTGGAGTATTTCCTTGGGTTTTAATGTAAAGTACCTCACCCAGCTCAGTTGATATTTGTATATTCTCTTCTTTCAAAGAGAACAAAAAGTTCTTTTTTTTTAAAATGGATAAACTCATTCACTTTTTATTAAACCCTCTGGCACATCTGTATCTTTACACTAAACTACAAAAAATAGGACACTAAAAGTGGAGAGGCTATACTGATTTAAGAGTGCACTCGTTTCTTCCAAATAAGACAGGATATTTGTATAGAGCAAAAGATAACATACTGCTGTAAATAATTGCAAATATCGGTTAAAAAAAAAGTGAGAAAACAATGTCCTAAAAGTTTAAATATAAAGCCGAGTGGAGGATGAACACAAACCAACATCTGTTTTTTTCCTAATAACTTTGAAAGCATTATACTGAATATTCTCATAAATATAAAAGAAATGAAATCCCTCAAAAAGGAAGAAATAGATCTCTCAGAATTTCTTCTAATTCACATTAAGAAAGCAAACAAACTTTTAAGGACGTGGAAACGCTCTGTGTAACACTGCAACGACAGATATACATAATTATACATTTGCACAAACCCATACAACGTGCACCACCAAGTGAACCCTGGTGTAATCTGTGGGCCCTGGGTGATTACGATGTGTCAGTGTAGGTCACTGTGCCCAATGTACCACTGGCGGGACAGTCATAATGAGGAACTCGATCTATGACTAGGACACAGTGGAAATCTCTGTACCTTCCTCCCAATTTTGCCGTGAACCTAATACTGCTCTAAAAACAGAGTTAAAGGCAGAATCAGAATCAGGAAGAAGGAAGAGGAAAGGAGAGGAAGGAACAGGAAGGAACAGGAAGGAAGAAGAAGGAGAAAGAAGGAGAAGAAGGAGGAGGATGAAGAAAAGCAGGGGGAGAAGACGAAAGGGAAGGAGAAGAAAGCAAACAAGTCTCAACATCAATGACCAGACATTACACTAGGCCGCTCATCTTGACGTCATAAGTGTGCTGTGTCTGAGGTTGTGGGAGTGCAGATAAACCTCTATCGCTAGAAGTGCTTTTGCATGTAAGTCAACTTGCATTTAAGAATAAAAAGACTAAAAATGCTACCATTTTGTCTATTATGGCAATTTTATCAAGTTATATTTAGAAATGTTGCAAGATGCTAGGAAAAAAAATGTCACTGCTGTTCCTTCAAACCTATTCTAATAATATTAAAGGCTTCTGGGGCATTAATTTATACATGTCATAAAATGTTGTATTGGGGAAAAAACAGGGAAATCATTTTGCCCTTCAGCTTCTGTATTTTTTGTTTTTTAATCTGCATTCTGTCATGACACTTTCAAAGGAGGAGAGGTATCAGTGATTGAGACAGAAATGAAATATGTCATAACAGCCAAACACAAAAACTACTGTAAGTATATTTTGCATTAAAATGTAAGAAGAGACCATATGTAAACATAAGACTTTTCAATATGGCAATAACAAACGTTAATATTTACAATGATTTTCTCTGCCCAAAACTTGTTTCCTCTGAACTGACTTGTTCATTTAACAATTTATATAATCAACCTTATATTAGTTTTTATGATTGATTGAGGACATATGGAGGAACTCTATGTTTACTTTACCTCAAGTTATATTTTTATGATCTTGCATTAGTCACACATAATACAATTTGACATAATAATATCAAAAGAAACAATGCATAAAGTATTCTCGTGTAAAGCACAAAAGAAACTCTTAAAGATATGTATATTAATGTCTCAATACTTTGTTTTCTTTGTGGAGGTAAATTTTTTTCTGCTAGGAAGACTAGCCCCACCGATACATCCCCACTGGGATAATAATGGAAGCTTTTATCCATTAATCCTTCGAGGTAAGCCTCAAAGGATTACCTTTAGGACATCTCAGAATATCAAACTAACTCTTCTCACCAATTTTGACCTGCTTATAAATGCTATAGAATGTCCAGTTAACTAGAACACAGTTGATACAGTCATGGGAACCAGTAGTGAAATGAATTTCAGTAGTCAGTTTATCAATGAGTAATTCAATGCCAAGTCAAAACACAGTGATATGTGTTTTCTTTCTTTCCTTATATGAAAGCCATGGATTCCCCCCACTTTAGGGAGGACATGCATGTATGAAACAGAAATCCTTTTTGCACCAGTTGTAAACATTCATGTTAGACACTGGCTTTGATGGGCACATCTTTTATGCCTAGTGACTTATCAAAGAATTTCTTACTAACAAATACTGTTCTTTCTCTGAGAATTGTAAGTAGTTTGTATTGATATGCATTACCTTTAGTTGCAATGCCACCTAAACACATCACATGAGTCATCTTGGAAGAGGCCTCTTCCCTAATCAAGCCTTCAGATTAGACCACAGCTCCAGCCAACACCTCAATCTCAGCCTTGTGAGAGATTCTAAAGTAGGGCATCCAGCTAAATCACATTTGGATTCCCAACCCACAGAAATGTGAGATAATGTTTGGGGGGTATTTTAAGCCATCAAATTTTGGTGTAATGCATTGTGCAATAAAGACAAACAAGGCAATCACAATCTAGGAATCCCGTATCTCCTGCTTTGCCAAGAGAGCACATGAAACATTAAGTTTAATACACAGAATTTGCTGCACCTGTGCCATTTACAGATATATTATCTACACTGCTACTAAAGCATATAAGATAAACCTGTGAAAAAATGCATTCCTAATTAATCTCAAATGTAACCTTATTCTGCCGATTATTCAAACCTTGAGTTAACATTGTAAATGTCAGTGGTCCTATATATTGTTTTGGTTTTAAACACTGATTAAAACTGTATTTTTAATGCATATTATTCCTCTTCCCGAAGTCTTTTGTCTCTTGGGTCCCTATCCTGTGACCAAGTCATAGTGCCATGGTTAACGGTGAGTCAGTGATGAGAACTGAAAGAGTCTGTGCTAAAGGTCAGGCATTAAAATATCTGAGAGTGTTTTGGAGGCAAGATTGTGCTTTAAAGTAGTTCTTAATTTGAGATTTTCATAGTGCTTCTCAAAAAACAAACCAAAAAAAAAAAAAACACTAAGGAAAAAAAATGGAGAGAGAGTGGAATCAGGGTTTAGGTTCTAAAGGAAAATGTTAAGTGCAACAAAGGTTATTTTAGTTGAAACATTTAAGTTCAGTTTTAAAGTTAAAACTTTAACTTTCCCATGATATTGTAAAATGTAAATCTTCAAAGACAACTATGCAAGATAACTTGCCAAAGGACCTTTCTGTCCTCAGGGCACCGAATAGCAGTTGACAAATCAATGCTTCCTGCAACAAATATTTCCTAGGTATCATTTTTGGTCATTCTGTAAAAGTTGGTCACATATTAAAGTGTTTCAGGAAACCTCATTATGCCCTCCTATCATTTTCTCCTTTTGATCATTCTCTTTAAAATATTTTCTAGTTTAAAAAACATCAAGTCGTTTATCACTGCCATGTTTGGGAAGGAAGAGGGTCAGTAACAGTTTTCATATATAGCAGCCGCTGCCATCAAGTAGCTAACATAGGTGAAGGACCTCCAGCATATTTTCATGCCTTTTTTTTGACAATGGAGCTCATGAAACCAGCTCTTTGCCTATTTAGAGACTAAGTCAGTATACAGAACTGCAGCAAAAGAATTGACTAATGCTGGTTAACCAATCTCAGAAATGTAGGCAGGCAAAAACATTGTTACAGATTTCAACTCTGACTCTTCCACATGTAAGGTATGTGATTAAGGGCAACTCATTGCTTATGGTACCTGTAAAATGGATAGGAGTGTCATGAATATTCAAATACATAATATAAATAAAGTTACTATAGGAACCTTGCTCATGCTTACAGGCTGTACCATTTTCCTCTTCTAAAAGCAAATATTTTGCCTGTTAATACTAAGGAAGATTAGATAGTGCTGCACATTGATTCAAACCAGTCAGCTTAGAAACTTTGTGAGGTTCTTTTCTTTGAGGCATCCTTCAATGAGAGGAGGAAGATGGGCTGCATGGGTGAGACCACTCCCACCCTGGACTCTATATAACAGACCTGTGGAGAAAGCCCGGAACACCTCATGTTCTGAATGAGCTTCCCTCCCTTCCAACTCCACAGCACTCCTGGCAGGAGAGAAGAGGGCATTCCAGATATCTGCATGGCCTGGAAAGACCTCAACCCTGCATTTTCCTTCCAGCACACTGAAAGCCTCAGCACCATATCTGCCCGGGGGTCACAGGGTCTAATCCTGACTGCTATTTAACACTGTCTATAGCGCAAGCACCCTGACTCCCAGACCTTCCTATCCCCTGACTTTCATCACCATAAAGCTGTACCCGTCCATTGTTCTCCATGGAAATGGTAATCATCAGCAAAATTCTTCCAAATATTATTTATAAGCATTGCATTCCGAGTCTTCTCTAATCAAACTTAGCTCTGCCTGAGCACCCTGCTTCCTAAGCACCTTTGAAGTTTCTTTTTCCTCTTACCCCTCTAAAAGTGACAGCCTCCTGTAGAGATGGGCAGGATCTCAGCTATCACATGCACAATGCTTCTCGATACACTCATCGACAGAACCGGAATCACATTTTTCTCATAGTTTGAAGATTTTAACTCATTATACTCTCTAATAGATTTCCCAGGTTTCTCCAAAAAGACTCTTGTCATAATTCGTAATAATCTCTACAGACGGCGTTTCCCCGAAAATAAGACCTAGCTGGACCATCAGCTGTAATGTGTCTTTTGGAGCAAAAATTAATATAAGACCCGGTATTATGTTATATTATATTACATCAGTATTATATTATATTATATTATATTATATTATATTATATTATATTACACTACACTACACTACACTACACTACACTACACTACACTATATTATATTATATTATATTATATTATATTATATTATATTATATTATACCTGGTCTGATATTATATTAAAATAAGACCGGGTTTTATATTAAATTTTGCTCCAAAAGACGCATTAAATCTGATGGTCCAGCTAGGTGTTATTTTCGGGGAAACACAGTAGACAAACTCAGTAGTTTGAAATCGTCTTCTCTGCTACATGTCAGCCTTTTACCATACCCTAGGATTTGCCATTACCAATAACTGTTACCTATTTAACTACCTTCTTTTCAAACTTTACATCACCCAAGCTTCACAGTGTATGTTTTCATCTCACAACTCTCCATCACCTGATTCCAACAGTCATTGACCACAGAGGGACCCATGATTCCTTAAACACAGATTTTCCCTTCATCCACGACACTCTTGTTTGTTCTCGCCACTCCGACCCCACTACAGTCTTGCTGTTCATCCCAAAGGCAGGCACTCTGCTCCTCAGAGTATGTGAATTTGCTGTTTCATAATCAAAGAGTGCCTTCCCCCTTTTGAAGCCACATAATAACTCTTCAGCATCTCCACCATGGTCAATCGTTGGCTGGGAGCAACCTCAGGCATCAGGAATTTGGCACCAACGAGGGGGTGTGGTGGTGGACCCAGACTCCAGAGCGGTAATCGTGGGGATTGCCAATCGCCTGGTTCACCACAGAGGGAAATCATATGGGGGTTCCCGTGGCCACCATCATGACCATATGTAGAGTTTGTTTATTAAAATCACAGAGAGACTTATAAATTAAATATTAAATATCAAGTACTATTTTTGGTAGACATTATAATGTCAAGGTATTTACTTGATCATAATTTGACTTATCATATGAGCCTCATGAATGAAGAAAGGGTAATCGGAATGTATTCTCATCATTGTCTATCTTGCATATATCTTCACCTAAAAGCTCTGCCAAGAGACTGAGTCTTCCGAAAATTGTGGTCTTGACCCTCAGCCATTGCTGATCAATAATTCCCATCCCAAACTCTAGTGAATCAATGGAGGTAACAAGCCTTTTCTACAGAAGCATAAGGGGAATAAGCAGTAAAGGCTGTTTCCTCTTAAGCCTGCTTTAAGACTAAAACAAAAGATGCATAAACTAAGAGTATGTCTTATTTAAAGGGAAATTGTACTGTGGGATTAACATTTGGGAGTGATAAACTTAAAGATCTAAACCATTTGGAATTTCCTTTGAACTTTATGAAGACGAGCACTTAGTTTTTCCTAAATCGTCCCTCCTCTGCTTCTTCCACTTGAGATCTAACTCTTTCAATTTCCAAGTTTTTGCCTATGTTGCAATTGTATATTTATTGTAATTTTGTTTAAGAGTGAGTATTGTGAAGCACTATTTCTACAGCCAATAACACTTTTATCAATTTAACTTGCACGTCATATTAAAATGATTACAGTGCACTTCACAAAGGTGTACAAACCAGTTTCTGTATTGAGAATAAATGTCTTCTTTCATTCATTTGGATGTTTGCACTTGAACTCTACAACTAAATAAGAGGCACTTGACTGAGTTGGATGGCACAAAGAATTAAATTGCGCTAATGGCATCCAGAATATTCACTAAAGTATCAAAAACATGAAAGCTTATAAGACATGATAAAGACAGTTCTGTATAATAAGCTATGACACTCCTCTTTAAAAGGTTGGCTAAGAGAGCCTCACCAACGGGAAACCGTAGGATCATACAAGATAATGAACTCTGAGGCTTTATAACATTCTGGGTTTGTTTTCAAGTATTTTCCATATTAAAATTATATCCAGTGTAAATTGGCAAGATCAAAAATAAAATTATTTCCCAGAAAATTATTTCAATAATGTGGACAAAAACGTACTGAAGTACATTTTTCATTCATGTTCAAATAAAATTGATGTTTAGTTCATGCAAAAACTGAAATTTCAGATACAATTCCATTCATATGAGGGGATTTATGTAATGCTACTGAATCTCAACCTCATTTACATGTAACTATTATAAATACAGAATAAATCAAAGGGCATTTAAAGAGTTTTTAATTTTAAATATCTAGTTAATTCAAATATTATTTGGCATATGATTTTCCTGGAGAAACAAAACACCATTCTAATTAAAAATATGGTAGTCACTTGATTAACTAAATTTAACTTCACAGCTCAAAACTATTTTGATCTTAGTATATTTTTGCTTTCACTAAATATTATAAATAATAAAGTAAGTTCCTAGGAAGAAACTTACTTATGGAGACTAATTTATGTCCAAGCTCTTACTTTTTTCCATTTCAATACATTTTTTAGTAAATCACAAGAACATTTTCCTAATAAGAAAGTCTGTAGCAAATGTATTTCTAACCTTAACCAATAAATAATAGTTTTTTTCACCAATAAAATCGATAGCTACAACAAAGCTATATTTGTCTGTTCAATACTGTCTTGGTAGGTATTTTTGCAACAAGATAACAATTGCTTCACTGATCACTTCTCATTGGAAACAGACTTAAATGGAAAAGGCACTATCTATGTTTCTGTGGCTAAAAACAACATTGTCTCTGGGAGAAAAAGTACACAAAATGTATTCAACATTTTTGTAAAGTTGTGTTGTCATCCTGGAGATTATGGCTGCTGGTTTACACTTGCGTTCAAGTACAACGTGCTTTGTGTTTTTGTAACAAAATTTTCCTTTCCCTTTATTTTCCTTAATGTGGGCAAACCCCGCCTTCCCCCCAAAAAATGGGCCTATGTTAATAATGTCTTCTCCATGTAATGATAATTAAAGAGATATGTGTGGGTTAAAACATATTAGACTATGACTAATGCAAAAATTAATTAACATGGAAAACAATGCTGGATAAAAATATGTTTAAAATATGTCGGCATATTTTCCCAAGTTTTGAGTAATGTTCAATAAACGGTTTTATCTATCAAGACAGACTAAATCATGCTGCAGTTAAAAAAAAAAAAAAGTAAACCTTAGTGGCATAAAAACAAATGATTCTTTCTCCTCAAACTACATTTTATAAAGGTTAGCTGGGACTCTGCTTGTGTCTCCTCTCTCCAGAACTCACATTATCAGGGCAGACACGGAATTGATGCTGGGTGTCAGAGTCCTGTAAAGAAAGACTGATGGGTTGTGTACTGGTTCTTTAATTTTACAACTGGACCTGACAAATGTCACTTCTGCTCACATTTTACGGGTGTTCAATGGGGCAGGGCAGTGAAATCATATTAGATTCTCAGAAGGGGTCCAGTAACACAGGAGAGGCGGCCCTAATGATACCACAGGCTAACGGTACCTCGGAGAACAGGTTCCTCTCCTTACTATAAGCAGACATACTCTTTCCTCTAGAGAATAATGCAAAATTTGCATGCAGTCACTGTGTTCCAACTCAAATTCCATGAACTCTAGTGATATCTTTTTTTTTTCATGCCCAGATGTAAGTCCTTCTGATCTAGAGACCTACAGATTAGGAAAACATGTTTTCTCAAAACTCAAACAGCATGCAATGACAAAACAGGTATATAGTCCACAATAAACTCTTGCATTTGGAAGGAATACTAAGTACACAAAGCAGTCCCAGACATGTAGCAACTCTGAACTCCTTCCTGCAAGCAAGGCCAGGGCCCGTACTTTAGAGGTGGAAATCGCTCCAGGGTTAGGCCTTAATTCTGCTCTTTAGGAGAGGTTCCCTAATCAAGCTTTCTCTGTAGATGTTGGTGTCATATTCTGGCGTTTCTTTTTACCCATTGTTCTCACCGACCATGTCTCAGTTGGATTGGAAACTATACCTTAATGGGGTTTAAGCAAGTTTCTCAGCTTATTTCCTGCCGCTAGTCACCTGGACCAAAGGAACATTGTAAGTCTTAAATGGTCACAGTTTATGTTGGTCTGGGAGCAGTGGTGATGGATGTTCTGGCATTATACCTCTCTGAAATGATTTGGCCTCTGCTCTGTTTGATTCTAGTCAGATCCACATGCCAAGATGTATTCATGTTCTTTCTTAAATCTACTTCCTGTATTTGCTATATACTGTATTTTCTCATTCCCACACCAACCATGATGGGGTACGTGGTAGGCAGAATTCTAAAAATATTTTTTTCAGACAATGATTAAAATTGAATGTATATGGAAATAGTTGCATTGGATGACATCAAATCACTTTATATAAATGGGCAGTTAAGAGCAGACTTTCTCTATTATCAAAAAACAATACAATAGTCTGAAGATTACTTAGATTTTTCCAAATGTAGCCAAGAATATGAAAATGTTCTCCGACTAGAAACACTGAAGTGTTGATCTTGTTTGTATTTTATTAATATCGTCAAGATTTTTTGTTTCAGGTTATGCAAGGAAATAAGTCTCTAGTATTGAATTTTCTTCCATTAGCTATTTGATCTGAAACAAGTGATTTATAGTTCTGTATTTCAGTGTTTTATCTTTAACATTATTGTTGCCAATTATTATAAAAATCGGAGCGGTAGAGCAATTTTTACCATGTTTTTCTCACAAGAATTATAGTGCAAATTAAGCCAGATGCTGAAACTATACCATATACATAAACACATGAGAATAAATGTGGTAAAAATATTGATTATATAAAACATATTCACTTAAATATGTTTAGTTTTATGATATTATTTTAGGTTGATTAAATTGTGAGTTTAAGCTTGGCAGGTAATATTATTTGATTCACTGAAAACTTGTACCTAGACATTTTCCAATGATTAAGTAGGAGCCACATATTTTTTTAAAAGATTGAGACTGCTCTCTACTTAAAAAATAAATTCAAAGGTGAATTTTTAAAAATGTGGATAAAATGTCAAAAAATGCAAATGAATTATAGTAATGGTAGAATATCAAATTAAATGAGTAGAGAAGTGTCCTCTACCTTTTTAAAATTCAGCAAAAGATCGCATAGTATGAGCTTACTTCTGTGTTAATTGATTATCAGAATTTGCCTGTGAGATTACATGGTACTAGAATTTTCATTCTTGGAAGTAGTTTAACTAAAGATTGAATCAATATATATATAGAACTATTTCAATTATTCCTTTTTAGGTGACTTTTGTAGTTTGTGTTATTCAAGGATTTGTTCCCTTTCAACTATAGAGTACCCAGAAAGGAATACCCTCATTTTTTGTACTTAGCTCTTTACTAAGGGCTCCTTTGATGATATGTATACAGAAAACAAGCATGACTTACTCTAACCATGCTCTCTTGAGCTTGATCCTCCGTACCTGACCACAGACTCAAAACTAGGACCGAGGGGACAAATAACCTTACCTCTTCTGCGATAAACCGTATTTCTACCTGAATCACTCTATTTTCTCCCCAAAACACCAGGCACCATTTCAATCTTGTTTTTTCTCCTTTTCCTTCTCCTTTTTTTCCTACCCAGTCCCTGATGGCTTATGTGGTTCAACTTACCACTTTCATTCCGAGTCACTTTGGAGCTCTCCTTGGTGCTGAAAGAGACATCAGCACAGGCCTCTCTATCTGTAAGGGGGAGGCTTTCCTTGGTTGAGCATCAAAACAAATAGTGATGCCCAGACAGGGCAACCTAAGGACAAAAGTAAAATTTGCCCTCCACAAAACAGAAGCCTGAGGATCATTCATGTCTGCTGCACGCACGACCCAGCAAAAGCCTTAACACCCTCAAAAACCAGTACAATGGTGACACTGAATGGATAACAGCAGAAGAGGGCTGAATTGATTTAACTATCTGTGTTCTCTTATTAAGGAAGACCAGAACAAATAATAATGAGTGAAGATGTACAACTTCACCAAGAATACTGGTGGCCACTACCACCACACTGACACCAACTTCTTCACAGCACTGCCATGGAGAAATATAGCTTTAAGCAACATCACTCATACCTAAAATAGGTCCCTGCTGTATGCTCATTTGCTTCCAGCTTCCATCTTATAAGCTCTATTTTCTCAATAATTGGGGCTGGAATTAATTGTCACTTAAGAAAAAACAACAACAACAACAACAACCCTTGAAGTCTGAGGTTGAGTGAATAAGGAGTAACTTGGAGGCCAAGACTGACATTTCTGATGTGAGAAACAGTATAATTCCAAAGTCACACACATCATTCCTGAGCAGAGAATCCAAACAAGGGTTGTACTACTTAATCTCTAGGGAAGCAGGGGTACATTTATGACCCCTAGCAAAAAGTACGTTGACCGATGTCCTTAGGACATCTTACGGTAAATATTCCATTAAAAATTATCTCTATTAAGCTTATACCACATGTACATTTAATCTAACAAGGACCTCCTAAATTCCTGAGTTGCAATATATCAGATATTTCTAATGCATATGCCATTTGGACTCAGACCAGTAGGGAATCTCAGCAGTCCCAGGGAAATAACAGGAAGCCTGTTACTGTTAGGACTGAAACCCCACATGAAAAGTAGTCACTACAACTTTTTCTTACCAAAGTATAGAGATAACCCCACACACTGAGAAAAAAAAAATTAGTCAATATTCTTTGTTCTATCTCCCACTTTCTTATCTCCCAAAATGTAATAGAACCACATTTCATTAACATATCATCTAAGTGCAAACTAATTGAGATGTTATAGAAGACCATGCTGACTACATTCATCATGACAGTATGTTCACAATTATCCTCTGAGTCCTTCCTTGATCCCAGTAGCTTAGTGGTGATGGATTATTTTTGTGTAAAATGGATGAATTCAATGTCACCTTCCTTACACCATGTGTTCAGAAAATATGATACGCTCCGGGGAATTAATGACATATCATCACCATTACCCTAGAAAACACATCAATGCTGCAATTTGTACAAACCATAAACTGGGTATGGGATGAATATTGAAAGTAAATTGACACCGAATGAAAGTTAAAATTGCACCCCCACCCCCTACATATGTCAATGTGGCTTCTTTCATTTTAAGAATGCATTACAAAGGAGCTTTCTCATTGATAAGTGTTTGGTATTTATGGACCATCTAAACCAGACAAAAGTTGCAGAAAACTTATTGAAAGTGGTCTGACTAACTTTTCATAAGTTATATTCACTGATGCACATACAGAACTTTTTGTATTGGTGGAAACCAAACTGACAATGTGTCAACGAACTGCATATCATTTGTTTGTAAACTGATGCACATACAGAACTTTTTGTATTGGTGGAAACCAAACTGACAATGTGTCAACGAACTGCATATCATTTGTTTGTAAACTTTGTTGGGAAGGATGCAAACAGCCTGCATTTAAAAAAAAAAATCTATCAATCCTAAAAATTCTGAGAATCAGGTATTGATAATGTGTTCACATATGGATGTTAGTTAATGTTAAAGAGCATTTTCAATTCCTATCATTTGATTTTGTATTTCTACATAATTTTGCTTGGAAATGCAATTGAAGGATAGGAATGTTGCTACTACCTCACTTAATAAAACCACAGGCAATAATTCTTTTGTTTAATGTAACAATAGTTATGATGGAGTAGCTTGTCCCCTACTCATGCTCCTCTGATAACCATTATAGAAACTAGAAAAATACATGAAATAAAAATGAATGGGATGAAAAGGTATCTAGAACATGAAGGATCAAGATTCTGGGGAGAAGCTAAGCTTCCTGAGGTGAGCCCAGCGCTCTGTCCACCTCTTCCTCCTTGAAGCATTTTCTAATACTAGGCATAGGGAGAGAGTTTGCAAAGTCAGTTAGATGGTGATTTCCATGCAAAGGAGAAACCAGCAGAGCTCTTGGCAATACGTAGTGATAAATGCTGGATCCCGAGACAAGTAGGGCTTGAAAGTGCAAGAATGTGGAGAAGAGAGAGGCTCAGAAAATTGATCTGGACGTTTAGCATCCTTGAGGCATTTGGAATTGTTAAGTTGTGTAGGGAGAGACTAAGATGTCAAGTGGAAAAGGAACAACTGAGAAGCAATGGACAAGTGTCCTTAATGCCACAGTGCAGGAAAATAAATCACACTTGAATCCAGAACCTTCTAGGGAAGATGGACACTAATAATTATTCTAGAGTCTCAGTGAATACTCTGAAAGGGCTTTTTCCTTTGGAGTGAATATGAATCAGAGGCATGTTTAAATATTCAAAAACTTCATACTGTCCTGGAATAAATTCAAACCACAAGCGGATTGAGAAAACTTGTCTCTATTTGGATTCAGGACCCAATTCTAACCTGTGTGAATTGAGGGGTGGGGGTGTTCAAATTCCACCACCAAGCAGTTCTCAGGAGATGAGCTGGGTGCCCTACAATTCAACTCAAGTCTGACAAGATCTACCCAGGGAGATTGCAATAGATCCCACGTGTTAAGGGTTTAGTTTACAACACTATTCTCCACTTAGACACCAGTGGTAAGTCCATGTTCTCACCTGAACTTGTGATGTACCAACTGCAAATTGGAGGATCCCATGACCTCCTTCTTAGACTTCAAATGCCAGTCAACTACAGGTTGTCACCTCATACATCCGGCTGACTGGCTATAACTCACAGGTTTCCAAGACCCCTTCTTCGGGTTTGATTAAATTGCTAGATGGCTCACAGAACTCAGGTAAACAGTATACTTATGTTTACCAATTTATTACAAAAGGATAGAATTTAGGAACAGCTCGATGGAAGGGATGCAAGGTAATGTGAAAAGGCACAGAGTTTCCATGCTTTTCTGAGCACATTACTCTCTCTACTTTGTCACCAACCCAGAAGCTATTTGAATGCCTGCCTGTCCTTTGGGGGTTTATGGAGACTTCATTACATAGACATAATTGACTGAATTGTTGGCTACTGGTTATTGAACTGAATCTCACACCCCTCTCCCCTCCCTGCAGGCCAGGGGTGGGAGAGGGGTGGGACTGAAAGTTCCAACCTGTAATCACATGGTTGGCTCCACTGGCAACAAGCCTCCATCCTTAGGAACAGTCCAAAAGCCACCTTATTACATAACAAAGGACAACATTTTAGCTCTCCTCACTTAGGAAATTCCAAGGGAATTTGGAGCTTTGTGCCAGAAATGGGACAAAGATCTAATATACATTTCTTGTTATAAATCACAATATCACATCCCCACTCTAGTTCCCTGTCAGTCCAATCTACCCTAAAGGAAGATAGAAAACTGCATCTAGATACTTTACAATTTTTTTCCTATAAGTCTCACATTAAATACAATACTCCATAAATACATAAGCAAGATTTAAAAAAAAATGCAACAGAAACAAACCCAGAACTAACATATGCATTTATCAGACATAGACTTTAAAAAGTTGTGTCAATAAATTGAATAAAATTTATGGCTGGTTGCAGAATTTCAACAAAAACTGGAACACACACACACACATACACACACAGACACACACACATATATAAAAGAATCAATTAAACTTTATGTAATAGGAAAATACAATAATTGAAGTTGAGAACTTAGATGGACAAAAATGGATTTGTCACAGCAGAAGAAAAATATCAATGTGTGAGGAAGAAAATATAGACTTTCAAGCATGGACAGCAAACAGGGTGGGAAATTAAAAAAAAAAAAAAAAAAAAAAAACAAGTGTGAAATAGGTAGGTCAGGATGGAAAATATTTGTCATGAATTTAAATGGACTCCTAGAGGGGGAGGTGGGAAGAAGATTCTCCTTTGGCAATGAAGCCTGTGTGGTGTAGGGAATGCTCACAGCTCCTTAGCTGTCTTGCTCACACTGATGCTTTATCATTATTATTGTTAAATAAGTATGCTCTCCACTTGTTTTTGTTTGTTTGTTTTTGTTTTTAAAATTAAAGACAATTAGTCAGGATTCTCCAGAGACACACACCTTAAACTTTATATCTATATCCGTATCTATAGAGATAGATATCTATCTGTCATCTATTATCTATCTATCTATCCATCCATTTACCCACCTGTTGATATTTAGGCTGAGGAGTTCCATAATCCACCATCTGCAAGCTAGAAACTCAGGATATCCGGTGGTGTGATTCAGTCAGAGTGCAAAGGCCTGGGAACCAGAGGAGACAATGGTATAAATCCCAGGACAAGGGCAGGGGAAGACCAATGTCCTGGTTCTACAGGCAGATAGAACGAAAAAGGGGTAACAGGCAGATAGAATGAAATAGGGGTGAATTCTCACTTCTTCTGCCTTTTGTTCTAGTTAGCCCCTCAGGGAATTGGATTATGCCCACCACAATGGGGAGGGCAATTTACTGTACTGAGTCCACAGATTCATTGCTAATCCATATTAAGTTTACTGAATCTTAGATTTTTAATATTTAATTGAAAAGGCAAGATGCAGTATGATAACATATCCAAAAAGATCAATATAACTATGTAATAAGATGTATATTTATTGTAGATAAAACACTTTCTTGTGTTGAAACCTCCCCCAATTCCCATGGCCAAGTCTGAATCTAAATTGGTCTGGTGAGCTCCATTGCTCTACCCTGCTGACTTAAAGGAACCCAGACGCACCCACCTCCCCCAATACCAGATGTACTTTCTCTACCAGCAGCCAGCTCCGCCCACATGGCACTCTTTCTTGGAAAACTATGGGAGTTCACGGGGTTCCAGGTGGGTGGGAACTAAACTCTGTGTGCTCTGAGACTTTTGCTGAGCAGCTCCAGACTCAGCACTTGCAGAAAACCAGAGTCTACATTAACCTGGTGACCACAACTCTTCCTACTCTAGTGACTCCCCGAGACTGCCAACTTGGGTGCTGCATGAGCCTTTATCAGTGGCTGAACCTTAAGGAAGCTGGCAGGTGGCAGCAGATCTTAGGTTGTCCAGGCTATTTGCAGAGCTACCCCAAGCCTGATACTGGTGGCAGATGTCGTTAATTCACAAGCATGGTCTCTCCCACATGCCTCCAGGTTTAGCACAGGCAGAGAACAACCATGAATTGCTTTGCAGCTCCTACCAGGTAGTCCCCAGCCAATTACAGGCAGTGGGTGACCTGGGCCTACACCGGAGCCCCTACCAAGAGTCTGCAGAACCAACATACTTGGAGGTTTGACTCAGACCATAGCAGAGCACTGCCCAATTAGCCCCACAAGCGTCACACACAAAGGGCTGTCTCAACAGGCACTAGAGCCCACTGGGGCGAATCCCATTCAGTGGTGTAAGCCCCCCATACACATTGCCAAACCCCACATCCCATAAGCCTAAGGGGCAATTCCACCCGGTGACATGCTAGTAGTGATCAAGGCTCAGCTATAACAGGAACGCACACATCCACACAAGGGACACTCCTGGAGCACCTGCATCAAGTGTCCAAGGAGACTGTTCTCGAGCCCCACAGGGAACCTAGTACATAAGGCCACCCAGTGAAGACTGGGAGATACAGCAGAACTAACTAATAAATAGGAACAAGCACAGAGAGGCAGCCAAAATGAGGAAACAGACATATGTCACAAATAAAGAATAGGAGAAAACTCCAGAAAAATAATTAAATGAAATGGAGGCAAGCAACCTACCATGGACAGAGTTCAAAACAATGCTTATAAAGATGCTCAAGGAACTTAGTGAGAATTTTAACACAGAGATAGCAAGCATAAAAAAGGACATAGAAACCATTAAAAATAACCAGTCAAAAGTGAAGAATACAATAACTGAAATGAAGAATGCACTAGAAGGAATCACCAGCAGAGTAGATGAAGCAGTGGGTCAAATCAATGATTTGGGAGACAAGGTAGCTGAAAACATCCAGTCAGAATAGCAAGAAGAAAAAACGAATCCAAAAGAAAGGCTATTTTAAAAGACCTCTGGGACAGCATCAAGCATAACAACATTCATGTCATAGGACTACCAGAAGGAGACGAGAGAAAACAAGGGATTGAAAATCTATTTGAAGAAATAATTACTGAAAAGTTTCCTAATCTGGTAAAAGAAATAGACATACAAGTCCAGCAAGCACAGAGAGTCCCAACCAAGATGAAACTAAACAGGCCCACAATAATACACATTATAATTAGACATGCAAAGTTTAAGGACAAAGAGAGCATCCTAAAAGAAGCAAAAGAAAAGAAATTAGTACCTTACAAGAGGGCTTCCATATGATTGTCAACAGATATTTTGCAGGTCAGAAGGGATTGGCACAAGATAGTCAACGTGATAAAAAGCAAGTTCCTACAACCAAGATACTCTATCCAGCAAGGCTGTCATTTAAAATTGAAGGAGAAATAAAGCACTTCCCAGACAAGAAAAAGCTAAAGGAGTTCATCACCACCAAACCAGTATTACAAGGAATGTTAGAGGGACTTCTTTAAGATGGAAAAAAGAAAAAGATAAAAATCATGAATAATAAAACGGCAATAGCTACATATTTATCAACAATTACTTTAAATTTAAATGGCTTACATGTTCCAATCAAATGACATAGCAGGGCTGAATGGATATGAAAACAAAACACTTACATATGCTGCCTACGAGAGAATCACTTCAGATTGAAAGACACACACAGATGGAAAGTAAAATGATGGAAAAAGCTGTTACATGAAAATGGAAACAAACAAACAAACAAAAACTTGGGTAGCAATGCTTATACCAGACAAAATAGACTTTAAAACAAAGGCTATAATAAGAGACAAAGAAGGACCCAATAATCCCAATTCTGGGTATTTATCTGAAGAAACCCAAAACACTTCTTCGAGGGGATATCTGCATCCATTGTTTACAATGGCCAAGACATGGAGGCAGCCTGGGTGTCCACTGATGGAAGAATGGATAAAGAGGAGGTGGTACATGTGTACAATGAAATATTCCCCAGCCAGGAAAGGGAATGGCTTCTCGCCATCTGTGGCAGCATGGATGGACCTGGAGGGTATTGTGCTGAGTGGAGTATGTCAGACAGAGAAAGACAAATGCAATGTGATTTCTCTTACATGTGGAAACTAAAGAACAAAATAAACAACAACAATAAAAACAGAAAGAAACTCATAGATACAGAGAACATTTTGATCACTGACTCATGGGAGTTGGGTTGGGGGGGTGGGTCAAAAAAGAGGAAAGAATTAAGAAGTACATATTGGTTGTTACAAAGTAGTTATGGGGATATAGGGTATAGCATAAGGAATATAGTCAATAGTATTGTTACAGCTATGTATGGTGTCAGATAGGTACTAGATTTGTTGGTGTGATAGATGGGAGGCATTTGGGGGGGGCAGGGTAAAAATGGTTAAAAGATTAAGAAGTACAAATTGGTAGCTACAAAATAGTCACAGGTAATGTGACTATTGTAATATAAAGTCTAGGGAATATAGTGAATAATTGATAATAACTATGTATAGTGCCAGGTGGGTACTAGACTAGTCAAGGGGCTCACTTCTTAAATTATATAAATGTCTAATCACTGTGGTGTACACCTGAAATTAATATAAAATAATAGTAAATATCAAGTGTAATTGAAAAACTTTAAAGGGGAGGGGAAGGTGAAGAGGAATGGGAGGTCCAAATTTCCAGGTATAAAACAAATAAGTTATGGGGATGTAAGGTACAGCATACAAAATATAGTTAATAATATTGTGATAGCGTGGGATGGTGTCAGATGGTTGCTGGATTTATGATGATCACTTCTTAGGTATATAAATGTTGAATAATTATGATGTACTGCTGAAACTAATATAATATTGTATGCTAGCTATATTTTTAACAAAAATCTTTTAAAAAATCATCAAAAGGCATTTTAACATTTTCTGGGTGAAATATAGGTTATCTGTAGTTGACTATACTTTTCCTCAAGATGTATTTAGTTTTATTAATACACTTAAGAGATTTTGTAAGTATAAAGGAACAATGTTAATTTGAAAAGATACATAACTTATAATTGGAGGAAAAAATTCTGAAGAGACTCTATAACTTTAGGAAAAAAATAAGAGTGGTACTAGGTTTTTTGATCAGTGATGACAATTTGAAACTGAGGGTTCTCATGATTTTCATTTGATTTGTGATTATAGCTTTAGAAATCATTTCATTCCTCTCTCTTTATGGACCTCATACACATAGCCTTTCACCTTGATAACTGTCAACCCCTGTGGCAGCAGAAGACAGTAGCACAGACACGACTAATGGTCTCACGGTCTGGACCTCTGGCAGATAAAGATACGTCTTGTCCTAAGTTAGGTGTCAGCTCCCGAGTCCTAAGGTGGAAGGACCCCCTGGTGACTCTTCTATGAAACCAGCAGAGAGACTCTGGAGCAGACCTCAGAGCTGTCCTCAGGACTGAAGAAACGATTACCCTTACCTCACTTCCAACCAACCACCTCCTAGTATAACACCAAACACCTAATCCACGGTGTCTTGTGATTTTGCCCTGTAGAATCTGTGTAGAATCAGTAACCTCCATGCTCTCAGGGTGTTGGATCTTTTAGAGCAAGAGCAAACCCTCACTCTGGATTGGCCTATCATATGATAAATACCTCCTTTCTTCACTGCAAACTCCTGCTTGTGTGTTTCTTTTTGGCCTGTGAGCTCAAGCAGATGCACTCAGATACTGAGGCTTGACAATAAATTCCAAGTGAATCCTCAAGCCTTCACTGAGTTCCCGTTACAGGAAGAATATACTCCAAAGTCCTTTCCGAACCCCACAAAGACCTTAGACAGCTGGCCCCTGCCTCATTTACACCACTGTCCCTACCAAGCTCCCTCCCACTTGTCTCATCACTCTAGCCCCACTCCTTGCCTCCTCAAGAGAAGACAAACGTGTCTGCCTCAGAGCCTTTGCTTTTGACAAAACTGTTGCAATGTTTTTTCTCTGGATATTCACATAGTTCAGTCTCTCAGCTGTCCCAAGTCTTTCCTCAGTCCACTTGCCTGATCATCATGGTTGCTACAGGAGCAGGAAGCATAGCAGAAGCCACAATAAAGGCTTTCCCCAAAATATAAAGTACTTGATAATGGAATTGTAAATTGGTACCATTTTGCAGTACAATTTGCCAATTTCTGTCACACACACACACACACACACACAGAGCAATTTTTGCTACAAGCAAATATGTGCTTACAATTTTCCTTGAAGCATTCTTTTTGTTAGGGGAAAAGAAAAAGAAAAACTCTGAGTATCCACAAATTAAGCCATGGATGGAATATGAAATAATGGAATAGTTAGCTAGGACCATGGATATTCCTTTTTTTTTGCAATGCACCACATGAAGAATTCTTTGTGAATGTATACAATGTCCCACAAGACACATGCATTTATAATTTTTGAATCTTGAAGATTACTCAATTTTGCATATAAAAACAACTACATTTTCCATGGTTTCAAGACGCTGACTATACACGTGTATATTTCAGAAATCCCAATCCTGTGTAAACTGAGGGAAGATGATAAGTTATTCTATGTAGAACATTTTCATTTTCAAAAACATTTTGCTGAGATGTTAACAATGACAACTGCATGTTATATTATTGCAAAACAGCATGCATATTTCTGTCTGAATTTGTAGCTGATAGTCACATGGGATTTAAATACTAGTACAAAATGATTATGTTTCCAGTACGGTCATATCTGAATACTTTCATATTGAAAATATTATTGCATTATAATTACCTTCCCTTTTATTTCTCCTTTTAGTAATTACTATTAGCATGCTTTGCTGACTCATTTCAGTTTTTTTTACACATTTTGATAGATTATCATATCAATACATTTTGTTTCAGGATACAAAATGGTATTGCAAACTTTTGTTTCAATGATTGAGCCTCACAGAGAGAAGTATTTCTCTTATCCTTTGCTGCTCAAATGTCAATGTTCAGTTGTTGGACCAACAGAAACAGCATAATTTGGGATCTTGTTAGAAGTTTGTAATCTCCAGACCCTCCCCCAGACCTGCCCAATTAAAGTCTGAATGTTAATATCTGCAATTCGTTCATATTCACATTGATATTTGAGAAACACTATTTTAATCAATCTATTTGTCTCTTTTTCTGCTGCTGATAGTTTAGTCCTGTATGTTTTATTAAGGGTTCTGCAAGAGTTTAAGTGCTTTCTGTTCCTGCTACCCTTCAATCCACTCCTTCAAAAAGTAGAAATAATTATCTGTTTAAAAGAAAACAATCTAATTTGCTTGATCCCTTCAATGGCATATTAGTACTCTTAGGAAAACCCTCACAACCCTAACTGTACATGACCCTTCCTCTTACCCAGAGGCCCCACGCGACCCCGTCCCAGCACACCACAGCCAACTCATTGTCGGCAAATCTGAACTGCTGTGAATAATGACATGGAGGCTTTTCTGTTTATCACCTACCATGCTATTTCTTACTTCATAGTATTGTAAGTTCTGTTCCCTTCATTTCGCCAGTGCTTTTCCATCCCCTGACCCAAGTTCCTTAATTTTGCTAGTTCTTATTTTTCCTTCAAATGTGAACTCAAATATATCTTCTTCAAGAGAAACTTCTTTAAACATCATTTATCACTTGACATTTTTATTTTAAAAGTTGATAGGATCCTAAATGATATTATTTTTTAAATGAGAAACTGAATATACTAGGGGACAATATCCAGATCATGCATGACGATAAAACTTTGCCCACAATCTCTGCAGCAATCAGTGGGGAAGCCAAACCACTTTAGCAGCAATTGGCCCAGAAGGTCAGCATTTCATCAGTCACTGACAGCTTGCTAATGTTTCTCCCTGCTCCCAACTCAGGACCAACCAGAGAAAGCCAGTTATGCTTTTCCCCAAAAAATCACAGAATACATCCTGCTTCTAGTTAGATCACCTACAGCTCCCTCTGCAACTGCCAATCAGGGTGCACCTAGAACCTGCTCTTTATTCTTCTAAAGCTTATCCATTGACCTGTCTGCCTTTGAGTCTCTGCCAAAAGCAAGTAATGGTCGCTGACTTCTTGCAAGTGCTGAATAAACAGCCTTTGTTTTTCTTTATTCTCATTTGGATCCTTTGTGTTTATTTCCACATTACTAACTTAATGATTTGAAAATAATTTCTTTATCTTGGATGAAATTCATACGATGTGGTACAAATAATAATAAGAGAATTACAAGGAGATTCTATTATTCTCCTTTTCTCTCAAAATGAAGAGCTCTCAGTCAAAATTTATTTTATCTATCTTTAAGTGTGAAATATATTTTTTGATGTATGTGACCAGAGAGAGAACAGATATATCAACATAATACTATATTAAGAGCACTTAAGAATTATGGAAAGTCTCTTTTGTTTTCAACCTTTCAGCATTTTCAAGATCTGTCCATCTTTTGAAATATTTTGCTTTCTTGTATATAGCTGATGTGCTGAAATCCAATAAATGCAAGACTATTTCTAACCTGGAGGCAGTCATTTCTAGGAAATTAATTTCAAAATAGTATGCTACTGCATTGTATTCATGTGTAAGTCATTTTCATAGAAAACTGTATCCCGGTACATTTGACCAAGTTAAATAATGCAATTATGAAATGCAATAATAGAAGTAGAAAGAAAAAGACATGGTTTTAGATGGGATTTGAAATGGCAGCTTCAATAACGCAGAAAGATACAGAAAGCCTGTTCCAGATGTTAGTCACTGCTGCAGAGAAGACTGGGAGTGATAATTTTGTGTGAAGTAACATAGAAAGACAAATGAATTCCATGTATTTTGGACATACCAATTTTGATTTTGCAATTTCAATCTGTGGACCTGAAGTTGGGAAAAAAGCAACTTGATATAACTGAAAATATAGTTTGATTTGGAATTACATTCAACTTTTATTGAGAACCTACTAAGTACTAGAAAACACCCTAGAGTTTTAGGTATATTGTTATTGTGAGTTGCTGGAGAGCCCCACTCTAAACATGTGGGAAGAAACAGCTATGGATAAATGCAAAGCCAGGATGGCCAAGTGCACAGCACCAGTTATAGTTACATTGATCAAAAGATTAATTTTGTTTCTAGATTTGGGAAAAGGATAGATTTTCTGATTATAAGCATGTTTATTAACAATAAACTCTTACCTTATACAGAAAAATATGGTATTTCCCCTTTATCTGTAGGGAATACATTCTAAGACCCCCAATGGATGCCTGAAAATTGTAAATACTACTGAATCCTACATATACTACATTTTTTCCTATGCATATACACCAGTGATAAATATACTTTCTGAATTAGGCACAATGAGAAATTAACAATAACTAATAATAAAGTCGAACAATTATAAAAATACATTGTAGTAAAAGTTATATGCCTGGTCTCTCTCAAAACATCTGATTGCACAGAATTGATCCTTTTTCTTGTGACGATATGAGATGATTCAGTGCCTGTGCAACAAGGTGAAATGAGGTGAATGACGTGGGCATTGTGACATAGTGTTAAGCTACTACTGACTTTCTGAGATATGTCCAAAGAAGGATGAAAACTAGCATGAATTTCTGTTTCCTTTTTCATAATTTCAGAGATAGAAGTTTCCTTCTTACTGTAGATCTTACTAACCTCAGCATACGATTTTTTCCTTTCCTTATTTATTGGAGAGCTTTCACCTTTTCACTTAAATGAAGAACTTCAAGGCTTCTCTTTGGCATAGCTGAACTGCCAGCATCACTACTCCTGTGCTTTGGGGGGCATTATTCAGTAAAATAAGGGTGACCTGCACACAATCACTGAGATACCAGGACATTTGACCTGATAACTAAGGCTACTAAGTGACTAATGTCCAGTATGGAGATACTGGACAAATAAATGGTTCATGGCACAGGTGGAACAGCACAAGATTTCATCATGCTAC